>NW_028227262.1:114242445-114842445 GCF_978045245.1 Mus caroli
TGTCTGGGATAGGGGTGGCCGGCTGCCCCCGCCCTGCTTTGTCCCTGGTGCAGCGCCCCCTGCTGAACACCGTGCTGCGCCTTTTGGGGCCCGCCCAGGCAAAGGACGGCGAGTCCAACCGAGTTCCGGGTGCTATCGTGACTGCGCGTGCGGTGGCCATGAGCTGAACACCCTTGTTCTGCTAAGTGCTCCCACTGTGATGTACTGCGCTGCTACAGGCCCAGGGCAACGAGCCCAAATGAGACTGTAAGCCAAGACAAGTCTTTCCTTTTCTTAGCATATTTGTCCCATTGTGGAAGGCTAGCTCTGGGGCTGGCTGCCACTCCTTTGGAACCATGGTGGCTTGGCTGTGGAAGGTGCTGGTGAGCGCCGGTCTCTTCTCCCTCACCCATGCTGCCTTCTCTGCTGCTCAGCATCGTTCTCATGCACGACTGACAGAAAAGAAATATGAGCTGCTGCGGACAGATAGAGTTCTCCAGACACTTTCGGCCTATGCACTTACCTGTTATGGCATGGTTCATACTGCAGGGCACTTTAGAGACAGAGATGTCACTTCGGAACTAAAGGATATGACATTTGACTCCTTAAGGAATCGCCCATCTTCTTATGTGTTTCACCGTTCTCTGGCTTTGGACTGTTCCAGATTTCGGATACAACTCCATCTTCTTCAACGCCGTCTTCTGACGTATGGTTGAAGTTCTGAAAGCTCAGATCGCTGCACCATTCAGCTTTTACACAAATTAAGTAACAGGACAGAAGCAGAATCAAGTACTGGGGTTTGGGATGTAAAACACTTCCTGCACATCAGTATTTTTTACCGATGTTTTAGACCGATATTTTTTTAAAACTATAATTTAAAAATAAAAACCGCCGGGCGTGGGAGGCAGAGGCAGGTGGATTTCTGAGTTCGAGGCCAGCCTGGTCTACAAAGTGAGTTCCAGGACAGCCAGGGCTACACAGAAAAACCAAAAAAAATAAAAAAATAAAATAAACAAAATAAAAACCAAAAACAAAAGATATTTATGCCAGGTACCCTGTCACAGCTGTAGAAAGCTGATTAACTGTAGATTTGTTTTTGGGTGAGGCAAACATTTGAATCTCAGCCCAAGTAAAGCAGATACTGCAGGTAGACCTCACCCTGGCCATCCAGGCATGGAATGGAACAAAAAGGGCTCAGTAAGGAAGACGTGCTCTTGCATGTTTGAACTGAGACATCGATCTTTCTCTGGCTCTGTCCCCTAAATCCAATCATGAGTTCTTCATGCATTCTGAGCCTTTGAGACTAAACTTGTATGTGGGCTCTCCTGAGCTCTGCTCAGTCTTGAATGACTTGAAGGTTTTCACAATGTCTGATTTGATTCTTCATTCTGACTCTCACCACGGGTTCCTCCCGGGCTCTCAGACTGATGATCTGGTGGCCGCTGTGAGCTATAAGCTCAGAGATGGTAATGATTTTTCCATGCTGGGTGAAGAGGCCTAACTGTGAAGAAGAGAAAGGCCAGCATTCCCAGAACAGTGCGCATAAGAGGTGGACAGAGCCTTGCCCGTGCCAACCTAGCTACCCCTGTGGCCAGTTCCACGTGCTGCTTGCTGTGGGCTGATTGTATGCCCACTTCTCTTTTTGCTGCGGTTCTATATGAGGTTCTGCCATTTACGAATGTATTAAGGTTTGTCAGAAGACAAAAATCAAGGAGGGAAATGTGTTTACATAAAACTGTTCCCTGGTGTCTACAGGGGATTGCCTCTATTGCCATGCACAGGAACAAAATCCTCGGATGCTCAAATAGTCTTTAGAAAATGACATAATGTTTCCACAGAACCTCTGCCCACCCTCCTATATACTTCCAGTCATCTCTAGATACCGTGTAACGCCTAATACCATGTGAATTCTGTGTAAAGAGCTGCTTACTGCATTGTCTAGGGGATAATGATAAGATGCTTGCATGTGTTCAGTACAGACGGAATTGCCCCCAAATACCTTTGGTTAGCAAAACAGACAAACCACCGAGGAACACCACCTTACCCAGCATGCATCTCCAGAGAAGACGTTCAGGGGATGTGACTCGGGTACTGGCTTGAGAAAGACTGAATGCATGCTCTCAGAGTGCTCTCTGAAGCACCCTACGGAAGCATTATTGCAGGAATATGCAACTTTGTACCATAGTGACATGCCACTGCCATCTACAAATAACTTGAGTAACATTCATAGCTCCTTTCCAATATTTGAGACCAGGAGACCAAAAGACATGATAAATATTACTTTGTTTAGGGATATTTGCTGTTTTGAGGAGAAGGTCATTATCTGTAAGACTTGAGGTCAGAGCCTTGGAAATACAGCAGGTGACAGAGAGGCACTTTGCACAAAGAATGTCCTATGGCTACCTCAGGTTGCCAGTGGTGGTAAATTTCCCTTCTCCTCTGACCCACATGGTCAGCCTGGGGTCAATTATTTTTCCTCTGAAATCAAAATCTCCTCCTCCAGCTGCTGGGAAGACAGAACAAAGCCGCCAACTGATTATTATTCAAGAACAAAGCAGGCCATTTATTTTAGCAGGTTCAGGGCTATTATCTCCCCAGGACACAAGCTGCAGTGTGAGCTGGCTTTATCTGTCCACTTCCCTTCTGTCCTCAATCCTTGAAGTAGTTCCTCTCTCTAGAACAACACAAAAGGAAACAGGGCAGGGAATTTAGCTACAGCCACGGTGACCTGGGAAAGCCTCTCTCTCCTTCCTCCCCAAAGACATTAGCATCTCTGTCTCCTGGAGACCCCAAGCAGAAGAGAGAAGACATCGTTCACTTGGAAGGAGAGGAACACCACACCCTCAGAGTCACTAGCATCAAGCTTGGAGACTTCTTTGCTGCTGAGAATCCTGAGAACTGCCAGACAAAACACAGAACTTTCAGTTCAGCTTGAATTCCAAATGAGTCCTAAATGACTTGTTGGGAGTGTATCTTAACTATCACATAGTTAGATATTTTTTTTAAATGATCCGCCACTCATCTCAAACTCAGATTGGCGTGTCCTATATTCTCACGGGCTAAATATGGTGGCTCATCACCACATCCAACCTCTCCTCTCTGTCTAACCCTGGCTGTGACACTGCTGTGAAGCACTGCAGAATTCCTTGGGTCTGAAAGAGAATTTGGGGGAAGGGTTTGCAACCAGAAAGGTGCAGGCAGAGTGTGTTGTTGAGTTAAGCATTAAGTAGCAGAGATAACCGTTACCTGGAATCACATGAACTGCTCCAACCTGTTTGTCCTGAACAAATGAAAAACAAATAAATGTGTTTAGTGTTCTCAGAATGAACAAGGTCATTTCCGCCATGGGAGCCTGAGAGAAAAGCTTTCGTTGCATCCCGGGAAGGAGGTGGGAAACACCTACCTCTCTGGGCTCCATGATTCCTAAAGCCTCTTGCTCTCAAGTCCTCTGCTTGCAGACACTCACAGGAGTGTTAGGGCTAAGGGCCTGAAGTCCTTCCTGCTCGTTCTCACAGGCTCCTGCCCCAGTTTCTCTCCTTTAGAGTTACCAGGCACATATACCACTTCCTCATGGTACCTAAAAGACTTCACACCTCCGACAGCTCACCTCTCCCCAACCAGAAGACTGGTCCTAGTAGGACAACATCCTCGTCAGACTTCCACCCCAAACACCCTGCCTCTCTTTTCTCTCAAAGAAGCCAATCAAAAGTGTCTTAGTCACGATTAATGACCATTGCTGTGATGAAACACCATGACCAAAGCAACTTAGGGAGGGGAGAGTTTATTTGGCCTATGCTTCCACGCCACTGTTCATCATTGGAGGAAGTCAAGATAGGAACGGAAACAGGGCAGGAACCTGGTGTCAGGAGCTGATCCAGAGGCCATGGGGGGATGCCACTTACTGGCTTGCTCCTCATGGCTTGCTCAGTCTGCTTTAGAACCCAGGACTACCAGCCCCAGGATGGCTCCACTCACAATGGACTGGGCCCTGACCCATCAATCACTAATTAGGAAAATGCCCTACAGGCTTGCCTATAACTTGATCTTAGGGAGGCATTTTTTTTTTCCAGTGGAGGTTCCCTCTTCTCAGATGAGTATAGCTTTTTTCATGTTGACATAAAACTAGCCAGCAGAGTAAGCAACAGGTTTTATCCCTGAAAGTGACACTTCAACTGAAGACTAAGAAGCAAGCTTCTGCTGGGCGTGGTGGCGCACGTCTTTAATCCCAGCACTCGGGAGGCAGAGGCAGGCGGATTTCTGAGTTCGAGGCCAGCCTGGTCTACAAAGTGAGTTCCAGGACAGCCAGGGCTATACAGAGAAACCCTGTCTCGAAAAACCAAAAAAAAAAGCAAGCTTCTAACACAAGGAGGACCAGACAGGAGGGCTTTATGTGGTCCCTTGCTGCATGTTAGTGCTTGGTAGAATTCATTTTTGATGTCTTGATAACAATAATTAATAATTATTATAAAGTAACAATATACTATTACATGTTATTATATAATATGATATTTGTTGTTGTTATAGTTATTATTAATACTTGTGTGTACTGGTGTGTATGCAGGTGTGAACATGCCACAGTAGAGAATAGCTTTGAGAAATCACTTGTTGTTTTCAGTCCTGAAAGAGGACTCTAACCTCTCCCATATTTACCATTTAGAAGACAGAAAAAGGATTGTCATTTAGCCATGGTCAACAGTGCTAAAATTAAAAAAAAATGTCTGGGATTAAGCAAGGCACAGTCAGATTTTGTGGTAAAGATGTTTCCTTTTTTATTTTACGTGTGACTTTTTCCAGTGCTGAAACTTTAAGAGTCTATGGCAAACAGTCTCCCATGGCTCTCAGGGTTTCTTATAACTGTCCTTGGTGCTTTGTTCTTGAAGGTTTCAATGTTTCAATGTTGCTTGTATTCCACAGTGAGAAGACTCTCCTCTGTGTATTATCGTAGCCTGTTGTTTCACAGAACTGAAAAGAAGTCTCATAATTAAGCCTGCGGTGTGTAGAGGGGAGCCCAGCCGAGGCCTCCTGTGTGACTACGATAGTAGCTGGTAAGGCAGAGAAAGTGTCAGGACCCCAACCGTCTTCAGAGACAAGGTCATTCTCCCACTGCCTTCTGCCAGAGGATGCCAGCCTGATGCTTAATAGGATATATTATACAAAGCCAGAAATATGTATTTTTACATAATTTGTTTTTATATAATAAATTATATGAAGCCAGTCAACGAAAGGTTATTCTCCAGAGGCTCAGTATGTGTCCATCCATTCATTCACTCATTCATGCATTTGTTTAAAGTCATTCATTGCATTTCTCACATGACTAATACTATGTGAGATGAGAAACAAAAAGCTCAATAAGCAGCCATCTTTCCAAACTCAAGGAATTACAGCCCGGCTGACAAACAATGAGAAAGTCACTGGGCATCTTGAAACGTTGAGCTAAAAGAACATCTTATCTCAACCAGGACTGGCTTTGGTCCCCGAAGACATTTGTCATGTCTAGAATCATCTTTGCCATGGACTGGGTGAGGGCTCTTACTGGTATCTAGAGGCCAGGGACACACCTAACCCCCGGCCCTGCTCGGTGCCTACGACAGCCCCCCATGGTGAGGGATTATCCAACCCAAAATGTTAGCAGTGCCAGCTGAGAACCTCCGGCCTCATGGGATGTGCGGTGATATGGTCAGTTTGTTCTGGTCAGCTTAATGCTCTGAGTTCTGTCAATCATTTCTGATCTTCTCCCACCTCCATCACTGCCTGGCTTTTGCCCCTCGGCCAGTTTATCTTCATAGCTTTAACTTCTTCGTTTGTAGAATGGAGTTCAGATTCCTACGCTCTACATCCCTTCCAGCCTGAGAGTCTATGGCTTATTGGGCCTGTGTTTGTGTTTCCACTGACCTCTGCTCCCAGCAAGAAGAAGCTGCTGAGGCCAGTGACTCTGCTCAGCTTCAGGTCAGGGAGATAACCTGGCTTCCTGTGCTGCTATCAAGCATAAATCAAGGGGAAGGCCCAACCATCCTAGCTCAGGACTGTCCTATCACAACTTAAGCTTCCCCATCAATACCCAAGAGCCATTTAACCTGACCACCACCACCCTGGGTCTGAAGAAAAGGTTAGAGTGAATGAAGCAGGGTGGAAATTTCCTCAGATGCTGTTTCAGTGACTAGATCCAACCACAAACGACACTTTACTCACTTTGGGGGGTCTGAGACAGCAATAGGGCAGGAAGAGCCAGCCCAGGGTGTGGGGCAGTGGGCTATGAAGAGGTAGGTCAGTAGGTGTCTGTGGGCAGCCTTAAAGGGGACCTCTTGTTATCTGTCTCCTTAAGGTCAGGGTAGACTGGATTCTTAGCCACATATTTCAGACTGTAAGGCTGTGTGAATAGACACCCAGAAACTCTTTGCTGTTCCCTCTCTCCTGTGGTGTTTTTTAAGCTTATCCACCAAACAGAAAGAGCCTGTCAGGACTGGAAGACAAGATCAGGCTTGAGACACAGAGGAACCAAGGGTTGAAGGAGGGAGTCCAGAGGCTCCAGAATATAAGGCTGCCTCAGTACTCAAGCAGAGCTAGCTGTCACCAGAGAGTGGGGAAGCAGCAAGGACAGGGCTGGCTTTGGCAGACACCCTGGTTACAATGTCACTAGACTCACTGTCCTAGCAGAAGAGTATACAGGTCTGCAACTGGAACACCTTTGTGTCCTCTCCACTGCCACCCGGAGCCATTTGAGGTAGCAGTCTGAAAGCGATGAAAAATAAGCAATCTTTATTCCTTTTTAACTGAGAGAAAAAAAAAACACTAAATTCCAGACTCATTCAGTAACATTGCCCAAGTTACTTCAGCTGCTAGACTAGGAGGCTCCATTAATGTCAGATCTGCTCCACGGAAGCATAGACAATAAATATTCTCAAGTCAGCTGGACACATAGCTTGGATTGGCTGTTTGGATGTGTTTGATTTGTAACTAGGAGTATATGGAAATCTCTCTTAAGACTTAATTTTTAATTAAATGTATGTGTTATGTCTCTATGTGTGTTTATGTGCACATGACTGCAGTGTCTGCAGAAGGCCAGAAGAGGGTGCTGTACTTGTGCCCAGGAGCTGGACTTAAAGCTATGCATTGCCCAGTATAGATGCTGGAAATTGAGCAAGCGATCTTAAGTGCTGATCTGTCAGTATCTGTGCAACAGATCTTAAGTGTACAGCTCAGTGACTTCTATGTGCATGTACATATGCCTGCATATTGACTACAAATCCTTGGCAACCCCCGAAAACCCCCTCACCCTGTTTTACTCAGAGTCAACCCTTTTGATAAATATCTTTTTCTTTCCATCATGAGAGCTTAGTTCTATCTACTCCTTGCATGGTTAAAATCATACTCTTTTGTCTCATATACTTCCTGTGTGTGCTACAGCACATGTTGTGGTAATGTTTTGCTCCTTCTAGTGTGGGACAATGTTGTATGAATGCACACTCTTACATTCATCCATCCCTTTATGGAGGCTATTCAGGTTGTTTTCAGGTTTTGGCTTTTGTGGCTATTGAGTCTAAAGAGTTGGGTGAGGGCTCTGCTGGTGGTGATGTTAACTTAGCATGTATTGATTCCTCTCCAAACAAAAGCCAATCAAGCCCTCTCCAAAGGTCTCCAAAGCACTGAGTCAGGAGGAAGTGTTAGCGCTCCAGATGACCTTTTCAGACCTAACCCTCTAATCTCACTCTTTCTGCCCGGTGGCTGCTGGTCTGAGCCTGCTTGGCCGGCACACCAGAGGCCTTTATCTGTAGTCAGCCCAGAGGGTGGTTATCTCTAAACCGGGATGTGACCTCTGCACCTGAAAACTCAAGACCAGGGATTTCACCCAAGTATAAGAAACACACCAATCTCTTACCTCTTCAGATGACATTTATTTCTTAACGGGGGAGGGAGGGTTGAAATGACCATCTTCCCCCGACCAGCAGCAGCTTAAAAAAAAAAAAACACCTTTCTGCTTTGGTTTAAATATAGTTTTCCCATCCAAACCCCTTCTGACTTCACTCTAGCGCAGAGGCAGGCCGAGAATGGCATTGAGACACAGGAGCCTCTGGGAGAGGACAAGGATCCCAGGGGAATTAACACTTTTTCTCCTGGAAATGGGCTCTCAATCTCTCAAGACTCAGTTGGTTACCAAGAGAAGGTTGTTATAAAGCAAGGCCTGAGAGCCCCTCTCTTTCTCCCGCTCTCTCCATCTCCTCCGTCTCTTGCATGAGTGTCTCCTTGCCTTTCCATTTCTCCCAGAACCCCAGTGAAGCTCTGTTTTTTGTTGTTGTTGTTTTGTTTTGTTTTATTTTGTTTTGTTTTCAAGATAGGATTTCTCTGTGTAGCCTTGATGTCCTGGAACCCACTCTATAAACCAGGCTGGCCTCGAACTCATAAGGACCCCCCTGCCTCTGCCTCCCAAGTAAAGATTAAAGGTGTGCACCACTACCAGCTCACAGTGGGGCTCTTATCAAACCAAGTAGATGCCCTTAAACCCCCCGAACCAAAATATTTTTCTTCTCATTGTAAGTTACCCAGCTTCAGGTATTCTGTGGTAGTACCAGAAACTGGGTTAGGTAACTTACTCTCTTGCCTCCATGAAAATCAGCATCAGCTTCTCCTAGGGGCGTAGGAAGAACAAAGCCCACAGTGGAGCCAAGGACCTGGTCTTCCTCCAAAGCTCCTCCATCAGGCGCACTTTCTGGGTCCTGCACTGCATCCTACCTTGCTCTTATCCTGATTTGTATGTTTGTCTAATCCTGCTGCTACAGGCTGAACCTAAGTGCGGCATAGCATCTCAGTCCATCCCAGAGGAGGCATCCTTGGGCGTGCAAAGAAAAGCAAGCAATCATTTGAATGATAGCGCACATTTAACCTATGAGGATCTGCTAAGCCATAAGCACTGAACAGCCCGAAATCAGAATTACTACACTTGTAGGACCAAGCATCTTAGACCGGCACCCACCAATTGCTTACAGGAGTGATCTGTGATCCATATTCATTGTTGGTTTAGCAGGATCTAGAATTACTGAGGAGTAAAGCCCCTGGGCCTGTCTGTAGGGGATGATCTAGATTAGATTCATTGAAATCGGAAGGTTCATCCTAACTGTGAGTTGAACCATTCCATGGACTAGGGTTCCTAACTGAATAAAAACAAAGGGGTGTCTAGAGAGATGGCTCAGCGGTTGAATGCCACCTGATGTTCTTACAGACAGCTCAGGTCTGGTTCCCAGCACCCACAGGCTGGCTCACAACCATCTGCAACTCCAGTTGCAAAGGATCTGATGGCCTTCCTGGATACCAGGCACTAACGTGGCATGTGCTGTGTGTGTGCGTGAGTGCAGGAAAACACTCACACATATAAATAAATAAATCTAAAAAGGAAAACAACTAATAAGGCCAATATTCACCTCTCTGCTTCTTGACTGTCAGTGCCTGTGACCAGCCACACCTCCTGCCACCATGCCTTCCTGGCCATAATAAACCAAACCAAGCCAAGACCTTCCTTCTTTAAGTTGCTTCTTGTTGGGTATTTGGTCAGAGCTGGGGAAAAAATACCTAATATACCTCCTAAGGTGAGGTCGGCAGACTGCAATCAAAACTCCTTGTACAGGATGCTGGAGGCACCAGTTCCGCCCCAATCCCTCTGGGCTCACCCTTGATCTTTCTCCTCCTCCACTCCTCCTGTGGAAGCTAGTCCCTGCTCTCTACTGATCTCTCTTTTGTGGGCTCAGGAGAAAAGAATAGAGAACAAAGAGGTGTCGAGGAGGCTGCTAAAGAGCTTTTGCTCAAGGCACTCAGGTCCCTGTATTCTGCTTTAGAAACTATTTTCCCCCTAAACATTACCCCACACATGTCTTCCGGGGACCACAGTTCATCCAGTGCACCTCTGTTTCCTCTAATGCCTTGTGTGGAGTCAAGGCGGCATGCCACCCACCTGGCTTTACTAAGGTCTGGGAGGAAATGGTTCCCTGGGATGCTAAGGAGCTGATGGAAGCCCCTGAACTCAGGGCTCCCAGACCAACAGCAGGCAGAGCTAGCTAGTCCTGGTCTGGAACTGTCCTTTCCCTAGGCTGGGCTCATCCTCAGCACATGAAAGCCACAACATTGTGTAAACAGCCAGACAGTGCCATCCCACATCAGCCCATACCTGCTAGGGGTCTCAAGTGTTTTTCTGACCTCTCCCACCCTCCGCCCACCTCTTGTTCTTACTGGAAAAATTCCTCCCCAGAGTCTCCAAATTCAGGAGGGAGAAAAGGAAGATCCCTTCCATTTTGATTGTGGATAAAAATAAATCCATTGTAAGTTTCTTACCCCCAAATCAGATTCGCTAACAAACTGCTCCAGGGCCGTTAAGGACAAATGTGAATGCTTTCAGAGGTGTTTTTGGAAAATCACGGACAGCGGCCAGGAGACGAACCTGCTGAGCTGTGGTTATTGGCTTCGTGATTCAAAGCAGGAAATTCCTTACATAACTCACCCTCTCCCAAGCCTGCTGGGAGCAGGAGAGTCCAACTCCTCCCTGGGCTCCCTTCTGTTCCCAGGCTGCTACCCACTGGGCCTGAACATGGCTGACCATCTACTTACTAAGCCAGAGCAAATGTGCATGCCCATCCTTCAAATCCCTTCAAGGCCAGAATCTAGGGGAGAAGATAAGGAAGACACTAACCACTCCCTCCATAAGGCTCCACGTCTTCTCCTTCTATGTAATATAACCAGTGAGCAAATAAGATACCCTCTCCAGGCAACATCCCATCCTAGAATATTCCTTCTGGTACCATACCAACCCCCACCTTCCACTTCTCTAACCTCTAAGGATCTAAGACGGATGGATGGACAGACACACACACACACACACACACACACACACACAGAATCTATCAATCAGGGTAGGCTAATTACTACAACAAGCACCCCCAGCACCTCAGTGAATGAACACAATGACAGTTTCACATTTGCTCACATTTCATAGCTGCCCATCTCCTAAGCTGAGCCATGACTACACAGGGACTTTCATTTGCTTTCTCAGCTATATTTTCTGCTTTCTAAGTCACAGTTCTTTAAGGAACCATAGCTTGCACATTTTTTTATGGAAGCAAGAGTTCTCTTCAGTTCTTCTCTACAGTTTGGAGTATAAGGAACAGATCCCAAGGTGCACTGTGTGAACCCCACAAAGTTGGCAGAGATCCGGTCCATCATGTTCAGTCAGTGCAGCCATTAGCTGGCCTAACCCTTTCTCCACTGACACGCTGCTCTGGCAAGCAGAGCTTCCAGCCTCACAGAGACATGGAAGCTGAATTGCCCAAAGGATTCTTGCGCCTGGCAGAGAATACTCTGCACACATGGACATTGCAGGAGGACATTCTGGCCTGGCCTGGCCTGGCCTGACACAAGACTACACGTATTACTGAGTCACTGATGATGGCAGTCCTAGCGGGATGAGTGGATGCGTCTTCTGCCTTGGAGGCCAGCACTCTGTGACTTCATCTGTGCTTCTGTTGTTAAGCCAAATTACCTCACTTATGGATTTAAAATAGAATCCAGACCAAAGGTGCTGGCTGTGTAGACAGGGAGGGAGGATTCAGTAGATGCGACTCTGGGTACCAAGCCAGAAGAGAAGGCTGGAAGCTGACACAGGCATTCCCACTGTTCAAAGCCTGTGGCTTCTTTCTACATTCATCTGCTCATTCATTCAACACTTTACCTACAGACTGAATGGGTCTATTCCCTTGGGCATGTCTGACTTCTGTGGACCATGTCACCAAACCCGCTTGCCTTTTGGCTGCCATTTGGGTCAGGATATCAGGAGGCAAGAGGTATAAACAGGAAGTTGAAAGGAGAGAGTCTGAAGAGTAACAGCAGGAAAATAGCAAAACCTGAGTTTGCCCAGCTTTAGAGCCAATCAGCAAACATCCAAGGAAGCCCTATTCTCTCAAGGTCCTTTAGACAATCCTTGTAGATTTATAAAATAAGTTCTATGAGCAAGCATGACACCAGAAGCCGGCTAGTATCAGAGCCAGGAGAACTAACTTCATAAGATGCAATCGTGTGCTGGGTCAGCTCATACCATACAGGATGCCCAAGAGCCCATTGTTAGAATTTCACAAACTTGAAAGCTGCTTTCTAAACCACTTAGTAGCTTCAGATCAGCCTTAGTGGGGGTATGTTCACCAGAGAAATTGGCAGGCAAACTAGGTTTTTCTCCCCAGTCCCTGAGAACTGATTAACCAACCCTCTATTTAAGGGTTCTAGAAACAGAAGGCTGTGAGGCAGATTAGAGGAGTCATTTTGCATGCATAATCTCATAGGCTCAGGCTGAAACCCCGGGTCTCCTAACAGAGTGACCTTCGGTAGATTTTTTTTGACCCCTCTGAGCCTGTTTCTTCATGTGTCTATAGTGTCTATGCGCTGAATACAGAGACTGTAGCAGGTATTGGTCTCAGCTCTTACACATATTAATTCATCCCTTCCTAATGGCATTCTTCAAAAAGGAAACTACCTGGTTCCTCATTCTGCAGAGAGGGAAGTGGAGGCAAAGGTGGATGGAGGAACCACGCTAAGACTTCACAGCTAGTAGCTGTCAGACTGACAAGAGCAGGCAGCCTGCCCCTGAGCTTTGCCTGGCTTCCAGCCCTGCACTGCCTGATCCGGTGGTCACTGGCCACCCCACACTACAGAGGCCTTCATCTGGGTTGATTGACATCGAGGATACAATCACATGCCCCAGACTGCACACAGCCTGGTTTCTGCTCTACTGCAGGCAGGCTTCCCTTAAAGTCTCGCCATCATCCTTTGGGAGGTGTTGAACTTACAAGAGGGTTTGGCTTGAGTTTCTAATTCAACAAAGAAAAATAATAAAGTGTTTATTATTTGGAACCAAAAGGTTCATGAAACTGATATCTGAAACAGCGACGTGTCTGAAGACAGCAGCACAGGCAGGTAGAACTCAATTAGCAAGCAGATTGCTCTTTGAGCCACCTGCACTGTGTGGGAAATGTGGTCTCCTTTGAATGAGGAGTAGCCGTGGTCCTCGCTTGTACATTGTCTATAAGATGTTTATATGTGTACAAAAGTTTTGTGGTGATCTGAGTCTGGAGGCCTTTACTCTTAAACTTTAATTTTAATTTTCTAAACAAGTAGTAACACAATGGGGCCACTTCCTACTTATAGTGAGGGTTAGAAGCTTCGATTTGTGTGCATCATGTGTGTGGTTTCTCAGACCCAGAATATTCAGGGGTGAAGAGGGGTGGCAAGAACTACGCATGAGCCGTGAAAATAGTCAGTAATGGAATTTATCTTTCAACCCTGCCTCTTAGGACTTTTATCAACCACTAAATACAACAACTCCCAAAGGAAGAAAGTGAAATATGTGATATGAGACACATTTAAGACATCAAAGACTTTTGTATGGTGTGTGAGTGTGTGTGTGTGTGTGTGTAATATGCCTTGTTAACACTGTACTGATTGTAGAAATGATATTTTGGATATGGTAAATTAAGTATAATGAGATGTAACTACACCTGTTTCTTTGATTTTAAGGGGGTTTCTAGAATTTGTAACCACATCTGTGACCCATATGTCTGCAGGGAGCACTGCTCCATACTGACCTCCTCATTGTAAACTTTGACCAGTTAACACAGGCGATGAGTCTAGCACCGAACCTGAAACATGCTAAACACCCGAGGGCCATTATCTATATTAGTGACATCAGTGGCTTTCTCTGATTAGCAGGGAGCTCCAGTGGAAGTATAAGGGACCACATGGTGTCCACTCTGGTAGTCCACTTATCCTGGCTGCTGTCTCCACAGGCTAGAAAGCCATAACAGTAAGAGATTCTTCAAAGTTCTCCAAGCTTTCATATTCTCCTCTAGAGGTAAGGGAAGGGGGCACATAATTAGAGACATAGCATGTCTACAACAGTGCTTTTATGTGTGTATGCCTGTACATGTCTGGGGAGCGAGTGAGCATTACATGTGCATGCATGTAAGATTGATGCCAGGTGTCTTCCTTAATCCTGCTCCACCTTACAAACCTGAAATTTAACCAATTCATGTAGAGCATCCGGTCGGCAGGCCCGGGGGATCCTCCTGTCTCTGCCTCCCCAGCACTGAGGTTACAAACAGATGCTGCTGTGCTGATAATTTCCTGAGTACTGGGGATCAAACTCACCCAGCAAGCTCTTTAACAACTGAGCCGTCTCCCAGTACTTTTTAAATGATGATGGGAAAATACTGCCATTCTGCGAGACATAAAAGGATTTGGTGGCTGATCTGGGCACAGTACAGAGAGGTTCAGTGGCCCCAAGAGTCAGGTTGCAAGCTGCTTGGTCCCCAGTATAGTAGGGTTAAAAAGGATATAGAACCCTCTCGATAGAGAGCGGGGCTTGGTGCAAAGTAACTAGCTCATTGGGACATTGTCCTTGGAAGGGGTTAATGTAGTTCTTTGGGGACCTTGGCTAGTTACCTTGAAAGGTTTTTGCAAACGGAGAAAACCTGACCCCCCAAGGCTTCCTAGATCACCATGAAATCTCTTCCCTGCAAACATTCCCACTGAGGTGTCTTCTGCCATCAGATCTTAGCCAGAACTGTGCAAGAAGCCAGTGTCATGCTCTTGACCCTCAAGAAGAATATGCTAATTAGACCTCTTCCTCTTGCATCCCAGCCTCCTGCATAGACTCACAAGGTTCCCAAAGGCAATACCTATTCTCCAAGGCCACCTGCCCACTCTGCTCCTCACAACCTACCAATGCCCCACCTACCCAGAAGCTAGGAAAGGCGCCAGACCCCAAGACCCACAAGTCTAGCTCCAGGGAAGGATAGCAGGAACGCCCCACCCTAGTACGACAATGACTGTGCTGTCCTACAGGCAACTCTGAGCTCCGCCAGCCCCACCGTCTGCCAGGCAACCTCCCAGCTCTTCCTCCAGCCCACAGTCCTGGCTCTGAAGTAGTATGTGTGGACAGGGAAAACAGCCAACTTCTCGCCGGGCTCTCTAACAAGTTCCGCGGGTCTGTTTGTTAAAGAAAAATTCCAGTGGGCGCATCCAACACATGGAACTCAAGTACAGAAATTATATTTATCCAGCCCACTGCCAAAGAGATCACATGCCCCGTGAGTCACTCCAGATGTGCTCAAAAACAGAGCCTCTGTGTGGAAGCCTGGTCCCCTAATCCCAGAGAGAGTTAGGTTAAGAGAGGTACCAACTTCTGTCCCACCCAAGAGGCTGCATCCGCCTCCATCCTGTGGAGCCAGGGAGAGGCCCTTGCTTTCCTTATAGACAAGAAAGGGCAGTAAGAACTCTGTCCTCTCGCTGAGAAGAGAAGGGGTCCACCTGCAGCCCCTGGGGTCCCGCAGGAATAGACGGTCAGTTTGTCTCCCTCCCGGAAGATGTCCTGGAAGGCGCTGACGATTCTGCTGGTATTCTCCAGCACCCAGGCCACTGCGTCCTGCAGGTGGAGCAGGGGTGAGTTGTTTTTAATTCTTGTGTTTCTCTGGTGCTCATTCATCTTTCTTGAATAGAACTGTGGCAGTGGAGTAGAGTTAGAGGGAGGAAGGAATTAAAAGCCCTGTGCCTGCTTCATACGCCAACTTTGCCAGTGCTCTATGGTCCCTCTTGGTAAAAGGTGATAGGAAATACCGGTGGAAGAGCATCGAAGCAGCCGATTTGGGAGCCCGATGGAGGTTGAGAAGCCATCGGGCTGCTCCTGCTGGTGAGCCAGAAAGAACTCTTGAGTGTTTCAGAGGATGGGTACGGGTTCTCTGCAGATCCCTGCCTGCTGCTGCTGGGACAGACCCCCTGAGAGAAGGTATCAAACTCAGCTGCCTGTGTGATGGAATGGTGGCCATTGGGACTAATGCAGAGAGCTCTTAGCCACACTGGCTAAGAATGAGGTCTCCAGGATGCTATGGGTGTGCATTTTGGCAGCCAGGTAGAGCTGTGTGGTGGTGAGTGAGAGGGGGAAAAAAAGAACATTTAGGGCATCCACCCAGTGTGCTTGGCCCTTGTCATTCCCATCAAGCCTCTTTGGAAAGAAGCCGGTGTGTGCAAAAGCTTTACTCTCATGCTGACATCTTCTCCCTCAGATGCCACTTCTGAGAACAAGGGTGGCATCTTTACTCTGGTCTGGCTGCACTTGGCAGGCACTGGGGACATATCAGGCCAGCTAGCTTATTACTATCAGGAAATGAAGAGCTGGGGGGTGCTGTCCACTCCACGCCAGTCTGAGGAGAAATCTTCCCGCTGCCTACATTCAGATGAGTTCACGTCCCCAGAAAGACCTAGAAATCCAGCGTTCCCTCAAGTCAATCCAGCCGCTCTTTATAGAGACCCCTAAGGGCATGAGGATTGGCATGGGGACATGAATGAGCCCCTCCTTCTCAGGGACTATGTCAGAGAGGGAAAGAGAGGCCTGAGTGGCAGAGGAGACGCACTTGCAATGGAAGAGAGGGGCTCGAAGCCCTTATTAATCTTCCTTGTGCTTAAGCCTGATCTTAGGGACTGGCTGGGACATAAGTGTTGCTGAGGTGCAAACAACACACAATGCAGACATTTCACACACATTCACACACACACACATGCCTACCTGCCATTGTGCATAGTCTTTAAGGGCAGCACTTTGGGGTGGAAAGCAGAGAGGTCTTAGAATTGGATTCTGTCACTTACGTTTGTCGCACTAGGAGCACAACTTAATTTGCCAAAGGAGACAACACAGCATCTTCTCTTCTTAAGGCTCCAGCTGTCAGGAAGCCAAGAGGGGACTGGGCATTCAAGAAGGCTCGTAAACACCCCACAAAGACTCGGAGATTTCAGTTCTTTCTCTAACAAGCCACCTGCATGATCTCTGGCAGGTTCCTAGCTTCTCTGGATGTTGTTAGCAAGTAGCATCCTAGCAATCACAAGACATGCCCTCAAAGGGCTGATTTGAGGATGATATTCAAAAATACACTATGAAAATGATGTACATAACCCTTAGTGGCTACTTACCACTCTAAAGAATATGTAAGCATTATTCCTTAATGAAAAGCTGAGTCTCTCCACATGCTTGGTAGCAACATCTGAGGCTCTTGGGAGAAGGTTTTTCCAGCAGGGACACGGGCTCTAAAGAATCAAGGCCAATACAAATGACCCAAAGGCCATTATGGGACAAAGTACGAAGGGCTAGATGTATGGTCAGAGACTGTATTTAGAAGCAACAAGTAATGTGGTGTCCATCCAAGTTTCTTCAACATTCTTCCACGCAGTTGGCTTTTATTTTCCTTTATCTTAAACATTTTTTTTCTAATTAAAAGAGGACACAATTTTTGTCACCTTCAGATCAGCTCGGTTGATAAAGTGCTTCTGGTGCAAGCATGAGGGCCTGAGTTGCCCCAGATTCCATGTTAAAAAAAAAAAAAAAAAAAAAAAAAAAAAAAAACACCTGGGTATGGCAGCCTGTGTCTGTAATCCTATCGCTATGGAGACTGAGCATAGCATCCCACAGCTCGCTGCCACCAGCCTAACCCAGCTGGTGAGCTCCAGGCCAATGAGACATACTGTCCAAAGAAAATGGACCGTTTTCCTGAGGGTAGTGCTCTCGAGGCCGTCACATGGTACCTTCCTGTGTGTGTGCGTGCACGCATGTGCAAACACACACACACACTAAAATAACTTTCCACAGGTGTTGTCCCTTTCACCTTATCCTTACTCCAACTCTGAACTGTCACCCTGCTTTCAATAAATTCCCTAAAAGGAGTTTAGGGGATGCTTTTCTTAGGAGACTGTATTCTTCCATCCTTACCCCCTACCACACCCCTCCCCCATACACACTGCTCTATATAGAAAGAAACCCAAAAGGAGTCTGCCCACTGCCAGGCAGCCTTCTTCTGCCCCTTCTCCCAGTCTCCCCCTAGGAAGTGCTCTCTAGGATTCCCCCCTCCCCTGCCTCCCAGGGTGGAGATTCCACGGCCAGATCCAGGGCTGCCCAGTCCAGCCCCACCAGCATGATGAAGTCTCAGTGACTCACCTGTGGTTTCTGTGGTTAACAGGGCCAACCTGAGGACACTGACCTACACACACAGCCCATGTCCTGGCATGCCCCACCGCTTGTCAGGACAATACCTGAGGGGAGAGGGCTTGTCTGACTTTATAAAGGTAAAAAAACACATACAGAATAACCAATATTCATAACCATGCTGTTGTTAAGGACATAAAGTATCTCTAGTTTCTTACATTTATTTATTTCTACGTGTGACCATGTGCATGTGTATGGACACATGTGTAACACTGCACACTTGTGGAGATCAGAGGACAGCTTGTAGTCAGACTGGGTGGCAGGCACCTTCCCTGCTCAGCCATCATCCCACCCCACCCCTCACTAAAGTATTCATTTATGAAGCAGTTCAGTAAAGAAGACAGCCCAAGGGTTAGTGTGTGTCTTAGAGTTGTATTTGTCCTAGCTCCCCAATGCTCGGTCAAGTAAGGGCAATGGCCGGAAAGAGTCGATGTTGGTCTCTGCAGTGTTGCCTAGCACGCCATGCAGATAACTATTTGAGGGTGAGGGGAGTAGAGGGTGGGAGAAGAAGGGAGAAACTCTGAACCACCCTGGTAGAGGGCTCAGTAGATCTGACCCCATGACCATCTGAGATCAGCCCCACTACCCTGTTCCCCTCCTTGCCGTTGTTCCATCCCCCTGTCGTGGAGCTTTCTAGTCAAGATCGCTCCTCTACCACACTGTCTCCCTGGAACCAGGCACAGAGAAGGCTGGTACTGTGCTCGTCTCCAAACAGCACCAATTTTCCAAAAGGCTGGCCCAGGAGCCAAAGAATGACGGACATCAGAATCTGGCAGAAGATCTTTCATAAACAGGAACATTTCCCTTCCACACCCAGAGTTGCTTCAGGGATTCATTCACAGTGGCTCTGTGCTTTGGCTGGATATGCTCTCAACCAGTTTCCTTTCCAGCAAGTTCTCTGGTGCAAGCGCTCTACATGGCTGAGTGGGCTCCACTGGAGGGCTCCACACAGAGGCATGGGAGCAGGAAGACAAAGGGCAGTTTCGAACCAGGATCATGAGAAGTCAGAGGTCAGACTCCATCGTGACTCGGCTTCCTCTCTGGGAGCCTTCTGGCTGCACTCCAGGTCACAAAGTCTGCATGGGATAAAACATGGGGAGATAGCAACTGCCTTGACGGAGATAAATGACTACAAGTGGCTCCTTCTTAGCTGGAGCAAGGACTCCTGAGAGATAAGAGAATGGAGCAGACCAAAGTCTGCTGCACTGGGACCAGGCCTGGAGCTTTAAGTGATGATAGACTCACTCTCTTGCAAAGAGAGTGCCCTGAAAAGAACCAAGCCCAGCGGCAGAGTAGCTAGTGTGACTCTATAGTATCATTTATCCAGTCAACAAACAGTAATGGGCACACTAGGTACCAGGAATACAGCGATGAGCAACACAGGCAGGTCCCACTCCCACACAGAGCTGACATTCTGGTGAAGGGGACAAGAGACAAATACATGGAGAAAGGCAATGTGTAAGTTGCTGGTTGGCAACATAGTAAGGTCAGAGGCTAGAGTGTAAAAGGCTTATCATCCTAAATATGGTAGTCACAGAAGTTTCTACTCGAAGAAAAAAAAAAATCACAAGAGACCTGAGAGGTAAGAGAGGGAGTCTTGTAATCTCTATGGAGCTTGGGAGCAGTTATTTCAGGGAGAAGAAACAGACATGCCCTGAGAGAAAAGTCTGCCAGATATGTTTAAAAACAGTGAAGTTGTCTATAGCCAGAGGCATATGAACCAGGGAAATGGGAGATGCATGCAGAGCTGATGAGAACTGTGATCTGGGAGCATCTGGTACCATGTGAAGCTTTGTGGGTGTTGGTTGGTTGGTTGGTTGGTTGGTTGGTTGGTTTGTCCTTGGGAACAAATAGAACCAAAGAAGGTTCTGGGTGCAGTGACATCTCCAGGCCCCTGCTTCCACAGACTTACTTCAGGTACTTTGCTAAGAACAGAATAAAGATGAGCCAGGGGTGGAGCTAGAGGCACCATTGGGGCAATGGTCAGGGTTAGAAGACCGGGAGGCTGTTGGGATGTGTGATAAGATGTAGGCAAGTTCCTGATAGATTTGGAAAGGACCATCACCAAAATGTAATAGTTGGATATGGGATGTTAAAGAAAGAGAAAGGCAAAGATGGCAGCTGAGCCGCTGGGGGAGATAAGGATTGTTGGGGATGATGCAGGTGTGTGTGTGTGTGTGTGTGTGTACACGTGTGACTATGTGGGAGAATGTGTGTGAGAGAGAGGGCGTGGCTGGGACTGTATACAGTAGGTGGGAGAGAAGGCTGTGAGTAGGAGACAGATGTTGGGCTCAAACCGAAAGTAAGGGGAAATAGCTATTACAGATCCCCCAGAGGAGTCTCTGGGTGGAAAATGCAAAGTGTGCTTAGGAACCTACAAGCTGAAATTCAGTCCAACAGTGAGTGTGGCTGGGAGAAGGGTGAGCGGGCAAGACTAACAGTGCCATCTCAGAGCTTAGCAAAGGCCAGGGAGAAGAAAGGGCACACACGAGCCTTATAAGATCCAGTAGAGAGAAGAAAATGAACGGTGGAGGAGAGAGCAGGCTGAATTACCTGGTCTGTGTCTTCACAGAGGCTTCGTGTGCATGTGGAGAATGCGATCCACAAGAACACGGCAGAATAGGAGATGGAGGGTGTGTGCGAGAAGCAGGTGACTGGCATGAGGGAGGAGCTGGAAGTGGTAAGATGTTAGCTGAGAGAGCAGGAGCATGGGAGGTGACAGGGGCCCGCTGGGCAGCAGCTAAGGGTGGATGTGACAGGGTAAAATACAGCTACTTAACGTGGTGACATGTCCTCCAAACACATGCAGGTGTGCAGGCCTGCATAGGTGGCATGAGTCAAGAGCCGGTCCCATGGGTAAAGGTGCTTGCCACCAAAGCCTCATGACTGAGTTCAGTCCCTAGCACCCACATTGGGAAGGAGAGAACTGTAAATTGTCCTCTGACATCCATATGTGTGTGATTTATTTAAGGACACCATTTTATAGCAAATACATATCTCTTGAAGTTATCCAGAAATGCAGAACAACCAAGAAGACCATTGTCCACCCCTGTCTGAGAGGTTGGACTCCAGGGCCCACTGGCTGGGAGCCATACTCTCAATCCTATCTCTAGCAAACTGGGAGATCTGGACCAAGGTCCTTTACCACCAAGTGTCTTCATCTCTAAAGTGGGAAGTGGAGACTTACCTCTCTGTGGACTCATGAAAAGACACATCCTGCTGGCAGGATGCTCTGGAGTGACTAGTTGTTAGTACATGAGTGCCACACTTTAGTAGCTTCTGTTTGCGGTCCAATGGTGTCCTCTTAACTGGAGGCCTGGACAGGGCTTGCTAGATCCAGTTTCTAAAATAACTTGATCCACCTGGTATGATCTTAGCAGATGAATGGTTCGTTCTGTGCTGATCAGCCCAAGGTGTCATAGATACTCATTGGCCCATGAAGGAGGGGACAATCTCTGTCCTCATTCTCAAGGCCACCCTGTACTGCAGACATTTAAGCAAGGAGACCGGTGAGTCCTGGGTATTTCCAAGACAGACACATGAAGTGACTCTCATGAGAGGAAGCTTAGTGACTGGGCTGAATCCACATTCAGGGAGAAAACTCTAGGGAGAAAAGCAAGCAAGCAAGCAAGCAAGCAAGCAGGCAGGCCAGGTTTACACAAAGCTGTGACTCTGAACAAAGCCTCTAACAATCTTCTTGTCTGAAACCCAGTGGTCCTGAGGATGTGGGGCCACTCTCTAGCATTCTCTGGTCTCCCCATCCTCTGGTGTAAAGAGAATGCTAAGCCTGATAGTGGTCCAGAACCCTCTCCTTGCCAAGCTTATGCTGTCTCACAGTTCACAGATGGCTCACAGTAGCATCCTTAAGTCGGGGTTGCTGGTTTATTTAACATCTAGTTGCTCTTTTTAAGTCAGTCCTATTGAGCCTGCCTTCTGAGCCTTACAGTACACAGAGCTGATGGGAAAAGAGGAAAACTCACTTCCTATCCCGGGAGCTGGCCATCCCAAGAGCGCTTTCCAGGAGGGGAAGACAGCAAGAGACTAAGTGTGCAGAATGGACAAGAAAGCCTCAGAGGTGGATGCATGCTGAGGGGAGAACAGGAGAGGATTCCTGGGGAAACAGGGCTATCACCCAGCGATGTGGGAGCAAACCTAGTTTCAAATTTTATATATGTTTAGCGAAGACCCAGCCAATATTTGTTTTAGCCTCAGGCCTTGTTAGTAGGATTCAGTCTTCATCATTATGGACAAGGGCATGATAGACTAAATGTAGAACAGACCTAGACACTTCCTTCCTGAGGACTAGGCAAGCATCCAAGGCAGAAAACCGATCGAGAGTCCTACCCACCTACAGCTCTGCCTTATGGGCAATAACAAAGGCTGGAATGGCAAGCTGTCCCTAGGGATGCAGTAGTGGCACTTTGGTCTTGGTCATAACCAACAACCATCTAATTAGACTTAAGACCCACTCGGAAGGGAGGAATCCATGCACCGTACTGCAAACCTGGCCTACTACTTGTAAATAGTGAGGCCACGGAGTCTAGAGAAAAACCTACTACTGACCCTTCACTAAGCCAGTATCATATCTAACTGCATTCTAACTACATAACACATGCAGATGCTGCTCTCGCCCCACATATAGATGCTTCTCTTTGTAGCAGTTAGAAACCATTATGCAACTGGTCAAACTGCAGAGAACAACCAACTATGGGGTTCCTGGCCCAAACTGCAGAGAACAACCAACTATGGGGTTCTGCCACACACACACACACACACACACACACACACATATATATATATATACAACCCTTTCACTTAAGACTCAAGGGAGCATCTCAAAAGAGAGGACAGAAAGACTCTAAGAGCCAGGATAGGATGTCTGGTGTGAGAGAGTCTTCTACACGTGACAGGGAAACTGCACCCAGGAAACCTCAGCAAAACAGTTGCCCAAGGAAGACCTTAACAATGGCAACACAACTGCCATGCCAGCATGGACTGGGATTCTCACAAGGCTCCACACATAGAAGAAGAGCTACGGGCAATTGATGGTTGCCAAGGAAGGGAGAATCAATCTTTTCCCAAGGATGAGATCTTCCCGTCATCCCCGGGATGTTAGCTGATTCCAGGAGCTCAACCCAAAACACATATGAACAACACTAATGAACTCAGCAGGCTGTGTTTATAAATCTATGTATGTACAGATATATACACATATACATATACACACATATCATATATACATATACATATGTACACACATACATCATATATATGTATATGTGTGTATATGTGTATGTATGTATATATAAAATATATCTATTATATATGTAATATATATATGACTCATAATAAAAGAATTAGAATTACAGACCAGGAATGGGGAGGAACATGGGAGGAGCTGGAAGGAGGAAAGAAAGCAGTGCTAATGTAAATACCGTGCTCCTGTAAAATTCTCAAAAACTAGATGAAGAAAACAAGGATGTTCTAGGAGGAGAACTGAACTGTGGGCATGAAGTTGCTCTGAAATCCTAGCTTAAATCACTCTCCTCCATCCTTTCAGGGCAGGAATAAATGAGAGGCTCAGAAAAAAGAGAGGAGGGAGAAGGTCAGAGGGCAAGGTGCTTGTTGTACAGCATGAGGACCTGACTTCAAATTCTCAGCACCCCTGAGAAGTCAGGCATGAACCTGTAACCCCAGGGCAGCAGCAAGGGACAGCAGGATCCCTGGGCTCCCTGACCAGTCAATCTAGCTAAAGCAAGGAGCTTCAGGTCCAGTGAGAGACTGTCTCAAAACATTAAGGTGAAGAAGTGACTAAGGAAGACATGCAATGTCAACCTCTAGTCTCCCCCTTGTGCTCCCACAAGCAAGTGCACAAACACACACATGTGTAAACCCTTGCACACACACAAACACACAGAAATAGCTCACTCCTTGTCCTATGCCAGGTACCCATGTTTCATTTCCTACAAAGAAGACAGAGCACATGTATCAGTACACCCTCCTGATGTTTCCAGATGCAAACAGGCACATAGAAGCACAAAACCACATCCATCGCAGCCCAGGGGGCCACAGACAAGCTACTGCAAGGGCCGTTTCTCAAGCAAAGCTGCATCCAGCCACTTTGTACAGGAACATAACTTAATGCACAGAGCATAAGCACCCATGGCTACAGAAATTATAGGTGCACAATGTCAGAGGGCCACACTTATAGTCGTTGGGTTATTACATTTCCTTCTCTGGTTCTCTAAAGGTCATGGTCCTTCTCTACCCACAAGTTTTCAACCATTGGTGACTGGTGTCTGATACATAAAGGGGCTGAGCAAGCGGCAGGGGCTGTTTGATCTGTTCCTGAAAACCTGGGGTTTCTCACAATCATCCTGTGCTCAACAAGATCCTGTTTTCTCCTGCACTCCTCCATCAGTGCCTAGTACATCTGATCCTTCATCCCACCAGGAGACCACCCGTCTCCTTCTGGCTTCCAAGTGTCCTTGACTGTGCAGTAAATGCATTATTAAATCAGCTGGCCCTTGAGGGAAGCTCTGAGCTGTCAACCACATGGTCCCCTAGAGCCCTGTGTTTGGTTCTTTCACAGTCTGCTTCCTTTCCTCTGTCATCTGTCTGGAGATCCTTGGAGTCTCTACTCCAGAAGCTGGGTTAGCTAAAGTCGCAATCGCTGATGATAAGGCTGTAGTGCAGCAACTATACGCTGACTGGTTGTAAGCATTCGGATGTGCCATGTGTTGGGCAATAGTTTTAGGGTCTCCCTTGTAGGGTTAGGAAACTCTGTTTTGCTTGCTCTTTTTCTATTTTGCCTCATCTGCTTTGTCTTAACCTAAATTTCCTAGCACAAACATAGCCCAGGCAGATACATTTGTTCCAGTTCCTTGGATGCTCCTGATGAACTACTAGTCTGACGTGCCTGGGAGCTTTCTGAGACTCAAGAAGAGAGTCTGCTACCTCCCCTCACCCCAAGTCCACCCACTTCCAAGATATACTCGAGAGGGTTGCCCTCAAGGTTAAGTAGAGAGAAGTGGCCAGCCATGCATGACAGCCCCACAAGTCAGTCTCTTGTCTCTTCCAGCCGCACTGTTCCCAGCTGCCCATCGGCCAAAGAGGTCCTTGTCACTGCCATTGAATCCAGTCCTGCAGACCTCCCTGGAGGAGGTGGAACTGCTGTATGAGGTAAGTAGAGGGGAAGCCATCAACCCAAGTCACCCAAAGACACGGATCATCTCTCTTTTTCTGAGAAGTGGTCTGCCTGGGTCCATGAACTTGGACGGTCTTTGCTATAGCAAGGAATGCCCTCACCTATCCCTGGAGGTGATAGACTCTGGCTTACACCAACGTAAGATTCCTGGGGCCGCCTCACATTTTTTCATGTGTCCTGACAGAAATGACAGTATTCAGAGTTCAGTCCAGGCATAAGGAGAGGTGAGGCTTGTCCTGTAGGTGTCTCTCACTCCCAGGCACAGAGTGAACAGTCCCAAGTGAAAGCTTAAGGCGTCACTCATCTGTAATGTCCAGGCAAAGCCACACCGGGACCGGGCACAGTTGTGTCTCTGGGTTTTACCTGCTGTACTTACCCAAGTTTCTAGAAGCCTAAACTAGCCCACATGCTTTCTTCTTCCACTTATTCCTGCTTCCCTGAGACCCCATTCCTCTCAATCATGGGGTGAGTTTCTTGAGGTCATAAGGTAAAGGCTAGGAGCTTTACCATCAACATCTGAACTTCAGTCCGTTAGCCAAGAGTCTCTGAGGCCAAATCTCTGTTGTGGAATTTCAGTGTGATCCCAAAAATTCCCTTCTAGCTTTGATGACGGTGACAAAGTGAAGCCAGAGAGGAGTTTCCAAACACTTCCCTGGGCAGCAACCTGCCAGAGCACAGTCTCTGCCAAGCCTTGAAAATGGGAGCCACAAACCAATTGTTCAGAAAGACACAAAGCAGTGCTGTGGAAGGCAGAGAACAGAAAAGGGGGGAGGCTTGGGATTTTCAGTCTTTCCATTCTTTGGGTATTTACTGGGCTCCTCCTGGCACTGGCCCCGGGCAGGAATGAAGATGATGGATACAGCCTCTGTTCTTGCAAACCAGCGAGACCCAGCATCTCTTCGTCCTGTCCCACACCCACACCCAGCACAACACTCTGCATTCTTTAAATTCCCACTTCTGGTTATAATTTTATCTGTGGTGGTCAGTTTATACTTCAGAAGATCTTCAGTGGGTAAGAGGGACAAAGAGAAGATAAGGTCACTTACCTACATGGTGGCGTGGTAGCATGCTGGCTGATACCAGAAACTACATCACATCTGCCCATATTTGTCCTGTATGCTTCTCATGATACCTCAGGGAGTAGATACTGTAGCTGATCGTTTTACAGAGAAGAAAAGTGAGGCCTGGGGAAGTTAAGAAGAAAGATGAGAGTTGGGGCTCAGGTCTCTTGGATTCTAAGTTCTTCCTATGCATGCCTCCCCACATGCGGATAGTGACCCCCCCCACACACACACACACTCTCTGTCCTTAACAATACCTGGTTTCATGTTTTGTTTTGTTTTTTAAATCTCATTTTTCTCCACAGCTCTTGCTAGCTGAAATTGAGATCAGCCCAGACCTGGAGATCTCCATCAAGGACGAGGAGCTAGCTTCCCTGCGGAAGGCCTTGAGTTTCCACTCAATCTGCAATAACATAATCCCCAAGCGTATCCCAGATATCCGAAGGCTGAGTGCCAACCTGGCAAACCACCCTGGAATCCTCAAGAAAGAAGACTTTGAGAGGATAGCATTAACCCTGGCTTACACAGCTTATCGGACAGCCTTATCTGAAGGGCATCAGAAGGACATCTGGGCTCAGTCCCTCATCAGCCTATTCCAGGCCCTGAGGCATGACTTGATGCAGTCCTCGAGCCCTGCTGTGTCATCCTGAGAGAATGGCTCATGCTAGGACTTTGAAGCAGGGACAGGCACACACAGTCTTCTAGAATTTTCATCCTCTACTGCACTTGCAGAGAAAAGTATGTACTTCCCACACAGAATAGCAAAGATAAATGAGTCACCCCAATATTTTTTTGTCCCTTGTTGCTTCCAGACAGACATATCCGACCTATGATATAATGTTACCTGAGAAAAGGCTAGACTGGACTTTCAAGATGCCTCCAGAGGCCAACTGGTCTACCTGGTAATGAGCAGAATTCTGAGATATACTTACACACATACCCAAGAGTAGGGACTGAGGATGGAGTCTGAGCATGGCAGGAGGATGGTGGGCAGACTCCTTTGGTTCTAAGGGATCTGTGTTGAATGAATATTTTCTGGCAGGTTCTATGGTAAATATAAAAAAGGCAGAGATGCATTCAAATTAATATGCTATTTGCCAAGAAGGATATACTTGGTTTGCCCCAAAGCCATGAAGAAGAATCAGTATTTTGGTGACCTACATGGCTTGACTCATCTTTTCTGAAGTTATTCTGAGACAGGAGAAATAGTAAGGAACTGTGGAAATGCTAGCAGTCCACCCATGCCCTGTCATTTCAATGTAGAAGCCAGGCTAAAGCATAGTGCCTTCCTAATAAAAGAGGTGACACCACTATGCGTGTTTGTCCTAAAATACCATAGCACTGTCAGCGATTTGGGTGCTCCTAAAAAAAAATTCGCTTTCAGACGACAGATTGTTTACCTTTCAAATGCTGATTTTTCTTTTTTTTGCTTTCAAAATGTTAGTTTGATATCTGTTCATTATTTATATTAAATACCGGTTGATATTTAAATGGTATGTGTGCAATATCTTCAGTTCTTGTTTGGTATCTAAATTATTTAGGACATTCTAATAAATGAGGCAGACAACTCCCAGGTTCCTTCTTTGTAAAATGACTGAAGCCATTGAGGGTCTACAGGAGGTGTCTTGTGTCTATGGGGTCTGCTAAACTGATAGAAAACCCTCTCTCCAGCTCACACACAAGACCAAGCAAGCTCTGTTCATCTTGTGTGGAGCCCTGGGGTTCTCTGCTGCCCCTCACATCCAGGTCATTAAAGTACACTTTTTATTGTTACCCATTCACTTGCCCTGACAGCTATCCTTCTTGAACAGCCTGTCCCCTAAACAAGCCAGGCTTCTTAACCTTCTACGCTGAGGTCACAGGCTGTGACCTGGGCATGGAGTGAAGCACCTAGGTTCTGGATGGCTTTGTCCCAGAACAAAGATCTGGCTTCTTTCTCCTCTTGGGCTCCAACTGGATTCTGGGAACTGCAGTGCAAAAAGTATGATATTTGAATGAAGGCTTCTGCTGGGCTACATTCTGGAAAAGAGAGTGTTTTACACTCTCAATTGAAACATGAGTCTGGACCTCCTAAAAATCTTGCAGCAGCTGAGCTTTGCTTACATGTTCTAGCTGCATGATCTCTCTGCAGAAGAGCTTGGATGCAATAAGAAGTTCTTCCAAACATGATGTTTCTCAAACGTGAACCTCCCCTTACGCTCTTGCTCAGAGCACTAGCCCCCAGTCCTGCTCTTTCTCACCCCTGAACATTCTTCATAGCTCCCAAAGTGTTTCTAATGTTTTCTCCTTTGCTCCCTCCGTCCCTCTTCTTCATGTTCTGTGATGTGTCAGTGTGTGCACTCTATGTATGAGCACATGGAGGAGGGGGTATACCTCCTGTGCACACAGAGGTCAGAGGAAAATGGCAGGTGTCTGCTCTATAACTCTCTCTATTTCCCTGAGACAGGCTCTTTCACTAACTTGGGCTAGGGTGGCTGCCAGAAGCCCCAAGCATCCTCCTGTCTCTGTAGCCCTCAGTGCTAGGGTTAATGGGGTTTGTGGCTGCATCTGGACATTTACATGGGATGATGGGGGTTTGAACTCAAGTCTTCAAGCTTGGCTGGCAAATGTTCTACCCACTGAGGCATCTCCCTAATGCTGCTTTTTGCCCAGTTTTTCTCATTTGCACACTGCATGTAATCTTCGCTGTCCATCCATGCCCTGTCATTTCAACATAAAAGCCATCTAAAGCATAGCTCTCCTCCCCTCTCTATATCCACTCCACCCATACTGTTCCCTTTGTTGCCCTTCAGATATAACAACGTCAGCATGCAGAAACAGCAGGGTTTTACAGAGCTGGGCCCATAACCCATAGCCAAGTCTGTGTATTAACTCTGTCTTTTCCTGGATGTGGAATGAGCAGAGCACTAGCAATACCTCAGCTCCTAGATAGTGTGCAAAACCCTCAGCTCAGCTTTGCCTCTGCCTGGAGACTCCACCAGATTTACCCTTGTGCCTGGTGGAAGTCAACTGTGGGCTGGCTGCCCACCAAGCTGTAAGGGTAGCAACTGGGGTGGGGGAGGACTAGAGGTGGGGGAGGAGGAAATCATTCCAAGGAGCATTGGGATCAATGGTAAATCATCCACCCGGCACACACAGACATGCACACACCTCACACATGTGCATACAAATTAAAGGCACTTTATAGTCATAAATTGGGGTCTGGGTTTATGTAGCAATCAAGGGCTGAAAATGCAAAAAAAAAAAAATGACGTGACCTTTTAAAGATAAACAAAGACTTCATTTTTCAAAGTTGCAGGATTCTTAAACATCACTTTACTCCAAATGAAGACAGATTAATTTTTCACACTAAAAGTTTGGTAACATTGGCTTCATTGATACATAAAATCAAATATTAGGTTAGTGCTCAACAAAATAACTCCTCCCAAAAATACTAGCCCCACTCTTTGCCAAGTGAACAGCAGAAGGGACAATTCCAGCACAATGCCTCCCCATTTGCCTCCTTAGTGTCCTCTGTGCACACGACAATCATATTTTCTCAGAGTTCAGGGGGGTGAATTTTGCTGGGGAGACTTCCCTGTGGCTCACAGAATCCTTTCTGTCATTCCCATGCTGTCTGGAAACTTTCTGTGCCGTTGGGGTGCTTGCTCATAGCCATCTGTATGTCTGGTGTTATGATGACAAACCTGTCACAGCCGATGCTGTGTTCCTGTCTCATCACCTAAATCTAATGAAGAAATCATATCTAGAATCACTCCGTCAAAGGCATGTTATCAGGTGAACTGGAATAAACTGAAAAGCCAGCGAAGTTGCTTTGTAATGTCCCCTACTTCCTAGCCCAACTTAATATCTTATGTACCCTCCTCTTGTTGTGGCTAAAAACACACAGAACATGAAACTTGCCATCATAGCAGTGCTGAAATACACACACACACACACACACTTTTCACAGTCTCTTCTTGTTCTGTTCATTGGGGGCTAGGGTTTAAACCCAGGATTGCCTGCCCACTGGGCAAATGCTCTGCTACTGAGCCACATCGGCAGCCCTGCACACTGATATGTGACCAACTTCTGAAAGGTCTCCATCTCCACATGCCATGACTCTGTGACCTCTGAACGACTCTCTTCCTGTTTCTCCCCACACCAAGGCAACTCTTCCGTATTTCCTGAGAGTCTGACAACTTCAGCGGAGCACAGTGGGTCACACCTGCACTCCCAGCACTTGGGAGGCTGCTACAGGAGGACCTCCATGAGTTGGGGATCAGCCTGGGCTAGGTAGTGAGTTCTGAGCCATCCTGGTCTAGAGATGCAAAATAAATATTTTAAGAGTTTGACTACTTTATATATCTTTTTTTTTAACGAAGAATTAACACACTCCTTAGCATTGGATTCTGGACAGTGGTTTGTCCATGTAGAAAGCTGATAGGCCAGAGGAACTCCCGGCCTGCCATGCAACTTGCTTTGCTTCATTTTATTCAACAAATTTCACCCATGGTGTAATACAAACGGCCCAATCGCATTACTAAAGTCGCTGGAATCTTTGTTCCCTCAGATTATCTCATGGAGGAATTTGAAGCAGCTTCTGGGTTTGACGGGAGGCTTCATTTCTCCAGCTGTTTATTATTATCCAATCTCTCTCATCTCTGTAACCGAAACATCACAGGCATGAGGTCCTGTTTATTCTGCATTTCTAAACCATCACAAAAAATGAGGCAAGGATGTCGTAGCTGAGATAGCATGTCTTTGACATGCAGGTAGAGGTGACTTCACCATACCCTATCATACAATCACTAGATGACTTCAAAGGCCTGTCCATCATGTGACAGGCCCTGACGATGAAGGAGAACTGGTTTTGTGGAGCCACTTCTCTGGATGTTCTACGTCTAGGCCAGGGATCACTTCAAAGGGCTATGGCTGCACAAGGTGCACAAATCCTGTGAATTCAAAAAGAACGTGGGCTCACAAGATCTAGCTCTGCAGCTAACAGATCAAGTTGATTCGGCCAAGACCATCACTTAAAAGAAGTTGGGGGGAGGGGTTCTTTTTCTTTTTCGTCTCGTTCCAAATCTGTCCTTTCTGAATATGAAAATGAAAAAAAGAAAGGTTAAATAACCAGACGTGATGGTGCACGCCTTTAATCCCGGCACTGGGGAGGTAGAGGCAGGCGGATTTCTGAGTTCGAAGCCAGCCTGATTTACAAAGTGAGTTCCAGGACAGCCAGGGCTATACAGCAGTATGACTATTGATTAGCCTTGTCCCCATGGCTCCCATTGTGTCTCTCCCCTGTGTTTCCACCAAGAACAACCTGCTTTGTTCTTTGGTAAAGAGCCTCAGAGAGGTGCACAGACACCCACTCTGACAGGCATCTATACTCTCCCAGAGCAGAGGGGAGCCTTTCCCTTCTTCCCAAGCATCTCAGGGTCTTCCCTCCAGGTTCATTCTTCCTGCTGCCTCTGACCTTTGTACCTTGCCAGTGCCCAAGAAGCAAACTTTGCCTGGAAGGAGAGCTTAATACTGTTCAGTCCAGGTCACATTTCTCTAGAATGAATGTCTGTATTCTCCCCGCCACCAGATGGGTCATCTTCCTGAGTGGTGAGCAAGTGACTCTCCCAAGAAAGCTGTGTCCCATGCTTGGAAGCAACAGAGCAGTGCTGGGGAAGTGGGATTATGCTCAAGGTGCTGACCAACATCCAACCCCTGGGATGCTTGAGAAATGGAAAAACAAGAGAACCGCCTGGGTTCTGCCAAAGCAGCAGGCCCCTGCTGAGACCAATCAAGGGCCGCCTTCAGATGCGATATTGGCTCACTCTTTTCAACTTGCTGATAGGCTTTGAGAAGTGGGCGGAAACGCTGCCCTCTGCCCTCTCCCATTGGTTCAAAAAAGTTAAAGGTGGGCCTCTGGCTAGTTTTAGTCCTGTAACAAAAAGGAATGTCTTAGAGATTCTTCACGGCTGCTTTGGAAGTCCAGACTTCAGGAAAACTATAAGTAGGAGCCCAATTTGAAGGGAAGAAATCTAAACAGAATTAAGGTGTCAGGTACTGAGAGAGAGAGAGCGCGCACCCTCACTCCCAGTCTGAGGCCTCAGACTAACACCAGTGCTGGCTTTAAGGGAAGGTGCCAACAGATTTTTTTTTACCAACAGTCAGCCAGGTCGGAGGTAAGACAAAACGGGTCACCAGAAAGAAGAAAAGCTACTGTGTTTTTTGGTTTTTTGTTTTGTTTTGTTTTGTTTTTAAGCTTTAAATTATTCTTCAATACTGACCAGTAGCCGCAAGCTCATTGCTCCCGAGGACTCTTTCTGGCGTCTAGAATGAAGCCACCCTCTTGTTAACCAGAGAGAAAGCCCAGCACTCAGGTGTGTAAGCCTTTCCCGGCTCTTCTTCGATGGCCATAACACTATGCTGCTCAACCTCACCTAAGGCAAAAGGCAAGCAGCCCAGCTTTCTGTGGAAACTGGGTACAGCCACCCTGCTTCTCTGCTCCCGAGACCAAAGAGGACTAACTCTTGGAAGCCAGGGAAGGTGTGTGAAGTCTTCCTGGACTGAGAGGGGAGCATAGTGCAGAACAGAGGAGGACGCCATTGAGGACTCGATCCAGGATCCCGACAGGTCCACCATGGGCTTGCTGCAGGGCCTTCTCCAAGCGAGAAAGCTGCTATTGGTCATCTGTGTGCCGCTGCTGCTGCTGCCTCTGCCCACCATCTATCCCACCAGCGTAAGTAGCAGCCTGCCAACTCCTGTCAGGGCATCAGTGGGAGCGGGAGATTAAGGGAGGGAGATCTGAGGGAAGAGGAATGCTTGTGGGACTTCATTGAGATTTGGATAGAATCATCACACTTACCTGGAAGAGACCAAAGTACTCTCTTCCTTAAAACTATCATTTGCATCCCTCTGTCTCAAGATGGGTCCTCCAATTCTGCGCTGCCCCCTCCCCAATAGACTGGGAAACCATGGCTGAAAGGACTGTCATGTTGAAAAAGAAATTATAGGAAATAAGGTCGAACCCATAGAATGGACAGGCTAGGGGGGCCCTGTTTCTCAACCTATCTTTAAGTGACAGCCATTAGAGATGTAAAAGGCTCCTCACTATCAACCCAGAAAGGGATGCTGGGACTGGGAGGGAGTCTGTCCTCTGGTCATGGTAGTCTCTGACAACCAGAATATGAAAATGGCCTTGTTGGTCATCAGTGGGAGGAGAGGCCCTTGGGCCTGAGGGTGTTCGATGCCCCAGTGTAGGGAATGCCAGGGCAGGAGGATGGTAGTGTGTGGGTGGGGGAGCACCCTCATAGAGGCAGAGGGAGGGAGGATGGGATAGGAGGTTTCCGAAGGGGAGACCTGGAAAGGGGAAAACATTTGAAATGTGAAAAAGAAAATATCCAATCCAAAAAAAAAAAAAGCCATCCTGAACTTTCCATGCAAACTTCGGGAAGGGCATATTGAAGTTGAGCCTGTTACTCTGGTCTCATGCTTAGGACTCTTGGACTATCAGTTTCTTCTATGTATATGTCTCTGCTCTTTATAAAACAAAACAAACAAATAAACAAACAAACAAAAACAGACCTGACGCAACAAGAAAACAGAAATGCAAGCCCAGGAACTCTAGACCATAAAGCAGGAGACTGGGAACAAAGAAGCTGTAGCTTGGTTTGCATTCAGTCGGCCCCTTGTACCTCCCTGGTCTCCCTCCCCTCCCCTTCCCTCTTCTCGCCTGTCTGGGGGTGTATAGCTACCCCTCCAGCTGACATAGTCCTTGAGACTTTAGGGGGAAAAATAAGCTGAGGCAGGTTGACTACAAGAATATTTCTCACACGGTTCCCTGGGGGACTGGGTAACCAAGATTAAGGTTAAAAAGTTAAACAGAGGGGATTATCACGGTCTAGTTAAATACAAGCGGACTTAAATCTTTAGCAAATAAATAGTCCAGCCTGCCAAGGAGGCACCAACTAACTCTGGTCTGGGATTAGCAGACAGTGATTGACAGTGACATTTTTTAATGAGGTCCCATTTGTTGATTCTATTATTATTATTATTATATATTTTCTTTATTTACATTTCAAATGTTATCCCCTTTCCTGGTTTCCCCTCCAAAAACCCCCTATCCCAACCCCTTTCCCTCTGCTCACCAACCCATCCACTCCCACTTCCCTGTCCTGGCATTCCTCTACTCTGGGGCACCAAGCCTTCTCAACCAAGGGCCTCTCTTCCCATTGATGTCCAACAAAGCCATCCTCTGCTACATATGCAGCTGGAGCCATGGGTCTCTCCATGTGTACTCTTTGGTTGGTGGTTTAGTCCCTGGGAGCTCTGGGGGTACTGGTTAGTTCATATTGTTGTTCCTCCTATGGGGCTGCAAACCCCTTCAGCTCCTTTAGTCCTTTCTCTAGCTCCTCTGCTGGGGACCTTGTGCACAGTCCAGTGACATTTTTTTTCATGCCAGCTTAGTTTAAGAGAATTCCCACGAGAGACACATTACCCTCTTTTCTGAAGCAGTGTTAGAAAGCCCTGCTTCCTCATACGCTACCAATAGCCTTCATCTTTGAGGACCTTAACTAGGGCCCACAGGAAGCACAAAGTAGGTACATAGCCCTGCTTCTATCTCTTGCCTACCTTCCACCCCTTGCACCCAACTTGGAGATCCTGATACTAAAATCCTTAGAATTCCTAGGTGGGCTTGCTTATTCTGGGCTGCGACTGTGAGCAGCAGCCGAGTATCTGGGCGGGACCCTTAGGTTGCGGTTTGCTAATTCTTCCAAGAAGTGACAGTTCGCAGCCATATTTTAGAAGGTGTCAAAATGGCCTTTCCTCTTTCCTTGCCCAATTCTTTAAAGTCTGGGCTCCATGATGTTTCAGAAGAGGAGGAGAGGGCCGGAGCTTGTGACTGGGTAGACTGGGACTTGCTTAGCACACAAAAGGCCCTAGACTTGATCCCCAGCAAAGAGCCACCAAAAAGGACATGCATCTGAACACTTCAGCGCCTCTAGTGGAGGGGGCACCCTGACCCTCAGTCACTTGTGACAGCAGATGAACAGACTTCATACCCCTTCTGATAAGGTTTGAGTGAGTGAAGGGTGAAGGGTCAACTTCCTGGAAAGGGAACCTAAGTTAGAGTTGAGGTAGAGACTGTCTTTTTAGGGAAAAGCTACTTTAAACACTTTCCCCTTTTATTGTTCATTTGAAAGTTTTGTTTTCTTTGTTGAGTTTTGGTTCTGTTCTGTTGACAGTGTCTTGCCATGTAGCCCAGGCTAGCCTCAAACTCACAGTCCCCCTCCCATGCCTGGTTTCAGTACAAATTTGAAGCAGAAGCAAAAAGACATAAATGCTTTCCATAAAAGATATTTCTGACCTGGGGCTTATGTGGGACCTGGGTGTCCAGAGCAACACACACACACACACACATACCACACACACACAACATAACACACAACACACACAACACAACACACACTCACAAACCACACACAACACAACAAACATACAACACACACTCACACACACACTCACACACACCACACACACAACATAACACACACACATAACACACAACACATACAACACAACACACACTCACACACACAACACAACACACTCACACACACAACACAACACACACACAACACACACATATAACACACACATATAACACACACATACAACACACACACACACACGGGGAGGGGTCACCTGTTCACCAGCATAAATTTATCTGCCTGACAGAGTCTAGTCAGGTACAGGGGCAGAACACAGTAGTAGCAAGGAGCTCTATAGAGTCCCAGGGGCACCTGAACCCACCATCACCTGAAGGTAGAGAGGGCTGGGAAGTGGTAGAAAGAAAGTAGTATGGATTCTGTGGGCAAACAAAAGATGCTCCAAAGACATCCTTCATCCTTCTAAAGAAAGCTGGAAAAAAAACCAATAGCTGTTTACCCTGTTCTTAATACTTCAGGAGACAGGTGTTCTACTAGCTTATACTTATGGTATATTTACAGCTGAAAAGATTATCTCTGCCTAGCTAACTCTTACCAATTCAAATCAAATGGTGCACAGCAGAAAGACAATCTATCTCCCCCACCTCTCCTCTTGTCACTTAAATTAGGGCCCTGTAAAGTAACAGGATAAGGGCATCCCGGAGAGGCACAGACCACATTCTGCCATTTTGTTCTAACCTGGAATTAAAACTCTTCCTCCTGTCTCTTTATCACAAAAGGGGGAAATGGAACTTTATTTCCAGTGGGAAATTTCCAGATCCCCCACCTTCCCATCTCACTCAGATGGATGGAATTCTATTTCCATTGAAGAAGAGTGTTTCTGTGGCATCAGGCCACAGGCATGGCTTCCAAGGACAAGGAGCACGAGGAGGTCACTTCTCTAAACTGCATCCTTTTCCAGAAAGTATCAATTCGATTATGTTATTGGCAATTCTGAAGTCTTATCTCATCTGAGCCTTTGACCCTAGAGGAAATCTCAGTGGGAGCAACAGTCAACAATGGGCTCACTTCCCGTTTCCTAAAGTCAACCTGCCGTAATCCGTGACTATCCGGAGGGAGCAAGGTCCCTTCCAGCAAAGCCAGCCAAAAGCTCCTACTGCAGCTCACCCGTCTAGGATCTGAGCAAGGTCCACCATGCTCCTTGATGGGCAAGCCGACTGGAGCCAGGCCAAACCTGCTCCCTATGTAAACATTGACAGAATAACAGCTGGCTTGGGCTCTCTATGTAACTGTCCTCGCTGCACCTTGGAAGTTTACAATTATTAAGATCTCAGAGAGTCGGCATGCTGGAAGCTCGGGCCAAGAAGGGTGGGGTTTTGATAAAAGATGTCTTTATTTACCCTCTGCACTCTTTGGTTGCACAGCATGGGTTTTGATGAGTTGAGGAAAATGCTGGTAAGTTTTCCAGATTCCCCACCCTCCCATCTCAAGCAGGTGGATAGTATTCTATTCCCTTTGTAGAAAGATGTTTCTGTGGCAACAGGCCATGGGCATGGCCTCCAAGGACGGTGAGCACCGTTTTGGGACTGTCATAACTCAGGGAAGGAGGTACTTATGATAGCTAAGTGGGAAGAGGCAAACGATGCTACTACGCAGTGTACCGCACAGGAAGGCCCAAGAGCAAAGAAAGAGTGAGCCCATCCCAAGTGTGCTTAGAGCCAAGGCTAAGAAATGACAAATCTGTTCTTCATCCTCTAAAATGAGCCTCTCATACTGGGGATTGCTGAATATCCCCCTACAGTCTACACCAGACCCCCAACCCCTGGTATATGCTCAGGCTGAGAACTGAAGGGGAAAATAGCCAACAGTTCTTGCCTAACAACCCTTTGGATTAACATCTAAGCCAGATATGGTGGTGCAAGCCTTGCGTCCTGGCTACTTCAGAGGTTGACTTGGGAGGATCACCTGAACCTAAGTTTGAGATCAGCCTGGCAACACAGCAAGACCTTGTCCCTCAAAACCAAAACCAAATCAAACCAAAACAAAACTTACTGAATTAAATGTATTGAATTAATATTTTGAAGCAAGAGAATTAAACTGTACTTACTTTAAGACGGTGGAGCCCGCTTATATTTCAAAGGAAATTTTAAATGTTAACATCCGAATGTAAGTCTAATGGTGCCGGAGACAGGGTGGATTCGAGGCTGTGCTGGGCTCTTAGAGGAGTCCTGAGATAGAAGCCCACCCCAGAGGCTATGAGAACATAGTATGGAGCCCACCTTGTGTGATGTTTTAAAAATCTTACGTCTTACCAAACCACTTCCTTTCGGTGGGTATATACAAGGTGCCCCCCAAATCTTCATACATTGCAGACCTGGATTGACGTTTAGGATGATTGCCCCCAGACCCCACATGTGAACCAATCATATGCACACTGATCTATTTTCCGCTACCCACAGGGACTTCCAGGGTCTCAACAACTTGACTCAAATATGCACTGCTTAAAGTTTTGAACTCCAGCTTTATAGTTTGGGAACCTGACCCCAAATGCTATGTTCAAAATCAACCAGGACCCTCTACACTGTAGTGCTTTAAGAACCATCAGAGCTAGACTCTATCAAAGCCAGGGTCCACCTGGATATGTCACCCACCCTGGGGCCTTCCAGTGAGCAGTCATCCTTTCACCCACAAAGGATGGCTACTATCCTCACTGGCCTATGTCAGCATAGCATCTCCCAGTACTGCATCCTGGCTTCCTCATGGGGTCTAAGTGTCCATTGCTTTGGCCCTGGGTCTCATTTGGAGTTTTCATGGTAACGAGTGTCCCCATGACTAAGCACCTCTTTCCTACCCTTCCAGGAAGCTGCGTGTGCTTACGTGTTGCTTGTGACCGCTGTGTACTGGGTGTCTGAGGCCGTGCCTCTCGGAGCTGCAGCCCTCGTGCCTGCCTTCCTCTACCCGTTCTTCGGTGTTCTCCGATCCAGTGAGGTTAGACCCCTCATGACCCAACCCTGTGCTCAGGTCTGCTGGAGTGATGAAGGAGGCCAGAGGACAGGAGGTTCATAAGCATGTGACGGGAGGAGAGACTCCTGAGCACTAGGCTTTGATCTGCTTCTCCAGACACTGAATTCTTCCCCTTCTGCCTTTACCTTCAGCTCCTTCAGAGTGCTCAAAACTCATCACTTCCAGGAAGCCTTCCCTGAGTAAACACAGACAATTTTTCCTTATATTTGAAGTTTCTTGTTTATGTTTTTTTTTGTTTTTAAGATAGGGTCTCGTTATATAGCCCTAGCTTGCCTAGAACTCGTTACATAGACCAGTCTGACCTTGAACTCCTAGAACTCCACCTGCGTCTGCCTCCCAAGTGCTGGAATTGAAGGCATGCGGTGCTATGGCTTTCTGATTTGTACCTATAGGAGACAGCAGTTGGTCTGTTTCAGTGTATGTCCTTCCGACTGCACCCACACAGACAGGAAGCAGGGCTCCCATCTGCTGGGCTCCCCCTCCTATAGTTGAGCTCATACGAAGGAGGTGCTCAGTTGTTACCAGGGATTTTCTGTTTCCCTGTGTGCTGGCTTCTCTCTCCTCCTCCTCTAAGACAAAACCACACATTCTCGAGTCTTCCTCCCCATCTCCAGATCACTGCATGATCTCTTTGCCTGCAGCCAGCCCTCTCTGTTCACTTTATAGCATTCGGCAAAGCTCAGACTGAAACTGCTGGTGACAACCCCTGGTTGTGACCAAATATCATGGCAAAGCCTACATACAAATATACAAATAAACAAAAAACAAAAACAAACAAACAAAAAACCCTGCAGGGCAGGAGGAGGTGAATGGAGAGCCTCTTCCTTATCATCTGGCTCTGTTGGGGTGCTGGTCTTCACCTAGGGTGTCTGATGAGGAAGACTGAAGTAGTCAGGGAAGATGCACAGGAGGCAAGCAGAGAGCAGGTGACTGGGTCCCTTTAAGAACCGGTACTACATTAGAAGTGCCATGCTCGCCCGTTATTTAATACAGAACTCTCAAGATTTCTAGGAAATGGGTATTAATGGCTCCAATCTCCCTGAGGAGGAAAGGCTTAGAGAATTAAATGTAGCCCAATCATACAGTAGGAAATGGCAGGCTGTACCTATGACATTGCAGAGCTTGTTCTATTATTCACTCTACCAGACAAAAAAAATCCCTAACATATATAGGCCTTTCATAGTGTTATCAGTTGCTAGGAATTGTGGGTATCTCTCTGTGTGCTATGAGGAAGAATGAAGCTGGCCTTATAGGCTGCCTTAACCTTGAACAACAGAACATTCCTTTTTATTTTCCAATTAGCCATTTATTCTGCTGATTCATTATTTATTTATTTATTTATTTACACTCTGATCTCAGTTTCCCGTCCCTCCTCTCCTCCCAGGCCCTCCCTCCAATCTTCCCTTCCCTCCATCCACCCTTTCTCCCCTTCTCCTCAGGAAAGGAGCCTTGGCGTACCAACCAGCCCTGACATACCAAGCTGCACTAGGCTCATCTTCTTTTACTGAAGCTAGGGGACAGGGATCCAAAGGCAGGCAATGTAGTCAGAGACAGCCCCTGCTTCCACTGCAGTAGCCCTGCATGAAGACCCAGCTGCACAACTGTTACACAGGTGCAGGGTCCTAGGCCCATCCCATGCACGCTGTCTGACAACAGAGCACTCTGGAAAGTTCCCTTGACAGTTGTATTTGGTCACCAGTAGAACAGCTTCTTTTCCGATGGGATAAAGTTGACTGGCCAGCTTTTGTTAGTTTGCCTTAGATTTCTTTTTCCTTTTTCTATGAGGGGGTCTAAGAGCAGTCGTAGCTGTGAAGCTACGTAGCAGGGAAGCTGTGAGCGGGTTCTTGTCCTTACAGATATGTATGTAACATGGCTAGAAAAAGGAGGCACATACAAAACCCAGTCAGTGAGGCAGTTTCTCCAACACCCCCACCACCACCACCACACACACACACACACACACACACACACACACACTTTCTTTTGTGAGTGAGAAGAGAGGGATTTCGTGTCTAAAAGAACCATCAACCTTAAGGAAAGCTTTTCACAGGAAAAGTATACAAACTTGTTCTGCATGTTTCCTTTTAAAATTGTGGAACTAGAAATTCATGGGGCGAGGGAAAGGGGAAGCTAGACAACAGGTATCGACAGCTATCCAAGACCCACCCCTTTGCAGAGACAGAGGCCAAACAAGTGGGGAGACTCTTTGGAGGCAATGGTTTGGGGAGGGGGCTTTTTAACCTGAAAGGAATAGCCTTCATGTGTGATCAGAAATATTGCTATTTCTGGGAGGGTGGGATTAAGAAGACCTGTTTTATCATTTGAGGCAGAAATCTTAATCCACCTGTGTCGTTAGGTGGTTTTGACAGGTCTGTTTAGTAATTGAGGTATAAGGAATAGCTCAGTCCAAATATAGTCTATTCAGCTGACCTTAGATTAAAGGAAAATACCAACAGGATAGCGGACATAGGTCACAGCCTTGTAGGTCAGCTAGCTGCTGCCGAAACACCCATTCCGCCCTCTCTAGGTATGCCCTGACACCAGCATCATGGCTCACAGGGAAAAGCAAGGTATTTCTCCCCAGGAGCCTCCTGGTCATCCGTCTACACATGCAGTTCCTAACCCAGGTCCTGCTCTACCCTCCCCTCACTGGGACTTGGCCTCTCCATTCCTTCCCCTTAAAACCCTATGACTAATTACACTCTGGTAAAATGTTTCTGAAGACTTCACCTAAGAGTAGTTCCCTTCCCTCTGAGCTACCTTGATGGCATGCACCATTTTTTAAGTGGTATATAACAGATGTAGCCTTCTCTAGACACACATTCTCAGTGTCCTCGGGCCTCGGGCCTCAGTTTCTGTTGCTCCTTGGGGCTGGAAAGAGCATGGCCTCCATGAAAGCCTGTGAATGGGGTCGGTCAGGACCTGGACCTGTGGCTTCTGTCCTTCATATCATTCCCTTGGGATTCTGAGTTCTAGATCTTCCAGTCCGGATGGTACAGTACCCAGAGGGCGATCGAAGTAAATATGCCATTTCTGCCCACTCAAGTCTTATTTGTGGCCGTCCTGAGTTCCCCTCTGTGTGAAGCTGTTTATAGGAGCCAGAGCGCTGGAGAAAAAAACAGAACCAGTCCGATAAGAGGCTAGAAGAGCTATAGCTGTAGATACAGACACAGAAAGAAATGGCTTTGTTATAAGGAACTGCCTCCATCACGCTGCTGAAACTTTCCATGACCGACTTCTGCTGCGGGAATCCCAGGGAAAACACTGGGTGTGAGTGCTGTGAGCCCAGTGACCAGAGGACCAGGGGAGCTGGTGGCCTACATCCCTGCCCAGGAGCAGAGACTAAGAGGAGAGGTTCAGGCCACAGAGCTGGAGAAAGGGGCTTCATCCCTGATCTGTTCGCCTTATTCCAGGTTCCATGGAGTATCATCTCCCAGCACTGTGTTATTTAATCTTCAAAAAGGAGCCACAGTTTTCTACCCTTGTTTTATAGAGGAGCAAACTGCAGCTCAGAAAGGTTAAGTAACTTACCCAAGGTTGCCCAGCTAGTAAGCAATAGAACCAGGTCTTGTGTCTAGGGGTGTGTGATTCTAAAACCTGAACTCTTGGTCCCTGGGCCATCTGTACCAAAAGCTTCCATTTAGTTAATCAGTGATGGGCTCAGCACCTCAGTCAGCACAGGGAGCTCTTCCAGAGGGGAGTTGGCCAGAACATCAAAGATCTGGGCCCTGGGAAGATGAGAAATGAAGAAACGATTGAGGGAGACATGGTTTCTGGCGTCTGGGCCTAGTATGGTGGGCTCAATCCAAGCAAACCAATGACAGGGCTAGAAGGAGCTCGCCACCATAAGGACCGAGTGTAAGGGAAACTCAGGAACTGGCTGCTGGGCGCAGTCCTCATATTCCTGTTCCAGGAGGTTCGAGCCAAATGACCACACCAGGGACACTAGGCTAGAGATGGACTTGGTGCCTTGGCAGATGATCAGACACTAAAGCCTCCTTGACTTTAGGATTCTGCCATTTAATTTTTGACTAGGTCGTTGTGTCTAGTAGCCTAAGCTGGCCTCAATGGTCATCCTGTCTCTGCTGCCAGAGAGCTGAGATTACAGGGTAACGTTCCAAACATTCCCCCCATACCTCCTACAATCTTCCCATGAGCACCCAGCAATACCTCCCTCTGCTGGTGGGCAGGACTCCAATCTGAATTTTAGTTGGTGTTTGTGTTTCATTTTGTTTGTTTGGACTCCACCGTGATTCTTACTGACCTCAGATTTGTCTTTTAAAAGTCTTCTCACTCTTACTACTGGGAAGTCCAGGCGCAGAAATTACTTCTGATAGATGGTATTTGCATGTTCTGACTGTGCACAGCCCCCCTCTGCCACCATCCTCTCCCATCAGTGTGCCAGCGTCCCTGCACTGCAAGCTGCTGGGCAAGCCTCACTGGGCAAGGATTCAAGGTCCTGCCAGGGCAAGAGAAAAGGGAGGTGACCCCCTCTGGGATAGCAGCCATGTCCCGCTGGAGTCTGATGTCATCAATCTGCTTCCCTGCTGGCTCCCAGTCTTCCTGACCCTCTGGATGCCTGCCTATTGGACAAACCCTGGCTATCTCTGTTTGTTCAACCCTGGAGGCATTCCCCACCCCACTTTCAAGGCTAGAAAGGCCTCTGTTCCACATGGAGGCTGACCCTTTTCCTGCATGCAGGTCCTTCAGGGATGCGGGCTGCAGATCAGGTGGGCCATCTGTCATAAATTCAGCCTACCCATCAGCCTCAGCTGAACTTCATAGCCAGACTTGATGTAAAGCTGTGTAGACCCTGTAGCCTTTGAGGCTAACTTCATGTTTCTGTGGAACAAACAGCTTTCTCTGAGCCAACACCAGACCAAACTTCGTATCTGGCCTCAGAGCCCAGCCCTTGCTTCAGCCTCCTTACTCTGAGCACGTCACACAGTCCCAGGTCAGAAACTGGAGGATAAGGTCAAGATCTCCAGCCATACAGAAGCTAGGCCAGCTTTGAGGTTCCCTGGATATCCATCTAGGTCTTCCTGCTAAGGGAGAGTTTTACATTTTTTTAATTTTTTTATTTTTTATTTATGTGTATGTGTGTATGGCTGGTGAGTCTGTGTGCATGCAGGTGCCCTTGAAGCCAGAGATTTGTCAGATCCCTTGGAGCTGGAGTTATGGGCAGATGTGAGTCATCTGATGTAGGTGCTAGAAACCAAACCCAGGTTCTCCAGAAAGGCAGCAAATGCTCTTTACCACTGAACCATCTCTCCTGCACTGCACACACACACCCAAATATTTTTAGAAGCAACAATACCTTTTCTCTCCTTTCCTTTTTTTTCTTTCTGTAATTCTTCATTTATTTGTTAAGGGGTTGGGGAATCTTACTATGTAGGCCAGGCGGCCCTCAACCTTTTAATCCTCCTGCCTCAGTTGGTATTACAGATGCGTATTACAGACACTAGACCTGACTCAGTACCTTTTCTTTAAACCCAATCTTAAGATACTCAATACACAGAACAGGAGAAAGAGCAAGGCCTACTCAAGTAGGGAATGGGAGCCTAGCGTGCCAGCTGCTTGGATTGATCCCTGGTCCCTTCCTTTACATGGCTAGCCCTAAAATATGCTGCTACAGTGTGTTCCCAGGAAGGAAGATCAGGTGATGAGAAGGGGCTGGAGCCCCTGCAGGATATTCTCAGTGTAATGACATCACAGCATGTAGGGAACGACAGAAAGAGGGACAGACATGGCAACTGTGGTGTCTTCCTTAGACACTAGCCAGGGTGTGTGCTGTCTCTGGCTTTGACAGGGCTCAGGGTTAATGGAGAGCTGAGTCAGACATCCAGTTCTGGGTCTAATGTTGCAGGTATGTCCAACCTGTGGCCCACAGACCTTATGCACTCTAAAATAGCTATGAATGCAGTCCACCATAGAATGGAAACTGGGGCTTAATGAGTTAGAGAATATTCTGTAGAGGCAAGATTTGAGTTCAGATCTCCAGCATCAATGAGGTGTGGCTGCAGGTATCAGGAACCCTGCTACTGTAGGTAAGAGAAAGGTTGATTTGGGGAACTCATTGGCCAGCCAACCTGGTGAAAATAAAGATAGCAAGCTTTGGACTCAATGAGAAATTTGCCCATATTGTAAAACATGCCAAATTGGAAGTATCTACCCTGGCTCCCATAGGCACTGTGAGGCCCCTGTGCTGTTCTTGGTGTGAAAGTGCCTATCACAGCACCCACTAACAGGCAAGAACAAGAAGTCGGCCATCTGTCCGCGCCCCCCACCCCACCCCCACCAAGAGGACTGCCCCAAGAGAGGTTAAGGCCCACATTCTTTGTGAGGAAAACAGCAAGATGAAGTTATATCTGGGTTTCCATTCTCAGACTTCTTGGAACAGAGCCACAATCTCCTTCCTCCCACTTAAAAAAAAAAGTTAAAAATTAATTAAAGTGATACTTCATAGTCCTCTTCCCACACACACACTTATACATTATACATAGGGACTATGTCCCAAGTCTCCCTGTGGTTGCCTAGAAACATGGAGCATCAGATGCTAGATAAATTATGTCTCTTGGTGCCCTGCAGTTTTGCCACAGAGAGCCAGAGTTCTCATGTCCTTCGGGAGCTCAAGCCTGCTGCCACCGCTATCTTACTCCACTCCTCACCATTAACTATGGGTCACGTGAACACCGGTGCTACAGTACATCAGTAATTCTAATGACTAATATAGCTATTATATGACTGGCAGAATAGCCTAGACAGTGTAGATAGATGGGGCTAACCCATGTGCCAAATAAGAGGCAGGAGAATTCATAGTCCTCTGGGAGGAGTACAAGTTAAAACGTAGGGGTTGCTTCTTTCTGAAATTTTCCATTTAATATTTTTCAACCACTCTTAGCCTCAGGTCACTAAAACCACAGAAAAGTAAAACTGCAGGTAAAGAGGTAGCTGTGACCAGGTAGTAATCAGTAGATTTGTGCCCAGGGAAATTACGTTTAAAAGCTAACTAAAATCTCATCTGCAATTCCCTAACAGAAGACTAAACACAGGCATCCTGTGGCCTTGGTCCCCCAGGTCGATGGCTCTTTTGGAGCAGACCCTCTCGCTGAGGAGACCTGGAGGGATCTCTTCCAGGTCTGGCCTGTCCCTCCTGACATTTTCTTGTTTTCTTAATTTGCTTGTGCTAACCTACCAGAGCTCTAGTCTTACCCCCCAACCCCTGGCTTTGAGTTCTTTGATAAGTACTTCTGGCCAATCATGTCTCAGGGCCCAGCTGTCCTGTCTTACACAAGGCTGCCAAGGCCATGAGTATTATTTAATGAGTGATGTATCTCTGCTCTTGCTATTTCATAGGCCAGCGTGACCAATATGGAGTCCACTAGCTTGTCCTGGAGCCTGTAGCTCCTTGGTGAGACAGGTGGGAATGGGGCAGGGGTAACAGCCACAGGCTAATCTCCAGAGCCCAGGCTCCTCACTGTACCCCTCTGTGGTGGCATCTTTTCAAGGGGACCCATCTCTTCTAAAATGCAACCTCCAAAAATGTATTCACTCCAAGGTCAAGAGTGTGGCACCCCAAGGAAAGCCACAGAACCCAGAGGCAGAGGAAGCAATGAGTTTCCACCTCATCACAGATCCATATGCTCTTCCTGGGAGGAGTGTCCCATTAGAACCTAGTGCTGCTTTGCAGGTAACTCTAACAGGTTCTGCCATTACATCTTCCAAGCCAGTGAGTACTAGAACTGGGGGAAAGGACAGCTGAGGATGTTTGACCTGATAGAGGGCACTGCATGGACTACTTCCTACTGATTAGGGGTGCTGAGTTCCTTGGGGCAACTTTGATCTTCGCCATCAAGATATATAACTCCTTCTTCTTCTTCTTCTTCTTCTTCTTCTTCTTCTTCTTCTTCTTCTTCTTCTTCTTCTTCTTCTTCTTCTTCTTCTTCTTCTTCTTCTTCCCCCCCTCCTCCTCTTCCTCCTCCTCCTCCTCTTTCCCCTCCTTTTCTTGTTCTTCTCCCTCTCCCTCTCCCCCTCCTCCTTCTTCTTCTTCTTCCCCTCCTCCTCCTCCTCCTCTTTCCCCTCCTCTTCTTGTTCTCCCTCTCCCTCTCCCCTCCTCCTTCCTCTTCTTCTTCTTCCCCTCCTCCTCCTCTTTCCCCTCCTCTTCTTGTCCTTCTCCTCCTCCTCTCCCTCCTCCTCCTTCTTCTTCTTCCTCCCCCCTCCTCCTCTTCCTCCTTCTCCTCCTTGATTCTTATTTGAGCACACCACTTAACAAACTGAAACCAGCAACAATCAACAACAACCAACAACCCACACTGCTTCTTCGGGCCCTAGAATTTATATCCCTTTGAAAAGTCCCCAGATTTCCAAATGTCACACACTTGCAGAAATTATCTGCAGTTGGCAAAGCCACACCTCTGCTAGAGCACGAGGCAAATCATAGTCAGCTGCTGTGGACAGTCTGAATCAGCCCCATACTCCACACCTGAGATTTAAACAAAGACATATTCTTGTAATATTTCTGTATTTTTCAGACACCAAAATTCCAAAACTGTCACTACATCACACTTTAGAAAATGGTTAAGATAATCCTCAGGAATTTGGAGACTTAGAGATTCCCTGGAGGAGCTCTAAATAAGTAAATCTTATTGTGGAAGAGAAGTCAGTGCACTGGAAAGGTTGTAGACCCCACCCCTGAACAGGGTTTTCATTTACCATTGTGAAGAGCAGCCCTGTGGCTTTGCTCTGTGCATGAGCCTGCTCAGTGTGCTACTGATCACCCCAGACTAGGTCAGGCTTTGAGCAAGTACCCAGAAACAAGAAGAGGCACTAGAAATCCTGCTTGTTAATGTGGCAGGCCATGCTAACTAGGTTTGCAAAACTGGCTTTTATCTTGGCAGCAACATTACAAGGTGGGAATTTACATAACCCTGCTTTTCATTTATATGAGAAAAATAAAGCTGAGGAGGGTTGCAGAATCCCTAGGGTGGCTGGCTCTGGAAGTCTCCCTCTTTTTACTTTAGGATGCTACCTTTGAATGCTCAGCCTATATCTAGGGCCCCTGGATACAAGAGTTCGGAGAGAGCTTGAATTGATTTAAAACCATCAGACAATGGGAAAACAGCACAAACAAAGCTAATAACACACAGGAAGTCTTTGATTGGCACCAGGCCTCAGCAGTTACAGCCAGTGCCAGGAGTGTGAGGGTGAGGGTTGGAAATGTGTGCTGGCCAGTGCTTTCTGGACACTGGCTGGTCTGCTCCCATTGATCCACCTTATACAGCATATTACCTCATAGGTTTTAGTTTCATCTGTGCTTGGATACCCTGCCTCTGCCCTTGCACTCTGACCTAAGACACGTTCCTCAAACTCTCAGAGTTTGCTCATCTTAGAATTAAATACAGCCAGTATATGTCCAGGAGAACTGGCACAGAACTCGGAGGAGAACAAAAATGCAAACTGCAGAGCGCATGGTGTGGTACAGCCAGTATATGTCCAGGAGAACTGGCACAGAACTCAAATGCAAACTGCAGAGCGCCTGGTGTGGAGAAGGTGCTCTAGTCTACCAGAAGTTCCTCTTCTTACTTAGGGTGGGACCCAGAGAGAGTAGTCTTGCCCTGTGTAGCACTCACTGAGCCTTCTAAAAGACATCACAGACAAAATAGTGCTAGGGGATGTCTCATGCCAAAGAAACGGAGAATACACTGTTGTTGCCAGCCTCCCAGGGGAAAAAAATGTGTTCTTATCAACTGTTCAGAAGCAGAGAGTGAGGTCATAGTGTGATAGAGGGACTGCGTCCCACAATTTCTGTCTTGTGTCTGCTATGGGGTTCCCTCTTGGCAGGCAGAGGAAAATACAATCGGGTTCCCTGAGCTAATTCAGAGGTCTAAGAAAAAAACTACAAAGGAATTAGATCCCCACAGCAGAGCCTACAAGCATCCAGCTCTGCTCACTCCTCCTAAGGACAGTGTCTTTCCCAGAAAGGACTCAAGCCACTCATAGTAGAAGACCTTCTATGCTTCTGGGAGCATTAGTGACCGTGATCAGCTGAGAGGTAAGCTTGGAACAAGAGCTAGATCAACCAGAAGCACAGGTCTCTGCCTCCTAGAAAATGGTTACAGGCATGAATCATAGCAATTCAAGCCTATGACATTTTCATGGGACAAAAAAAGAAAGAAGAGCTACGGAGCAGGTGCCATTGCTGTGACTATGTTGAGTTATTTGAACAAAGTTTAAAAACGATCGTGAAAGCCAGCAGACTCCTTTCCTACTTCTTCACTTTTACCAAGTCCTTCCCATCCAGTGTCAGACTCCCTGCCTTTCAACTCAGCTACCCCTTGGCATTAAATCACCATATCCCGACATGCTGTTGCATTAGTTCTGGTCATTACTAGATTACACTTCCCATGATGACAGACCGGAACTATGTTCTCTTACATCTCTCACTGTGCCTCACTTCACTCTCTAATCAGCAACTAGCTGTATTTGGGGCGTGTGTGTGTGTGTGTGTGTGTGTGTGTGTGTGTGTGTGTGTGTGACTGTGACTACAGACATGGATGTGCCACAGTGTAGGTGTGGAGGTCAGAGGACAATTTTAAGGAAATAGTTCTTGCTTTCCACCTTGTTTCTTGTTTCTGCCACAGTGTGACAGTGTAGCTGGCCCAAGAACTTCCAGATGACTCTGTCTCTGCCTCCCATCTCCCCCACAGGAGTACTGGGATTGCAGATGCATGCTACCAAATATAGCTTTTAATATGGGTCCAGGGAATTCAAACTCCTATACTCAGGCTGGCTGGCACATACTCTTTTTTCTGGCATGCCATCTTCCTAGCCCCTCAACTTTTTTATGTTCAATAATCAAAGATAACTCTTAGTGTGGTTATATAAACATTGTTGACTCCCACATATTTTACTATACTTAAATGTCCTTTACGGCTCAATTATTTTTCCTGCCATTAAAACTGTTCTTGTTTTGTCACCTTAAAAGACATTTTAAGTTAAAAGTTCATCTCCTCACTTTTTTGCCATGGATCCTCTAACTATGTGACTATTATTTATTGAGTATCTACTTTTGCATGTTATTCCACTGTTGGCAATCCAAAGGTTTTACTAAAAGACTGAAGAGGTAGATATAAAAACTCAGCCAACTACAGTATAACCCTGATCTCAGCCTTGCCCTGAGCACTCCATGGTGTATGGAATTAACTAAAGCCACAATCCCAGCCTAGCCTTGAGTGCTCTACAGTGCAAGGAATTAATAGTGTCCCCAGGGAACAATCAGAGTTTAGAAGCAAAGGAAGGTGTTTTGGAGGGCACCAGGCCTGAACTTGGCTTTGAAGCCTGTTCCGAATGCACAGCCAGAGACAAAGACAGAATGTTCCAAGTGAGAATGTAGCAGAACATAGGTGATGAGGAAAGGGATTCTGGGAACGGAAGGATCCAACAGGGATGGGGCTGGATGTACCAGGGAGACAACATGGACGAGAAGGGAGGGTTAATCAAAGTGGAGGATAAAAAATATAATTTTATTCTTTCTTTATTAATGTATTGGTTCTTTCTCATTTGAGTGAAATGGGGAGGGGGGAGTAAAAATTGTAAAGGTACCTTCAAGAATTCTATCCCACTGAGTGTGGCAGTACGTCTAGTTCTTAGTTTTTGAGACAGGGTTTCTCTGCATAGTACTGGATGTCCTTTAACTCATTCTGTAGACCAGGCTGGCCTCCAAGTCAAAGATCCACCTGCCTCTCCATCCCAAGTACTGGGGTTAAAGGCATGCACCACCACTGCCTAGCGGAGTTGGTATTTTTAAATAACCAACTATTCTAGCTAGTAGTAGAATGCTTGCCCAGCGTGGGAGAGACCCTGGGTTTGATGTCAGAGCTGAAGAAGATAAGGAACTACCCAGTTATTTGAATAAGCCTCCCCTCGCTGCTTCTGCGTCACCAGCCTCTGCCTCTGAGAACACACTGGCCTGCCCATGGCCTCTTCCCAGCTGGTGACTGGTCTTCCTGACGCCCCCTACAGGTGGCGGCTGAGTACTTCAAGAACACCACGCTGCTGTTGGTGGGCGTCATCTGTGTGGCAGCAGCTGTGGAGAAGTGGAATTTACACAAGCGCATCGCCCTGCGCATGGTCTTGATGGCGGGAGCCAAGCCTGGCATGTGAGTCACGTGTGGGGTCCTGGGGCAGTGGTTCCTCTGCTAAGTGGGGGATGACACCAGAATGATGGACTCCCACCTCCCGCACCTGTGTGAGAGATCCCGATAACTAGGAGTGATCCTGATAACCACAGAATACAGATCTGAATGGTAGCCCTGATGTTACTATCACCTGAATCTAAGGAATTCTCTTGACAACCTGGACCGCAAGGACAGCAGGTTTGCAACACCTGAGGGCCTTGTGAGAAAACACAAAATGGACCAAACAGAAACAGTTTCTCAATTTTTTTTGCCTGTGGGTTACAGTGCACATAGGTCAAAGAACTGGGTGGCTTTTCCATTGTCATTTAAGAAGCCACGAACATCTCTTCCCATCCACCCAAGTTGCTGAGTGTGTGGGGTGGGGGTGGGGGAGTGCTTCAGACCACAGATCCATCAGGCCTGCTGTATCTGACCATGCCTCACATGCTCCCTCTTTCTCCTTCCACTCGGCCATCAATAGGGCCAGCAAGAGGCCATCCTCACCCTCACAGCATTCGTGAGGGCATCAGGGTGGACAGTTTTGTGTGAGCCTCGCTTCCACTGCACAGGATCTCCGTTGTTCCTCTTCCCTTTCTCTACTCCTATGGTCTCCTAAATCTATGTAAGCTGCTGCACCAGCTGGAAGAGCAGACTAGAAACAATGTAGCACTGTTTTCAGCTAAATGAATATGTTGGAACTCTGAAGCCCGCCCCGCTGCCTCCCAGGTTGCGAAGCAGAGCCTTGCTAACTATGGCTATATCCACCCAGGCCCAGCAACCTTCTCTGCCCACTCTGCTCCCAAGGCACACAGGGGCATTGCTTCCAACATAGTGGGACCTTGTGGCTCCTTTGTCTCTGTTCTGTGTTTTGTTTTGTTTCCCTTGTGGTACTGGGGGAGGGGTGGAGAGAATGAATGAAGCAATCGCTCATCCTTGCCCTAAGCAAGCACTCAAGCCCTGAGCCACATCTCCAGCCCCGGCATAGCTCTGGAAAACTTTATCCTATCAACAAGAATGTCCACCTGTCTGGGTTTGCCTTCTTCCCTATTTACCACACTACCCAGCAAGTACGTGCCGGCATGGCTTGCTATCATGGCTCGATATCAGTGGGTGTGCCAAACATGAGAGCTATGTTGCTCTCAGCTCAAACAAAACACTGCCAGGACTCAGCCCTGCTTGGGCACAATCCACACATGTGCTGTCCCCTTTGTGCAAAGTCATCTGAAGTATAAACAAGTCATCTTTGTCTCCACCTCTCCTAGGCAGCAAGCCCCAGGTCTGCCCAGGCACGCTTTGCACCGTGCTTCAAAGTCAAAGGGAAATCATTTGAAGGTTATTTTTGTTTTGTGCTCCTCCAAGCTTGACGCTTTCAGAGACCAGCTGGACACACACACACACACACACACACACACACACACACACACGGACAGGGGAGACTACTGTGGCTTTGTGGCCATCCTTGCAGCTAGTTGGCACTGGGACAAGTCGTGGGAGAACTAAGTGCCAGGACTGTTTGCTCCCAAATTACTGTGCTGACTTGCACAGAGCATGGGGTGCCCTAGACTTGCTGGCTGCAGGGGGAGGGGAAAAAGATCCCCTTATGCATAAGAGACACACCACAGAGCTCCACCTAACGTCCACACAGAGAAACAGCCGCTGAGTCCCTACCCTGGATCCTTTCTATCAAAGCTAGCCCTTCCTTCTTTAAAAGCTTTTTTCCTGGCCAAGGTCACTAGCCACGGCATGGGAATCATTTGCTGGACCAATGCTGAATAAAGGGTTACCCCGCATCAAGCTCTGGGAGTTTAGAGGTGAATGGCACCTGGGGGCTCATTAGGGTCATAATTCATCAGGATAACGCTCTGCCCAACGTCCCTGTCCTCCAGGCTCCTGCTGTGCTTCATGTGCTGCACCACCATGCTGTCCATGTGGCTCTCCAACACCTCCACCACCGCCATGGTGATGCCCATCGTGGAGGCGGTGCTGCAGGAGCTCATCAACGCTGAGGAGGAACAGCTGACGGCCGGCAACTCCAGCACTGAGGAGGCTGAGCTCATGGGTACAGTTCGCTGGGGCCCATCTCCCCTTTGCTCCCCCCCCCAACCTGGTGCCCATCTTCATTGGAGCCTCTTAGCCATGCCAGCAGTCACAACCCAAGCTACCCTTAGCCCATTCTCATTCTTCCTACGTTGCTCACAGGCATCCTCCACCCCTTCTCTTTGTCCCAATTTCTCAAGCATTATTACAAAACTCTGGGGTCTGCCTGCATCTACAGCCCCACTATGCCTTCAGGGCAGAGAGAAGGGGAGAAGGCTATCACACCTCTGCCCCCTGCCCTGAGCCCCTGGCCTTCCACATACAGGGTCCACTGCAGCATTGGTTTTAACTTCCCGTGTTTCTTTACCACTTTAGGTCTTGACGTAAACAACCGACAGACATCCATGGAACTCATCTTTGTCAATGAAGAGTGAGTATGACCATCCTCTTCCCAGACGGAGCCTCTTGGGCCCGTTAGAGAGGACTGGAAAGATAAGACCAAATCATCTCCTTTAGATGCATGTGCCAAGCTCGCCATCTTGTCCCCATCCATAGGATCTACCTCTGAAGATCTTGAGGGGGTCTCCCCTAATTCCAGAACACTTGGGAATAAGGAGGAATACAAAGACCCAAGTTAAATCCAAGTAGATGTAGGAGCCGCCCTATGGCTGCCAAGTACAACTACATCTGTACTAATGCAGTTAGAATACTGGGGGACAGTTGTTGACAGGCTGTTTGATGCTCTAGCAAGGTGAAGCTAGGAAAGGAGAAACATGGTCTTGAGCATTCAAATGCTGTGGGGTCCATCAACAGCTGACTTCTTTTCAGAGTACATACATACATACATACATACATACATACATACATATGTGGTCTTTAAGGGTATTCCATGGTGAATACAATCCATTTTTTAAAAAGATTTATTCATTTTATGTATATGAGTGCAATGTAGCTGTACAGATGGTTGTGAGCTATCATGTGGTTGCTAGGAATTGAACTTAGGACCTCTGCTCACTCTGGCCCCGCTGGCTCCAGCCCATATATTTATTATTATATGTAAGTACACTGTAGCTGTCTTCAGAAACACCAGAAAAGGGCATTAGATCTCATTATGGATGGTTGTGAGCCACCATGTGGTTGCTGGGAATTGAACTCGGAACCTTTGGAAGAGCAATACAATGCTCTTAACCGCTGAGCCATCTCTCCAGCCCCGAATACAACCCATTTAAAAGTTGTATTTCACAATGGTTCTTTATAATTTGCCCGTTTAAATAAAAAAAAAAATGAAGAGCTCATACTGAATGAACTCAACCTATAGAGCTGGACAGACACAGAGAGGGACAGACGCAGAGAGGGACAGACATGGAGAGGACCCAGCCAGAAACATCATCATCTTCTTCGTCTTCCCACTGTCTTCCATGGTCACCCTGTTCTTGCTGCCCTCTGCCTTTCTTGGTATCTCAAGCAGATGCCACAGCTTTTCTGGCCCCTTCAGAGAGGCACAGTGATCTCACTTTCAGATCCCCAACAGGCTAGCCCAGGTTCATATCCAAACTCTGCTGTTTCCAAGGCTTCTCCCTTTCTGTGGGTCCACAGCTGTTCCCTCTAGACCCAAGCCTGAAGAAGAAGAGATGAGAGTTGGTGGGGTAGGAACTGACCCTTCATTGTCCCTTGCCCCAGCTCCCCCTGTCCCTTTTCTACTGTCCCCTCACTCTGCTGCTTCTGCAGTCTCCAGGGTTGGGGTGAACATAGGGAACAGAAAAGACCAAAGGGTAGACTCCTGTCTGAGACCCCGGCTCTAGCTCTGTCACTTGTGAGCACCCTGCTTCGGGGTTCACAGGTGACCTCTTTGCCACCCAGGCCTGATGGCTGTTGGCTCTTGGACGGCCATGGATCTCGGTCCTTCCCAGTGTTGTGATGGTCTAACCCTCTTTGTTTCCTGGGGTCACTGTTTTCAGGGCAGTGCTTTGGCAATGGCTCCAGTCCTGCTTTCTCCTGTGTGTCCACTCCCTGAGGAGATGGTGCTCTGAAGAGCACAGGAAGTAAAGGCTGCTCCTAGGACCACAGTTACTCTCCTCTCTGGCCTTTCTGGCTACACCGTATCAGTAACAAAAGTCTAAAACAAAAGCTCACCTGTACCTAAACTTCTCAGAATCCTCTGTGTGATGGGAGCCAGAGGTATTTAGTCATCTTCCTTGTGACCAGTACCTCCCCTGCCTTCTGAAGTGGTCCTAGCTTCCCCTCTTCAGCCAGTCTAGGAAGGAAGCAAAACATGACAGCACATTCTCCAAAGAACACTTTTCTGGAACCCTCCTTCAGCTCCCACTGATGCAGCCTGGACATGCTGATGATTACAGGGCCTTCTGTCCTGTGTGTGATTGCCCAGCGTGTCATCTGCCTTCAGCTGCTAGGCTCATAGTCCATGCAACTGACATAGATCATATACAGCTACTGAAAACTCAGTATGTCAAGGGCTCTGATTCTGTCCCTCTTCCTCCAAGGAAAAGACTGAGGAAGCCTCAGATGTAGGAAAGATTCAGTGCGTACAGCTGACTGCCCCCTCTCTGTGGTACAGTCACTGACCCAAAATTCATTCCCATCTTGCTGCTGTCACCTCAGATAAGCTGTCCCATATTTCTGTTTCTAGGCAGTGGCCTTCTTGAGTCAGGTAGTAAGGACACCATCAGGGTACAGGTTCTCCAGTGAGACAGTGGGAGACCCCTGTGCACCCACTTCCGACCTCCCAGTGCTAAGTGATGATGTAAAGAGATGATGGTAGTCTGGATTTGTGATGAGGTTTGATAGTGTCATAGGAATGAAGTCTACTGTAAGGGCCTTCCCCCATCAGCCCTCTATGTTGGCTAATTATTAGGAATATGGGTGTGTCACTTCAAATGAAGCTGCCACTCCATCCTTGGGAGGAAGCAAGACCCTGGTCTCGCATCTCGGGAGTCAGGGAAGACTAAGGAAAAACTGGTTCTCTTTGTGGGCTAGACAGCTTGAGTATAAGATTAAGATCCTTATACCAAGCACCCAACACGAGGAAGAGCATCTCTCTCACCAAGCATGATCCACTACAGTTTCTCTGTTTCTCTTGCTTGTTTTCAGCACGTCGGCTGCAGACTTCACTTCTCTGATGCAGAACAAGGTATGACCTTGGTTTCCCCCACCCAGGGCTTTGAGATCTCCTGGAACTCCCTCATGATAACTCATGCACCAAGATGCCTGGTAGCTTTTCCTACAGGCCAGCAACCTCAGTGGATTGACAGTGGAGAGGTGCTCACCCAGGCTGGACATAAGAAGAGCCGGGCTTCTGACAAGGGTGCGGTGGTTCTGAACCCCAGGTCTGAGCCCTGGGTAGCTAAAGAAGACAATATAATTTAAATAAGTGAAATGCAAATGAACTGTTTTTATGTTAACCAAAATTCAGACATCTCAATTTCAAGAACCACATGTTTAATCGTGGGGTTTTTATTTTTCTCTATGGGAATTCCATTTGTACAATATTAATATTTAAGAGAGGAGGGTTTACCTGTATGCAGTGGCTAAATCCCATCCTCTTTCCCTAAAGGTTTTACATCTTTTCATAAGAAGTATAAATGGTCAATTAAACTGTGTGGTTTATTTTTCTTATGTGTGTGTATGTATGTATGTATGTATGTATGTATGTATGTATGTGTCTGTGCATATGTGTGTATGTGTGTATGTATGTATCTGTGCATATGTGTGTATGTATTGTGTGTCTGTGCATATGTGTGTATGTGTGTGTATGTGTCTGTGCATATGTGTGTATGTGTGTGTGTGTCTGTGCCTATGTGTGTATGTGTGTGTATGTGTCTGTGCATATGTGTGTATGTGTGTGTGTGTCTGTGCCTATGTGTGTATGTACAAAAGTACAGAGCCTGCAAAGTCCAGAAGAAAGTTTTGGATCCCCTAGATCTGGATTTCATTATGGCAGATTATTTCTAACATTTTGTGTTCTTAAAAAGTAATAGAGTTCTTCATCTCCACCAACTCCCAGAAGGCTAGTCTTACCTATAAGGACAAACTTGTGATCCCCAGGTTTCAGAGCTTCTTCCCCTGGCTGGATGGAAGCTGTAAAGATGGAGCCTGGCCCTATACGCGGTGCTCTCAGGAATGTCCGCCAAGGCCTCTGAGTGTCATAGTAGCAAGCCCTAGGGTAGCCCTGGGACAATTAAGTGGTATCTCTCTAGGTACTTGGACCACATCCTCTTCCTAACTGTGATGGCTTTTGTCCCAGCAGAATCTGAATGGTGTGCCCATGGTCACCAAATCCATCAAAACAGCAAACCAACAGCAAGAGAAGAAGCAGCAGCCATCACAGGTAACTGAACCCTATATGAAATATCTTATGCTTCCTAAAGGTACTGGCCCTGATGTTGTCAAGGCCTCTGGTTAGTGAGCTGTCATTAACATATATGTCTGACATGTGTGTCGCAGAAAGAGGGCAGGCTCACTAGACATCACCAAGAGCTAAGATGTGCTAGTTCCTGGGCCACAGGTTTTTCAACTGGAAATGCTTAGGTTGATAGATTTGAAGTTCAAGTGATTCTCCGAAGGCATTTCAATGGCACTATAAATATTTTTTAACTACACTGTGTGTGTGTGTGTGTGTGTGTGTGTGTGTGTGTGTGTTCACAGGAGTATGCAGGTACCAATGTGGAGGTCAGAGGACAACTTTCAGGAATCAGTTCTCTCCTTCCACCATGTAGGTTCCAGGGATTCAACTCAGGTTGCCAGGCCATGAGACAAGTGCCCTACCCACTGAGCTATCTTACCAGTCCCCACTGCAAACACTTTCTTTAGTGCCCTGAGATTATGAGCATGCTTGCTTTTCTGAACAAATGAATCTTTTCCTGTTGCTGTATCACTGAAACAAAATGCAGAAATACAGTGAATGTTGAGGCTGCTCTGGAGAGGCTCCAGTCACCTGGGGCCCTTGGTCTCAGCTGTCTCACGTCCTTCACCATCACCATTAATAAATGTCACCATTTATGGAATGTTTGTTCCATGATCATTGCACCAACCATAGCACTAAGCACTTTCTCCGTAGTCCTGGCACAACGGGATAGGGATTTGGAGCTTCATCCTTGCAATCGAGGTAGAGGGATGAAACCAAGAGCTAGCAGTGGAGAGCCGGAAAGTATAGCATCTATATTCCAATGCAGTCTCCTTGAGCACACGTGGCTAACCCCAAGCTGGCAGACTCCCAGCTACAAAACAGAAGCCAGTAGAAAGCTGCCTTTGGATCATGAATTCGGGTTCAGGATAAATATCACCTGAAGAAAAGATCAGGGGAATCCTGGCGATCTAAGTGGTCCTCTCCAGCTTGAGCAGACAGGGAATCTTTCAGTGGTTACAAGTGCCCGAGTCTTACTTTGGCCACAGTTAAGGACCATGAGAAGCCTAGCAAGCTGACTTCTTCTCCCATCGGTGTTCTTACGACCTGGCCTGCTGACATTTGCACCAGACTTGTCCAAGTCTGACATGGTGGTGCCGGCCTGGAGAGTCCCAGCACTTAGAAAGTGGGTGGCAACAAGGAATTTAAGGCCAACCTTGGCTACATAGTGATTCTGAGACCATGCTGGACTAATAGAGACTATGGGGGAGGGGGAGGGGAACACAAGTTTTAAAATGAAAAGAATTAGAGAAGGAGTGAGGGAGGCCAGCTTGGGTGGTATGGGGTGGGAGACCTTCTTCTTTAGTCCAGCCATTGAGGCAATGAGCTGACTGAACAAGCAACACAGCAAGACTGAGAAGATCATGCCAAGGCCAAGGCTTATATGCAAAAGGGGAGGGTGAAGGTCAACACACAAGAAAGAGAAAAGAATGAGGTGGGAAGGGGGGGATGCTGTGTACCATCTTCTCCTCGTGAAAGCTAGCTTCCTCTGTAACTGGAGGGTTGTCTGGCTTTGTTTTCTGCAGTGCCAGACAGCAACCCCAAGGCCCTGCACAAGTTAGGCAAATGCTCTACACTGAGAAACTGCCCCATCCCAAGCTTAATTTGAATGGTTTTCCCCAGGGAGACTACTGTCCCACCCCCATATAACAATAACTATCTGGGGGCTGGAGAGATGGCTCGGCAGTGAGGAGCACTCGCTGTTCTTGCAGAGGTCTTGGGTTCAATTCACAACACCCACAGGGTGCCTCACAACTGAATATAGCAACTCTAGGGGACAGAGCGTCCTTTCCTGGTCTCCCTGGGGTGACTGATACACAGAGCACATACACATACATTAAATCAATAAACCTCAATAAACCAACACATTAAGTGAGTAATAAACATTTAAAAACTCAAATAAGCATCTTCGGTTGACTAGAAAGCAACGTGGGGCACTACCAGAGTTCATGTGAGAAACAAACAATGCTGTCCATTATTAATAACATCAATAACACCAAAAATCCTAACAAGCCAGGAGTAGTGACAGACACCTGTGATCCTAGCACTCAGGAGATGGAAGGATGGGATGGTGTGCCCAAGGCTACCCTCAGCTACATAGTAGGTTTGAAGCTAATTGGGGTTCCTTTAAACCCATCTCCAAAAATGAAAAAAAGAAAAAAAACTCATAATAGCTTATCATGTCTAAACAATGTATGTATTTTTATGTGTATACATGAGTGTCTACATGTATATATGTAGACCACATGCCCACAGGGTCAGAAGAGGGCATCAGATCTCCTGAAACTGGAGTTACTGGTGGTTGTGAGCCACCTGATAGGTGTGCTGTGAGCTGAACCCAGGTCACCTGGAAAGCAGTCAGTGCGCTTAACCTGTAAGCTAAATGGTTTACAGCCCAATGACACACCATTCTCAAAGAAGGCCAGGAAGCCATCCAAATGTCTTGTGTATATTCGTTCCTTTGCCCTGTACATCTGTGTGGCTGAAAATAGATGATGTTGCTGAAGAAACTGAAGCTCAGAAGCAGGCTTAGTTAGCACAGAAGGAATGGGGGTTTATCCATCTGATGCTGAGGTTCAGTATCTGTCCACTGAACCAGTGTGTGTCCTGCCCCTCTGGCTTCATGTGCCGGGCAGCCCAAGCTGACTGGGGAGTTCACTGATTTTCCCTTGGCAGGAAAAACCAGGAGTCCCGACCCCCAGCTCCAAGAACCAAGAACTGAACAAGAAGAAGTACAGATCCCACCATGACCAAATGATCTGCAAGTGCCTTTCTCTGAGCATTTCCTATGCTGCCACCATTGGTGGCCTGACCACCATCATAGGCACCTCCACCAGCCTCATTTTCTTAGAGCATTTCAACAAGTAAGTAATTCACTCCGTCACCGGGTACCAAGTGAGACCCTCTATTGGTGGCTGGGCCAGACCCTCTATTGGTGGCTGGGCCAGACCCTCTATTGGTGGCTGGGCCAGACCCTCTATTGGTGGCTGGGCCAGACCCTCTATTGGTGGCTGGGCCAGACCCTCTATTGGTGGCTGGGCCAGACCCTCTATTGGTGGCTGGGCCAGACCCTCTATTGGTGGCTGGGCCAGAACGGGACTGAGTGCTAGGGACATGGCAGGAGCCAGTGCAGAGAGGCTCTAGTGGAAAAAGTAAGCCAAGCACAGGATTCTGCTCAGAGAGCTCATCCATCCACAGAGATTCCTCTCCAAAGAGGAGGCACCGATGGGGCCGCCTTGATGGTCAGGTGGGGTAAACTAGATAGAGCTTTCCAAAGTACCTACTGGAGTGAGAGGGGTCTGAGGCTCAAGAAGAGGACACTTAAATGAAATGTCAGGGCACATGGGGACCAGGGAGGGAGAGGGACAGATGACAGAGACTGGCAAGGCCCACAGAGAGCTTGGACGGCACCCAAAAGAAAGGCCGAGAGACACGTTCAAGGAATTTGAAGGAAGGGCCGAGGAGGTCAGAGCTATAGCTTTGAAAACTCATTCTGGATGGAAACTAGAAAGCAGAATGGAATGGTGGAGGCGGGGTAGCAGAAGGGGGAGTTAGAAAGAAAGCTCTTTGTGGCCTTTGGAGGGAGTGCCAGTGAGGAGGAGGAGGAAGGGGAAGAGGAGGAAGAGGAAGAGGAGCAGCAGCCGAGGTGTGTCTCTACAGTTGAGCCTGCATGGTTCCAAATAATGTAGTTTCCTCTGCCCTTGGCCCTGCTGCATGTCTTCTGAAGGCGTTCTTGGCCATCCCCTCCCCCAAACACCACGTGGAAATATCAGCTGCTCCTCTCCCCTCACCCCTCATCCGGTCTTTACCCTCCAGCCAGTATCCAGCGGCGGAGGTGGTGAACTTCGGAACCTGGTTCCTCTTCAGCTTCCCCATCTCGCTCATCATGCTGGTGGTCAGCTGGTTCTGGATGCACTGGCTCTTCCTGGGCTGCAAGTGAGTACCAGGGCCCTGCTGGCAAAGCACCAGGCTTCTCCCAAAGGCTATGGGTTCAAGTGGGAAGGCTCTGCTCAAAGTGGGCATGCCCAGAACCAACGAATAGTCTGCGCTCTGGGAGTGCAGGGGACGCAACTGGGAGCTGGACGTGGTCTCTCCTGGAGACTTGACTATTTCATGAACTCTGCACTCCTCTCTGTGCATAATGAGGTGTTCTTACTTCTAACCACTTGGCTAGCAGACATGTCTGATTTATAGAGAGCCCGAAGAGTGTCTGGTGTAGCTTCATTGATCGTACAGAGTAACCCAAAGTGCTCTTAAAAACATGATTCTAAGTAAAGCTGACCTAGCTTTAATTCTATAGACAGTGGTGGCTTCTGCTCATCAGATTGTATGGAACGTGTTCATATCTCCCAAAATGATAAGTTGGATATGACCCTTGAAATATTATTTCTAATATTAAACTGCTTAGTAAGCCTTTTTCTTAATAACCATCAGTCTACTCTAAATTTGATCAGCCTAAATGCCAAAGAGGAAAATGCATATGCTGGCGTGCTAGTCAGTTGCCTAGGGACCCATCACTCTGTTGGCCAAGGGATGTTTGCTTTTTTACCCCGCTTATTGCCAAACCAATGAAGGCTGCACACACAGGCCAATATTGTAATATAAAACCATCTTCTACTTTTTTTTCCCCAGGCAAACCTTGTCTCTAGACAAATAAGTGTGTGCATACATGTACACATACATGTGCACACACATCCTTCAACACTCTGACTCCACTCATGACTGTTGTGTGGAAGCAGCTAGGCAGAAATACCCAGTTGCACACCGACCACACATAATTGCATACTGAGACACCCAAGCCATGTCCAAATGGATATGACCAAAGGCCAGGGGGTGTCTAAGAGAGGCTGGGTAACAGACCGAAGCTGTGCAGACAGAAGGAGGAGGGGCAGCATGCAGGGGATGAGACAAAGTAATCCCAGCAAGAGAAGCGTGTGTGTGACCTCAGGAGCATGTTTTACTTTGGGGCTTGCTCTCCCTTCTTAGCTTCAAAGAGACCTGCTCTCTGAGCAAGAAGAAGAAGACCAGGAGGGAGGAGCTATCAGAGAAGAGGATCCGGGAGGAATATGAGAAGCTAGGAGACATTAGGTAAGAGCTACACCGTCCCCCTTCCCCTGACCCAGTGTGACAGTGAAGGAAGCCAGCAGCCTTGTGCCCAGAGTCCCCCACATTGACAGAATTTTCCAGAACTCTGAATCTAAGCATTCAGAAGGTGCTATTTAATGTCAGAGCCATGCTGGCTCAGATTCCAGTGATTCCCCCCCCCTTCTATCTCCAGAGTCCAAGATATGGTTGGAACATCTACAGGTGGCATGGCTGGAGAAAAATCAACAGAAAGCAAGCACAGCCACCCATGGGGCATGCTAGGTTCCTTACAAAGCCAGGGCTCCTGCATTTCCCAAAGGAGCCACAGATCCAGCTATCACTCCCAGAGGGCTGGGGGCCTTGGTACTATATTTAGAGCATTAGACAACATCAAATGTAGACTTAAAGACATGAGAACAAAGACATTACTGACAACATCGGTAGACCCACAGTGCCCAGCACACCTTCTATCTAATGTTCTGTCTCCTCTCTCAGAGTGCTCCCTATACAAAACTTTAAGTAAAAAAATAAATAAAAATAAAAATAAAAAAAGAGAGAGAGAAATTTTATTTCTTTTTTTTTTAAAGATTTTTTTAAAGATTTATTTATTATATGTAAGTACACTGTAGCTGTCTTCAGACACTCCAGAAGAGGGAGTCAGATCTCATCATGGATGGTTGTGAGCCACCATGTGGTTGCTGGGATTTGAACTCTGGACCTTCGGAAGAGCAGTCGGGTGCTCTTATCCACTGAGCCATCTCACCAGCCCGAAATTTTATTTCTTAAACCATTAATTTATAATGAATAAATGTTCATGGCATCTATAAAATATGGGAAAGTAAAAGGAAAAAGTAAAATGGTAAAATTGTGTCCTAATGTTAATTGTTAGCATTATATACTCCTTCCTGGGAATGTACGTATTGTGTGTGCATGTGCATGCATGGGGTGTGTGTGTGTGTATAATTATGTGATTAAACTGGGCTTATGATCCCAATTAACTCCAAAAGCTGAGGCAGGAGGGTAAGCTCAAGAACATACTGGGCAACTTAGACTATATCAATTAAAGTCAAAGGGAGACAGGGATGTTAATGTAGTGGTAGAGCACTTGCTGAGAATGCACAAAGCCCTGGGTTCAAGCCTCAGTACCACAGGATGTGCATATTAATAAATGTATGTATATATGCATATGTATGCATATACATATATATGTGTGTGTGTGTGCGTATAATGCATATATTTTTATAAGGTTCATATATATTTTATAAGGTTCATCTACAACATAGTTGTAGATCCTGTCTATTTTCACTTAACCTTCTGCTCTGATTATGTCCCCATATCATTGATTCTGCTGTGGCAACATGGCTGTTACTGGTTGGATCTCATTTTAACAGTTACACCAAAACCTGTTCATTGTCATGGACTCTATTGAATAAGCATCAAAATGCATATTCCCATTTTTAATAGGTAATAATTCACTGTACATGGCCAGTCTCAGGTGATGGGATCAATGAAAACTAAGATATATGGTAAACTGTTGAAAGCGTTGGTTGGTAGCAGTCAGTGATCCCACAGGCAGATGCTGAAGGTGCTCACTGTCTGGCACTCTCTGGAGAGGCTAAGAGTAAGCTGATGTATTCATGCTGCTACTGTGATTTCCCCACCCCACCGACATTTCTCCAAGGTTCTGTTGTCTCTAACATCCTGTGAGTTCTTTCCTAATTCACTGCCAGCCATTCTAATGCTTAAGGAGCGACTGTATTTTATGTCAGTGGCGGCCTGGATAGGAGCTTCCAGAAGCCTCCTGAAAAAGCTCTAAGCTCCCAGTTCCTGAGAGGATCTTTCTGCTACCTTTGACAGCTACCCTGAGATGGTGACTGCCTTTTTCTTCATCCTGATGACGGTGCTGTGGTTTACCCGGGAGCCCGGCTTTGTCCCTGGCTGGGATTCTTTCTTTGAAAAGTAAGTGATACGGTCTCCTTCTGAAGCCCACCCTCTCTCCTCAAACTATAACCACGGGTTACACAAACCTAACAAGCATTTTGTCCCTGAAAAATCTATTCTTTCTAGAAGTGGCAGTATGGATAGGGCCCAGAGAGAACACAATGTTGGGAGTCCTTGTCTGTGGTTGGAACCAGGGGCTGCCATTCACCAGTGTGTGACCTTAGTCATCTTACATACGCACTTGGAGCCTTACCTAATCTTAGGATGCTAAGAGCACGAAGTGGGTAACCCTAGAAAGTACTAGCTCTACTGAGACTGTGACCTCAGGTCTGAAGCCTACAGAGGAAGAAGCCACCACGAGGGGTACACATAGGCTCCCCACTCACTACTGTGGATTCATAAGCTCACCCAGCACCAACATTGGGTGTGTGGTCCTCACAGGAGAGAAACCCATGTTCTGCTATTATCTAAACAACTCTGATCACTCCCAGAACTCAAGCTCTACCTGGCAATTTTACACTAAGACTCCCTTAGGGAGGCTGTCTCCAGACTGTAATCCTGCCCACGAGTCTGCCATATCATGGCCCAACAACTGGCAAAAGTCCGGTTGCTGTCACTGCTGGACTGTGTCGTGGGTAGAGGTGCTGGTGTCCCCACAACCTTTCCTGAGATCGTGTGGCTCTCGGGAATTCCCACCTCTCTTCCTGCTGTCGCGTGTTTCTCTTTGCTAGGAAAGGCTACCGCACTGACGCCACAGTCTCTGTATTCCTTGGCTTCCTGCTTTTCCTCATTCCAGCAAAGAAGCCCTGCTTTGGGAAAAAGAGTGACGGTGAGACCCGTGAACATTTTGTGCTTGTGAGCAAGATGGAGGGGGTGGCATCCTGAACTCAGTCTGATTCATTGACAGGATTCTTTTCTTCATAGAGGGCTGATGGCAGAGGAGCTGATGTCAAGGGACAACGTTGGGCAGAGAGGCTTTAGTCAAAGACTACCAAGTTGGAATTTTCAAAAGACACTTTCCAAGGCCCTTCAGCCTCAACCCAAATAGTAGAGCTAGCTACCAAGCCCTGTCATTTACCAGTTAGCTGGACCTTTCCTTACAAATCATGCCTCTAGGGGCAGTGGTGCTCAACTGTGCATCTTGACCCTATTGGGTGGAGGTGGGGGGATTCAAATGATCTCAACCCCTTTGGGGGTTAAATGACCCTTTCATGGGGCTTGCCTAAGACCGTCTTCATATCATATATTTGCATTATGAGTCATAACAGTAGCGAAATTACTAGGTTAAAAAGTAGCAAGAAGTATAATTTTATGCTTGGAGACCAGCACAACATCATGAGGAACTACTTCAAGGGGTCACAGCATTTGGAAGGTTGAGAACCACTACTTTAGGGGCTTCTCTGACTCCACTTCTTTCTATCTGTGATGCAGGAACAGGCCAGGAAGCCTCCAAAGGGATAGAGCCCATCATCACGTGGAAGGACTTCCAGAAAACTATGCCCTGGGAGATTGTCATTCTGGTGGGAGGAGGCTACGCCCTGGCTTCTGGCAGCAAGGTAACTAGTTGGTTCTCTTCTCGGTCAATTATTGGTCCGAAAGCTTCCTAAAGAAGTCCATCACAACCCTGAAGGGAAGAGTAGAAGTTACCGAGGGATAGCCTAATGGTCACCAAGGCAACACAGCAGGACAGATGCTCTTTTTGTTCCCTGGCCATCTCAGCTGGTGTCACTGTACACAGACACTGATATCTCCTTTGCAGAGCCCACGCTGTGACACGCAGAAGGAATTTGGGGGTTTATAGGCATCTCCTTTCTGGGGTCTCACAGTACTGACAGGAGGTAGGTTGTAAGGGCTCATTGGGACCCCAAATGACAACTCAGTAGGTTGTCCCTCTGTCCGTCTACATGCCTACACTGAGCCTCTCAGAGAATCTCAGGGGAAGTGGATAGAGGGTGACTTGACCCACTGAATGGGATCGCTCAGCATGGAGTCTTTTCAGTGAGACTTGTGGGAAATGACAGAGTGGCCTCTGCCATCATCCCTCTGTGAAGAATCCTGTGAATGAATCAGACTGAGTTCAGGATGCTTCTCCTGCCATTTTGTTTACATGCACTAAACTGCTCCAAACTTGGTGCATTTTAAATTTTAAAATGTATGTGTATTCGTGTTTTGCCTGTGTGTATATATGTGTACCTGGTGCCTGCAGAGTTCAGAAGGCATTAGATCCCCTGAAGTTGGAGTTAGGGATGGTTGTTATCTACCGTGTGGGTGTTGGGAACTGGACCCAGGTCCCCTGCTAGAACGAGTGCTCTTAACAGTTGAGCCTTCTCTCCAGCACCAGCCTGGTGTGCTTTTGATTTCGCACTCCTATGTCACCATCGGCAGCCAAGCAGATTCCTACGTGGGGAAGGAACCTTGAGAGACCCTGAGGCCTGCCTCCTCCCCACTTACTGTTCCCTCCAGGACATTTATCCTTGAACACTGATGGGGCACTCCCCACACAAGAATCATTACTCATTTCCAGACAAGTTTTATTTATTCTCTGTCTGTCATCACTGTTGATTCTGGCTCTGTTTTCGGGAATTCTAGGTAATAATTATTAAAGTATTAAATAGGCACCGTTGAATTTTTTTTCCCAGCTAAAACTCCCAGGCTCCTTTAGCCATCCTCAGAGGTCACACTTCCTGGCCTCTCTACAGCTTTCTTCAGCCATATTTAAATATGGTCCAGGGGTAGTCAGTCCATGAGTTATGTTGGGTCACCTTCCTCTGTCTCTGACGACAGCATCCAGCTGCAGGTGCATAGGAATTTTTATGAGGTTTCCTTGGCACACGTCAGAACTAACTTGAGAGTCACTTGTGACTAAGAGTCACTTGTGACTCTTATTCTTTGCATCAGTGGCCACTATTAAACCTCTGTTTCTTCAGCATCCCCTGTATCTGTATTGTCAACCTTTCTAACTCTATGTTCAGAGTTTAATATTGATTCATATTGAATCTCACTTATAAGTTTGGCCTGAGCCTACTTTTTTCTTTTTTCTTTTCTTTTCTTTTTTTTTTTTTTTTTTTTTTTTTTTGGACACCACAGTTCAGTTCTGTCTCTATGAAACCTTTGACTCAACTAGTTTTTGGCTTTTATTTATTAAAGTTTTTTTTTTTTTTTATGAGTACACTGACACACCAGAAGAGGGCATCAGATCCCATTACAGATGGTTGTGAGCCACCATGTGGTTGCTGGGAATTGAACTCAGGACCTCTGGAAGAGCAGTCAGTGCTCTTAACCAGTGAGCCATCTCTCCAGCCCCTGACTTGGCTAGTTTTAATACTAGGGCAAGTCAGGTGAAATCTGTGTCATTTCTACTGAGTCAGAAGTTACCTCAGAGTTTTGACACTGGTAAGGAAAATCCCACCACACCAAATACTTTAGTAAGTAAAGTAAAGTCTTCATTTGATAATTTATCAATTTATTTTAAATTTTAGTATCAAAGATTTCTGTTGGAAAAGTCATTATCATTAGATTATTTTACTCTAGTGATAAGTACCGTTTGGATAGCATCATAAATAAATCTCCATCGTGTCCTAAAATGCACCGTTTCTAACTCATCCGGTGGCCCTTCCTGACCTGCCTTTGTGTCAGTCTCGTGGTGTAATCACGGGTTATAAGAAGGAACAGTGAGGACTGCTGAAGCCGGCAAAGAGCTATTCAATTATTAACCGACGCCGTCTCCACGTACTGTGTGCGCCTCTCCTGGAGTTCTCCACGCGCCTCAGCTAGAGCAGAGAATTCTGAAGGCCTCTCTGGTCACCACTTGTCTGTGCTATGAGCTTGCCATGATGTAGTGAGAGTCCCCGGAAGTCCGTGAGCTCTCGATGACTTCAGCAAAGGGAGCTTGCGGCCCCACCATGCAGTGGTCTTTAAGTTTGACGAACTGTAAAGCGCTGACGAACTGTGAAACGCCCTACCTTGCTTTCCGCACACTCTCCATTTCTTTATTGCCTTTGCAGTCTCTAGGATTCTCTATGAAGAGTCCGAGCATGTCAGTCACAGAGAAGAGAAAGATGAAAACTGCATGTGTGGCCTAGGATGTATTTGTATAGAAATTCAATGCCATGGGAGAGGCATTAAATTAAGCTAGGAGAGGAGGGCTAACCCTCGCCACTGTGCCAGAGCTGCAGAGCATGGGGTTGTCAGATTGGGAGGGGGATGAGAGTCACACTCAAGTTCAAAGTGCAGGGTAAAGCCCTCCGGTGCCACCCTAGGAAGATCATGTGGCCAAGGTAGGTGGCTCAACGTCCCATGAGCAGGAAACCCAAAGACAGAATGTTGTACAATCTTGAGACATTTCTGTGCTACAAAACTGATCTAATCATAAACTCAACATGGGCTCTGGTCGAGTCAGACAGGGCAGCTGAGGCCTGGTACCCCATCCCCAACCCCAATCCCCAGCCAGCATTCCTGTGCCCTCTAGAACTGGCTTTGACTCCCTCCTTCTCACTGTACCATCTCTTCCCACAGAGCTCTGGCCTCTCCACATGGATCGGGCACCAGATGCTGTCCCTGAGCAGCCTCCCGCCATGGGCTATCACCCTGCTGGCGTGTGTCCTGGTGTCCATTGTCACAGAGTTTGTCAGCAATCCAGCCACCATCACCATCTTCCTGCCCATCCTTTGTACCCTGGTGAGTGGATAAGACTGGCAGATGGCCAGGTAGGGCCCCAAGCTTGGTCCAGGAGATGGTTTCTGTAGCTATTCCTCTCGCTGAGCACCCCTTTCAGTATTTGGAGTTCCGCCCAAAGTTTAAAGAGTGAAGTGTCCTCAAATGGCGATTAGGAAAATAAAATTATGTCAAGGGTTTAGACATACTTTTCAAAAAAGAGAAAGCAGAATTAATTTATCTGTGAGTAGCCTGGGCTGCATAATGAAGCCATCTCAGGAAGACAAATATACAACAGTTACCACCTCCAATCATCGGCCTGACTCCATGGCCTCAGACCAGTCAGTCATGGGCGAAGTAAGCCAGATCTTAGCCTGTTGACGAAGCCCCCAGAGTAATGCACTTGGTGCTGCCCCTGGAAACAGGACATGAAAGCCCTTAACCAATCTTCTACAGAATAATCCTGCCTGCTCCCTGGAATACCAGCTCACATGTCAACCCTTGGCTCTCAGCTCAGATGTCCCTATCTGCCTCCTCTGTCACCTTGCAAGTCAGCACTGGAGACTTTTTTTTTTTTTTTTTTTTTTTTTTGGCTTTTCAAGACAGGATTTCTCCATGTAGCCCTGGCTGTCCTGGAATTCTCTAGGCATACCAGCGTGGGCTTGAACTCAGAGATATACCTGCCTCTGCTTCCCAGTACTGGGAGGAGTACAGGAATGAAAGATAAATGGGCCACCACGCCCTTTGAGACCTTGTCTTAAAACACTGCAATATTGAAAGCCATGGGTTCAAATCCCAAAGAGAGCAATTAAACTATCCGCTAGGGCTGGGTGGGTCCCTCAGATCTCTACCCCAAGGATGAGGGATTCTTGCTTCAATTAGAGCCACTTATTCATGAGATTTTATTTTTTAAAAGAAGGGATTTCTCGGCTAAAGAGTTAAAACTTCAAGAACCACTTCATTAAGATGCCCCCCTCCTCCTCAAAGCTCAAACATCCATCCTTGGAACTGCCTCGGAGTTTCAGCCCTTGTGGGCTGCCAAAAAAGCATTGTGTGCCTCAGAGGACAGGGGACCAACACCAAGCCATCACATTCACGCACAGGAAATGCCCACCTATTCTCAAAGTTAATGCCGCTGTGGATTCTCTCCTCTAGTCCGAAACGCTGCACATCAATCCACTGTACACCCTGGTCCCCGTTACCATGTCAATCTCCTTCGCTGTGATGCTGCCCGTGGGCAACCCCCCCAACGCCATCGTCTTCAGCTATGGGCACTGCCAGATCAAAGACATGGTGAGCTACAGGTGCCCTCTGCCAGACCCCATTCCGCGAGGGCAGGGGTGGTTCTCTGTGGGGGCTTTTCCTGGAGCCTCTTATTTCATAGTGGGTTCTCAGCACACTCTCTGGCGTGTGGAAAGATTGGCTCTGGTCAAAAGGTTCTTGGTTGGCAGCTCCAGGAACAGCAATGGGCTCTCCCTAACTCTCATCGGGAAGACCGCAGGCACAGGGATAAAGCTACCCAGGGCACACCCTGTGCCCTGGTTCCCAAAAGGCATGAGCTTGCACAAACCTTCCCTGGACAAGTGCTGATTTATTCATACACAATGAAGTATGAGAAACTGTATGAACCGAGGGTGAGGGTGGAGAGAAGGGATCTTGTGAGAGCAGGGAAGCCATGAAGCCAGGACACAAACTAACATGCCTGCCACTCCAGATTCTGGTTTCCTGCTGGCTCTGGGAGATGGCTCCAGGCCCCGCAGACTCAGAGACATTCTGCTGCTGCCTCTTAGTGTTGGACACGCCCACTTTCCACCACGCAGCCTATAATCACAGCTCAACCTAATCCTCAAAGCTGACCGCAGGTCTAGGAGAAATTAAATTAATACGAACCACTGAGGTCCAAAGGTCTGAAGCGGGGTCCAATCACCCCGTGCTGAGGTGAACCTATTTCCCTCAGCAGCCATACAAGCCAGCAGCTGAAGCCAAGGACGTTTTGGGAGACCTTTTCCACCATCAAAACTGCTCATCATTGGGCCAACTTCAGGGGCGGGAGGCCATGGCCTGTCTTCTCCCCCTCTAAACTGCGTAACCCTTAGTCTGCTCACACTGTTTTGCCTCAGCTCTCCTGCCTCCCGCTTCCCCTGTGTAGCTCTCTGCGGGGAAGAGGGGGTGCGGGGGCGGAGGGGGGGCGTTAACCACGAACAGTGGCAGCTACTTCCCTAAGTAATCCCCAGGTACTCCATATCCCTTAGCTATTCCTTAGAGGGGGAGAGGAAGGAGATGGTTCACGTTCTTAACGCACATGAGCACCTAAGAGGCTCTAAGTCCCTGCTCAGGAGATCTCCTTATGTTTAATGCATTTCCCCAGGATGTTGTTGGATGCATGACGACATTCCTCAGAGTTAGTTTCCCAAGTAGCTCACAGACCTCCTAGGCTTCTTCTACTTTATGAAGAGTGCTGCATGGGAGAAGCAAAATCAGTCTTTCCCACCCCACATGATCTCCCTGCCTTCCCAGTCCTTCCCCCGTGGGTACGACTTGATGAGGTAGAAGAGAGCAGTCCTGACAGCCACGGGGGTGGGGTGGGGGTGGGGGGGACGGAGATTCAGAACCGCACGGGGACAAGGCTAAGGCCAGGCCTAGGAAGGGCTCACTTTGAGACAGTCTGGGGGCTCACTTTGAGACAGTCTGGATGCTGTGGCCTCAGAATGACCAGGGCTTTCTGGCTTGTGTCCTACAGGTGAAAGCCGGTCTGGGAGTCAATGTCATCGGTCTGGTGATCGTGATGGTGGCCATCAATACTTGGGGAGTTAGCCTCTTCCACTTGGATGCTTTCCCAGCCTGGGCTAAAGTCAGCAACATCACTGATCAGACCTAACTCGAGCGGACAGTTACCAAGCACAGCCAGAGCTGAGCCTTGGGCAGAGAAAACCACCAGGAGCATAAACCCCAGACCCACATGGAGGATATTCCCGCCGCCAGATCCTGCCAACCGCCACCAGGCGCATGGACTGTGTCTCCCTCCCAGCCTGCCTGCTTTTCTTACCACCAACTCTCAAGAAAGCCTACAGCTGCTCTCTCTTCCTGTGTCCAGCTCTCTCTTTTTGAAGACCAGAAAACACTGTAAGCCTTGGTGCCCCGAGAGGAAGCCTCATAAACTGACCGGCATCACTAGGTTTTGTGTTACCTGTCATACCTTCCTAGGAATCGGAGCTAGCCAGAGCACTCTGCCTGTGCAGACCATGAGACCTGTGACTCTCTTCTGGGAGGAAGCCTCACCCAAGTTCTCAAGCATTTCTGTCCTATCTCTAGGAAAGGTAACCTCAGATCCTAAGGCTTAGGAGGTCCCCCTGTGGCAATCTGTACTTTTGTCAGTCTTATCTGCCTTAAATCTCTCTTCAGTGGTCCCCCTACCTCAGCACCAAATTCCTGTAAAGAAATAATATTCTCCTTCAGAAAGAGGCTGGCCTGATTCCACCAAAGGAAAGAGATGAAAACAAACCAACTAACCATCCTGAGGTCAGCTTCTCTATGCACTGTCATTAACAGGAGATTCAATTGTGTTGCGAGTGTGGTGAGAGGAAAAAGGTTCATACCTGTCTTATTAGGAAGACCAAAACTACAATTAAGACCACAGTATTAACTGATATTACACCTACTTCTCCATTTAATAACTAGCTTGTTTCTGAGAAAACCAAGTTCTAAGTTGTACCCAAAGGTCTTGCCAGTCCTTCCTATGCATCCACGAGCCCTTTGAGGGGGAAGATGTGCCTTGGGTTCTTTACAATGTATTAAACTCTAACTGCTCAATAAATGTCTCTGATGACTACTGCAGAGTGGGGTCTCCTCCTTCCTCCTAAGGACTATGTCATTTTTCCCTTTGAAAAAAATGGGTGGCTAGATGCGGATCTCCATCCTGTTTGCTGTCATCCTACGCTTCTGATTTTACTATCAGTTGCTGGCTAAATATATCTTAGAAAAGGAGACCTCTGCAGTGCTCCATTGTACTCATTGTTTCCATTCCTACTCTGTATACAGGTTTTATGCCAGGCATATAGTCTTCTTCTGACAATGTATCTATTAAGTCAAATCTTTGGCCTACCAGGAGTCTGAGCTGTAAAGCTCCTTGTATGCCAGTCAACGCTCCCATGCCCCACAGAATGTGATCAGCCAGGTTTAACCAGGAATATGACTACTTCTGCCTTACTAATTAGCACAGCCAGTACTTGGCCAGTCACAACAATGAACACACCACAAGCCCATACACGATGCCAATAATACAGCCGGCTTGAAAGCAATGGCCCCTCTTTGCAATCTGCTTTAAAATGTTTCAAGTCAGGTGGTTCTCCTATCTTTGGGATGGATCATCATATTTCTAAACCGTAACAGAACTCTAAGACCCTGCCTTCGATGATAAGACAAGCATAGGTCACGTGATTTAGGGAGTAGAGTGGTAGAGAAAGAACATTTGGCTCAAGGAAGAGCATTTGGAATTAATTTCCAGTCACCTTCAGCGACCACATCTTCCTCAGGGAAAACCATGGTACAGCCCACGGCAGCTGCTGCCTGGGTCTCCACTGGCCATACCTCCAACCACCACTGTCTGACCTGGCTGTGCTCAAGAAGAGCACCTTCTTATCAAACCCAGACTCGGGTCAAACATGACTGGCGGCCTTGAGGATGGAGTGGGTGGGGTTAACCTCTAGCCGTACAATTCTAACCCTTTGCTTGGTCGGATCTGAGTTTTGCTTTCTGGTATCACACAGAATTTGTGAAAATGCAGTCGTCTTACACACCAGCTCATCTTCCAGATGAAACGGAGCTGAAGATACCAATTCTTATTCTTGTAAGTTACATATCAAATTTGCTCAAAGCTGCCTTTGAAATCCCGTTAAGGCATCTGTATCCAAATTAGCCTTCAGTTGTCAACTTGACATATCTGGAAAGAATGAACCTCAACTGAAGAACTGCCCCCATTAGATTGGCCCGTGGGCATATCTATGAGGTATCTTAATTGCTAATTAATGTCAAAGGCCCAACCCTCTGTAGGCTGTGCTATCCCGGGGGAAGGTGGACCTAGGCTAGCAAGGTAGCTGAGCAAGCCAGGGGAAGCAAGCTAGGAAGCAACACTCCTCCTTGGCCTCTGCTTCAGTTTCTGCCTCTAGGTTCCTACACAGAGCCCTGGCTTCCCTTGATGATGAACTGTAACCATCAGGCAGAATAAACTCTTTGCTCTTCAAGATCAGAAGTGTTTGCACTTCTGATCAGAGTGTTTCATAGCTGCAGCAGAAAGGAACATAGAACAGAGCAACAGTAAGCGTGCATAGAATTGCCTGGGTAACCATCATCTTGGTTTTTAAAAATTGCTACTTTTTCTTCCACGGAGGGTATGTATTGACTATAAGCAGATGCACACCACTGTAACTAAGGGACCTGAGCATCTTGGATCTTGCTATCTACAGGAGACCTGGAGCCAATCCCTTGTGAATATCAAGGAGAACACAGTGGGTTTCACACACAGACTCTACTGTTGGCAAAAGCACTGCTGAACATTAGAATGGCTCTCACTACTGCAAGACGCTTGAACCATTTAGACACTAAGGAACTGAAATGCTCCACATTCTCGTGGGGCTGTCCTCGCTGAGGGAACACTGTACTGACCCTGCACTTCCTGTCCCAGTCCTATGCATTCGCACATGAGAGGTGACACAGCTCACGCTCCTTTCCCACTGTGGCTGAGTCAGGCGATGCTCCACCCTGGGCTCTTTCTATAAAACCCCCCTCAGTTTATGTTGCTTCCACTGTGCCTTATAAAACCACCATTCATTACACCTTCCTCATTTGGCTGAATATGAGACAACCAGACTTAGGAAAAGAATATACTGAACTCCTGAAGTTCTACGTACCACAAACTCCCTATAAAGAGCAAGCGAGGGCTTAAAATATTTTCCTTCACTGTTAAGTCCCTTTCCATAAGGCACCGCCCTAAGACAGGAAAAAAAGAACCCATTCATATTCGTCAGGAGCAAACCCAAGACTGGGGGCTTAAGAAAGGCTGAATTTGCAACAGTACAGTAGAGTGTTCTTTCACAAGGAGGAGATTTAATATAACATTTATAATGTGGGAGATCTCAGCAGAAAACAAACACCAGTGTGGTAGCCAGGGCGTGAACTCCTCAGTGGAAATGAAAACATTACCCATGTGGACGTGTGCACCACGACCAGCAGGACAAAGGACGGGAGAATCATGCATCTTACTTCTCTGTGTAGCCATGGGAATGAAAATAAGAGCCGGGCGGTGGTGGTGCACACCTTTAATCCCAGCACTTGGGAAGCAGAGGCAGGCAGATTTCTGTGTTCGAGGCCAGTCTGGTCTATAGAGTGAGTTCCAGGACAGCCAGGGCTACAGAGAAACCCTGTCTCGAAAACAAAACAAAACAAAACAAAACAAAACAAAACAAAACACCCCCCCAAAAAAAAACTGAATTAAGTCAGAAAAAAAGAAAGCAGACTTCTCCTTTACAGCATAAGTAGATATCTGCTTAACTCCATAAAATGCCAACTCAGAAGTCTAAAGATGCCAGAGGAATGATTCCTGAAATGTGCCCCTTGGAGAATATTAAATGTTAGGTGTTCTTTCTCTAGGTTTACAGTTGAAGGGTATGTCTTTCAGGGCTGGAGAGATGGCTCTGAGGTTCAAGAGCGCTGGCTGCTCTTCCAGAGGACCCTAGTTCAATTCCCAGTTCCACACGGCAAGTTTTAACTGTCCTTACCTCCAGTTACAGGGTATCTGACACCCTCACAGAGACACACAAGCAAAACACCAGTGCACATTTAAAAAATTAAAAAAGAAAGGGGGGGAATCATTTTTCTTTAAAAGGATAGATCTTTCAAAATTAATGTAGTTATTACATTTGCAACAGGCATGCCAGACAATGGTGGTACATACCTTTATTCCAATTCCAGTATTTGGGAGGCAGAAGCAGGTAAACTTAGAGGACAGCCTGGAGCAAAACAGCCAGGACTACACAGAGAAGCCCTGTCTGAGGGAGGTGGGAGCGAGGTGCACGCCCGGGGAGGGGGGGGGCGATGTTGAACAATCCCAAAGTTTTCTATTTCACGTGTCATGGAAGCTGCTGGGTTGTTTTAACTCAGTGGCTCTTAGGATCACCCAGGGCAAAGCTTTCTTAAATTATATATTCCCCAGAATTTTCAAGTCTTTTTTAGATGGTGAAGGAGAGTCTTATTTCTCTTGAGGATGGTTCTTCCCTTGATCACAAATGCAATGCCACTCACATGACCAATTTCCAACCCATCCCCCACAACTTACAGCTTCAGACTCCTCCAACATGTATGTCAGTGGCAAACATCTTGCCCAAGAACTGAGCTACCGTTTGCTGCTACAGAATAGAAAGCCAGGGCTGGGGATGTGGCTCTCTGCAGGAGAGCAAGTACAGTCCTAGCACAGGCAATGGTCTGTGCCCTGGATCAGAAAATAATTACAGCAAAAATCCTGGAAAATATATCTAAATAGCAAACTTGTAATTATCCTGTATTAACTGTGTGCCCATTTCTATGTTGGAGCCAAAATTAAGAAGGCTCCCCTTATAGAAGCAATTCTACCAGTAAAGGTAAGGATTGTCACTTCTGAGGGAAGTCCTCAGTCCCCAAGAGTTTGATGACATAATGTAAACAGACCTTGGGACTGAAAAGATGGTTCAGTGGTGAACAGCATTTGCTGTTTGTCAGAGGACCAGAGTTCAGTTCCCAGCAACCCCACCAGGTAGCTAACAACCATCGATAACTCCAGTTCCATGGGACCTGACCCTCTTGTCTCTACAGTCACATAAACATACCCACATCTTTATCATATAAAAACCTAATCTCCTAAGATCTAAAGCCCATCACCTCCAAGGCAGCCACACGTACAACTATGCTGTCATGAAGGTTTTCTTCTGCAAACAGCTTGCTAAGATTCGGCACTCTGAATATTCTCAAGGGTGACACATCTTTCTTCTCTGAGGCTGCCGTTCATTCTACTAATGGCCTAGTCATTCACAATCAAGTCTTGTGAGCCGGGTGGTATGAGGACAACAGATACCGGATACTGTGTATGTTCATTAATATCCAAGAGACTAACCACATACTATATACTACCATGCTGTCTGTATGTGATTCACAAATCGGTTCCAAGGTGACTGCAGAAATATGAAAGCAGTGTGGCAGACAGCCTTTTCCAATGGGTAGCTACTATTTATTGGACAGTTTGCAAAGCACAGTCTAACAGAGCACAGAACATCATCTCACTGTTTCCCAGGAAACCCTCATGAGGTAGGTGTTACAGAGTCTCAGAGGAACACACCACTCCCCACTGCTAGGGAGAAGCCAACCTCTGTCTCGGATACAGAGATGACCTTTACAGGGATAGAATGTATCTCTAAGTAACAACGCCATGGGGTCACTGTCCTTCCCGAAAACAGACAGATGTCCCTGACTTATCTTTGCAACCTGTGGTCTGCTAAAATATCTTCAAAAAAGGCATTCATTGTCAGGGAAGTTGCCCAATAAGCCCTCTGAAAGGAGACACACTGTGTCTTAGCAAACTAGACTGTGAAAGTCGTTATCCTATAGCTCTACTCTGGGCAGATATGGGCAGCAGGTCCAGTGCTAGCACCACACCAGCAGAAGAACAATCTAAGCATTAAGCAGTAGCACATTCAATTATGAAACACCCATTCAGTGGAACCGCACACAGTAAACAAAGGGGGAAGGCTAGTGTACTGACGGAAGGGGGATGCTCTCCATTAAGAATAAAGAAGCAAGCCAAGCATGATGGAGCCACCTTCAATCCCAGCACTCAGGAGGCAAAGGGCAGACGGATCTCTGGGAGTATGAAGCCAGCCTGGTCTACAGAGTGAGTTCCAGGCCAGCTGGGGCTACCCTATCTCAAAAAAACAAGCAAATGAAAGAAAAGAAAAAAGAGCTTTAAAAAGCACAGTTGGGCATGGCAGTGCACACCTACGATCCCTGTACCTGAGAGGCAGAGGCAGGAGGGTCAGAAGTTCAATGTTATCACTGACTGTAAAAGTGTGGGCTTCATGACTCTGTGTAAAAACAAAAGTGATAGGAAGAGACAAAAAGCATATGTACATACACACACATAAACACACACGTGTATGTATGTATGTATGTATGTAACAAAAACCGAAAACATATATGTGGTTAGACACTCCTTCTCAAAGGCACACAGGAACCTGACACCAGGGATTGCCTGAGGAATTGTACCTGGGAATAAGACAGAGGCTAGAAAGAGTCTTCATGTGAAATCACTTTCCTATCATCTCCTGTGGGAATAATTTTAAAATATTTTTTAATTAAAAACATTACGGGCTAGGCTGGACACCATGGTGCACATCTGTGGTCCCAGCACCCGGAAGCTGAGGCAGGAGGATTACTTGAGCCCAGGAGCTTGAGACCACCCTAAGTAACACTGGGAGACCGTCTTTAAAAAAAAAAATGAAGCTGCTGCTGCTGCCTGATGGTCCATCCTGCTTCCGGGGAAGACGCCTCAACCGGGGGGAGCAGCAGATCCAGGAGAGACTCACTTTACCACACATTTGCACCACACTTCTCTTAGGGGGTTCACTATGAAGTTATACAATTAGGACACATTTAATGTTTAAAAAAAAAAGTAACATTCTTTTATCAACAGCTCCTCATTTATCCGCCCATCCTATCAAGTGCCAGCATAAAGAATGGCTCTTTTGACGGCAGATTCAGTTCAAATATATCACTAAGGAAAAACATAGACTGCATAGACTGAACTGTATGCAGACAAAGGTTACTTTGCATGTTTTAAGTTTTCCCAGTTTGTTTGCTTTTTATAGAATGCATAAAATAGTTTCCTGGTTAATGACCAGCAAATGATTTACTGGTTAAATTATCAAGCATGGAGCTCCTTGGTAACAATATATAATAAATGGATTAATTCACCAGAAACTGGCTTGAAGATACTGACTTTAATGACTTTAACACAATTTAGTTTGTCTAGCAAGCTCCTGTTATCACTGCTAGACAGTAAGTCCTCAGCAGCTATCCAAATCCATTCATTTCTTGACAGTAGGCAGTAGGACTCCCAGAGCACAGGCGAGTGAGTCCTGTCACGGTTGCCGTTGCTAACCTAGCACCATGGTTCCAGGCTTAGGACTCAGAGGCAGGTGGACGGAAGATACGGGAGACGGGGAGATGCTGGAAACGGAAAGCTAACTCGACTTCTGGCCCGTGCTGGAGCCTCAGCAACGCGCAGGGTCTGAGACCGAAGAGGAACACAGCTTTGGACTTGGCTGTGAAGGAGACAGGCCCCCCAGGATGGAACTGGTGGGTCCAGAATGCAGTGCCAGGCAGGCATCAGGAACTAGGGGGCTTCTTCTTGGCTTCCAGGTCCTTCTTAATCTCTTCAAGTTTTTTAGCCAGGTTTGGCATCTTTAAAGAGAAAAAAAAGAAACATTATAATTTAGCTATAGATAGGAAGACTAGAAAGACTAGCCAGTATCTTTCACAGCTCTTCTTTAAAGGACAAAGGGCTTTGCCAAGGCTTTGGCTTCCTCTGGAGACCTACTCAGTGGTGTTTCCTTGGCTTGTATCTATATACATAAGCTATCAGTGTTAGATTTACATTTCCTCTCTCTCTGAAAGCCAGGCCCAGCACTCCCTTTAGATACACACTCGGACCTTCAGCTCAAATGCCAGATAAAAGAAGTGTATCTATAGGCAATAAGAAAGCAACAAAGTCCCTGTCCCTCGGTACAGAAGAAAATATAATCCTTTGTCTCTCTGCAACACATTCGAGGCTCCTCGTTGGGCTGTGACAGCATTTTTCCACCCCTCCTCCCTCATACACCAACAGTGAGGTGGATGTGACTCCTCAATTTCCCAAACCGTCTTCCTCCTACAAGCCACGCTAAATTCACATCCAGTTCTCCTGGGATGATGTGCGGACGCGCGTGCCTTTGTGAGCTCAGTTACTTTCTCAAGCAACAGAAAAGCTTTCTATAAAATTAAGGAGCCACATTTACAGACCTCACTCATGTTGGCAGGCAGACTTCACCTTGAGAGAGGAAAGTAACTATGAAACGGTTACAGTAAGCCAAGAAAGACATGGATGTAGTTAGTCACTTACTTCATAGTTCTGAGCCAGATACATTCCAACCACGTTGCCCAAAGTAAATCCGAGCTGAAAGAACAGAACAGGAGAGTTACACTGCAGACAAAACCACCAGGAGCCTGCAACCATGTCAGACACACAGGCCGCATCTTCCCAAGAAGTGCACGGCAGGTGACTGCTCAGGTCCTCAGTGTAGGGCTGCATCCAACAGAGAGGTCACATCTTTCTTCTATGAAACAATCACATACATATAAACCATGCACCAACATCAGAACAGAATAACGGTGGCTTTGAGCAAGTTCTTGGAGGTCTGGAAGCCAGTGTTCTGATTGTGTTACTGTTACTCGTTACTGTTTGTTGTAGGTACTGTTACTCCTGTACACAGCTGATAAAAAGGATATTTGTTGTGTCTGGCCAGAATATCTGGCCACAGATATTCACTTGCAAATACCCACTGGAGCTGGGCATGGTGGCTCACATTTGCCATCAGCATTTAGAGGCAGGGGCATTCTTGGCATGGGAGAGGCCATCCTGGTCTACACAGAGAGTCCCAGCTACCCAGCAAAAATCTCATCCCAACAAAACAAGACTTGGTCTCAAAACAACAACAACAAAAACCCGTTTGAATCAAAAAAGCTTAGAAGATAAAGGGGCTCTCAGAGTTTAGTCTCTCCTTATTTCAAAAGAACTAGAGCGGTTTGCCCAGGGTTATTCATGAAAGCAGCAGCAGCAGACAACTCCAGTTACTCGGGGACTCAAATCCCCAAGGGCAGAGAAGAACAGGAAACTCTGACACATCACCGAGCCTAGCGCAACGCCAAGGGTGGGGACTAAAGGGCAGAACTCTTAAGGTCTGTGGCTCCCACTCAATGACAAAAGGGACATGGACAACATTTAGAGAACTGTAAACATTTATCCCACTGAGTGAGTATTCTCCTGAAAATGTAGAATACTCCATATACACAAATACTCCATATACACAAATGGGCCAGAGTTCCACAGATGTGCAATTTAATGATAATTCTGATTTCCCCCAGTGACTTTTTATTTCAGAGCTTGTAACTGTGGGCTAATTTCTAACTTAATAAATTCAAATTGGCATCTACCCTTTTTTCCCATTGTTTTGTTTTAAACGGTATTGCCACTACTCAGTCTCAACAGAGAAGTTAAGACAGAAATCAAAGAACAGCATTAACTGTCCCATCAATCACACATGAGATGCAGGTGAGGCAAGGATACAGATGGGGGTACTGGAGAGATGGCTCAGCAGTTAGGAACACTGCAGAGGACCAGAGGGCCAGAGTTCAGTTCTCATCACCCACGTTAGTCAGCTCACAACCGACTCCAGCTTCAGGAACCAACACCTTATTCTGCCCTCTGCCAGCATTCACATGCCAGTGAACATAGTGCACACTACCACTACCACTACACCACCATAAATAGTAAAAATAAACCCTGAAGGGAGAAAAAAACAAAAAAGGAGAAATACAACTGGGTCTGTCTTATACTTAACCTTTAAGTCCAAAGGCAGTTTTAAATTGGTTGGTTGTTAGCAAGAAACACAAAAGAAGCTACCTAAGTTTCAAGTAGCTAACCATTTTCTGATGTTTTTAAAAGTCATTACTAAGGTAGCAATAAGAATCAGAATTACATTTTTTTCACTCTAGTAGATTCAAGCCACAACTTTCTGAAGTCCAGAAAGATAATTTAATTTGAGACAAAATTTAAAAGGAGAGGGAAAGAACTCCTTGATGCTGCAAATCCTAGCCGGCACGAGGAACCGTGAGAAGCAGTAGCCCCCGCAAGAGAGACCGTGCCTTCTTCGGAGAGACCGCGCCTTCGTGGGCCACTCAACCCGCTCCAGCTCTGCTGCGCTTCCTCATCTCTGAAACAGCCCAACACTGAAACGTTCCAGCTCGGACACAGAATTCCTAATTCTTACGATGTGTGTCTCAAAATAAACACTGCTTAACTATTTTGTCAATGTCACCAAGCACTGGGGCAGAAAAGGGGACGGTTATTTTAGAAGACAAAACAAAACCCATGGCCTCTATAAGCGGCACCCATTCGAGAATACTACCAAATCTACAACATTTTAAATATGATGCAGAGCACATGTGAGATGTGCCACTCACTCAGGAAAATGATGGAGAACCCAGGAAGTCAGGAAAGCGTGCTTGCTTCAGGAGACGGTCAACAGGTAGGAGCAGACAAGAAAAGCAAATCTAAACGTGCACATCTGTATGCACAGCCAAACAGTGCTGCGTAGTCACGTGTACACACGCACATGAAATATCATGATCTGGTCTTTCACAATTAAATGACAGAGACACATGATTCAATTTAAAAAGTGGCAGAAGCTGTGAGTGGATCCTCCAAAGACACGGAGTCAACAAGCCCACGAGATGTTTGACATCAGTTAGTCACTGAGGAAACGCCAATCAAAACCACGAGGAACCATGGCACATCCGAGAAGATGGCTTTACTCAAAAGCTGCAAAACCAAACCAAACCAAACGAACAACAAATGCTGGCAAGACATGGGGCGGAGGTCTTCATCTTCCACTGGTGTACAACACATGGCCACTCTATCTAGCCACTTTCCAGAGTGCTGTGTGCACAGTTATAGGATGTGACAACTCCAGTGTGGGCACCAAAAGGTGGAACATGAACCCCCACAAAAATGCCTCCTCAATATTCCTGGCTTAGCCCATTCCTAACAACCAAGAGTGGAAACGACTGGAGAGCTGATTAACACGTACTCATCATAGCGAGAAATGAAGCACTCACTGCTCCATGCTGTCTGTAGAGGAGCCTTGACAGTGCGGTCAAGGGCAGTCAGAAAAGACCACATACTGTATGATTCTATTAAAAAAATATACAAAACAGCAATTCCACAGTGATACAAAATCAACTGTTGACTGTCCAGCTTGGACAGGGGAATGAGAAATAACTCCTTATATTATACAGTTTCTTTTTTATGTAAAATGAGAAGGCACACAATCTCTGAGCACACTAAAGCCAGTGGATTACATACAATAAATGGGTGAACTTTTGTCTCAATGCCAAACAAAACAAAACAAGCAAGCAAACAAACAAATCACCAAAATTTGGTAAAGTAATCTCAACTCCCTGGAGAGAAGCAGAAGAAACCAAAGACAGCTTCATGGCTTCCAAACTGGACTTTGTTAGAAAGAATGGAGATTCCAGAGGTGCAAATTAGAACCAGTCCAATAAATGGAAGAGTCTGCACGTGAGGAGTCTACATTATTCTAAGTGTACCTTTTTCTTTTAACACACAGATTGGTCAACAATGCTTTATCCATTAACACTAAAAAGCTCTGCTAAAAGGCACAGTGCCTACTCCAAAGCAGATGCATCTGCCGTCCACTCAGGGCCTTCCCTTTCAGAAAGTTGTGTCTGGAGACCAGCAAATAAAACCTCAATGTTTATCTGGCACGGCTCCTGGCAAAACCTCAAAGCGGCTGACAAGTCCGAATGTGACTCATCAAACTGTATTTTCAAAAATAACACACCCAGGCCCAAGTTACTGATAAGGATTTAAGAATCTATTTTTACAAAGGGTTGGAGAGATGGCTCAGCGACTCAGAGCTCATGCTACTCTTTCAGAGGATGCGAGCTCAGTCCTAGCACCCACACCAGAGGATGCGAGCTCAGTCCTAGCACCCACACCAGGCAGCTCATGCCTATCTGCAACACACCAGAGAACTCACACCTCTACCCTGAGCACAAGCACACTTAAAATAATAAAATCTTTTTAAAAAAATTATCAAGCAAATATAGGCTCATGCCAGCACTGAAAAGGAAACCTAAAAATGACATTTGGTTTATGGTAAAAGCATCTACAACTCAAAAAACTATACATTAACTAATTAGAACTAATAAAAAGCTAAGTTGATAAAATATTTTAAAATGCTATTTATTTTTACCTGTATGGGTGTCCTGCCCACATGTGTAATGTAATGTACACCACATGTGTGCAGTGTGCACAGAGGCCAAAGAGAACATCAGAACCTCTAGGATTCGAGTTACAGATGTTGTGAGACTCTATCAATGTACAGCAAATCAAACCGAGGTCCTTTGGAAGAGCGACCAGCGCTCTCATCAGCCGAGGCATCTCTCCAGCCACGGTAACGGTATTCTTGAATTCAGATTCAAAAGAAGAAATCAGAAGGCCTTCCAAGGAGGCATGTACACACACTACCATTTCTCTGTCTTAGTTTTTAAACTCAGTGTGAAGACTATCACCAAATGTTTAGTAGTTCAAAAAAAAACAAAAACAAAAACAAAAAACAAAAAAAAACCCCACTACATTCTGTGTATTAAAGCAAAACCTTGCTAGGACTAAGGCCCTTCACTGCTTCCTAGAAAAGCATGCTATGCTTTATGTTCAGTAATACTGCTTAGAGAAGAAAAGAAGGGAAAAAAAAAACCTCCTTAATGTGCCAATATTCCACAGGAGTACATGAAATCTTTCTGGGAAAGGTGTGCGAGTTTGCCTGCTCTAAAAGAAGCTGGAGCTACCTTGTAACCACTACCTTATAAGCAACGGCAGTAATGAGGTGAAGAAGGAAGACCTAAAATTAATGAGGGGCTCTATCCCAGGACACCCCCCCACACCAACATCTGTAGCTATTCAAGCAGGTCCTACAACTGCACGGGAGGCGCCCATGTCCTCCCACACACTCTAACCCTCTTGATCACTCACAATACCTACTGCATGGAAGGCCTGCGGCAGTCTATCCCACTGCACTGCTCAGGAACGGCAAGGAAAAACTGTACACATACCATCCATGAGCAACTATCTGCTAATATTTATATTTTTCATATTTATCTAATCCATGGTTAGTTAAATACGCAGATAGGCCCAGCAATATGCAGAGCTGACTGCAAATGAAGTCAGTCACTGCGTATTGACTAAGTCCCTTTATATCCCCAAACCAAATCCTTTAGTAGTGAAGAGAAGTGGCAGCATGTCAGCCAGACTGGAGAAAACCCTGCTAGTTCACAGCCTGAGTTCCACAGCACAGAGGAAATAACACCCTGAACACAGCAAGCTTTTGTGAGTCAGCCATGGAGACCTGATGGCCTACATGACAGGTACTGTTGAAATCTTTCATTAACTCTTGATCATCACAAGCATGCACAGGTGGAATAACCACTATTACTGCCCAGGCTTATGCTGGGGGAAACTGAGGCACAGAGCAAGTAAAGATCTTACTCGTGACTACACAGCAGGTCTGGCATGGAAAATGGCTCAGCAGGGTAACACCCTGCACCGGAGCCTGGCAACCTGAATGCAACCCCCTGGTCCCACATGAGGGAAGGAGAACCGACTGGAGGCTGTCCTCAAGACTTCTGCACTTGCAGGGCCCCACAGGAGAGGCACACACAGTCATCAACAGATAAACGGATGTAATGTAGCAAAGAAGATGCACCTACTGTATTACATGATTCTAAGAAAAGACTAGATAAACAGGTGAATTCATGAATATGGGAAAGAAATCAATGACTATGTCAACATTTCAAATGTGAGAGTTAAGTGTGGGGAAAGGACACAGGAAGGGAAAGAAAGCAGGAAGGGAAACTCAATCCAGGTGAGTAGAGGCTGAGAGAAAGGCAAAGGAAAGCCACTGACAGCTGATACTTGGGATGTGGAAGCACAGAGGGGATTCAAGGTTGTTCTGGAAGCTCATGTGAAAGGCGCTGGCTTGAGGAGGAGCCCGTTCCCTAAGGGTAAGTTTAAGAAGCACAGCCAGCTCCGGACTTAAGCACTTCACAGGAACTAAGAGCAGAAGCAAGCAGCCTGAGACAAGATTAGAGACAGGGAGAGAGCCTCCCAGCTGCTACACCCAGATATGCCCCCCTCACTCCGCAATTCTGAGCTATCACAAGACAGAACCTACACAGCTCGGTGCACAGGCCCCAGGAGCTGAATGGGGGTGAGTTAGGAGGAGGTGATGCTACGGGGCCCAGGAGTAAGAGGAGTAGAAACTGTCGCAGTGTTCAGGTGCCCTGACACTCACAGCAGTGCGCATAGTCCAATTCCCATCTAAGTGTTCCTTCAAAGAACTTCAGCCAATCTAGGAGCAAGCTGTGGAGTGCAGTGTGGAAATAGGGGTAATGGATAGCCATTTTCATCGGAGGGAAAAGAAACACACAAGCAGCACAATCAAATGCAAGTTTTCAATTTAGGCAACATCTCAGAGGTTACAAAGTATTCGGCTGCCAGGCACCATCAAAGGGAAGAGCCGGGAATCATTCCACCACACCCAAGCCTCTCCTATCAGTGGGAGGCCAGTTCCCACGTCTGATGCCTTACAGAAGAGACAGGGCAGTGTATCTCAACCACTATTTAGTGTTTACGTGTTCAACATCTTGGCTCCTTTTGAAACCTCATGAGGTGCAAACTGAAGCTTAGAAAATTTAAATAACCTGGCCAACACCCACCCACTCCCACATCCCCAACACACACACACACACACACCCCGTGAGATTAAGGATAGGGTCTAAACTCTTAACCATTAGAAAACAGTTGAAACGGCTAATGTAAAAAGCAAGATTTGCAGAAACTAGCAGCGTTTGACCAAGTTCCACAAGAGGAAAGCTGATTCCATCTCTGTACATCTGTATCCACTTTTCCCAACAAAAGCAATGAAGAGGAGACAGACCCAGGGCAAGAGAAGGAACATCAGTTACATCGTAGCTACGCATCTAATGGTCGGCTTCAGCATCTCTCCATAAATGTTGAAATTTTTGAATTTTCCACGTTTAAGTACGGAGCACTAGTCCCGCACCAGGTAGCCTCATTCAGCAAAGCACTTAAAAGGTTACGTGTAATTGATTTAATGTTCTCCCTGCTTACCAATGAACAACAAATGCAGTGGAAGGGCCAATCCTATCACCTTACACTAGCTGGCTAATGCTGCTTTTAAAAGTGATTCCTAACAAGTAAATTACTGCTAATTACTCCTACCTCCTAAACTAAGGCCTAGTTAGGACACTAGAGAAACCCCAGAGGCAACTGAGTCTTTGTAGGGCAGTTTGATGTAAACAATACTCATTCTCGGAGCACCAGGTAGCCACTGACCGTCTGAGAGAAAGAAGATATCTGCTTTATTAGAACTCGAAGATGAAACGCTTTCATCTGAAAGTGTTTGAAAACTTTCATCTGAAAATTTGACTGGCAAGTTTCCTAGAATCCTCAACAGGCAATTTTAGAAATACTTGATTTTTGCCAGAAAAACGTGTTAACTCAAAAAGGAGACTTGAAAGGGTGTGGGGAGGGGCAGGTTTTTACAAGAGTTACTCGCAGGGCAGTCTGACTCACTCCTCAAAGCGGGCAAACTGTAAAGGTCTGAAGAGGGAGGGCACTGTGGATCTCTCGCAGCGACCTCGTGATGTGGCTGACTAATGCACGGCGTGTGAAAGGCACTCTGAGGCCTCAAAAAAGCCGTATATAATAGATGGGGGTCTACGGGGGGGGGGGGGTCGCGGGGAGAGGACAGGAGCCAAGTCATCTTAATGATGGCTCCTCCGACCCAACTTACTGCTAAGATTTCGCCAAGAGCTCACAGTAAGTGGTTTTTTGAAAACGCAGTCATATCACTGACACCCCAAAGTTTTCGGAACTTGAAGAACTACATATAAACAAACCCAGGCAACGACCCAAGGACTTAGGAGGAGGCCAGAGGAAAACTGCGCGAGCAAACCCGAGGGCGACGAGCCTGAACTGCAGAGCCGTGCACCGCCGACCCCGGACCCCGGGGGAACGAGGCGACCGCGGGGCCCGATCCTCCGAGGCCCCACTCACCAGGAACTGGAGCATGATGTCGGTGGGGAGGGCGAGGAGGGTGTGAGAGGTGCTCGTGCTCCAGCTCCAGCTCTGCTCCGGGACTCCTCCCCGGCGCGAGGGCGGAACCCGCCGCCAGGTTCCGGTTTACGCCCCGCCCCGCCCTGCCCCGCCCTCTCCATTCCCGGAAGCGACTCGCGGAGCCGCAGCGCCCTCTGACGGTCATCTCAGGAAGCAAGAGGGCGAGGTGCAAACCTAGGCCTCTTTGAACCAAAGCCTCTGGTGAAGCTGGCATGAATTCACGTGACAAGGACGCTGGCAATTGTATTAACACAGTCAGACGTGGCTGTGTTACCTACTAAACCAGGGTTGGGGCGAGGTAGCGGGTGCCATGCCAAGTGAGCAACTCACTCTCCTGGGAGCCTTTACGAAGTCCACACTAATCCCCGCCACGACCGACTCTCAGACGAAAAGGATAAAAAGGTTCCATTTTACAAAAGCCCATAAGTGTGCTATGCAGCTTAGTTAAGGGTAGTCCTCAGCCACGTGATAGATGATGGAGAGAGGTCTGCGGAGTCGGGCACCACTGGATCCAAGTAGCGATTGCTGGCAGCCACCAGCAACCTATCTGAAGTTTACTTCCTCCTCAAGTTGAGCTCGAATCATCTACCATGCAGGAGCCAAAGATGAATCCACTCTTGTCCGGTCGCGCTGCTGGTCACCCACATAAACAAGCACATCGAAACCACCCTTCTCTCAGTCTTTGGAATTGAACTTTATCTAGTTAAGGGAGACTCTGGCTGCAAATAACAGAAAAACAAATCAACTGCGCCTAGTGGGGCTGTTAACCCTGGGACAATGGCAGAGGACTATTTAACATATCAAAGTGGACCTGACCTCCTGGTCCTCGCCAGCACCCCTCAGTCCCGGCCTGTTACAGGGTGTGGCTGGCACATGCAGCCCTCTACCCTAAACTCACCAGTTCAGGGGCTGGGCTGCCTTTCCCGATGAGGCTTTCCCCTATATAATCCAGCCATTTTGGTTACCAGAACTGTGATGGTTTGCATATGCTCGTCCCAGGGAGTGGCACTATTAGAAGGTGTGGCCTTGTTGGAGGAAGTGTGTCATTGTGGGGATGGACTTGGAGATCTTCCTCCTAGCAGCTTGAGGATGCTCTCTGGCTTCCTTCAGATGAAGATGTAGAACTCTCAGCTCTGCCTGCACCATGCCTGCCTGGATACTGCCATGCTTCCACTTTGGTGACAATGGACTGAAACTCTGAACCTGTAAGCCAGCCCCAATTAAATGTTGTCATTTCTAAGAGTTGTCTTGATCATGGTGTCTGCTCACAAAAGTAAAACTCTAACCAAGACCTGAACCTTTTGTTCCTTTGCCCTTTGGACCCCTGTATCTCATTCTGCCGCCTCTCCCCTCCTCTTCCCCCCCCCCACCCTCACTCTTTCTCTCAGCTCAGTCAAAGTCAAGTTCTTTGAGCTCCCAGATGTCCTTGCCTCTAGCTATGTCTCCCTTTCATCTCCAACCACCATCGCTAGTCAAGCCCTCTCTCAGAATTTCCCTCCATTTCTGTGTTTCTCCATCCATCCACCTCATTACTTCTCTCCCTCTCCGTCCTCCCAACTCATCTGCTAAACTGACAAAAGAGCGGATTAGAGGGAAAAAAATAGAATAAAACATAAAGATCACACACCACCAAGGGAAAGGTCAATAGGTTTGGCATACTAAAATGTATTTAAAGTGAGAAAAAATAACCCAGTGTACTTTAATAGCTGCAGAGAAAGTGGGGTGAGACATTCTGAATTTTTTATTTAATCACTAAAAAAATAATAACACAATGCACTGGCTAGTTTCATGTCAGTCTGATGCAAACTAGAGTTATCAGATAGAAAAGAGCCTCAATTGAGAAAATGTGTCTCCCCCTAAGATCCAGCCCCAAGGCATTTTCTTAACTATTGATCAATGGGAAAGGACCCAGCCCATGGTGGGTGGAGCCACCCTAGGCAGGTGGTCTTGGATTCTATAAGAAAGCAGGCTGAGCAAGCCAGTAAACAACACTCCTCTATGGCCTCTGCATCAGCTGCTGCCTCCAGGTTCCTGCCCTGCTTGAATTCCTGTGCTGACTTCCTTAGATGATGACCAGTAGTGGTGTGTAAGTGTAAGCAGAATAAACTTTTTCCTCCCCAACTTGCTTTTTGTCATAGTGTTTCATGACAGCAATAAATTCTAGCACACCCAACAAAGAAGGAAAAAAAAGCAAAAAGGGCCAAAATGCACACAAAGTCAGCCACGTGAGCCGCTGCTTTCCATGCATCCGAATGATTTTTAAAAGTACACTGAGAACCAGGCGGTGGTGGCGCACGCCTTTAATCCCAGCACTTGGGAGGCAGAGGCAGGTGGATTTCTGAGTTCGAGGCCACCCTGGAGGCTTGCTAGCCATGGAGCCTAGCCCAAATCTGTGGATTCCAAGCCAGTGAGCGACCCTGTTTCAGAAAGTAGGAAGGTATCTGAAGCGTGACATCTAAGGTGAACTAACCTCTGATCTCCACTTACACATACATACATACACATTTAACAATTGAGGTGTTATCAATGGTGTGACAAACACAGGAGGAAACCTAGAATACATATCGGAGAAAGCACTACAGACAACTAGTAATTGGACAAAAACGGGAGGCGTTCCTTGTACATTCCTCCCGGTCCTCAGAAGATCCAACATTTTCAAAATAATATGGGGAAAGTGGGATTTAGACAAGGCTAGATTCACGCCTTGTACAGTATAGATCATTATGAAGAGAACATACCTTTTTGGATTACCAACTTCAGTTATACTGGTTAACTGAGTGAAAATGAATTAAAGTCCTATATTAACTTAGAAATAGAGAGCCTGCCCTTGAAATGCCAAAACTCTGTAAATGGATGTCTAAAAACTGATTCTCTCCCCCTTTCTTTTGCACAGGAACATAACATCTTCGCCCCATGTCTCCTGAATCCAAGCATCAGCAAGGCCTTCCTACCCATTACCTTCTGCTGCAGGATGTAGATCAATTCTGGTCAGCTGTGCCACCACAGCCACCACCGCTGTGTCACTCCCTCCCACACACTTTCCCACTGCCCCCTGACCTCTAAAGTTAGTCCCCTGCACTTCTGGAAGAACTGATGAGAAAATTAGGTAATGCTGGGGCAGTAAGATGGCTCAGTGCATAAAGACACTTGCCACCAAGCTCAAGAGCCCAGAATCCTCATGGTGAAAAGAACTGACTGCCCCGAGCTGTCCTCTGACCTTGCACAAGCTATAGTTTCCTTAGAAGCTCTGCATCTCTCACAGGCTTACAAAAATGCTCAGGCTTTGATGGCTGGCAGGCTTACATTCAGTCATCTGTATGTGGGTGCTCTCTGTGCCACCATGCACATAGAGGACAACCTGCTGGAGCTAGTTCTCTCCCTCTACTATGTGTATTGCAAATCCAATCTCAGGGCATCAGCCTCAGCAGCAAGCCTTTTATGCACTGAGCTACCCTGCTGCCGGCCCAATGCTGTGTTCTTGGTGGCAGACAATGGCTGGATGTGATACCAAGGAGTGAGGCCTTAGGTTCATCCCAGGCCAGTGGAGTGGAGTGGCAGGCAAGAGGCTTACACTTTGGATCCAGTTACAAGTCTCCCTAAGACGTGTGCCTTCTAACGGGACATTTTCTAGCTAACAGCTATTGTTTAGCTGGTGGGCAGCAAATTACTTTCAAAATGCAACAATGGCCAAGACTTTTAATGAAGATGCTTAAAAGCTGTAGAAATCTTGTTTAAAGATTTAAAAACAAAAGCCATCAACCATAATAGCACGGAATTAAGCCTACTGCTCTGCCTCCACGTAAGTCAGGCCTCAGCCCTCTCAGCATGGCTTATGTATGGGACTAAAGCTGCTGCAGAAGGGAGAACCAGTAGTGGACAGGAGAGCGGTGACTATGTCATCTTTCCATCTGTGGCAATTACATTAATGAGAATATAGGCAGATGAACTGTCATAGTTCTTATTTTTTACAGTCCAGTCGTTACCCCCTTTCCTGGTCCCATTCCTCTTCCCCCACCCCATCTCCAAGAGGATGTCCCTACCCCATCCCCACCCCTGCCAGACCTCCCTTCTCCCTGGGGCCTCAAATCTCTAGAGGGCTAGGTGTGTCTTCTCTCACTGAGGCCAGACCAGGCAGTCTTCCACTGTATGTGAGGTGGGGGTAGAAGGGTGGGGGTTGGGGCTCGTAACCAGCTAGTGTATGCTGCCTGGTTGGTGGCTTAGTGTCTGAGATATCTCAGGGTTAGTTGAGACGGCTGGTTTTCCTATGGGGTTGCCCTCAACTTCTTCCAGCCTTTCCCTAATTCAACTACAGGGGTCCCAGACTTCAGTCCAATGGTTGGGTGTAAGTATACTGCTTCTGTCTCAGTCAGCTACTTGTTGGACCTCTCCGAGGGCAACCACGCTAGATTCCTGTCTGTAAGCACACCATAGCATCAGCCATAAGTCTCAAGCCTTGGAGCCTTCCCTTGAGATGGATCTCAAGTTGGGCCTGTCGCCGGACCTCTTTTCCCTCAGTCTCTTCTCCATTTTTGTCCCTGCATTTCGTTCAGACAGAGACAATTCTAGGTCAGAGTTTTTGACTGTGGGATAGCAATCCCATCCCTCCACTGGAGGTGGACTCTACGTTCCCTCTCCCTACTGTTGGACATTTCATCTACGGTGCCTGCCTTTGAGTCCTGAGTTTCTCACCTCCCAGGTCTCTGATACATCTGGAGGGTCCCCCACCTCCTAAGGTTGATTGTTTCCATTCATTCTGCTGGCCCTCAGAGCTTCACTCCTGTCCCTTTCTCCTGGCAACCCTCCCCCCCCCCCCCCGCCAATACCTTAGCTAATACCTGACCATGTTCCTCCCCCTCCTCTGTAAGTCCCTCCCTCCTGTGATTGCTTTCTTCTCCCTCCCAAGTGGGATTGAAGCACCCTCACTTGGGCCCTTCAGCTTGTTAACCTTCTTGAGTTCTGTGGAGTGTATCCTGGGTATTCTGTACTTTCTTGGCTAATATCCACTTATTAGTGAGTCCTTTTGGGTCTGTGTTATCTCAGGATGATATTTTCAAAGAAACGAAGACAGACTGTCATCATTTGAAATGCAGGAAAGGCTGAGGCTAATTCTAAGGGGCAGGTTGACTTTGGGTCACTAGGAGCATGGTGCAGTTCACTACCCACTCCACGCGAGAGTATCGAAGCATCATCACAAAGGCATGAAGGATGCAATGTCTGAAAACAAACTGCTCTTCAGAATCTCTCCACGGGAAAACCATAAGCATCAAACATTTTTATGTGTAGAGTTTCAATCATTTCAAAAGACTGACCACACAGTTGTTTATTTTTAAAAGGTATTTTATTGTTCACAAGTGAGGGAGAAATGAGAGAGGTTTACAGAAAAGATGTCCATATATAAAGAAAGAAATAGCAAAATATCTTTTGGTCATAATTTAGAAATAAAGTCATCTATAAAAAAGAGGTGGTTCTCCTCGGTTCATCTCTTCCGCAGAAGAGAAAGTCAGTTCTCAGTTCCTGGACAGCCTCAGCAGGCCACGGATACGTCTGATGAGAGCCTGGATGAAACTATAGCGGGATCGAACTTTTGAGTACAACCCTTCAATGTCAAGAAGTTTCTTTTGCAGCGACTCTCCAAAGGCGTTGACAGCATCAGACTGAAGCTGGAGGTAGCACAGATACCCTTGTTAGTGCACTGCTTCTCAGGTATTGCCTTCTGTGCTCTGATTCACAACACTGTTACACTATCCTTTTTCCTTTAATCTTTATAAAATGTATTCACTTTACATCCCACTGCCACCCCTATCTGTTCCTGCTCCCCTCCCAGTCCTACCCCTACAAACCCCTCCTCTACTACCCTCCCTGCTTTTCTGAGGAAAATTGGAAGACCTCCTTGGGCACCACCCGCCCTGAGACATCCAGTAATGCAGTCTTTCTTACATAAAGTAAGGTGAGTTCAGAGTATCTGCCTAGTGAGTGCAAGGCCTTGGGTTTGAAACCCAGCACCACCACTACTCCACGCTCACCTTACCCACACAGACACGACAAAAGGCACGCTCTAATGTAAACTACTACCAGATTTTTATAATGGGGTGCCAAATTCATTAAAAATGTACATTTCTACATCAGAACGTTTGTCATTTTAATTCCTGTACAAATATATATAAATTAAAGCTATATCTTAAATAGCAACAATTATTGATGCTGCTATACATATAAAAAATAGCTCCTAAACGTCATACCAAAAGTTGTTAAGGGATTGAGAGCATCTCTTCCAGAGGACCTGGGATCAATTCCCAGCACCTACACAGCAGCTCACAATCATGTGCCAAACTTCAGTTCTAGGGGACCGCATGCCCTTTTCTGACTTCTGTGGGCAACATGCACACATGTGGTGCACAGGCATACATACAAGCAAAGCACATACATAAAATGTCTTTTATTTTTTTTAATTTGTTAAGAATAAGTGCCAGGCTAGAGATACCATGCTGTTAAGAACACTGCTACTCTTACAGAAACCAGGGTTCAGTTTCTAGTATCCACATCAGGCAGCTCACAGCTACCTCTAACTCCAGTTCCAGGAGCTCTGAAGCCCACTTCTAGCCTATCAGGGTGTCAGGCATACACACTGTACACATGCATATACAAAGACACTTTCACATTTTATATATATAAAATAATTTTATATATATACATACATACATATATATATATATATATATATATATATATATATATATATATATATACATAAAATTATGTTTTTAAAAGTGTCTTTAGGAAATGAAAGGAAACATTTACTTTCTACTTTACCATCACGCAGGCTTTCCTCTTACAGAGAAAAGAATATGATAGCAGAGCCTTACCTGGTCTATATCGTGCTGGTTCACTTGAGATAGTCCACTTCTGAAGTCCAGATTGGGTTCTGAGGAAAAAGAGTCTGGAGATCAGAGACAGTGAAGCAGCTCTGCGAGTGCATCTCCTGCACAGCAGAGGCTCTGCACATGAAGAAGGTGTGAGGAGGGCCTGAGGCCGAGCTCTGAGCACGGGAAGGAAGCCTGAGAAGCACATCCAGCTAGGATGGGTCTCACAGTCCCCTACGAGTCTAATGCACGAGTGTTCATCGACTCAGGCCCACCCTGGCACAGAGACAATGGCCCAGGTCTATTCGTCTAGAAAATTAGCTGTGATGTGACTCTACAGCTGAGGCAAACCTACTACAGGAAATGAAGGACAACCCACGAACAGGCTCCAGAATCATTTCTCATGAGCAGAAATAAGATACAAAAGGCAGTTGTGTTTACTATTTAGCTCTCCAGTCCTCAATTCACTGAGGAATCTGAGACACATAAAACTAAGGTCGCTTAGAGTAGTTAGTGGTGTACATCCACAGTCCAGCTATCGGGAGACTGGTTCAATTAAGTCCAGGATCTTAGGACCTGTCTGGACAATAAAACAAGACCTTGCCTGCTGAAAGAAAAGAAAACAAAACAACAGAAAGAAAGAAGTATCTGGCTTTTCAGGGCCCTAAAATATATACACATTTCTGGCTGTTTTGAGACCAGCTCACCTTGTAGTCTTCTGCTTTTAAATAAAGTCCTAGAGGCAAACAATGAATCTTGGGAATCCATTGGCGTGCAATGTAACAAGTAATACTCCAGATGGCGCCAAAGAATAAACAGGCAGGTCTCGATGATATCTGGGAGTTCAGGTTAAAGAAGAACGTCATCAAGTATTTTTTTAATAAACCAGGTTCTGAGAAGGAGAAAAGGAAGAGGCTGTGCTTAATTATCCTCTGTGAACTTGCTCTACGAGATAGGGATGAAGTTCCACTGAGCATGCTTCAGGAAGTCACTGAGTGAGCTGTGGGAGGGGAGGCCCACAGGCTGCTGTGCACCAGCCACTTGCCCAGACAGAAAGCATCTGGACATGTTATAGGACTCCTTGCTACTCTAGAAGGTGAGAATAACAACAACATGGCAACACGCCAGGTACTCACTGGGCAAAGACAGGCCATAGGACGGTCATTATATCCCTTCCCATATGGTTCTAGCTGCATACTCTAAGAATTAAGTAAGGACAACACATTTTAGGTCTGTACTCGGGCTGTGGCCGCAGAAGGATACAGGAACAGAGGGACAGCAGTTTGGCACGGTTGTTGATCAGCTTCACAAGACGACGTCTTGCTAAGACACACTTCTGCGCAGTAGAGATTTTATCAATACCAGCAGGCATCACAGACTGGCATAACTAAGGAAAAGAAAGAAGTATAAACTGTAACAACTTAAAATGATCTACTATGAGCAGGTCATTACAGTAAGAACTATGAAAAGACTCAAATGTATTTATACTGCCTCCTGCACAAGAGTTTTAGTCAAAAACATGAGAGTCAAAGAAGCAGTCAATTTCCACAAGAATGTCTGTTTCCCTTTGCAGTGTTTGTCTCTGCAAGTCTAAGTCTGTTCAATAGACACTTCCAATTTCCCAGTGGTCCACCAGCCCTTGGGGTTCTACTAGATAAAAACAAAAACCTTTTCCAAGAGTAGGTGAAAAAGCTGGCATGAATTTGCCAGGTACCTTCTGGAGAAAGTAAAATGGTGGATGTGTCAGATTTAAATGATCAAGACTGACGTGCCATCCCATGTGCTTGGAAACGTCACTGACACATGAAGATGCTGAAGACTCCTCCCCAAGTCCTACTGCAAAAACATCTGCAACAGCGAGCCCTGTTTCTCTGCAGCTTTTGAAGACATTCCTGGGAGCTCCTTATCAGGCAGCCATGCCCATTTTCTTGAAAAGAGCTACTGGGCTGTTTCTGAGCCAAGCTGTCCGTGCTCACAAGGTTACATGGCAAAGGCAAATCCCTGCAGATCCCTCAGCAGCATGGAGTAAGTAGATCTTTATTATTCCGCAGCCCGAGCCCAGTACCTGGGCCTTTGTGGTGCAGCAGTGACTTTTCAAGCCTCACAGTTCATTACAAGGTTCATACCTCTTTTATCTCATCTGGAGGAAGTTGTTCTACATTCTGCAGCTTGTTGACACTGCGACGGTGACTGTCATAATAGCTAAAGAAATCAGTGGCACTCTGCTTCAGCAGGTAGATAATAATGCCCAAGCCAGGCAGGCGCCAATACGGAACGACTGGAACCTGGGTATCTAATAGGCAAGACAAAACGGTGTTGTATTTGAATACATTTTCTATGGATTTCATTTGTTTTACAGGGGAGAACATGAAGTCCTCCACTACCACACATTACACAGCTGAGTTTCCTGCATTTGGGGAAATGACAGGGTCAGCACATGCAGAGTACAATGGATAAGCCTCACCCTGGGAAAACAAACTTTTATGAATCTTAAACTACCTATAAAAATTGACGATGATCTGTAATTTAGGTCATGTAGACTATGATTAATAACATTTAGACACCAGTATTGAAGCTGGAGAGATGGCTTAGTGGCTAACAACTGCCTTCTGAAACTCCACTTCCAGAAGATCTGATGCCCTCTCCTGGCCTCCAAAGGCCATTGCACACAAAGGGTGCAAGACACACAAACAGGCATGAGATAAAAATCAATCTCAAGCCCAAGGGGCTCCCATAAACTGAGCCACCACCCAAAGAGCACGTCCAGGCTGGACCTAGGCCCCTACAGATGTAGCAGATGTGCAATTTGGTCTACATGTGGATCCCCTAACAATTGGAGCAAGGACTGTCTCTGACTCTGTTGCCTGCCTCTGGATTCCTTTTCCCTAGCTCTACTGCTTTGTTTGGCCTCAGTGGGAGAGAATGCCCCTAGTCTAGCTGTGACTTGATGTGCCAGGGTGAGTTGGTACCCATGGAGGAACCTCCTCTTGAGAAGTAGAGGGGGAATGAGGGTAGGACTGGACGGAGAGGCAGGAAGGGGCTGTGATCAGGATGTAAAGTGAATAAACAAATAAATAATTTAAGAAAAAAAATCAACCTAAAAAAAAAATTAAACACCTGTTAGTTCAAAGAACAAGCAGCTAAGTGCTGCTGTAGTTGTCATGTGCATTCAAACAGCTGGGCTCTTTGAGAGTTAAGAAATATGGCTAGTGCTAGGCACCCTTGATGAGGTGAAGAGCTAAGCCTTATGAAAACCACCCACCCACCCATATAAACTTTTTACAGATTTATTTTGTATGTATGGGTGTTTTGCCTACATGTCTGTATTTGCACCAATGTGCATGCTGATGGTGTAAGCCACTATGTTGGTGCTACAAACCGAAGCTGGGTCCTCTTCAAGAACAAAAAGTGTTCTGATCTGCTGAGCCACCTCTCCAACCCCACAAACCTATACACTGTTAGGAGTTCTAAATCCAAAGTGAGACAATCCTCATTTCAGCCACTGGTTTCAGTTACTTGTGTCCACTTCTAATCTGCATTGTTCTGGTTGCTGAACTGACAACTCAAAGTCATTCTCTCAAAGAAATATTTCAAAACTTAAATGAATTTTACCATCTCACTATGACAACTTCCTCTGGGAGCAAAAGAAAGCAACTTGCCTTCTACTTGGCTACCTTCCAAAGTAACAGTGAATTTAGGAGTAGCCTGGGCTACATAGGGAAACACTGTCGAAAAGAACAGAAATGACAAAGTCACTGGTAGGTGACTTTCAATCAAAAGGAGTCTCTGGATAGGATTCCTAATCATTCTATACCCAAACCAGTTAAGCTACCAGGGCCAGAAAGAGAATTTTCCCTCCATGCTAGTAAGGGCACACAAAGATTAGGATTCTCCCATGGAGTCTCCTTCCTTGCAGCAAACTGGAATGACTCCTTGGAAATCACCGTATTTCATTATGACTAAACCAGTGTCCAACAGCTTTGTCTTTTGTGTGTTCCAGGATGCCAACCCATAATCCTGACCTTCCATGCTAACTTTCAAAGACACCAGAGGGTAAGTCAGCCTACCTAATACCTAAACGTTTTTTGTCATGGGACAGAAATTTGGAGCTGTGATACATAACCCACTTTGGACACTGAGTACAGCATGACCAGACTCCACATACAAAGATAACTTGCTGTGTGGTCGGTCACACTTTTCACCCAGCTAGCTTTCTCTCCAATGCTAGGTACTTTCTTTGGGGTTTCTGTATTACATAAAACTATGCTCCCCACATAAGGCCTAAGACTTTCCTTACTTCCCCTATGCTTCCCTTGCATACACATCTGACAACAGTGCCTCCCACACGTGCTTTAAAAGTCACTGTAAGCTGGCGAGATGGCTCAGCGGCTAAGAGCTCTGACTGAGGTCCTGAGTTCAATTCCCAGCAACCACATGGTGGCTCACAGCCATCTGTAATGGATCCAATGCCCTCTTCTGGTGTGCATGAAGACAGCGACAGCGTACTTATATACATAAAATATAAAAGAAAGAAAGAAAGAAAGAAAGAAAGAAAGAAAGAAAGAAAGAAAGAAGGGAGGGAGGGAGGGAGGGAGGGAGGGAGGGAGGGAGGGAGGGAGGGAGGGAGGGAGGGAGGGAAGTCATTGTAAAATTTTCACATTAGTAACTCATCCAGAACAAACCCCTAACAATGCTGTGCCTCAGATTCGGAAGCAAAGAAAGCCCAGGCTCACCTTGCCGTGCTCCATCTCTGTTAACTGTCTCTGAAAGGCTAGGGGTGAAGAGACACATAGCAGCACTCTGGAGGTTAGAGGAGTTCTGTTGTATGAATGACTGGCAATATTCCATTACATTGGCACAAATCTATAATGGAAGAAAAGGAGTAACTAAAATGTTAGGCTAAAAATTCCCCAAAGTGACAGAAACCTGGACTGCAAGAGAACAAGGCCTAAGTCAATTTGTGAAATTATGCATAATTGCTATTTTTGTCCAACTTTCTGAAACCATAAAAACTTCAGGTACACAATTTTTACCCCTTCTTACCTGCTGCATGGCCAGCTCAATTTCATCTTTCTTGCTGACCCTATCTCCCTCCGCATTATTATCTTGAAATTTAAACTGCCGCAGTCTGTCAGCACCACCAAAGCGACTTAGTAGGCCTAAGCACTGGCGCTAAGGGAAAAATAAAAAGGCACATTTCAGGCTGAAGGTGTTCAGCATTAGTGAGCTCATTTTCTTAAGGGAGAGAGAAAGAGGAAAATTCAGTAGGGAGTGGAATTATCCTGGAAAGCACCTGCTATCTTACTTCCTACTGAGACAGCTAAGGTAAGCTTACTAGGATTCACCTCTTTTGCAAAGAATTCCTAACCTAAATGTGTGCAAAGAAAATTTATGTTGTATATAAAAATATTAGATAATTCTTTATGAAACAGTTATAAAACAAAATACAAGTTAATAAGTAAATGAAAAGTTTAATAAGAAGAGGCAACTACAAGATATTCAGTAACAATCCTGCTCTGCCTCCCAGGACTCAAACTTAAAAGGCTGTAATTCCCATTTCCTGGACTCTCTGAAAGGGTTGGGAATTTATAGGCAGCCTTGGCAGATGACATGCAGATGTTAGGGCCCATGGGACGGCTCCTCAGCAGGTAGTGGCCAAGCCTGACAATATGGATTTGGCCTCTGAGGCCTGTATGTAGGAGAGAACAGACTCCCATAGTTATTCTCTGACACAATGGAACATGTGTGCAAACATACATATACAATAAATAAGGTATTACTTTTTAAAATAGTTGATATAAATATTGCTACCCTGAAATCTAAGTACTTTCCCCACGGTTTGCTGCTTTTACAGATAAAATAGACATGTTCCAATATTCCCAGAAGGCACCTAAAAGGCCTTTTCTCCCTTTTGATGAAACATAAGAGGAAAATTTTGGTGCGTTTTGGTAGTGAATTTAAGTCCTTCTGGAAAGTTATTTAATAATATAATGTCAAAAATACCATGTGCAAGTATTTGAACCTAACTAAAGCAGATACAGAAGTCAACACTCTCCATCAGCTACGAAGGACGTGAACTTCAAGCCCAGTGCCTTGCACATGCCGGGAAAGCACTCCTCTATTGAGCCCTGGCATCTTTTTAGAAAACGTGAAAAATCGTTTATAAGAAGTTAACAGGTTAAGAAAATTATTGTATTAAAACAACAGAATGTAAATCCTTATATCTAATTATTATATTGGGGGAGGGGGGGAGAGGGTTTCTCTGTGTAGCCCTGGCTGTCCTGGAACTCACTCTGTAGACCAGGCTGGCCTTGAATTCAGAAATCCACCTGCCTCTGCCTCCCATGGCCAGCATATCTAATTATTTAAAGCTATTAACATGGGACAATGTTAGGTCAAAGAAGGCCAGCAGGCTCTTCAGAAGCTTTTGATAAAATACCTAACTTATAAATTAGTATGTTTAAAACATACTAAAAGAAGATTGTACACATGGAAACTGTAAGGATAAACTAATAATAGTATCTAAAATCCAATTTCAAAAAGGCAAAGCACTTAATACGCAAAAGCAGGAAGTGAAGAGTTCAAGGCCAGACTGGCCACATACATGACACCCTACCTCAACAAGACAAGAGCAAGCAAGGGGTGAGGGGCTGGGTAAAACAACTGTCTGCATGAGGACAGCAACGCTGTGTAAAGAGCAACAGACGCAGGTGGAGGCATGCCTATAGTGCAGCACACAGGAAGCAGAGGAGTGAAGACGGCTGCAAGTTCAAGACCAGCCTAGTCTAACAGCCAGGCTCACACAGGGTACACAGAAATACTCTTCTCAAAAGACAAACGAACAACAAACAAAAGTAAAATGAGTAACTGTTTATGGCTTACTCACTAATAACATTTACATAGACTAATGAATGTGAAACACTAATATAAAAGCTCTGTGATACACTTGTGTTCTTCACCTGCAATGGAAGTCAGAGGTGATTCCGGGGAAATCAAGTAGGGCAGCCCCGCAGGTTAGTGACTGAGTCGTCAGACACTCAGTAACCTGCTCTAGTCCAGGTGCAGCCCCTCAACACTGCTATTTACAAAATACGTCACTTACCTGAAACCTTGCAATGTGTCCGTGGAGCTCCATTAAGGATCCTTCATTTACATCTACATCAAGTTCACTTAACATACCTGTAAAATGTAGAATATGTGTAAATATTGTTGCCTGCTAAAATGAAAACCATATAAACCAGAGAATGCTCCTGGCATTTTCTATTCTTTACCTGCACGGGCAGACTCCTGCCGTGACAGTTTTGAGAAACAGGATCTTCTAAAGACTGTTAAGTATTTTTTTATGTCAGTAACACTATCTCAAGGATATTCGCACACAACCTAAAATAGGTAGGTACTTTCAAAGGTATTTTTTAAAGTTTAAGAAAGGAGCTAGAGAAATGGCTCGGTGGTTAAGAGCACTGGCTGCTCTTCCAGAGGATCAGGGTTCATATCGCAGCAACCACATGGAGGCTTTCAATCACCTGTAACTCTAGACCTGGGAATTCTAACCCCTTCATCTGGCCTCCTTGGGTACCAGGCATGCAAGGGGTACAAGATATCCATGCAAGCAAAACAACTATATACATAAGATAAAACCTAAAAAGTTTAAGAAAAACCTTTTACTTTCAATAATAAAAGTTAAAACTTTCCAAAAATCAGAAATCAAGTACTTCATAACAAGTAACGATAGCTAAGACTCTAGGATGAATGAACCCTTCTACCCCTAACAGAGAAGAGGAGGCGTAGGCAGAGGAGGAGGAAGAGGAGAGCTTATGCCATAGGTGCTGAGGAGCAGAGGTGACAGAGACAAAGGCAGAAGGCTGCAAGGATAAGCACCATGACTAAGCTCACGACTGATCACCCCCCCCCCCCCCCCAAGCAGCATGAGGAAAGAGGATGCACTCCTAGGACCCTTGCAGCCCTAATCCATGAGAAGCATACTGAGGAGCGAAGGCTTGGGGAACCAGGAGAAGCCCTGCACTGCACTGCATGACACAGCAGAGGCAACAAGGGTGGAGTGTTATAGCCATTCTATGGGGCCTGGACTAATTTGGAAATCTTGACATTCCATGGGCTGAGAAGACTCCCACCCCCAGCCCCAAGTCTCCTTGGAAGCAACAAGGGTCCAAGTTCTCTGACAGGATCTGCATCCAACCTTCATCAACTCTCCAACCAGATGGCTAAGACATAGAGACATTTGCAAGGAGGCAAAGTGTTGCAGACAGTAGACCAGGGTTGCCTTGTAGAAACAGAGGTAATGTAGATAGGCTACAGGATCAGAAGCCACCTTGCCTGGGACTCTGTGGCCACTCTGTGCTCAGTACCCTCACCTGTAAAGGTGAAGTGTAAGAGATGGACCTCTTGATGCTGGGGCAGGGAGGACAGTGCCTGGCACATGAACATACATTATCGCTGGCACTGCATGTGCTGAGGGGAACAAGTCAGTAGGCTGTGCTACCATTTAAGATCAGTGGCAGCCGAGACAACCTTAAACATGAGGGAACCCAGTGAATGCACATTTTCTCTTAGAGAAGACCTGCAGTGCAAATTTAAAATGCCAAAGATAAAGCAAAAGAAAACGTATGAGTGCTGGGGAGGGAGACCTGAAGACTGAACAGGAATATTACACAATGACTTGCAGGTGGAGCAGGAATTACAAAGGACTTGCTGCTTCTCGTCTCATATCTGGGCGCTGACTTTAGAATTTACACACAGTATAAAAGTTAAACTGAAGGAAAAAAGGTAGAAAAAGTTCCTTATTTCCTAAACATTTCTCTTAATCATGGCATCCTTTTAAGAACTAGTATTTCTTTATATTCTTGGAGTATTTCTAGAGTCCAGTAATTCCTCTTATTTTTTTCTTCAGTATTTCTAGAGTCCAGTAATTCCTCTTATTTTTTTCTTCAGTAAGCCTTTAATCTATTAACCTCATTCAGCATTCTGCTGAGGCAGCATGCTGAGAGGCAGCGTCCTCACCTATCAGCTCTCCATGCTGCCACCCCAGTACACAGTGCGGGGTTTGGGACGGAAATTATTACCAAATACAGCTAAGGAGATTCTCGTGTTTGCTAATTATCTCCTTGAACTTTAATTCTTTGGCTATACAGTTCGTTATTAATAAAAACTTATTATTTAAATAAAGGCAGCTGAATGTCACCAGTACCAATTTCACCTGCTAACTGTAAAGTAATAAAACTCTCACTCTATTGAGCCTGTGTCAGTTCATAAAGAATTAATTGCATTCAACACAATCAACTCACCAGGAAGCGCTGCTTTACTTATGATTCCTGTCAGCAGAGCTAATTCCTGCAAAGAGCCAGTGCTAACATCCTGACAGCGCAGGATTGCTTGGATGGTATCAGAATGTGAAACGAGAAACTGCAGCACCTAAACAGGCCAAGAGATGGAGGAGACAAGAAGAAACTTGCATTATACACATGTAATTCATCTTTTTAAGTAAATACCTGTAAGGAATGAAGAACAAGAGAAGCAGCAGCTTTCTGAATTTGCAGCTCATTTCCTCTCAAAGCAGAAGTGTAACCCCATGTCAGGACAAAGCCAGATTACTTCCAAGTTTGCTTATGAACATAGCAGAACTGAGCTGTAGGACACCATGACTGGGAAACTGGGTGAACGCACCTACGTTCCTTCCTTTACTATTAAGAAGAATCAAGAGAGCTGCATACGCATGGGCATAATGAACTCAAGAAGTCATGCCATTAAGTCTGACTCGGGTGGCATAGTTTCATCACATAAAAGCTTTTGTTAGTTTCTCTCTGGTATGCTAAGAACAAAAGAGACAAATTCTTCCCTCCAAACTTCCTTCTGCCTTTGGTGTTCTGTGGAGCACCACCAGGGAGGACTCTTCAGCATTCTCATGCAGAAACATCTTGACTAGACTTGCAGCACCACGACAGCACACAGGCTAAGGCCAAACAAGCATCACGGACTGCTAGGCAACTTCACTCACTATTTGTGTAAAGTATTTTCATTAGCATGTATTAAATATACATAGTAATAGATCTGATTATGACACTGCACACATATGCTGATTTTATTTTTTAGTACAGGTTCCCACTTATAGTCTATAATCACTAGCTATGAAACTTCTTAATCTAGTAAAGAAGAAAACAAGGAAACTCAGCCCAAAAGTCCTTCTGAGTGTAAAAGAGGGTGTCCCTCAGGTACTGCAGTGTAAATAAGGCACTACTTTACAAACTACAGCTTTGCAGCTCAACGCCACGTAGGAAAAACAGACAAAATGATCAGAAACCAAAACATCTCAGGACCTAGCTCCTGAGGATCACGATGGAATAAAATACCAGACTCATGATGGAATGAAAACAAATAATCTCTCATGATTAAAGAAAACATTTTTGATAGAATATTCACTATTAAATTAGCTTGCACTGTTAAAAAAAAAAATCACATATAAATATGGTACTGTCTTTCATACTTTTTATTTTTGGAAGCAGGATCTCATATGGTCCAAGAAAGGTCTTGAACTAGCCACATAGCCATGGTAGACCTTGATCTCTTAGTCCCTCTCCCTCTCCCTCCTAAGTACTTTGGATTTCAGGGGTTTTATTTTTATTTTTGAGACAGAGTTACACTATAGAGACTAGGCTGACCTCTGCCTTATCCTGTAGTCGCAGGCTCTCTAGTACTTGGAATTACACGTATTTGCCTTGGGTTGGTTTGAATGAGAATGGTCCCCATAAGCTTGTTTATTTGAATACTTGATCCCCAGTTGGTGGAACTGTTTGGAAAGGATTAAGAGTGTGGCTTTGTTGGAGGAGGTGTGTAACTGGGGTGGGCTTGAAGGTTTGAAAAGATTCACACCATTCTCAGTGTGCTCTCTGCCTCTTACAAGATGTGAGCTCTCAGTCATCCCTGCTGCCATGCCTCTGCTCTGCCACCATGAACTCTAACTCCCTGAAAATGTCAGCCCAATGAAACACTTTGTTTGTCATAGCAATAGAAAGGTAACTAAGACAAGCCAAATGTAACCTCGCTAAATCCCTGGCTAAAATGTCTTCAACGTCAGAGTAACTGCTAGTTTTTCTACAGGAACAAATTTCAACCTGCTTTCCATTTCAGGACTCTATTAAGTAGCTACAAGGTTCCATTCATGGGGGAGTAGAGAACTAGTCAGGGTGGGTCACAGTGCAGGCCAAGGACTGTGCTCTATCCTCAGCTTTGCCACTAACAGCAGACAGTCATGCCTTCACCTGAGCGTCTCTGTCTGTAAACGCGGGTCTGCATTAGTGCCGTCTGTACAAAGCATCCCTCTTACCTGCCCTGCTGCCTGCAAGTGCTGGGACATACTGGATGTGAGGATGACCTGGCACAGCTGGAGAGCTGGAAGGAGAATCTGCCGGTATCGGTCCACAGGCGTTGGGATGAATACTGGTGGGTCTCTCATGCCAAACATGCTTGATTCATTTCAAACAACCAAGGGGAGAGCAACACTGTATTTAAATATGGTCTTAACACTTCATTACCACTTACATGCTAAACTGTAAACGCCTGTATTTTAATTTTTAGGCAAAAGAAAATATTTTCTTTTTGAGAAGGAAGTGAGAGGCTCTGTACAGACCAGTAATTCTACACCAGGATCTTAAAAGTATTTAGCTTGACTCTCCTTACACACAGAGAAAATAGGAACTTTCATGCCGAAAACTTTTAACAAAACAATCCCTTCCCTTCTCAGGAGGCAACACAGTTCTGTGATAAGCCTAAAAAAGCTCAGATATCACTTTGGCAATGGAGTTTAGACAGTAACTAAACCCACTCTAAGTATTGTTACTGCTAAGAAGATATGCTGCCTGCCTAACAATGCCATCCTGGAGACTGAGAGGGAAAATATAGTAAGGCCCTACAGGAAGGCTATGCTGGGAAACTGATTTCTTCTTGCAAACCTGACAACCCAGTCTCAATCTGGATCTCACACTGGAAGGAAAGAAGTAACTCCCAAAAGTTGTTCTCTGCCCTACACACATCTGCAGTGCCTGTAAGCTGCACACTCCAAATAAATAAAATTAAATTTAAAAAAACCAAACTGAATTGACATATGCTGAAAAACTTAAAACTTGAAAATAATTTCATTTGAAGCTTTCAAATTAGTAAGCAGTGTGTAAAACCCTAAAACCAGAAGAACAAAATAACTCTAAAATTCTATTAGTAACAGAAAATGTAACAAATTAGTCCATTTTTCTTCTCCTTAACTTTGTTACACAGCCCAAGCTCCCCTTGAAATCACGTCCTCCTGACTCAGTCTCTCCAGTGCTGGCCTTACAAGTAGGTTGCACTACCACACCTGCCAACGTTTAATTGTATATTTTAAAAGACCCCTAATTAAAACAAGCATCTATGGAACTCATAGGAAATAGGAAGGCTGGCAAAGCAACACTGACTAACAGAATCCTCACCCATTTCTCTTCTGAAACGGAATTAGGCCCCACCCACTTTGACCCTCTGGGCAACTTCCACTGATAAGTAAATGACAGAGGCAGGCAATGCAGCCCAACCACTGGGAAAATAATCTTTGGGATTTTCATTAACCTTAGCAATCCTTTGCTAGAAGCTTAAGCAAACTAGTCCATATGGACACTTACCCATGAGAGTCCATTTCTGGGCGCATATCAAAGACTTGGCACTGGGCCAGCCTCACAATCACCCCTGATCTCAGGAGTTCTGCTGAACCTTGCTGTTCCTTAGCCACTCTTGTGAGAAATGCCTACAAAGTTACAAAAGGGAAAGTATCAGTGTTGAAATCATGTCCAAGGGGCTTATGAGGAAACAAGACACTCTTAGTTCATTCCTTATTAATCACTAGTGAGGGGGAAATCCTGAGCTATCTACAAGGACACATTGTACCTCCCTTTTCATAACATTTTTATGAGAACTCTGGTGGGGGGAGGTGTGCAAAGTGCCTGAGTACTGTACATTATTATTACTGCGAATTATTCAATTCAAATATAGTTTCTGTCAACAGGTCAACGGTGGGTTTGCTGTGCTCATTTCTAGTGTGTGTAGCATCATGCTTGGTATATATTAGGTATTTAGTAAATACATATGAATAAACGGATGGCGAGTCTAAGACTTCCACTAGTGTGACATTATGTAAGAAATTTAACATGGAGAGACTGCAGCAGATCTGGAGGGAAGGAAATGACAAAGAAAAGAGTACTTAAGGCACTGTTCCCTTCCCACGAACCCTGGCATCATGCCACCTCAGCAGCATCCTCAGTGAGCAAGCTGGCAGCAGGACACTGCCCTCTAACCTTCTCAGGATCATCGCAGCCCATCTTTACACTGAAAGATGCATTGCTAGCACAAATCCCCAAATGTAAAACTTAACATAATGGCAGCTTATATAACAGAAATGCTCAGGGAACACCAGTGGCCGAGCTAGCAGTAAGCACAGCTGCAGGACCAGAAGAAGACCTACTGACCTATAAAGTCCAGCATCCACACAACCTTACCATTTTGGATTCATACGTATAAAGGGCTTTTAAGAGAGGAGGCTGTGGAGTCAGCAAGCTCTGTAGAGTTCGGTCATCTTCCACCAAGCTATCCACAAGGACCTTCAAATAGCCACTGTTAGAAAGGTACAAGAGCCACTGATGCTGCTTGTCCACAGAGACAATCCGATCAAGGAGAGCCAGGGCCAACATCTAGAGGAAGAAAGAGTCAAGAGTCAAAGCCTTAATATGTGGATGGCTACCAAAATCACCAACAGCCAAGCCTGTACTTGGAGGGCTTTAAGAACTGTTTCTTATAAGAATGTTCATAATAGAATTTCACTTCTTTTTTTTTTTTTGAGTAGTTGGAAATTGTATATTCTTGCACACGCCCGACTCGCCAGCAAGAACGACGCTGCAACAGGATCCTTCTGCACACGTTTATTGGGAGAGCTTGATTGCAGAGGCAAAGAGACCCCAAGCCCAGAACTGGTGCTGCTTATATAGGCATAGGAGAGGCATGTCTCACATCTGGATTGGTTATGCATGGGTTATGCTTACCACCTCATTTGCATGTCTACATCTGATTGGTTAACTTCTCTCTCATCTGATTGGTTAACTTGTCTCTCATCTGATTGGTTAATTTTGGTTAATTCTCAAAATCTCATCTTGGCAAAAGAACTTTACTGCCTATGTATGCGTGGTGGCCAGCAGTAGCCAACTGCCACTCTGCAACGGCACATGTGGCTTCCCACAGTATATACCTAGAATCTCAATTTCTTGATATAAAGAAAATCTTCAGTGTCAAGTTTTTTTTTTTTTTTAATTTATTTATTATATGTTAGTACACTGTAGCTGTCTTCAGACACTCCAGAAGAGGGCATCAGATTTCATTACAGATGGTTGTGAGCCACCATGTGGTTGCTGGGATTTGAACTCAGGACCTTTGGAAGAGCAGTCGGCACTCTTAACCTCTGAGCCATCTCACCAGCCCCAGTGTCAAGTTTTAATTCTGAAGCCAAACCTACATTAAAAATGATGGCATTTATATTTTAGACACTATTTGTTAGAGAGAAAAGAAAATTAACTTTTTGAAAATGTACATGAAGACGCTTGTATGAGACTCTATGCACCATGAAGGCCAGAAAAGGCACTGCTTTCTTGGAAATGGAGTTACAGATGTTGCAAGTTGTCCAGTGTCTGTGCTGGGAGCTGAACCTAGGTCCACTCCAAGGACAGTAAGCACCCTAAACTGCTGAGCCAACGCTACAGCTCCCATGTTTTCTTTAAGCTAAATTACTTCTAACTCTAAATTTCTATGTACTATTTAGAGGAACCTTAGAAAAGTATTAAAAAATATATGTAATCTAATAAACATAGTTAAAGCCATTTTGATCTATTTTCCCTCAGGGTTTTGTTCTACATATAAAAGTACTTTAAAAACTTAAACATAATGAAGAGAATGCTTTCTAGTTTGCATCTTATCTTATTTCTTAAGTTTCCTCGTGGCCGTGGCATAATGGTGTGAGTGCGACAGGCCCTTCCATGGGGGTCCTCCTCCTCCTCCTCATCACTATGTTAGCCACATGCTTTATGGAAGACAAAATGCAAATCCCTCCACAAAACACCAGACAGAGGAGAGCACATTCAGGAAATGGGGACCTGCCCACTGGTGGAAAGACCAGAGGTCTACTAGGCAGGGCTTCTATTGTTTCTACTCATGCTGTCCTTCCTACAAACCTCAAACTTAGCAAAGGGGATTTTTTTTTTTAAGTTTCATTCATTTATTTATTTTATGTATATGTATAGAGTACACTGTAGCTGTGATACTGTGAGCCATCATGTGGTTGCTGGAAATTGAATTCAGGACCTCTGCTCGCTCCAGCCCCACTCACTCCAGCCCAAAGATTTATTTATTTATTATATGTAAGTACAATGTAGCTGTCTTCAGACACACCAGAAGAGGGCGTAAGATCTCATTACAGATGGTTGTGAGCCACCATGTGGTTGCTGGGATTTGAATTCAGGACCTTTGGAAGAGCAGTCAGTGCTCCTAATCACTGAGCCATCTCTCCAGCCCCAGCAAAGGTGATTTTAAGGAGAAATTCTGAGTTAAGATGCCACACAAACAAAATATAAAGTAACAAAACAGAACCTACAACTCATAGTAGATGAGCAAACTCACTATAATATCAAAAACAATTCTCTATGTGCAACACACATTTTAAAGCTGATTCAGTATATACTTTCATAAATATACACTATTCAGTACCAATTCTACACAGCTGATTTCTTACCCTTCCAATCTCATGGCCATCACAAGCATCTCGACAGACCACTTCCATGAGGGCAGCGCCATAACTCTCAATGATAGCCATGTTTTCTCGTTGTAATTTACTAAACACATCTTCAGGGGCAGTCAGCCGCTCCCACATAGTTTTCTTAGCTACAAGGATTAAAACAGAAAAGTCCAGTAAAAAGCAATTTAGCAACTAATTATATGTCATATCCAACAACAGAAATCCATTATTGTATGTACACAAAAGACGAGATCAATGAGTCCAGACAATGAACTTTAAAAGCATGTGTCACACATGCACACTAATAACACAATGTATGGCTCTTCAGAAGTTAAAATTAATCATCGACTCCAAGACAACTGATTATAATTTATCCTGCTAATCAATTTTTCTTATATCTTATTGCCATCTTTGAAACTTTGGCTAGGAAGGAAAAGATAAAATACAGGCAGGAATCTCTCTCAAACAAACAAACAAAAATCAGAAAATTTTAATCTTTAGAGATTTTTAATTGAAATATTTATTAAAATTAAAAATTGTTATCACAACAGTAATTTAAGTATATAATTAATAGTGTGTGTACATACATTTCACTAAGAGTCATGCAAACCTTACAAAATTTTCATAATTAAAGCAAGTTTTTAATTAAAAGCAATTTCATGGTTTTCCTAACACTGTAGTAAATTTTTTGGGGGGGGGTCATTTTGGTTTCTTGTTTGTTTGTTTGTTTGTTTGGGTTTGCTTTTTCTTTTTTTTTTTTTTTTTTTTTTTTTTTTTTTTTTTTTTTGGTTTTTCGAGACAGGGTTTCTCTGTATAGCTCTGGCTGTCCTGGAACTCACTTTGTAGACCAGGCTGGCCTCGAACTCAGAAATCCGCCTGCCTCTGCCTCCCGAGTGCTGGGATTAAAGGCGTGCGCCACCACGCCCGGCGGGTTTGCTTTTTCATGACAGAGTTTCTGTGTATGACAGCCTGAATGTCCTAGAATTCACTTTGTAGACAAGTCTAGTCTCCAACTCAAAGAGCTCCGCCTGCCTCAGTCTCCAGAATGCTGGGATTAAAGGCCTGTGCCACCATGCCCAGCACTAAACTATCACTGTGAGCCAGGCACACAACACACACAGCACAAGGTCCCAAGTTTGCAACTAGCCTGGAATATAGAGATCCAATCTGCATAGAAATAAACTGTCATCTTGATGACTATTCTAAGTGCGTTACAGACCTCCACCTAGTGGTTAAATAATGTTTTCCACTTTGACTAAAAGAATATGAAAAATATTTTTAAGGGAAAAATATGGGCGTTGTTGGGAGTAAATAGCCCCAATTACTATTATCTTTTAAAAAATAGTTTGATTGCTCCAAAAGCTTCCTTAAACTATTTTTCTTGACATTAAAAATATCTGCACACAGGGGCTGTACAGATGGCTCTTCAGAGGACCCGGGTTGGTTCCTAGCATTCACATGGCAGCTCACAACCATATGTAACCCCACTTCCAAGGGATCTGAAGCTTTCTTCTGACCTGAGACACACTGAGCACAGACATGCATAAACCCCAAACACGTAAAGAAAGCATATATACACATACATCAAGTGCCCCTATAGATATACTGCTGCCTGTTGTTATCTTCTAAAGTACTAGGCATAAATGATAGCTACTCAGGATAGGGTGAGCGGAACCACACTTAAAATACAAACATTCATAAAGAAGAGAGCACACTGAAAGCCTATCATTAGATGAGGCTACTGACAAGTTCTCAAAATAGTTTAGTTGAAATACTAATTACTAAAAATAAAGGCAAAATAGTTTTAATTGAAACAAAATTAACAATAAAAAACATATTCATTATAAAGGTGATTTAAACATATGGTTTGGCTAAGACGGATCAGATATAATATAGACAAAAATTTCTCAAAAAAAGAAAACTAGCAAGTTCTAAATTTTCCATAAATACACCAAATAAAGCAGAAATTTTGTTTGGAAGTAATTTCATGTTTAGTCCTATAGAGTAGGATTTCAAACATGGGCCACTCTGCTCAGCTTAGTATTTTAAATGTCTTCCTTTTCAATTTATATTTGTTTATGTATATGTGTGAACAGGTGACCATAAGAGACTTGGATCCCCCAGAGATGGAGTTATGGGTTTAGAGCCACCACATGAGTGCTGGAATCTGAACTCCCATCCACTACAAGAGCTGCAAGTGCTCTTAACTGCTGAGCCATTGTCTCTAGCCATGCCTTCCTTTAAATGAAAAAGTTCTACCTTGAATTTATCCAACACAATCTTCACATAGTATAAAAAATATATATACTACAGGTGAGCATTTATACTGGTAAGACCATTTTAGATGGCCATTCTAAAAAAATCTATTAAAATAAAACTACATATTATTTCCCATGTGAATTCTATCACAAATCTTCTTGAAAAGTAGACATATGAGGATTTTGAAGCAATATTTGTGATAGTAAAATATTAGAATTTTTAAGTCTATGAATAAAGAAATTGTTTAAATGTTATAGCCTTACTATAGGACAACAGCCATTTTATAAGACCCCAACAGATATGTACTGTGATACAAGGAGAAAAGAGACAATTGTCCAACCCTACAGACAGTACACTGTAGTTCAAGTCTATAAAACTAGAATATCACCGAGTGTTATTGCCTTACAATGTCTATATACTAATCTTCTAACTCTTAAAAACTACACTTGTCCTCCACTTTACAGCAATCTAATGGCTATGTCAAGACTTACTAATTATAGTTGTGCTGAGTCAAAAAATGGAGAAGTGACTTAGATTTCTGAAGCTACCATCTTTACAAAGAGAAAAGAGTAAAAATCTGTCTAACTTTACCAGCTTCTAGTGTGTCCGGCTCATCTGGTCTCTGGGCAATCTGTAAATAATAAAGCAGAGAGCCGTACAGGTGAGTCCTTACACGCTGGAAGCCACCACCTAGGAGACAAAGACATGTATGCAGTCAAGGGAAAACATTTCACTCAAAGTCAGAACAAAGTCATAATGCTTAGAAAAATGTAGATGGAAAAACCTGTCTTCAAAATAAAATCCAACAGTTTCTTCAGTATGATGTGAAGCGAAGAATCTCCGATGGACGCAAAGCCTACGGGCCGGCTCTCTGCTGCAGGAGGTGAGGTCAAAGAACTATCAAGCATGAAAGCATAATGGGCCTCTCCAGGTCCTGAGACCAATGGCTGCTTCTGTTCCGTGCGCACAGCCTGGCTTAGGTGAGCAGTCAGGGTGAACACAGCGCCGGCAACCACTGGCATTAACTCTTGTGCGGCTTCATCATCCAGCACCTTAAAGTACAAAGGGGAACCAGTGAGACCAGCTCCCACGAGAACTCAGGAAGTCTCACATAACATAAAGCTTTACAACTACCTTAAGAATGTAGGACCTGGGGGGCAGTGGTGGCGCGTGTCTTTGATCCCATCACTTGGAAGGCAGAGGCAGGAGGATGTCTTCGAGATAGAGGCCAGCCTGATCTACAGAGTAGATCCAGGAGAGTCAGGGCTACACACAAAGAAACCTTGTGTTGAATCTCACCCCACCACCCAAAAACTCTAGAACTAAGCTGGGTGGTGGTGGTGCACATGTTTATTCCAGCACTTGAGAGGCAAAGGCAGGTGGATAACTGTGAGCTTAAGATGCACCTGGTCTACAGACTGAATTCTGGGACAGCCAAAGCTACACCATGAAACCCTGTCTCAGAAAACAAACAAAACAAATGTAAGAACTACTCAAAGGGAAAAACGCCAAACAAGTGTTAATTAATCCTGATCAGAATTCTATGCAGAAAGTTTTTGCTTTGAAATTACACATCCATGGTATTCTGTGAAAACTTAATTTTTTTGTACCACTAGGGTCATATTCAGTAGTTCTAGGTAAGATCTGCTTACATGTAAGTGGTTTGGATAAACTTGGTTCACAGGAAATGGCACTAACAGGAAGTGTGGCCTTGTTGGAGGACTACTGTGTAGGGGGGCTTTGAAGATGCCTAGTGCTCAGGCTCCACCCAGTGTAGAAGAGACCCTCCTCCTAGCTGCCCATGATGGTCTCCTTCTGGATGCCTTTGGGTCAAGATGCAGACCTCTCAGCTCCTCCAGCATCATGCCTGCCATGCTTCCCTCCATGCTGATAATGGGCAGAACCTCTGAACCTATAAGCCACCCCAATTAAATGTTTTCTTTATGGGGGTTGCCTTGGTCATGGTGTGTCTTCACAGTAATGGAAGCCCTAAGACAGTCTATATTTACAACGCTTCCTGGATAATTCTGAAACATTCTAGCTCATAGTTCCTTTTTTTATGGTTTTTCAAGACACGGTTTCTCTGTGCAGCCTTGGCTGTCCTGGAACTCACTGTAGACCAGGCTGGCCCCGAACTCAGAAATCCGCCTGCCTCTGCCTCCCAAGTGCTGGGATTAAATAGCTTTCTTTTTGCATCAGTATTATAAACTCTATTTTCCTTCTAATCTAAAATGGAAAAAAACAATTAGAGCAGCATATTTGCTTACAGGCAAATGTATATGATTATAATACCATATATTCATACATGAAAGTCTCTAGCAGTAAAGTAACTTGGGAACTAAATCACCTTATCATGCACATCTTGTAAAAGGTCACGGATAATCAGCTGTCGATCTTCTGCCTGGATGAGCTCCTGAGGACAAGCTGTCAGTATAATTTCTACCAGCTGCCTCCAGGATTCTAGAGCATGCCGCTTTGCATGAAGACACTGTAGCAGCTTGTTTCTTCCTACAACATACTGAAGAATAGTGCTGACTTCCTAAAGCCATAAATATTGAAAGTGGTTAACATTCAGGGAGATAATACATCTTTTAAACAATTTCCTATTTTTAATACTTCCTAGTTATTCAGAAAACACTCAAATTATATTTATTAATTGTATTGTATAACTTTAAAAATAAATTGAAAACCACAAAAAATATAAAACCGCAAAACATTCCATGAAAGTTTAATTTTATGTGTGTGTGTGTGTGTGTGTGTGTGTATGTGTGGTTTGTGTGTGTATGTGCCCTCACATGTATACATGCCACAGGAAATGTACAGGGATCAGCAAACAACTTCCATGAGTCATTTCTTTTCTTCCATCCTGTGGGTACTGAAGACCAAACTCAAGTCGTCAGGCTTGGCAGCAAATGCCTTTATTTACTTCACAGCCCTCCGTGTAAGTCATTGACTAATTACATATGCAATTACCACTCTTTAAGCAAGCAAATTAAGTAGTCCAAACAAAGAGCTGAAGGTGTCAACCTAACACAGCTTACTTACCTCCATCAGCAGAGGTCTCTGACCTATTGCTGCTATACCCTGAAGAGCATTGACTTCAGCTACAAGAACTCTATGAAGAAGCTAAACAATTAGTGAAAAAGAGAAAAACAGTATCATCAGATGCTGGTGGAATAATACATAGTAATTACCATAGCCCGCCCTAACTGGAAAAGGTCCAGGTATCTCTGCATACAATGCACCAATGGCAAGGTCCAATTTGCACACAAAAACATTAGCCATCCGGGTCCTTCCAGAAAATAGTAGCTCAGGGCCGAGGGACAGTAATTTAATGCTGGGAGCCTCAATCGCCTTCTCATTTTGCTGTAATCATTCACTTGGTAGAGAACAACAGTGAAAACTACTCTGTAGTCCTAGCTGGGTGGGAAAATTGATGTGGAAAGCTTTTAAAGAAAGTAAGAGTATTTATTGACTTTTTATTTCCTCACTGTTAGACAAAACAGCCCAATAAACTAATAACAGGAACAGTAACATGTTAATCTATGTACATTCTACGGTTATATTTTTCTGGCAGCTTGGTGTCTGAACCAGTTACTGCAGGCTCTGGAGCGCAGCCCTCACCTTGACATTGCAGACCGTCTGCCCCTGTAAATTCTTGTGCTCACAGTTGGCAATGACTTGCTCAATCTGAGCACGGTCAAAAAAATCCAGCTGCAAAGGCTCAGGAATCTCCTGACTGAAGTCAATCGAATCAAGAATACTGAGAATTTTCCGACGCACTAGAAACAAGAAGTAAATAAACCGTCCTTGAGGCCCGGAAGAGGAGAACCAACCATACTTAGCTCGTCAGCACGCTGTGCTCTGAGACCAGAGACCCTGCTGAAATAATCTAAATCCCACTTATTTCTGATTCCAACCATACTTAGCTCATTAGCATGCTGTGCTCTGAAACCAGAGACCCTGCTGAAATCTAAATCCCACTTATTTCTGATTTGGCCACTCACTAAGATAATTTTTTTCCTCTGCTCTATAAACCCTTATAGACAACAAGCAATCCTTTACATAGCTCTTCTATATCGTTCCAGAACCTAGAGATACCAGTAAATTATCCTGCAATTTTAAGCAGTGTAATGTCTATAATGTCCTCAAATTCCAAGGGCCTCTCACCTTTTGTGGCAGTGTCAAAATGAAGGAACCCAGAGACAGATCTATTTTCATCTTCCATTCCTCCTTCACCATCTGTTGGAACACCAATAGCAGTAGATCAGAAAAGGAAAGGTACACTTTAAAAATTACATTTACTCAGAGGTGACAAACATTTTATTTCTGGGTCAAAGAGCCTTTTGTAAATGGATAAAAATGCAAAATTACGAGGACTTTGAAATGTCCATTTACCCTTCTCCATCACAACTGACCCACTCATAACTCTGAAGAGGATAATTAGAATTTCACAACTAGCAAGCCCCATCATACTAAGAAAATGATTAAAAAGAAGCTTATGTTTAATATGCATATGTAATACTCAGTGAAACAGCATTGGTTATGATGGTTCGGTATGACAAACTTCACTATTTTGTATGGCAAATTCATTAAAAGGAAAATGAAATGACATCAAAGGACAACTTTTCATTGTTTTAAAGATAAAGACACTCAAAGCTGGGAAGCAGCAGTCTTGTCTACAGCCCCACCCTAAGCATACGCCACCGTGCCCCTCAACAGTGTTCACCTGAGTACGGCTTCACCGGCATGTCATCCAGTAAGAGGTGCAAGAGCCTCTGTGTATGTGAGCGCTGGCGATTCAGAGATGTCACTCTTAGTTCTATTGAGGCCGTCTTCATAAGCCACGACATCTGACTCAGCATGGAGATTTCATGCTCTAGAATTTAAACAAATAAATTTCATCTCCCATTGTTCAAATACAAGATCAGAAAATTCCATAAATCATCAGATACTTCCTCATGAAACAAAGTCAGTAATTTCTGAATCATAGTAACATCATAACCAGAACATAAAATTATGAAAGAAAAAGAGGATACAAAAGAAAAAGATGTTATTCTATGTCTATGAAAAATTTAAGAGAATGATAAAATTTTTATTTGTGCCAGATGTGGCGCATGCCTTTAAGCCCAAGTACTCAGAAGACAGAGGATCTCTGTGAATTCCAGGCTAGCCTGATCTACACAACAAGTTCCAGGTCAGCTGGGAATATATAGTGAGACACTAGCTCAAAAAAAAAAAAGTTTATTACCAGAGTAATTTCACAAAGACCTTAAAAGTCTGCCACAATTTAACATGAATGTCACTTTGTATTTTGTTTTGAAAAGTAATTCAAATATATAATAATTCATTTTAAAAAACTATTTTTACTCAAAAAATACATACTTAAGCCTATATTATATAATTTTAGGCTATATAATTTAAGGTGATAAGACAGTTGGTAGAGCTCTTGCCTTGACATATAATTAGGGCTATACACCACATTATTAAAACTAGTTTAAGGGGATTAAGAGAGATGGCTCCATGGTTAATGGAATGTCCCACTCTTGCAGCGGATCCTGGTTTAACTTCCTATAACGAAGTCCATGGGATCTGCCACTCTCTTCCCAGGCTTCTGAAGACAGGGGTCCATGTAAACACAGGTACACACACACACACAAATTCAAAACTAAGTCTTTCAAAAAAAGGTTTTCAAATTCAGTATTATTTTAAGATAGTCTTGCAATAACCAAGACAAGTCTCAAACACAGCCCCTACCTGAGCCTCCCAAGCTGATCTGAATTACAGGCAGGCATGACCATTTCTGGCTCAGTATTATTTATGTTTAGTGGGTCCTATGCTTTGAAGTCCTAAATGATGACAACATAAGCATAGTTGGCTAAATAATAATACTAACAATCTCAATCTGCACTGGTTGACAATTTGCCATACGATGGAGTAACTGAGAAGTTACTTCTCAGTTAAGAAAATGCCTGTATCGCTGCAGGCAAGCCTGTGACACATTCTCTTAATTAGAACTGATATGAGGGCTGGAGAGATGGCTCAGCGGTTAAGAGCACTCACTGCTCTTCCAGAGGTCCTGAGTTCAATCCCCAGAAACCACATGGCGGCTCACAACCATCTGTAAAGGGATCCGATGCCCTCTTCTGGTGTGTCTGAAGATAGCTACTGTGTATATATAATAAGTAAATAAATCTTTTTTTTAAAAAAAAAAGAGCTGCTATGAAAGGGCCCAGCCTATTGTGGGTGACCAGATCCCTGGTCCTGGATCATGTAAGGAAGCAGGCTGAGCAAGCCATGGGAGCCAGCCACTAAGCAGCACTCCCTGAGGCTTCTGCTTCACTTCCTGCTTCCAAGTTCCTACCTTAATGGAGTATAACCTGAGACTAACTAGTAAGATAAAATAAACACTTTCCTCCCCAACATGCTTTATATATGTGAGCACACTGTAGCTGTCTTGAGACACTGGAAGAGGACATCGGATCCCATTACAGATGGCTGTGATCCACCATGTTGTTGCCGGAAATTGAACTCAGGACCTCTGGAAGAGCAGTCAGTGCTCTTAACCACTGAGCCATCTCTCCAGCCCCCCACCCACCCATGCTTTTAGTAATGGTATTTATCACAGAACTAGAAACCCTAACTAAGACACAGGCCAAGTTAAGTCCATTTTTATAACACATAAGTCATACTGTGACTATTCTTTTGGATTATCCATGTATAAAAACTTAAAGTTTCTATAATGTTCTTAAATAAACAAAATCTCATAACTAAAAATGACAAAATTATGAAAATAAAGAAAATTGTTTTGTCAATCAGATAATTCTAAAGATATAACAGTATTCTAAAACCTAATTAGAAAGCTGACAATTACTAGAAAAAGAAATGTATTAACAGTCTATATGAACTTTGATTTCAAAATATGATGCCATAATTAAGTTTCAGAACTGCACTGTGGTACCCACACTGCGGTGGAGAATAGTCTGAGCTCACAAATTCAAGACACCCTCGGTTTGGCTATATCATAAATCACAATGCTAAGCTAAGGCTTTGAAGTGGTTCAGCAGATTTGGGTACTTGCAGTGTGTCTAACTAGCTAAGATTGATCCCTGGGATGCACAGGGAAAGGAGAAACAACTCCTGAAAGTTGCCTTTCAACGTATATAGGAATGCTGTTGCACAAAATGTAATAAAAAATAAATAAAAAGTTCTACTATATATGTAAGAAATTAACACAAGCAAGAGTAAGAAAAGATTTGTATACAGTGAACAGGAAGAAGGGGGGGGGGAGCCAGACATAGTACATGTCTTTAATTCCGACACTCATGAGGCAGGTAGATCTGAAGCAAGCATGTGTTGCACAGTGAGTCCCAGGACAACCAAGGCTACAAAGAGAGACCCTGGCTCAAAAACAAAAGAAAAGAAAACAAACAAACAATTCACAATTCTTCTGGTCTTAGTATACACCAAGTATACATACAGGAAAAACAGAAATATTTTTTTAAAAACTTTTTATTTTTTTAATTTAAAGGAAAAAAACAGAACCTTGATAAAATTTAAATTAGGCCAGAACAGTTCTTAGTTATGTCAATAAACTAGATTTATAATTTCCTCTAAAATTACTTTTCAAAGTTTTATTTCAGGGCAGTTTAGTTTCAAATATATGTAAGACACAAATGTAAATGAGAAATTTCTCTAAGTAATTTTCATTCACAAGTAAGTAGGATGTCTCAGCAGATAAAAGTACTTGCAACACAAGCCTGATGAGCCAACGTCAATCCTTAGACCTCATGCAGAGGTGGAAAAGAGACAACAGACTTTACAAAGCTGTCTTGACCAATCACGTGTGCAGTGTGGCATGTGCACACCCTCACACATATAACACACACACATGCACATACACACGTTATGCGATCTAATTTCAGTGGTTTTCTTATCATTTTAATAAAACTTTTAAGTTTTGTTAGAAAAGAATAAACTCCCTCAATCAGACTACAGTCATGCAGTTCTACACTAGAAAGTAAGAACAGGAAGCTTCAAGCAGAAATTACAAAAGCATCCAAATAACAGCAGTAAAGTTCCAAGTGCTGCACATGGGAAGGCCTCAGCACCTAACCACTAACACCAGTGTGCACACTGGTTACAATCTCACCAATTATAATCTGCAAACACAAAACCCAGCATGTGCCAGGCCCCAAGATAAAGGACCCACATAATACTACTAGTGTGGCATGTCACATGACAGTTTGTAGATAGAATGAATTAACTTCAATTCAGGCTATTCCTATAAGGTTTACATACACAAATGAACTTCATGTTTAGAAATGGGTACAATCTCAAGATACCTAATATGTAAGAAATACTCCCAAGTCAAAAGGGATTGAGGGGAACATGGTGGGATATGCCTGTAATCACAGACAAGGCAGAGTACCTCAAATTCCAAGCCCAGATTCAGAGAAGACCCTATCAATCAACCAATTAATCAAATATTCAAATTCTGAAACAAAGAGTTCTCAACCTGCAGTAATAAAGCAATACAATGCCCTACCTTTGTTCGAGAAAGGTAGATGTTGCAACTGGGAAAATAAGAAGTCCTGGCTGGTTCTCAAGTACCTCATAGTAGGACCAGATGTGTCTGAGCATGCACATAACTGATATATCACCTAACGAAATAAAAGAAAATCAGTTATTTCTGTACTGATTAAGATAACAAAGTATGAATGTAAAACTTAAGATGCATCAACAACCTAAGCAAATGAATAATCACATGTGTAAAATAAATATAAGCTTAGAATTTTTAAAGACTTATTTATTTATTTATATGAGCATTCCATCTGTATTATGTACATCAGCATTTCAGACAAGAACATCAGATCCTATTATAGATGGTTATGAGCCACCATCTGGGCTGGGAATTGAACTCGGGACCTCTGGAGGAACAGCCAGTGAGTGCTCTTAATGGCTGAGCCATCTCTCCAGCCCCATAAACTTAAATTTTTAAATCCAGGTCCTTGGTGTACCAACTCAAAACAGCACAGAGAACACAGCTCAGAGTACTGACACTGCCAGACATGGCCTAGATTCCAGAACTAAGGCAGCTGAAGAAGGATAATAATGAATTCAAGGGCAGCCTAGGTTACATAGCAAGACTCTGCATTCAAAGTAAAAATGAGTTGCAGGACTAAATCTTGAACTTACCCTAAACATACATAAACATACATAAAGTTAATTAAGCTTTAGTATTTTAATTAGTAGTAGCATTACCTGGTGGTCACTTCTGAAAATTATCTCAACTTAAAAAAAATAGTAAAACTCAGTAGAACTACAACAATCACTAGTAAAATACTATAAAAATGTCCAAACTTCACTGTTAGAAATGTAAGCACTAAATACAACTTTAGGGGGAGGAGGGAACATTTATATCAATCCAAGAAAAATTGAGTAGATCTGACAAGCAAACAAATATCTCCATTATGTACATAATTTTCATAAATACATAGATAAAATGGCACAAAAATGAAAATTATTCACAATAAACCAAGAGGACATCTATTTTTAATAATAAAAATAATTAAACCAGTAAGCTCAAGGCCAGCCACAGCTACACAGAGAAACTCTATCTCAAAACAAAACAAAACAAAACAAAACAACAACAACAAAAAAGACCAAATAAATAAATGGATGGATGCATTGATGAATGAATGAATGAGGATAAAAAATGAGGTAGCAAGGCAGATGTGGTGGTTTGAATATGCTTGCCTAAGGAATGGGACTATTAGAAGGTGTGGCTTTGTAGGAGAAATGTGGCCTTGTTGGAGAAGTGTGTCAATGTGGGATGGGCTTTGAGACCCTCCTCCTAGTCATGTGGGAAATAGTCTTTGCCTTTCTGCCTTTGAAACAAGATGTAGAATTCTTGGCTCCTCCAGCACCATGCCAGCCTAGACACTGCCATGCTTCCCACCATGATAACAGACTGAACCTCTGAACCTGTAAACCAGCACCAATTAAATGTTGCCTTTTGTAATCATGGTGTCTCTTCACAGCAATGAAACCCCAAGACAGCAGGTGGCATACATCTTGTAAGTCACAGAATCTCTTTATAACTACAAAACGTAGGTTTCAGTATTTGCAAAGCAGCAGAGGTATTTTCATTCTCAGGTCATCCATTTATAAGAACTTAGTACTCACTTGTATATGTATTGGGCTCTTTTAAGCAACATTCTCTCAGTACATTAATACTTATCATAATTATTATGATTGTTTGCGATAACTCTAGCCAAGCAACTATTCATCCCTTTTGAACTGATATAACCAATACTCTTTACAAATTCCATATATGTAAGATTGCTTATAACCCTTAAACCAGTGCTCAAAGTCGTCTGTGCAAAGTTTCAGCTACCTGACTTGTCTAACACAAACAAGGCCACAGGCTTCCTTTGTCTTCCAACTCTCACACTGCACACAAAGGTCCTTTTCAGGGTCTAGCTAGAGTCATATTTATATCGGTTTTTTTTTTTTTTTAATTTTGCATAAGTCAGGGCCAAGGGCTGGAGAGACAGTTCAGTGTGTTAGACATCTATTGCCAAGCCTGACAGCCTGAGTTTAATCACCAGGACTCAACATGGTAAAAGGAAGAACTGTCTCTCAAATGTCCTCTGACCTCCACCCTAGCATGGTGATATGCACATGTGTTGGGGATTTGATTTGTGCTTACATGGGAATTTGCACATCTGCTGAAGGCTCCTGCCAACAGTTGGCTTTTTGACAGGTCAATAAAGAGACAGTGACCAATCGCTGGGCAAGGGAACAGAGGCAGGACTTTTACGATTCCCGGGCAAGAAACACAGAGGAGAGAAAGAGCAGAACCGCCATGATGGGGAGGCAGAGAGATCAGACTTAAGTCACCGACATGTAAGAATTTGGAATTTGGGAAAGTGGTGCCAGGGGTCACTCCCCAGATTGGATCTGGGCTAGCAAAGATGAAATACAGATTTAGCAAGTGTTAACTCAGGAATATTAGAAGAGAGCGTGTTAGCCACGTAGAGGTTCAGGAGTGACCCAGCCACAGCCATTGAGCTGGTAAGGTATAGATGTATGTGTGTGTCTTTTCATTTGCAAATCCAGAGAACTCAGGCAGGTGGTGAGAAGTGCAATCACCAGCCGGGAGCTCACTGCTGTTTAAATAATTTACTGCTAACACACCCGTGCACACAAAATATAATAAAAAATATAGAATTCTGCCGGGAAGTACTGACGCATGACTTTAATCCTAGCACTTGGGAGCAGAGGTAGGTGGATTTCTGAGTTCTAGGCTAGCCTGGTTTACAAAGTGACTTCCAGGACAGCCAGGGCCACAGAGAGAAACCCTGTCTCAAAAAAACCAACCCCCACCCCAAAAAATATATATATATTTCTAAAAAAAAAAAAAAAAAAAAAAAACCTAAACAAAACAGGACCAAACATAGTTCTGAAATATATTTAGTTCTAAAGCCCAAGAAAGCTGTGAAGTAAATTGCCTTTCAGAGAAACTACTTGTTAATAAACTCCATACAACCCTGATTACAGTGCTATTGCCAAAGTTGAACCCTAATAGAGCGTCAATACATGTCATATGCAATCCTTTTAACAGAAATGCATATAAAATAAGGTCATAGGTTTAGCAGTTAACAAGAATGTTGGGATTAGAGAAGTGTAGGAATCTGTCCATTTTCATTAATAGCAACAGTCCAGTTCTTGTTAGTTCATTATTCAGTGACCTTATAAAACATGCCAGTGAGTCAAAAATAATTGCAAACCCTTGCCTAGAAAGAAATCTGTATTTATTTTGTGTTTACTTGTTCTGTTTGTGTGTGTGCATATGCACATGTGCAGTGTGTACGCATGATGTTTATGAGCATGTGTGCCAAGAGGAGGGGAGAGGACAACTCTGCAATTGGTTCCCTCCTTCTACCAGAGACTGAATTCACTGTCAGGCTGCTGGGAAGTGCTTTAACCAGCTGAGCTCTCTTGCTGGCCCTAGAAATACAGTCCTAGAAAAATACCAAACAAGATACACTTTGACAGCACAGAAAATGTATCCAAAGGGGAAGAAAAGGGACTACAGAAACTGGTATAAAAGGGGTAAAAGGAACACCAAAACCATGTGTGTACTGAATGCAACTACATATAAGCACACATAAAGAGAAAGCACAGAATAAAAGGCAAACACCTCTGCTGCAGACTGACTGCCTGTCTCCTAACAGCTTTGCTACTAGTTTGTGATCCCACAAGCTAAAGTCCTCAAACAAAACACAAATCAGTTAAACAATAGAAAGTGCCTTCGCCTTCTCTTCTGGTCTTCAACTTAGCTGTATTCACTTCACCTCCCCTGGCCTAGATGATAGAGCTGTTCACCTGTTTCTGCACACATATCAGACTCTGTAACGCTGAGCTTCAAGGTACCTCAGATCACTCTCTAAGAAAGAATTCAGATTCAAAACGTGTGATTGCTTGGGACACCAGAGGACAAAGACTGACACATCACAAAGACAAACATGAGAATAACAGAAATGTCTCCATTACATCAAGAGAATAATCTACCTTTTCAGTATGACATGGAATCACAGCGCTTAGAACACATGTACAAATGAATTAAACTCAAATCAGATGCCTGCCATCTCCATGGCCATGGACTTGTTTACATGCTTCTTCTAAGGTGCTGCTTGTAGTGCCACTCTACACTGCAGAATCCATTCCACATATGAAAAGGGTCACACAAGGGAAGCCACACAACAGAGCAAGCCCAAGCTAGCTCAGCCTGCCTCGGGAACAGATGGTGGCAACCAGAGATCTTTTGACCCAAGCCTGCTCTAGGCCCCCAAAGAGCTACTTTAAATACAGTACCACTGGTAAAATCCACCAAAACACCTAGCAGTTCTCCTTCTTCACTCTGCTAACATCTTCAGATCTATAAGATGTTGTTATTCACGCCTCATGGGACTTATCCACAAATGAAAGACTAGAAGAACTACTAAATGAACACATTTGTATACTGCCTCGTCGTTGTCCTCCCATCTATGAACTGAGCTGCTCACGTTTCTGCCCAGTTCAAGGTGCTTTCTACTGCGTACCTGGTAGCACAGGTCGGCCAGCTGAGGATACTCCCGCACAGCCACTGGGCCATTTCTCCCCTCTGTGCCTTTCTCCAGAATGTTGAGGATGGCATGCAGGCATGTCCGAGGGCAGCCTAACACTCCTACATGGAACCAAAAGGAAATTCAACATTTCTCAGGGTTTCTGCTCAATTGTGAACATGCTTTCAAAAGCTGATATAGGACACTGTACTGGCTATTTTTGTGTCAACTTGACACAGCTGGAGTTATCACAGAGAAAGGAGCTTCAGTTGAGGAAATGCCTCCATGAGATCCAACTGTAAGGCATTTTCTCAATTAGTGATCAAGAGGGAAAGGCCCTTGTGGGTGGGACCATCCCTGGGCTGGTAGTCTTGGGTTCTATAAGAGAGTAGGCTGAGCAAGCCAGGGGAGGCAAGCCAGTAAAGAACATCCTTCCATGGCCTCTGCGATCGGCTCCTGCTTTCTGACCTGCTTGAGTTCCAGTCCTGACTTCCTTTGGTGATGAACAGCAGTATGGAAGTGTAAGCCAAATAAACCCTTTCCTCCCCAACTTGCTTCTTGGTCATGATGTTTGTGCAGGAATAGAAACCCTGACTAAGACAAATTGGTACCAGGAGTGGGGTATTCCTGTGACAACCTGACCATGTTTTGGGGAGGACTGTGGAAGGACTTTGGAACTTTGGGCTTGAAGATCCATTCATTGTTAAGAGCTCTGTCAGATGTTGTGTAGGAGCTTGGAAGATAATGCTGAGAACAGTGCAGAAGATGGAGGCCTGGTTTGTGAAATTTCAGAGGGAAAATTAAAGACTCTCTTCAGGGGCATTGCTGTTTTTATTGTGAAGATTTTGTAGTTCTGGTTAGCTGGGGCTGAAGAATCAGCTGTGATTAACAAGATACCAGAACTACTAAAGCAAAAACTTTGCATTACTGGGACTATTGATGCTGGTTAGCTGGAGCTAAGAAATTAGCAGTGATTAAGAAGAGACCAGCATCATTGAGGTGACATCTTCTGTGAAGTGTTTTCTGAAAGCACAAAGAGGCTGTGTTCCAGAGATAGGCAAGGTTGTACTCCTTCTGCAGTGGGACTTGGTAATGTGTAAGGGTCACCCAGGTGGTACTGGTTTTGAAGGCATGAAGGGGTCACACAGCAGCTCAGGCTCGGCACTGTGAGAGGCCATGGAAGGCCATTGGTGAAGGTGTGGCCCCAGTTGTAATTGAAGGCCCAGGACTGAAGGGGTCACGCAGTGTTTTGGAGATGCCAGTACCACGAGATGACCACCAAGAACAGCAGCAGCAGTGGAGTACAGGCATCTGGAGCCCAGAGGACGACGTGTGTGCTACAAAGGGCATGGCTGGAGAAGTGACCCAAGCCCTTGGAGGAGCCCAGAAGATCGTGAGTTGGATCCCAGACGTTGGATGGTTAGAGATTGATTTTTGCTTTGATTGTGACTGTGCCCTGATATTTTCCCTCTTGAAGGAAGAAACTGTTTTAGTGGAGCCCACAGTTAAGAGACTTTTAATTGTAAAAAGACTTTGAATTTTAAAAGAGATGGATATTTTAAAGAGATTGAAATTTTAAGAATATGTAAAGACTGTGGGACTTTTAAAGTTATTTAGATCTTGGGGATGAATAAGAATGTAAGGGTTGAGGCTTACTAGTGATGTGTTTGTGTGTCAAGTTGACAAGGGGTCAATTGTACTGGCTATTTTTGTGTCAACTTGACACAGCTGGAGTTATCACAGAGAAAGGAGCTTCAGTTGAGGAAATGCCTCCATGAGATCCAACTGTAAGGCATTTTCTCAATTAGTGATCAAGGGGGAAAGGCCCTTGTGGGTGGGACCATCCCTGGGCTGGTAGTCTTGGGTTCTATAAGAGAATAGGCTGAGCAAGCCAGGGGAGGCAAGCCAGTAAAGAACATCCTTCCATGGCCTCTGCATCAGCTCCTGCTTTCTGACCTGCTTGAGTTCCAGTCCTGACTTCCTTTGGTGATGAACAGCAGTATGGAAGTGTAAGCCAAATAAACCCTTTCCTCCCCAACTTGCTTCTGTCATGCTCTTCGCCACAGACACTGACAAATCTCAATCCATTAAATCTGTTTAAATGCCCAAGTGTGGTACAGCTATACCTGGGTCTTGTAGATTGGTGGTACTGATGGGTTTCTTTAACTCAAAACCCAACAGGTAGAGAGCAAGATTGGGTGGATTGCGTTCTAGAGATGTGATGAGAAGATTCAAGATATGGATTCTCGTTTCGTGACGGATCGCAGCTAACTTCTTTTCTAATTCTGAGCCTAAATACAGAATCCACAAAACAAAATCACAAGTTAATACTAGGTAGCATGTGTTTGAAGCACCACATTTACTTAATTCTTGATTGACTTTTATATTGCTTTGATTTAAACAATCTTAGAACTCTTTTTTATTCTAGCAAATTCTCAATCTCTTTTATATCAGCACTAGACATTAAGAGTTTCAAGGCTTTCCTCATTATGCCATGTATGTATTTTAAGTAAAGACACACGTTAATCAGAGCCATACCCTCTTCTACACGTACAAATTCTTCCGTGTCTTCAGAATCCAAGCACTCTACAAATCCAGCCATCAGCTTCTGGCTCACACTCTGAAGTCATAAAAGACAGAAAAATGTCAAATTAGCAACGCCTTTCTACACACCAGAGACCCCAAGACAAACACTGTGCACTTAGGAGCTGAGGTAGGATGTCCCTGAGTTTTAAGTCAGCTTCCTCTGAAAAAAGAAAGTGGACCAAGTGTGGGGAACACACCTTCAATCCCAGTCCTTGGGAAGCAGAGCCAAGAAGATCTAAGCTTAAGACTTGCCTGGCCAGTCTTTGTTTCAGGCCAACCAAGATTATATAATGAGACACTGCCTCAAAGAATAAAAAGGGAAGGAGGTAAATGGGGGGTGGGGGCAACTGTCATCAAGTTTATGTTCCACGCCATATGATAATTTGTACTTAATTTAAAGCTCAACATTGTGGCTCATACCTGTAGCCCAGCACTTAAGAGGGAGAGGACACAGAAGAATCGTAGGTTCTCAACCAGTCTAGATCTCGTAGCCAGACCCATTCTCAAATAGAAAAGTCAGAATGCAGAAGCCACATCTGTATCTTACAGTGGCTCTCAGTCTTGATGGTGCCTTCATTCCCAGGGCATTTATTAGATGGGAGGTCACTCTGATTTGTTACTAGAGCATACTACTGACCCAGTGGCAGAGAACAGTCATATGAAAGGTCTTATAATACTAAAACTGCAGCCAAATGAAGACCTGGGGGCCAGGGAGATAGCTAAGTGTGTGAGGATCAAACTGCCTCCCTACAGGTTGTCCTCTCACCAGCAAAGCCACCTGTGCATGCATAGTCACCCCATGCAAAGTGATAGAATGCTTCCTGCTTTAACACTGTGAAGATAAAGTTCAGACACTCTTACACACACTAGATGTTTACAGAAGAAATATCAAGCCAGTTAGGGCCAGCTGTGCTATCCACTGAGAAGAACACAGCAGCTACAGAGCAGAATCCAGCATGGGATCAGAGAGGAGATCTCGTAAGCAGAACCTGAACCAGCGGCGGCAACACAACACCATTTTAAATGAGAAAAAGAGAAACAAAACTATTAGGGACAGAAGAAAAAGGAGCATCTGAGCTGGGAGTGAACACGAGTCCATAGTGCCTCCATGAGTGGAGGCAGGAGGATCTCTGGAGCACCATGGTCTTGGGAAAAAGAAAGAAAGACCCATAAACACACTCTATAATACCCAACATAACACACCTATGGCTCACCAGAAAACTGCAAAGGTAATTAGCTCAGCAAACAGGTGTTGTGGCTACAAACTCAATGGCTTCAAATGCTTAAAGCCATTTTGTAGACTACACAGTAACATACTGGGGTGTAAACATTATACAGCGCACACTACAGAGGGTACTACACTGTGAAAGTATTAACTTGCATGGCAGGTTTCTCACCTTATCACTTATAAGTGCACTTATTTTTAGAAAATTGTTCCACAAACAAACATACACTTCATCTGGACACTATGATTGACAGAGAGCACCATCAACAGAATCATTACCTGGTCATGTGTGAAATCGCCAACCATTTTGACCTGAATGTTGGAATTACAAGAGATACAGCAGAGGATCTTCGCACTTTCAAATGCCAACTCAGGATTATTGTTCCCATGATACAGATACCTTCAGAAGAAACATTAAACAACAATGTATTCAAATCTGCCTTCTCACTATTCTCAATAAAGAAAATGTAGAGCGGCTCGAGAGATAGCTTGTGGATAAGTGCATTTGCTATTCTAGCAGAGAACCTTGGGTTTGGCCCTCAGCACCGACACCTACTTACAACTATGTCAAACTCCAGCTCTGAAGGATCCAACCTCATCTCTCACCTGCAGGCTCAGGTATACGTGTGATGCACATAGAGACAAGTAGGCACACACAAATACATATAAAAATTAAAGATAAAATGATTCTTAAAAGAAAAAAAAAAGAAAGAAAACTCTACGCCAAAGGTTCACCTACCCATACAACACTTTGGACAAATGAGAGAAAGGTGTCCTCCTTCTAGCTACAAAGAATTTGTCAAAGGCTTAATCATGCCCTTCCAAAATATCTATAGTAAAGTCTTAATACACAAGGACTATTTAGAAAAAGGTCTTTGCATATGTGGCAAACCAAGTACTGATAAGGTAACTAAGAAGGACTGGGCTGGCTAATTTCATGTCAACTGGACACAAACCAGCGTCATTTTGGAAGAGGAAACCTCAATAGAGAAGATGTCCTCACCAGACTGGTCCATGAGCAAGACAGCGGTATGCTTTCTTGATTAATGGTTCATGTGGGAGGGCTCAGCTCTCTATGGGCAATGCCACCTCCAGGCTGGTAGTCCTGGGTGCTGTAAGAAGCTGAGCAAGTCATGAGGAACAGGCCAGTAACAACCTCCATGGCCTCAAATTCAGTTCCTGCCTCCAGTTCCTCCCTGACCTCCATCAGTGACAGAGCAGTGATCTAAGAGCTATAAGATGAAACACTTTCTTCTGTAAGCTTTGCTTTTGGTCACATTGTTTTATCACAGCAATTTACAAAACTGAGACAAGGGTGCAACAAGACTGTCCTCACAAAAGGCTATGTGGGCAGAAATATCTCCACAGACCACCATATGAAGCTGATGTGAATGATAAGCCAAGGTTTCAACAAGCTATGAAATACCAAACCACCAGAATGTTAGCAAATGTGCATGTGTATACCCAAACACACACACACACACACACACACACAGAGAGACTAGAAGGGGCTCTCTATCCCCACTGTCCAAACACTCAAGTTTCCCTACAGGAAGATAAATACTATTCATTTCAGACATAGAAGCTTTTAAGACATAGAATGAGCTAGGAAGAGAAAAAAGAAAAGACCCAGCATGGCTCAGAGTAATGACAATCAGAGGAATAGAATTAGGTAATATTAATGTAGGCCAAAACCAGCCAGGACATGCTGGTGAACGTCTTGACTCCCGGCACTCGGGAGGCAGAGGCAGGCAAATCTGAGATCAAAGCCAGCCTGGCCTACAGAGCAAGCTCCAGGTTGGCCAGGGCAACACAGAGAAACAAAGTCTCAAAAAAAAAAAAACAAAACTAAGTAGGCCAAAACCTATAGTCTGTGATGTTCAACACACAAATGCAACAAAAGAGAGAAAAATAAAAGCTAGAGTGGCTTCCTTGTCCCTTCTGCTGTGTCTCAGGGCACTCACCTGGCGATGTTAACCACGTTGTCTGCCTTCTTAGTCCTCGGATTAATTCCCTGCAAGAGCTGTTCCAACGGCGAGACAATGAGAGCCAGCTGACTCTCTCTCAGAAGGTCCATGAAAAGGTTCTCCTTTTGCAGAGTGAGGTTGAGCAGTGCCAGGCAATGCTGAACTGCTTTTTCCAGGTGTTTCTTTCCTGTAACCCCAACGAAATTACAGTCTAAATGTACTTAAGAGAAAACACTAAAAGGCAAGCTGTAGTCTCAAAGTCTTTTGTTTTCACAAACCTCCAATAGCACCTTCAAACAGCTTCCACCCATTAAAAAACCATCGATGTCCATGGCCCGGGCTATTCAGTATTAACTTCTCTTTTATCTTTTCCCTGATCTTTTAGGGCAGTGGTTCTCAACCTTCCTAATGCTGTGGCCCTTTAACACAGTTTCTCATGCGGTGGTGACCCCCAACCATAAAATTATTTTCATTGCTACTTCACAACTGTAAGTTTTGCTACTGTATGAATCATAATAGAAATATCTGATGTGTGATACAATGGCTCTCAGAGTGGGTTGATTTGTCCCCAGTCAACATTTCCACCTAAAACACTCTTATTGTCCTAATAAGAAGGTGCAACTGGGCTGGAGAGATGGCTCAGAGATTAAGAGCACTGACTGTTCTTCTGGAGGTCCTAAGTTCAAATCCCAGCAACCACATGGTGGCTCATAATCACCTGTAGTGAGATCTGATGCCACCTTCTGGTGTGTCTGAAGATGGCTACAATGTACTTACATATGATAAATAAATAAAAATCTTTAAAAAAAAAAAGGATGCAACTGCCATCGAGGAGACAGAAAAAAAGCCTACAGCATACAGTACAGCACCCACCACAAAGAACTATCAGCTAAATCATCAACAGTGCTGAGAGTGAGAAACCAACGCCACATAAGACATCATCACTGGGAAAATAAAGGCACATGTAAGCTGAAGAGACGCTCAGTGGCTAAGAGCACTCGAGGCTCTTGAAGAGAATATGGGTTCTGTTCTTAGCACCCAAATGGTAACTCACAACCAATTATAACTCCAATTACAGGGAATCTGATACAGGCACCAGGCATGCACAAGGTGCATATACATACATGTAGGCAAGACATTCACACTCATAAAAATAATCCTTTAAAAAAGGGGTTTTAAAAATAAAGAAAGCAAAAAATATAATAAAAACCACCTCTAATCTCAACCTTTCAAATTTAAGATGCTGGCCTAATTATTTTTACTGTTTCATATCTGTGAATTATGTAGTTACAATCCTATGTTTAAAATCTGACTTTTCTATTTTAGATCACTGCCACATTAAAGGCAATACAATAAAACACATCAGTATGAAACATGAGCTCTGGGGCCTAACTGCCTAGGATCAAATCCCAGCTCTCAGTGTAACCTGTTTGTACATCTTTTTGGTAAATGGAAACAAGATCTGCCACTGAAGGTTTCTGTGCAAATAAAGAGTTTAAATAGAGTTAAACACACACCATGCTTTTCAGAGCCAACTGCATAGAAAGCAGAGAACAACCAGTAACAGCAATGATAACAAGCACCATTTACTGACCACAGAGTCTATAGTATGTGTTTCTGTAGGTGTCATGAGATTTCAGATTCAGAGGTAAGCATGTTAGAGACAGTCAGAGCCAACAAACCTCTGTCCTGAGTTCAGTCTGTGTACTCACTCATACACACTCACTGGAAATGCCACTGTTAAAGACTCTTACAGTACCAAAGAACATCAGAGATCATCTCCAATAGATTCTCCATTTACAAACCGTGAAGGTGGCAACACTTCTGACTTTCAGGCACATACCAGGGAAAGGAGCATAGGTATCAAGCTGCTTAACTCCTTCTTCCAGTAAACTGAGGGCGAGCTCCAGCATGGGTGACTCGTTCAGTAGGTGATACATCAGACTAAAGCCAGGGGGCTTATAGGCCATGATCTCTTCTCCTGAACAGTACACAATCCAAAAGACAGTCAATCAGTATTGCCTTAAAACTAAAACTATTTGCTTATGTAGTGTGTGTGTGTGTGTGTGTGTGTGTGTGTGTTTTCAGAGGACAACTTGAAGACTTAGTTCTCTTCCATGGTAGACTAAACAAAGGTGTCAGGCTTAGTGCAGATGTCATTGACTATAAATACTCAATTAGAAGCCATCTTACAGGTCCCTCAATTTGAATTTTTGTTACAACCTTTGTTTTTGTGAATAATGACACTGTAACTTAAATAGCATTAACACAGGTGAAGGCAAACGTCAAGTCACAGACAGAGACACAAACTATAAAGAGTAGCAATTTTACACAGGAAGGACTGATGTGCACATGAGAGCCAGAACCCAAAAATCCTATTTTCTCTCTTGAACAGAACATGATTAAAACAATAAAGCAAAGATTAAATTCTAATTTAACCCATAAATCTTAACATATATATATACACATATATATGCGCACACATACATATATATGTATATATATTTAAAAATCACTAAATCATAAATACTTTGAAAAATAATAGAATTAAATTACCTTGTAGTTCCACAAACTGATCTACAAAATCTTCAAGCTGAGGTTCATAATCTCTCAACAGCTTATAAAACACTTCCAAGACAACCTCAGCGACTTCCCACTAGAGGAAAAACATCTATTTCAGTATAATGAACAGTCAGAGTTGGGAATTTGTAAGCTTTTCATTCCTTTCATCAGTCTGCTCTCCAGAAAACAAATCAAGTCCCTTGTCTACTTTATTAATTTATGCAACACAATCTTAATTCACCTTGTTTCATTTTGCCAAAGGTAACAGATTTGTTTTTCCAGAAAAACATATTTTAAATACTACTTAAGAACTATCTCTAGAGCCAAAGTTTGAGCTCATTTATAAGGTTTAGGTATTTAGCACCTGTATGTTCACTTTATAATTATACAGTAGCAGAGTTCTCTAAAGGTCAAATATTTCAGTTTCTCTAAGAAACTCAAGTGATGTTCAACACAGTGAACGAATATCCCTCAGATCACACAAACCAGGAGCAAACATGCTCAGACCAGGGCTCTCTGCCCAACAACCAGTCAAAATGCCCCAAATGACCCCATGACCATTTCATTGTTAAGGATGGATTGAAAATACATGGAAGGACACCTATGTCCAACTTTGCTTTAAAATCCATTGCACAGGGTATTTTAATATGTAGTTTACTCACTTTTGTGGTACTGGAGACTGAGTCTGGGCTGTACATGCATGGCCACTGCTCTGCTATAACACAGCTGCAGTGTCACTATGGAGGTCTGCAATACTGGGCTTTACACTGTAGGCAGTTACTTTTGTAATGATCATTAAACTGTACAATTTTATTAAGGTTGAGTTTTGGAATGGGACTATTTGGATTATTATATATGAATTATATATTTATATATTTGGATTATTTATAAAAGGACTGTGGCCTGTTTATATTTTTTAAAAAGGCATTATCTGCTAATAGACTTAAATACTGTTAAATCTACTACCTCTAACACTCTAGTATTTATTTCAACACAAAGCAATGCTTTCATGAGAATCCATTGGTTTAAGATATAGTTAGCTACATTAAGCTAAAGAAAGCTTCAATTAAAAAACATTCTAAAACCTGACAAAAACTTCAGGGACAATAAGACAAGTGGCAGGAGAGAAAGCCGCAGTGTCTGACGGGCAGCTTCACACAAGCGGCAGTTATCTACAAAGTACACGGCTGACCAGGACATTCTGGTCATAACCATCTTGTAAAGAAAGTACAAATAGGACATGTAAAACGAGTATGAAACATGTGCCAGAACACTCTGTTGAAAGGATTCTAATGATCAAGCACGCACTGCTCATCTGGAATGACATTTAATGAAGCACAGCTGCAACCGTGTGAAAATACAATGAATCAGCTATGCCAGGTACAGATATAAGGGATGGGGTCTATGCAGCAATCTAAAAGCAATTTTTTTAAAGTAAAACTTCACAATTACTTGAAATCTTCATGATACTACATGACAAAGGATATAAAGTAATGTAAAAGTTTGGGGGGGCTATTCATTTATTTATTGGTTTTTCATGACAGGGTTTCTCTATGTAGCCATGGACTCAAACTCACAAAAATCCACCTTTCTTGGCCTCCTGAGTGCTATGATGAAAGCCATGCATCATCATTGCCCAGCCTGATGATGAACGGTAGTCTTTCTAATGTTATTTAAATGTTAAACAAGAAAAAAAATGAGTAGAAATTATTTTTCTTTTGGTAACAGGGCTAAGGGTGATATAATTTCTTTTGCTTTGAACTGTCCAATATTAGCATGAACCAAATTCTTTTTATAATCATTAATATAACAAAACATCCAACAGGCCAAAAAAACCCAGCAAACTGATAAAGCAGAAATGTTCCTATAAAATATATCCAAGGACATTCTGTGAGACAATAAACAGTACTATAAACTAAAGGTGAACTACATAAGAACCTGGAAGGGTCTCTTACATAGCTTAGTGGTTATGAGCTTGGATCTGAAGACAGAGTCCTATGTTCAAATCCTGGTCCTGGAACTTAGGCAAGTTCCTTAACTTTGCTAAGCCTCCATCTGTAAAATTGGAACATTAATAGTACCCGCCTCGAGGTAATACTATAATTACATAAAATGATATATACATTGAGCTCCAAGGAGCAGAGCCAAGATGTCCATAGAATGTGCCAAGAATTGCTGTCAGCATTCACCCATGGCAGCTAAGTCCACCAACTTCTAACAATAGCTTTCCTCTGGGTGAATAATCCACCACCTAGAATTACTAACAGACCTAGCAAGTCATCTTGAATTGATGCAATTCCGAGTCTAAAGCATCCCATTGTTCCCAACAAAGGTAGAAAGGTTTTAGCTCAATTTTAATAAAACTGCTCAATCAGACATGGTGAGATCTTGTCTAAGAGTGTTCAGTTAATGACTGTGAGCTCCCATCACAAAGTCCCTGTCGGAGATGTGTGTCTTGATTTTAATGCCCAAAGTTGTCTGTAAGACACGTAAAATAATCCAAGAAGGAATAACAGAATCAGGACTATGAATTTTATTGACTTCCAAAAGCCAAAGTGACTTTATAGCCCCTTACTCCTTGGATGAAAGAAGTGACAGTAAACTCATAGGAGAGAAATGCTTTACTCTGAACATAACCTTTTCAGCGGCTCTCCGGTAAGCTCTCGTACGGAATCGGAGAAACACAGAATCTCTCAGGAACTGCAAGTAAGGGTCAAAGCCAGGGGGGCGCAGGCCAGCACCCAGATTAGAAGGGAATGAGCTCTCCACCAGGGTACTGATCAACTGGCAAAAGGCCCGAGTCAGGGGATATTCTTCACACCGGGACTCTATTTCATTGAGTTCAACCTTCAAACAGAAGAATAAAGACAATTAACAATCTCAAACTACTAACCAGAGGTAAAGCATGTTGCCAGTACTAACTCATCAACAATGACATATCACCACATGAAACAGTACCAAATAGTACATTTCCTACTTAGCAGAAAAGACACTCAAGTGTATCCATCTAAATCAGTGACAAGAATTTTTAATTTTCACATATTATCTCAACCTTAAGATAAAGATTTTTACATGCATTCTTTAAAAAAGGCATGGTACAACAACTGGTTATACATACAAGTGACATTATATAGACCGAGCAGGTTGTATTTAGGAATATATATGTATACGTACACACATATTCATATACACACATATACGTATATAACATCAATTAATGAAAGGAGGACATGAATTTCAAAACAGCAAAGTGGCATACATGGAGGGTTGGGAGGGAGGAAAGGAAACAGAGAAATGATGTAATTATAATCTCAAAAGTAAAAGAAATAGGGAGGGGGGACAGTGGAGGGCTCAATGGATAGGGGTGCTTGCTGCTAAGTCTGAAGATGTCAATTTGATACCCAGAAGCTATATCTCAAGAGAGAACAAACAACTAAAAATTTTCCTCTGACCTCCACTGACATGTCATGGCATGTGCCACCTTCCTGCAAAGCAAATAAATACGTAAGTGTAACAAATAAAAAGGAGAACAGAAATAATTTTTTACACTGGGGGTAGTGGCTTTTGCTTGGTATCCCAGTACATAGGAATCTGAGGCAGAAGGGTTACCAAGAGTCCAAGGTCAGCCAGAGCTACAAAGCAAGATATCACCTTAATAAAACAAAACATTAAATTCTTAAGTTGACTTAACTAACCTTAAAAAAACAATTACAATCAGGACTTTCAATTCAGATGACTGTCGTGTGACATCCTCTTTCAACTGTTAACATATTTTAGCTTCTTTCATTGACTGCTTTGCTCAAAATTAACAGTATGTCTGAGTGGATAAAGATGCTTGCCTTCAAGCCTAACAACCCTGAGTGTGATCCCCACTATCTCACAATATGAAGAGAACTGACTTGACTCTAAAAGGCCCCCTGGCCTCTACATACATACTATGGTACATGTGTGCCTGGGGCCACACATGACCATACAGTAAGCAAGCATATAAAATAATGATAAAAACAGTTCTATCTCTATTTTAGCACTAGTAAGAGAACCCTCCAAAAGCAAATACATTAAATTTTAAAATTACAGAAAAGTAGTAGGCTACAAATAACTTTTCACAATCTTATTCTGGCATTACTGTATGAATGAATGTAGTGTTGAATCTTAAAGGGGAAACCTTACCTCAATACCAATAGCCTGCCTCTGGCTTGGAACCCTGACCGTCTGCAGTATCTGGAAGAAAGAAGAAATACATATCATGAGCATCCTTGTCCATCAAGAAGCAATAATGGCCATCGAACAGTTATAGATCTCAACTACCCACTAACACAAGTGATCACCAAGGAGTCCCTGGTCGACTTTCATTAGCAGTTCTGGCAGACAGAATTTCTGGGTTTGTAATGTACAGGAAACTGGTAAATCCTAAGAACACACAATTTACTTTTCTCTGAAAAACCTGAATCCCATCCCATTACAAAGCAGTAAGTACATAGGACCTGCTAAACACTGCTTTACTATGGATCAGGAGGGGAACAGCAGTCTCATAGTAACAGCACTGATAACTTAGTTATTCTCATCTTTAGAATATACATTTAGAAACTGGAAAATAGTTGTTTATGTGAATAATGAACAAGAATCACAGCCTCTGATCATAAAATACTATGATCTCTGAGACAAATGACATTCCACTTAACTATCTCCCTGGAGGTACTGCTATAAAAAAGTGGTTCTCAACCTGTGGGTCATGACCCCTTCACAGGAGTCACATATCAAATATTTACTTATAATTCATAACAGTTATAAAGTAGCAACAAAACTGTTAGGGGGTCATTACATGAGGAACTACACTAAAGGGTAGCAGCATTAGGAAGGTTGAGAGCCACTGCTATAAAACATATTCTTTCTACTTTATCACAAAGAGAATAACAATACTTAATGGAAAAATTTCGACAGAGCTGACTTTCAGAAAAAAGCATTCAGTGAGATGTCAAATACCATGCATCCCTTAAATTCTCTTTCTATGATGGCATAAATGGATGCAAGTCAACAAAGTTCCTCTTGTCCACCCACTTCCACTTATGCCCCAAGCTTAGGAGCCGTGTGTGTCCACCAGTGAAAAGCCATCCAGCTGCTGAGAACGCATCTGTAAAGCTCATCCAACAGGTCCTGATAACAGAAAGCTATAGAATACATAGCCCTCCTAGTTTCAGGCAGGAAGGGCATGGGGAAAAAGGAACAGTACGGAGAACACAAGTATCTATTTCCTGCATTTAATGAGTACAGTATGTCTGAAGGCTTCCAGCCCGCCACACAGGAAGTATCTCGCTGATCTGAAGAATTAAGATCTTTAGAGTTACTTGAATAACCTATCTTCGGTAACCTCGTTGTTGTGAAGTGAGCCAAGAAAACAAACTAAATGCAATGCTAGGCTCCCACACTGTACCTACACAGGAAGCCTTGAGATACTGTAAATTTCCACCAGGAGCTCTTGTTTCTATAGCATTACCATCCTCTAAAGTATACAATGAGAGAGTTCATGGTACCACCTGTGTGTATTCCAACGACTGCCAAAGTGAAGCGGCAATTTCAGGAGACTTTCCAAAAGCTGCAAGTGTCTTCAGTAGCTCAGCTTTGAGAACTGGAGGAATACTGCACTGCAGGAGCCCCAGAATCACCACAACAGGCGTCCACTGGGGATGTTCACAGAGGGCCAAGCGAGCATTCTCACTCTGAGATTGAAACACAAAACAACAAGATAGGTATTTTATTTGTTTACCTATGCTTTTCTGTTTTATTTTCTGAAAAATGGCTCTTGCTATGCTGCCCATACTGGCCTCCAACCCCATTAACTCAAGCTGTCCTGACAGATGTGAACAGGGGCACCCACTACCAAGTCACAGCTATGAAATGTGATCAGCAACCTACTATACACTATATACATTTAGTATATACCACAACAAAGAAGATACCTGTCTTTTAGCGAGTAGATCACTAGTTTGGTCATAGAAAGAATGGAAGTTAAATTCTTTCACAAGCCCAGGAACAGAAATACTACAAACAGATAAATGACCTACTAGAGTGACAAAAATCAAAGCCACTGTTAAGTCCTTTCTAGAACAGCATAGTACTATTACACTAAAATATATCTAATTCATGAATGAGTCAACAAATAATGTTTTAAGGAGTTGGAGAGATAGCTTAGCAGTTAAGAGCACTGACTGCTCTTTCAGAAGTCCTGAGTTCAATTCCCAGCAACCACATGATGGCTCACAACCTTCTGTAATGAGATCTGATGCCCTCTTCTGGTGTGTCTGAAGACAGCAACAGTGTATTCACACATTTTATTTTTTAAATATTTAAAAAAAAAAAAAAACTTCTTTAAAAAATAACTTTACAGAAATATTTTATCAAGGATTACGTTATTTTATTTCAATAAGACATTATAGTTAAGTTTGGTATTTTTACAGCATAACAACATCAAACATATTAGAAAAATCCTAGAAAACACAGTTCTATATTCCAGACAAATGTCAACCTGAGCAGTTCATTTCATTCTAGGAGCAACGTGGAATTCTATGCTATGAAAGTATATGCTGAAGACAGGACTGATTTGGTAGAAGGAGCAGCTGACTCAGTAACTTTCTTTTCCATGAAAACTACTCTTTCTGTACACATACAGCTGACCTGTGTGTATGCCTCAGCACCTCTGTCAGTTACTTTCTAGAAGGATGCACACACACAACTGACCCTTCCTTTCTTCTCCTCTACTTTTAAACATGTTCTGGCTATAATTTTCAAATTAAGATTCTGTAATTGTGAGACGCCGACTTAAGAGTGTTTCTCCCTAGAAGGTAAAGCCCCTGGACATTCCCCAAGCTTGTTTTCCCTGATCTCTAAAAATACAGCCAGAAAGAAGATCTTTGTTCTCTATAGCCAGCAAAAAGCCTTTTTGTTTCTGTGCCTTACAGCAAGAGATGCGATAATTGTAATTTTACCAAGGACACCCAGGGCAGAGAACTCTCCTCCCAACTCCTCCCAATCCCTCCCAACTCCTCCCAACTCTTCCCAACTCTCCTCCCAACTCCTCCCAATTCTTCAGCTAGCTAGTTAAAAGCCCCCTACTGTCACTGCTCAGGGTCAAACTCCCCTGCCCTGCACAGTTTGAGGAGTTCGTCCTCAGCTAGCTGATAATAAAACCTCTTGCAGTTTGCATCAGGTGTGGTTTTCTCTCAGGTCATTGGGGTGCTGGCCAGCTCATCCTGGGACTTGAGGGGAGGCCCAGCTTCAGGGGTCTTACATAATGACCAGAACTAGCATAAATTATACCCTCTAAAGTCTAAAAAAACAAGAGCATAAGTACGAATGCTATGTGTGTGCTAAATATACCGTTCGTAAACATTAATCACTAAAAGAATGTCACCGTGCTACAACATAAACCAACCCCCCGTGGATGGCTACCTACCCAAGTAATGATAGTAGATGTCAGCTGGAGAAAAGCGATCAGTCCATCTTGCTCCTTCTGGGTGATGCCACGGGAAGGAAGGTGACGGTACTGGACACTGTCTGCACTGGGCAGGTCCTTCCGGAGATGCTCATGGTAGAGCAATAAGGAATGAAAGAAATGCTCCCAGGAAACAGGACTGCCACCTGCTCCCTGAATGTTTTCAACTGAAAAGAAAAGCAACACAGTTTTCTTTCAAACATTGCCTATTTAGGGCTCAAAGGTAGAAGCCTGCCTACCATCTGAGAGGCTCTAGGACCACCACTAGCTTTATAACAAAAGGTCTGGTTATTCCTTTGGAGTCTAAGAATAGTTTCATTGATACCATTTGTCTTTGTCTTAGCAGACAGTCAATCTGTTCTAAATGAGCAGTGTTGTTTTGTCTAGGTCATGGCTCCTCCAACCTGTCACCATGGATATATTAAAACTTAGTTTCTTTAAACCTCATTTTTGGGGCTGGTGAGATGGCTCAGCGGGTTAAGAGCACTGACTGCTCTTCCAAAGGTCCTGAGTTCAAATCCCAGCAAACACATGGTGGTTCACAACCATCTGTAACGAGATCTGACTCCCTCTTCTGGTGTGTCTGAAGACAGCTACAGTGTACTTACATATAATAAATAAGCAAATTTAAAAAAAAAAAAAACCCTTATTTTCTTCACATATAAAAGCAAAAATAAAAATATGTAGCCAAACGGCAGATATTTCCTTTCTTTTCCCTTCTGGCAGTGTATCTGACTTAATCAGACCTGAGTCTGAAGATTAGTAATGAGAAAACAAGTGTTTATGAGGATAAATGACAGAAATCAGTTAGCTATGCATGATGGCGTATACCTGCAAGTCTAGTCCTCGGAGGAAGAGGCAGGAGGATAAGGACCCTGGACTGTAGGGTGAGTTCTAAGACACATTAAGCTACAGAGCGAGCATCATCCCAAACAAAGCAAAGCACAACACCACCAAACCTCCACTGCAGAGAGGTGTGCCTGGTCTTATGTGCCGTATGCGCTCTTGAAAACGTATGCTTTAGACTTGTTACACTTAACCACATTTAACAAAGGTAAGTGGAAAATCCCCCAACCTCTGACACCAAAATCGAAGCATTACCATACATAAAAATCACCAATTAACTCCTTCCCTCAGGTATTATAAACACAATTTGTACTTATGGTGGAATCTTCTCAGCAGTACACTGTACACAATGGTGTAAAACAAATTTAACATGCAGACTGCCCTTACCATGACTACTACCATTGACTTTGAGCAGGCTAAAACAGTAGTGGGCACACTGAGGCCCATTGGCCAAGCCCTGGAGCATTTTCAAATAAGGAATATAAATAGTTGGAGGCAACAGGTCACCCATTTGTCTAACAAACTTTGACAAGACAACCTGAAATTAAGAAAAAAAAGAGTTATAGAAAACAACTTTAATGCATCATGGGTTTGCTTATGTAAAAGCTACAACAAACTTAGTACTATGATACAATTCATTGCCATAACAAAAGTAACAGTTATTTTATTTATGAAAAACTGTTATTAACAATTTACAGCAATTATAGAATATCTTTGTAAATATTCAGCACGTTTACAATCTCCACCTTAAATGTCACATGTAAGACCACTCATATTTTTAAAGACTTATTTTTATTTTAGTACACATGTATGTCTGTGTCTGCATGTGTGTACAAGTGCCTAGAGGACAGAAGAGTCATAAGATCTCTGAATCTGCAGTTGTAAGCCATCTGACATGGGTGCTGGGAACTGAACTGTCCTCTTGAAGAACAGCAAGTATTCTTTTTTTTTTTTTCTTTTTTCGAGACAGGGTTTCTCTGTACAGCCCTGGCTGTCCTGGAACTCACTCTGTAGACCAGGCCGGCCTCGAACTCAGAAATCCACCTGTGTCTGTCTCCCAAGTGCTGGGATTAAAGGCATGCGCCATCACGCCCAGCTTGAACAGCAAGTATTAACTGCTGAGCCATCGCTCCTACCCCCAACTACCTATACTTTTTAACTATATAAAACTAAAAGCTGCGGGGCAGTGGTGGCGTACGCCTTTAATCCCAGCACTTGCGAGGCAGAGGCAGGCTGATTTCTGAGTTCAAGGACAGTCTGGTCTGCAGAGTGAGTTCCAGGACAGCCAGGGCTATACAGAGAAACCCTGTCTTGAAAAACCAAACAAAACAAACAAAAAAAATAAATAAATAAAAGCTAAATATGTTTACAGACATCTGGAAATTATTGTGACCTGTTGTTAGGTATGAAATAGTTTTACAATACTGTAGGAAAAATAACCTTATTTCTAAGAAAAATACGTAACCATTGAAGGGTAGAACATTTTGCTGCACAATGCTTACTTTAAAGCATCCTTCAAGATTAAAGTGTCGTTATATAACTGTGTCAGCTTGCAATGTGGAATCAGGGCACTAGAAATCCATTATAATCATCTATCTTCCATATGAACCTTTGAAAAGCCTTAATACGGACTGAAGGGATGGCTCAGAGGGCAAGAGCACTGACTATTCTTCCAGAAGTCCTGAGTTCAATTCCCAGAAACCACATGGTGGCTCACAACCATCTGTAATGGAATCCGATGCCCTCTTTTGGTATATCGAACAGCTGCAGTGTACTCATATACATAAAATAAATAAATCTTAAAAAAACTCTGAGATCACCTGTCTGTCTCCAGAGTGGCCGGATTGAAGGCAGATGCCATACTTCCTACCCACCTTATCTTTAAAAAAAAAAGAAAAGAAAAAGAAAAAAAAGAAAGAGAAAAGCTTTAACATATCTTTCTCTAATATATTTTTCTATATAGGGAAAAAGTCAAAATAATAAATGTAAGAAATAGAGTAAAAACAAAATGGAGTCACTGATTATAGACTCCAGGGGAGAATGAATTTACAGCCTGCAAGCTTCTAAAACTGAAACCCCAGAATGATGAACACTGACATGACAATCTTTTATTTACTTCTATACACTATATTATAGAGAATACAGGACAGAAAAAGGGCACTTGTCTGCACATATGGAGATTCCCAGACACCACATTATCAATTATGACCTCTAAGTCTTCTTCAGTGCTGAAACCTCATCTTCCCCAACTTGGTCAGCATCATGTATACTGGTTATTGTCACACCTATAGAGGATGACTATAGCAAAAATAAAATCTCAAGAAAGAATGAGACCACAAGCGTTTCTGCTTCTAGCAATTTGTCACATGTCTAGTATGTAATAAAAGACTATATAAAATTCAAAATGGTCTGAAATTTGATGGATTCAAATTTTTCTCATAAAAGAAAAAAAGTAATAATTTCTAAATAATTTAGTGTCTGTGTTCAAAATTCAATGACTAAATCAGAGAATAAAAATAAAAAGCCAAAAAGCCTCACCTGGCGCTGAGGAGGCCGCTGATGAGCTACTCCCAGGTAAGAGCCCATGACCGTGGGGGTCTGCAGAGGCTCTGAGGGACACCAGTATTCTAGAGCAAGCTCCAAATGAAATGGGTTTTTCTTATACAGTTCACCAATCTGCAGAGAATAAGCAAAAACTATAGAGAAATGTTTATAGCAAGAACATTACAGAAATAAAAAAGCACATTAGTATTGAATTCTTCTGCTAAAATTTTCCAAGGTTCAGGGAAAATGGAACAGAGAAGAGATTTAAAACAACAACACCAACAACAACAAAAAGAATAAATACCCTTTCCAACAGAATGACTTACCAGGAGCATTAAGTGTTCCAGGTCCCTTCTAAGTGAGATGGGGGGTTCATTACCCATCTGTATACTCATGTGAATCATTCGAGCATCTTCATCTGCCCGATTCTTCAGCTGTTTCACCTATTAAACAAGGCTTAATGTATTAAACAAGGCTTAATGTATTAAACAAGGCTTAACGTAATTTTCTTATGCACAGGTTAATAACAATATCAAGCAAGTAACTCTATAAGAAACTCACTTAAATACCTTTACATTTGAGCAACATGAAAAATACACTAGAAATTTCACTAAAATATTAAGATTATAGTATCTTAAGGATCAGAGAGAGCCAGGGAGATGGTTCAATAGGTAAAGATGCTTGTGCCACAAGATGGTGGAAAGAACCAAGTCCTACAGGCTGTCCTGATTTCCAGCAAATCCTGCCCAGAACGACATGCCCTTGTCTGTACACATATACACACAACAAAGAAAAGAAGGGGGGGGGTGCGGAGGGCGGGAGGGAGGGAACTTTCTACTTATGGAAGATGAGATCATCAGCTTCTCAACAGAGGCATTACTAACATTTGGGGCAGGCCATCTCTACTTCTGGATTATCCTAATACTAATACTAATATATGAAACTTCACACCCCTGGAACTACTAAGGCCATAGTACAGTGACATAACAAGCAAAACTCACTGTCCAGCATGCAGTGAACGACATTATACTGAGAATCCCTGTCTTCTAACATTTGTGTGAACTAAATGCTAATGAAACAAGAAATTACTTTGTTCTGAGGGGAAAAAAAAACACCACATTTATAGCTGGAAGTTTCAATACTCCTTTCTCAATATTCAACAGAAAAGGTATAGAAAGTTGGTAAAGAGATGGAAAGACTTGAAGGATAGAATCAAACAATTCCAGTGAATTACTGATGGAACAATCCACAGAACAGTTGTAGAATACACGTTCCTTTCCATTTTCACAGATCACTTACCAAAACATACCACAGTGGATACCTCAACATTAAAGCAACCTGGTAAAGTATGTTCTTGACTACCAAGAAACTAGTAAAAGACAAATAACTAGTAAGTCTTCTACACATTTGTAAATCAAACACTTCTATATATGCCAGTGACCAAAGTCATCTCAAGGAAAATGCCAAAATGTATTAAACTAAAGAGAAAACGAAAATACCTAGCATTAAATACTTAAGCGTACATAAAAAGCTTTAAACCAACAATCTAGAAAACCAAAATGAAAGACCTGGGGTGTAGCTCTGTGAGAAAGAGCTTATATGATTGTAAGCTGTCTCACCCCTTCCACTACGAAAAAACAGTCGGGGGAGGTGTGTGCAAGATGGCTCAGTGGAAAAGGTGTTTGCTGCAAAGCTTGATGACCTGAGTTGGAGCCCCAGAGCCATACAGGAAGAGAAAACAACCCAGCAGTTTTTCTCTGACTTCCACCTGAAAGCACCCACACAAAACATGTAAAATAAATTAGTGTCAATAAAATAAAAATGGAAATAAAATAGACATGGAAGACACAGACATAAGAATCAAGAATATTAACAACGGATCTACAGCACTAGAGTACAAGGAAATTAATAGTGATCACCTACCTACAGAGACATTTTCATTAACCCACTGCTTTCTAGAAAAGCATTCACAGGGTCCAATGTTTCTTCTGAAAAAACCCTTCCAGTTAAAAAGGCTTGTATTATTTCACCTTGCCATCCAGACTGTACATATGCTGACTTTATTAGTTGCCAAACATCGAGCTAATGAAACCTATGTTTTAGGGGGCTGGAGAGATGGCTCAGCGGTTAAGAGCACCGACTACACTTCCAGAGATCCTGAGTTCAAATCCCAGCAACCACATGGTGGCTCACAACCATTTGCAAAGAGATGTGATGCCCTCTTCTGGTGTCTCTGAAGAGAGCAGTTGTGTACTCGTACATAAAACAAATAAATCTTAAAACTGTGTTTTAACTATTTTACAAAGCTCTTCCTACACTTCCATACTTACTTTCATTGGCATAAATGCAAGGAAGTCTGTGATAAGACTGTGGATTCTGCGGATGTAAAACTCTTCTTGATAGAAGTTTTCAGCCAGCACGACAGACTCGCTGAGGAACAGGAAGACATTGTCAGCAATGGCCAGCTCTGCAATTGCTTCATCTGCTTCTGTGAACTCAGCCAGGGCTACAGAGATTCAGAACACAGAAAAGCAAAATGAGAAAAGCCTTTACCTCAGCTTGTATCTCATGACAGAATGTTAGTGAAGCATATTTCAGACATTTTCCCAGCCTCCTAACAGGTGCTATACACAAAATGAAATTATGTATAATTGTAATTGATTCACAAACTCCAAAGAACCACTAAAAGAGTACATTTGAAATACAAATGTAGCTGGATATGGTGATGTATGCCTTTAGCCCCAGCACTCAGGAAGCAGAGTGTTGAGTTTGAGACCAGCCTGGTCTTTGTAGCAAGCTGCAAGCTAGCCAGGACTACATCGTGGACCTTGTCTCAAACAAAGCAAACCAAAAAACAAAACAACTGTAAGAACACTGGCTCTTCCCTTAAGTGACTTGCTAATCAATGCAACGTTAACACTGGTATAGACAGAGAGCTCTTATACAAACACAGCATGCAAAAACAATATAGGAGCTTTAATCCCAGACATTTCCAAAGGTTTTCCTGTTGGTGTTTTGATTTTGTTTGGGTTGGTTTTATTGAGGCAGGGTCTCAACTGTGTAGCCCTGGCTAGCCTGGAACTCACTTTAGAGTTAGGTTGGTCTTCAACTCAAGAGATCCTCCTGCCTCTGCATCCCAAATACAGTAAAGGTGTGAGCTACTCTGCCCCACCTTCTAGAGAGGTTACTTGAGGAAAGACTCACCTTGAATATGATTGTTTCATACCACAGGCTAAGGCCCTAGGCTGAATTTGAAGAGGAAGAAAAGATCGCAAACTAGCACAACACCACATTATCTTCCTGCTTCCTGCCTGCAGATTCACGCCATCACTTCTTATTCTCCTTCTGGGCTCTATCTGCCATGACAAACCCCCACAAGCCACGGGGACCAAAATAGACTCTTCCTCCCTTGAACCTCATCTTACGCAAACCCTCAGAAGTGAAAAAGCCTTTGCATTTCAAATTACAATGAAAGGACAGCTGGTAAAGCAAGCCACTCGAAGCATCATTTCATGAATCTAGACAACAGAATAGCGTGCCCTGTGTAGAATAGGATTAAGTAAACGGCCCTATTGTCTTAGTTAGGGTTTCATTGCTGTGAACAGACACCATGACCACGGCAACTCTTAAAAGGACAACATTTCATTGGGACTGGCTTACAGGTTCAGAGGTTCAGTCCATTATCAAAGGCAGAGAGCATGGCAGCGTTCAGGCATGATGCTGGAGGAGCTGAAAATTCTACCTCTGTTCTGAAGGCAGCTAATACTGGCTCCCACGTGGTTAGGAGGATGGTCTCATTGCCCATCCCCACAGTGGGTCCACTTTCCTCCAACAAGGACACACCCACTCCAATAAGGCCACACCTTCTAATAGTGCCACATCCTAGGCCAAGCATATTCAAACCATCACACCTATCTACGCTTGATTGATCCAAACATCTCCTTTCCAACACACTGAGTTTAAAAAACTAGATCTTCAGTTTGATACAATGTGAAAAAGTTTGTAAACAAAAATTTAAATGGTGGCACACATTTAATAATCCCAGCACTTTAGAGGTAAAGCCAGGAGAATGAGAAGCTCAAGGGCACCTTTAGCTACATAGTTTGGGGCCAGCCTGGGATACATGAGACCTCTTTCTTTAAAAAGAAAGAACCCTCTAGTTCTTTCTTTTTAAAACAGGGTCTCATGTATCCCAGGCTTTTTAAAGAAAGGAGGGTTCTGCTCAGTGGCAGAACCCTCCTCCCTTAGCACATATTTAGAAGGCTCTAAGGTCAATCATCAGCACCACAAAAAAGAAAAAGAATAGGTCTGACTCTGTTGGAGTCTCACACTTCTCAACTCCTACACTGAAGGCTAAGAACTCTCACTAGACCCACAAAAGGGAAGTAACCACTGAGGTTCTTTTCTGAGACGGCAAATAAGGTGCATCTCAGTACTACTTTACAAAGTTATGAGGGTTTGCTATTGTTGATTCTGAGACAGTCTCGCTATGCAACCCTGCCTGCCTGGCCCCAAACTATAGAGATCTGCCTACATCCTGAGTGCTGGAATGAAAAGTGCTAACACAAGCCATTAACACTGACAAATTTTTATCAAACAACTTGTATTTTCACATGCCATATTTACACTTTCTCTTTCTGATTTAAAATCTGATATTTGAAAACAAACACATTTAGAGCTGGAAAGATGGCTCAGTGGTTAAGAGCCCTGGATGTTGTTCCTCAAAAGAACCCAGGCTCCATTCCCTGCATCCACATGATAACGAGAAACCATTCCTAACTCTAGGGAATTCTTGGATCTCAGGTAACGTTAGACACACATGTGGAATACAGACATACATGCAGGTAAAACATTCACACATAAAACAAGTCACTAAAAACTTTTACAGGAAGAAAATCAATGCATTGCTAGGTACAGTGGCAGAGCCAGTTCTCTCCAACCTTCCTTCCTTACCTGTTACATCCGGTAGCTGGGATATCCCCCTCAACGCCAGGGCCCAGGCAAGCCTAACAGTGGCCTGCAGTCCAGGAAGCTTCCAAGGCTGAGAGTCCTGGAGGCGAGAGTGAATTGTCGAAACGTACTGTCTCTCTGTCAACAGTGGAAGGTGGTGAATCATATCTGAAAACACAAAATTACATCACTTCACCAAAAAAGAGCAGAAATAAATTCTCACATCCGTCACACATGGATATCTAAAAGTCATAAACACAGCATTTTCAAAAGGAATGATGACTAATTAACATCATTATTTGATATAACAAAATATCTGTATTGCTGTTAAAGTATTATATGCATAAAAACTAAAAACGACAACCCTAAATTTCAGTTAACAACTTCCGATAAGTTTCATAGACAGCAGAAATTAGAAAAAGAAGCACTCACTGCTTTTTCTATACAGGAATTCTAAAATATAAATAAATGCTCTCTAAAGATAAAATGAATCATCTACTTCTCATACACACACAAAAACACTATGTCAAAAAGGAAATAAAGAATCTGTGTTTTTACAAGCTCTAAAAATGTGAATAAGGAACAAAGCAGGTAGCTGCAGTAAAGTCAGGCACGTGCACTCATGAACACATTGCTTTCTACCGTGTAAAACCGCCATTTCAAATCTCAAAAGAAACCAACTGTACAGGAACAAAGCTGAGCATGGGGATGCACGCCTTAATCCCAGCGCTGGGGGAGCAGAGGTGGGCAGATCCCTGAAGTTCAAGGCCAGCCTGATCAACATAGTAAGTTCTAGGACAGCTAGGGCTAAACAGAGAACCTCTCTCTCAAAAAAAAAAAAAAAAAAAAAGACAGAAATCAGCAAGGCTGGTTTGCTGTCGTTGCTATTAGAAAGCAAACTTAGGGCCTCAGGTCTGGTAAGCAATTCCTTCATTCCAGAGTTTGACCTCAGTCTTAAATTACATTGCACGTTTAAAATGTTTCAAACTTGCCTGGATTGCACAGACAGAAACAAAGAAGAAAAGCTGTATTTTGGAAATTAAAATATTGTCCTTCTTGAATGTTCCCTCACAATTTAAAATTTTATTTTTGAAAATAAATGTATTGGTGGTTGTGTTAGCACATGCTGGGTATGTTAGCATATGCCTATAATCCCAGCACCCAGAAGACTAGAACAGGAAGATCAAGAGTTTGAGGCCAGACCAGCAAAATGGCTCAGCGGGTAGCAGTGCTTGCTGCCAGCCCTGGCAACCTAAGCTTACCTCCTGAAGTCACATAATTGAAGGAAACAACTGATCCTGAAAGTTGTCTTCTGGCACACGGGCACACAGACACATAAATGTAACTTAAAAAATTAGTTTGAGGCTAACCTAGACCACACATGAGACTCTAAGAATAAAAAAAGCATTAAAAAATATAAATGCTGGAGCTAGAGAGATGGCTCAGTTGTTAAGAGCATTGGCTGCTCTTCCAGAGGTGATGACTTCAATTCCCAGCAACTACGTGGTGGCTCAAAACCATCTGTAATGGGATCCAATGCCTTCTTCTGGTGTGTCAGTGACAGTGTACTCATTCATATAAAATAATCATATATATGTATGTATGTATGTACGTGTATATGTGTGTAAGTATATATACATATATACATAAACAAACAAACACACGAACATGTAGGGGTTGGAGAGATGGTTCAGCAGTTAAGAGCACTAGCTGCTCTTCCAGAAGACCAGGGTTCAATTCCCAGCATTTACATGGCAGCTCTCATCTATCTATAAAATCAGTTCCAGGGGGTCTGACACCCTCACACAGACATACACACAGGCAAAACACAAATGTGCATAAAATAAAAATAAATAATTTTTTAAAAAAGATAAAATGTAAAATTCAATACCATCTCGTTCCTCTGTGCTTTGTTCTATAAAGCTGGTATCAAAACAGTACAGAAGAGCCATAAGGAGACACAGATTCACTGCATCTAGGGAGCCATTGGCCTCAACTGTCACTCTTTCCAAATGTCCAATAAGTAGGAGGGTGTCATCTTTGGGTAATGGTGACTGGCAAGCCCAGGCAAAAAGACTTTCAGCCAGAGACTGCCTGCACTCCTTGATGAGATCAGAAACCTACAAGTAACAACATGATTGTGACATAAGTTATAGCAAGGTCTGGCATTACAAAACAGTGTCTTCCATGAAGGCTAACAAAATTAACTGATATGGATCCACACTCGTAAAGTTGCTGGGATTCTGAACAAATTCTAGAGGTTTAGTCCTTGAGAAACCATGCTGATCAATTGCTTGAACAACTCACTTCAGAAAAACTAGACAAGGCGTGAACAGAGGCACAGCAACTGGAACAAATGCAGGCACAATCCATGAGCAGAGCACTCTACACATTTGAAATGCAGGATTTCCACAGGGCTGATTGCTCATGCTAAACTCTTAATCCCAGAAGCAGTGGATCTCTGAGTTGGAGGCTAGCCTAGTCTACATAACAAGTTCTGGATCAATCGACTACTACATAGTAAGACCCTGCCTCAAAAATAAATAAATAAATAAATAAATAAATAAATAAAAATAAAAACCAACCAAAAAAAAAGAACAAATAAAAACAAACCAGTAACAATGACGATCAAACAGTATTTTCATCTGCCTATGTGAAATGAATATTCTGTAACCACTTCTGTTCCACATCTGTCAATGACACCCATGAGATCATCTTATAGAACCCTTGCCTCTTTGCGGTGTTTCTCACTGCCCAAACCTCTCTCTCTCTGTAGTTTCTCAAACTCATTATTCACATCAATCTGTGACAGCAAAGTGAGGACTTTGTAAGTCAATCCTTGCTCCATCAGCTCATCTGTAAAGCGTGTTGTCATGGAAACCAGCTCTGGACTACAAGGAAAAGAAACAAACAAAGCTATAATGAATAAAGATACTGTTTTGACAACAGTCTATTATTACAAACAACCAGGATGAATTATAGTCTTGTTCTTTTTACCCTTTCTAAATCATTGGCGTTAAATAAATCTCTGTGATTTTTCACTTGCAAGTAAGTCAGGCTTAAACTAAGGTACTACTCTGGAAAGAGTAGCCCAGTACATTATTGACCTGAGTTTACTGAAAGGGTACACACTAAGGAAAAACTGTTATTTCCAAAACTCAAATTCAAGTAATTTCACATTAACCCTGTAAGTCCCCAAAGGCAAACAGACCTGAGTTCTAATGTCCATGTCTTTCCTCGTCTAGACTGTATCAGGGTTCTGAGAGAATTTGCAATGCACCGCTTTCCATCCCAGTATAAAAGGACAGCTACCAATCCTCTGGTGAGGCCAGGGAAATGTGGCTGCTGATGCTCTCCTAGAAAAGGAATTGATTATTTAGTAATAAAGCTCAAATGGGTTTGAAACGTATGCCAAAATGTATTCAAATAAGCAGGTCTTAACGTTAAGGGGACCCTTAGGATTTCTACTCCCTGCATCATTCCTGGCATAGCGGACTCAAAGGCCCATCAACCATATGCCAGGGTATCAATAACAGCAAGAAGCACAGTTAAGAGGTGGTGGCGCACACCTTTAATCCCAGCACTCAGGAGGCAGTGGCAGGTGGAACTCTGAGTTCAAAGCCAGCTTGGGTCTACAGAGTGAATTCCAGGGCAGAACAGGGCAAGGCTACACAGAGAAACCCTGTCTCAAACAAACAAACAAAAGAACAAGAAATTCATCACTTTCCCAACTCAATTTCACTTCTTCTCTGATTTCCTATGTCGGGCCCACTCTCTCTCCACTCATGTGAACCCTTGAAAATGTCTGCAAGTTTCCTCCTTTCAGGGTCACTCTCGTCTACTCTGCACTGCCTCCTGTCAAAACCACTCCCACGTCTTTTCTTAAACCACCAGACTGTGTTCCTTTACAGCAGCCTTCCCATAGTATCTAGAGCATGGTAAATACAGAGGACATGTTGTTAAATCAAAGTTCTGGGCTGGGAACAGCTCAGTGATACAGTGCTTGCCTAGGAAGCCCAAGGCCCGAGTTCTATCTCCAGCTCTGCCAGAATAAAAAAGAAAACGATCTTAATTAAATCTAAATCTCAAGTATGTCCAGTTAGCATCCCCTCACATAAGAGAAAACTACCTTCCTTATCTTCAATAACTAATTTTCTTTAGTCAAAAAGGATTTTGGTAGTTACATGGTATATTTAAAGAAACTCAACAACCATTCAACTAAGATGTATATATCTTCTTCACATGGCTCCTTTGTGATCATTAATGAATTGCTTCTTTTATGAAAATACTGATCTCTATGTAGCAGCCACAAATTGACTTCTAGGTCATCTAGGATTGTACATGCTTGTTTCAGTCCCCCAGTAATACTGCTGGGATGAGTCCCTCCACTCTCCCTTCTTCACCATGCCCAGTCACAGCAGTCTTTTTCTTTTAAGCATGCATTTACTCAGACCTGAAGAGCATGCTCCTTGTGCCTCTACCAGCCTTCTTTACCAAGGAGTCTGGGGAGCTGGCATCTAAGCATGATTCAGGACTATGTCAAATGTTCTCACCTCAGAAAGGCCTTGACTAAGCCCACTAATCAGAACTACCTTAATCAGCCCTGATGTCTCTCTGCCCTGATGTGCAGTCTATTTTCTTCCTGGTTTTAATTATTATTAAAATTATCTTATATTTTACCTAGTCATTCATCACCAAATAACCCACTCCAAAAGACACTCAAAAAAAAAAAAGCCAGTAAACCTTGCCTTCCTGCCCACTGCATGACAGCACTTGCCTTGAGCCATGCATTCTAGGGATGCAACTTCATCTCTGCTGGTAAATTACTACATCAAGGCCCACCTTAAGGCAATTCATCAACAACATTAAGCTTGCCCTTTAATACAAGAAAAATTAAATATTTTGAATTGTTCTGTCAAGTAAATGACATCTTTAAAAACAATCTGTTAAGGGGTTAGACAGATGGCTCAGTAGTTAAGAGCACTTCCCAGCACCCACAAAGTGGCTCGTATTCACCTTTAAGCCCAGTTCCAGAGTATTCAATACCTTCTTCTGACCTCCCATAGCGATTAAATGAGTATAGTGCACATACATATACTCAGGCACACACATATGCATAAAATAAATAAGTAAACATTTTAAACCCATTTATTACCCAAACAATAACAAGTCCAAGTTAGGGGGCTGGAGAGATGGCTCAGTGGTTAAGAGCACTGACTGCTCTTCCAGAGGTCCTGAGTTCAAATCCCAGCTCACAACCATCTCTAATGGGATCCAGTGCCCTCTTCTGGTGGGTCTGAGGACAGCAATGCAAACTCATGTGTGTGAAATAAATAAATCTTTAAAAGAAAACCAAAGTCCAAGATAGGGGTTCTAGCTTCATGATTCTGAGTACATATCACCCTTTCAGCTAAATGTCAACTTACCAGCAAGGAGAAGCTCAACAGCTGACACTTCCCCAATATCAAAAAGGTCACTGATGATAAATGCTTCTTTAATGAGCTGCTCAGGAAGAAGCCTGGTTCCTTGTTGCCCCTGGATAGCAACACCCTCTGAACTGGCGTTCTGAATTTTCTCATGCTGTTGAACATTTTTGGGCTAGAATGATAAAATTATAATCAAGTAATGAAAATAGTGCTCCTAGCAAGAAGTCAGTTCATGACAACGCAGCCTCGTTGGCCAAGGCAGCACATGCCTTTAATCCTATATTTGGAGGCCAGGTAAGTAGAGTCATGGCAGCCTGAATGCAAACAAAAACAATGAAGCCTGGTAGCATGACAAACTGAAGTGTTTCTTATCTAGTTATCGAGAACTAGGGGATATGAGGCAACACTTGGCACCACCTTCAACTTTTCCAGTACTACCTTCTCAAAACTATCTGCTAAGCTCCATAAAAACCAGGAAAAATACAAACCAATACTATTCTGTTTTCCACATATCTAAGTGAATGTTCTAGTTACATACAAAAATTCAAATGGACATATGAACTATATTAAGTAACAAGCAATAGTATTACTTTGTAGAGTGAATCATAAATTAGTAACATGATTTTATATCCTACAAAACTCTTTTTATATGTGTGGTGGTAGGGATGTAACCCACAAATGGACACACACTAGGCAAGTGCTCTAGTACTAAGCCACCTCATTAGGCCCCTTAAAACCTCCTTGATTCAACTATTTAACACAGAGAAATCTCTGATAGATAACTGTCTTAGTCAGGGTTTCTATTCCTGCACAAACATCATGACCAAGAAGCAAGTTGGAGAGGAAAGGGTTTATTCAGCTTACACTTCCACACTGCTGTTCATCACCAAAGGAAGTCAGGACTGGAACTCAAGCAGGTTAGGAAGCAGGAGCTGATGCGGAAGCCACGGAGTGATGTTACTCACTGGCTTGCTTCCCCTGGCTTGCTCAGCCTGCTCTCTTATAGAACCCAAAACTACCAGCTCAGGGATGGCACCACCCACAATGGGCACCTCCCCTTTGATCACTAATTGAGAAAATGCCCCACAGCTGGATCTTGTGGAGGCACTTCCCCAACTGAAGCTCCTTTCTCTGTGATAACTCCAGCCTGTGTCAAAGTTAACACAAAACTAGCCAGTACAATAACAAACTGTCAAAGTTCAGATCCTGAAGAATTCCCTGGATCATTTAATCCAACTCCTCTATAATACAGAAATGGTACTAAAGTGCACTAGGTAACTTGTCTGAGATCATACAACCTTCTCAGGGAGAGCTAAGACAGGAGTTTCAGCTCAGCTGGTTCCCAGCTCCAAGCCAGAGCTCCTTCTTCTAAAAAAAAAAAAAAAAAAATCACAAGAAAGAACAGATCCACATCTTGGCTACTCAGGATCATAGGTTCAAGGCCAGCCTGAGCAAGTTGGAAAGACTGTTTCAAAAATTAAAAGACTTTTAAAAAACAGTAGAGCTCAATGGTAGATGGTAGAGCATAGTATGTACAATAAAATGTGCAAGGTCATAAGATTTCATCTCTAGAAACACACACATACAGAGCAAACTGCCAAAGAGGTGAGGTGGCTCAGTGTAATAAGTCACTTTCCGACAAGACCAGAATACAATAGCTAGAACCCACACAATGAAAGAACACAGAATCAACCACCAAAATCTGTCCTCTGACACTGTACATGCCACACACAATAAAGGTTTAAAAACCAAACAACTGTGAGATAGAAATGACTGCTCATAGTATAATCCCAGCCAGAGGCTGAGTGAGGCAGGAGGATAAAAGCCACCCTGAGCTACTTGAGTTCCAGGCCAGCCGTAGACAGAGAGAGATGAGTGAGATAATACCTTATCACAAACAAACAAAACAAGCCAGAAAAACAGAAAACTGCCCAAAAGCAAAGGAGTCTCCACACTCAAATCCTCCACTGTAGTCCCTTCTACTGAGAAGGTTTCAAGGTACAGTGATGAATAATTAGTTTAGCTAATAGTTCCCACGGCACTACAGAGACTTCAAATGCATAAGTGTGTCTGAAAATAAGTAACCAGTGAATGTTATGTGTACTGTCAATCATAGGCCAGAAATTATAAGGCAAGTAGCATTTGTGGGATAAACTGCATTTCCTAAATCATATTCAGATACTACATTTACCACTTAGCTGGAGATAAATTCAACAGTAAGTTCTATAAAAATAAAAAGACAATAAATTGCTTGGGGAAGGAGGATTTTTAAAAAACTTGAATTACTTAGTGTAACTCAAGCCATGTATTTACAGAGAGTTCACTTGTCCTTTCTTCTTTAAAAAGACAAACAAGACAGTGTGAGGTTGGCAAGTAAGCCTCCTACCACCTTGCCTGAGAGCCCAAGTTCGAGCCCCAGCTTCCACACAACTGACTCCTGCAGGTCCTCATCTTACCTCCACATGTGCACCAGGGAATGCTCATGCCCCCACGGAGTTAATTAACAAGCAAATAAATAAATAGATCTAAAAAGATCACCACTCTCCAGATTTATTAAACAACAACAACAAACAAGAAACAAAGAAGAATACTTCCTACTGGGTTTTTGAACAGTGAAATGAAGTCGGGTTTGTGTTTCTTCAAAATCATGTCAAGAAGGTGGACAGCTTCAGGCTGTCTTCTCCAAAGAGCACTTCCAACCGTCTGCCAAATGTCTTTGTAGGGTCCCCACAGGCTGGCAGCTTGAAAGAAAATGAAGATCAGTGTGAGATACACGTCATCCACATATTAGCCACACTCGCATTTACCAAAGGAAGCGCTAATGTCTACTTCTAATATAAAAACTTACAGACACAGGGCAAAAACATAACAGTATGATTAATTAGAAATCTTTGGCAACAATATAAACTTGCTTTCTAACAACATAAAAATCAAACAAACCCAAACTAGAGTGTACTGTCAGCTGAACCTGGTTGACCGATTCATAAATCCCTTTCTCCTTTAGTTTCCCTTTGTATAAAGCAGAAGGGCAGAGCATGGTGGCACACCTCTTTAATCCCAGCACTTGAGGTTCACTGGCAGGCTGAGCTCTATAAACCCAAGGGCAGCCTAGTCTACATAGCTAGTTCCAGGCCAGCAAAGACTGAATACTGAGCTTTGACTCAAAACAAAAAGAGAAAGACAACCTAATGGACTGGAGAGCTGGCTCAGGGATTTAGTGATGCTCTTGTAGAGGAGTTTGGTTCCTAGTACCTACAGAGCGGCTCACAACCATCCAACCCCTCTTCTGACCTCCAAGGGTTCCTGCATGCATGTGGTACACAGTCAATACATGTGTGTGAGCACATGCATGCATGCACACACATGTACACATATGTGCACATACACAAAATTAAACTAAAATTTAAAAGACAAACTAGTCAAAAGCATTACCCACTCCTAAGGCTTACAGTTCTTGGTGTTTCCTTCTTTCAGTTTGTTTTGTTTTGTTTTGTTTCTTCAGATAGTTTCTATAGCCCAGGCTAGTCTGAAACCCACCCCATGCTCCCAGGTGCTAGGATTACAGGCCTATGCACCCACACTCAGCAGTTTACAAGTTGTTTTTAAAAGTAAGTAAAACATATAGCATTAAACCTCTGTATCACAGACACTCAACAAAGGTACATCTCCTTCCCTCCCTAAGACCCTTGTGAAAAGCAGATTTTGTGAAAACATTTTATGTAGGAAATTGAAAGATATACTTTGTTTTAGCTGGGACACTGGCTATTTTAAGAAGCAAAGAAACATTAAGGACTTTTATGATCCTTACTAAGCTGTTGCTGTACAGCTTATTAGCATGGCCCAGATTTACATGTATGGCTGTTATCTTACAAAATCTGGTCACTATAGGTTCCTCTGTTCTGCAAATACAAAAACCGAGATAGTTGAAACACTCAGGGAAAGTCACACCAGTGCTGTGGATACCAGTCCCTTCCCTAACCAGTGCGCTATACCCACTGGTTATGTATACCTCTATACAAAATAATTGGCAAGTTAGTGTGTTTCAGAAGATGAATTAGGGATGTCAAAAATATCTAGCAAATAGCACAGTAAATGAGGGAGTTAAGATTGATCTAAGTAAGCCTGCTTGAAGTGAGACTAAACCACAGCACTAAAACAAACAAGTCAGGTCTTGGAAGTGTTGACGGGGCAGAGCACATGCTTAGCATGTGTGGAGCCTTGGATTCAACCCAATTCACACACATAAACACAATTAAGTTTAAGAGACTAACAGAACATATGAACAGGAGCGCCTAGGGCCACAAGCATATCTTGGCAGTAGAAGGCATGATTATGGAGAAAAAGGCCCTTGGCTCATCTTCAGGACCAGGAAGCACTGTCTGGTCTTCTGAGTGAGGATTAGAGAGAAGGAAATCAGATACCTCAATCATCCAACGCCCTGCTGTGCTTCTCCTACTTCAATCCCATATTTGCCAATCTCTGGTTAAAAAGTCCAGCTCCTTGTCAGCCAGATGTGGTGGCTGACAGATACGTGTAATAAAGCCCCAACTACTTGGTCAGCTGAAGCAAGAGATCTCTAGTCCCTGAGTGAGATATGCCTGGAAATACAGCAATATTCCATCTCAAAACTAACTGTACCTCGTCCCATGAATTTCTACAGTGAAGATCCTGCTGACAAAGTGACTTGAGTACCCATGCACACATCAATACATTAGCATGCTGGTCTAGCTACCTGTCTTCTTGAATTTGAATAAAGAAGTCAATTAACTAGATACACTAACAAAAGCCACTTCTGAGCCTGCCAAAATGAGGTCCTGTCTCTTGATTCTGGTAACTTCCCTCAGGATTGTTTTCCTGGCCCTCTCTCTGTGAAGGTAAAGGACAGCATAGGTCTGAACTTTGGATTGCAGCAAAGACTAAAAAGTTTGACAAGCAACATGAGGCTCAAAGAGTTTCAGACTCTAGATCATAGATCAGGGCTGCTCAACCAGGAACTCCATGCAAGCAAGCAAGCACGCACACATGCACACACAAAATCTAGCTATGAGTGATATTCAACCTGTAGTCTGTGACCCCAAAACAAAACAAACAAAGCCAAACCCAGACAGACAGCTACCAGGGTGAGCAGTAGTATTGTGGTGAATGTGCGCTGGAACAGGAACGCTGGGAATAGGCAGGTAAAGCGGTGACGAAAGCTAAACTAAGGTGAGGACAGTAGACTAGTGAGAAAAGGCTTAGAGGTGTAGAGAGAAATTACAACTGGCAACTGAGTGGGCACAGGATAAAGGGAGCCTCACTGGAGTTCACTGTAGAACTCAAAGCCCTGGATCAATCCCTGATGTGGGGCAAACTGGGAACTGCCTTATCATAGAGGTTTCAGAAACCTTATAAAGAGCTAAAACACAGCTAGGCAGTGCTGGCACACGCCTTTAATCCCAACATGTGGGAGGCAGTGAGGCAGGCAGATTTCTGAGTTCTGAGTTCGAGGCCAGCCTGGTTTACAGAGTGAGTTCCAGGACAGCCAGGTAGACACAGAGAAACCCTGTCTCAAAAAAAACAAAGGGGAAAAAAAAAAGAAAGCTATACCACAAACGAACCAGAGTACAAACATATCTGTAATCCCAATCCTCAGAAGGCTGCACTCCTAAAGATTTCTGAAAAACTAATACTGTCTTTGTATTACACATGATTGGTATATAAACTCAGTAAACTACATAGACAAATTCCATTTTTTCCTCTTAATGAGACAGCCAGTAAGAAATCGAAAATATATGCACACATATCACGTGCACTCACCTACACAGTCCATGAACATCAACACATCAACTAGTTTACATACACAAGAGTCATCTACAGTGGCCCAACTTCAGTAAATATCCCTTTACCAGTAACAAATGAAAGGTGAATATATTTTTTTCAAAACCTCTAGTATGTATTTAAACTCACCTTGAGAAACACTTCCTTAAATGTTTTGGGATACTTCCTGCATATCACATCTAACTATTCATCATGGATGAGTTCAGTTTAATAAGGAAACAAACCCAATTGCCTATGTGGTCTGAAGGAAGGGTAATCAGGTCAAAAGGGTACATACTAAGGGTATGTGACCTAGGCAGAGAGGTCAGGGCAGAGGAGGGTTTAGTCTGACCTAATAGCTAAAACATGGAAGGCTTGCTTTTCAAAAATTTTAGTAGTGCATTTATTTAACTATTGGGGGGGGGGGCGCCGGTGCAAGGGCCAGGCCATGATGTAATGTCATAAAGTTGTGCTTAAAAGCATTAACTGTTTAATTTTGGAGAATTGTTTAACCACTAGAGGTCTTTGCTTCCAAATTAAATCTGAGATATTTAATTGCACTACTGCAAATATTATACACATACACATATACATATGGGGTATAAAGGGATTAAATGAGATAAAGCAAGCCTAACACTTGTTCTGGTGCGGGGACATAGTAATAATTAAATCACCACCACCTCTCATTTTTCTAGCCTTGGTGACTGCCATCCTAATTCTACTTTTTTTTCTTTAGTTTAGCTACACTAGGTTAAGTATCATTGTTGTGTGTAGAGTCTTGTGTCTGTTGAGTATCTCACTCAATGTCCTCAAAGATCATACATGTACACGTGACAGTACTGCCTTCTTTTTAAAACTGAGTAATATTCCTTTGTGTGTTCATCATGTTTCATTTATCCACTCACTCACTCACTCATCATCCATTCATCTATGGATGCTTCAGTTCTTCCCAAAGGTGACAAAAAATAAAATAACTCTCTTGACTGACTCCTGGCTTTCTTTTCTTGAGGCCAATTTAAGCTCTCCTGTATACACTATACTCCTGGGAGCTAGTGACAACTGTTTCTTTCCATCAGTGGCTTGTGTTTAATGGTAACTCAGGATATTATGTGCTAAAAATGTATGTAACAGAACTATAACATGGAAGCCTGGCTTTTCAAAAAATTCAGTAGTGCATTTATTTAACTACTTTGAGGGGGACAAGCGTGATAATGTCATAAAGTTGTGCTTAAAAGCATTAACTGGCTGGGCAGTGGTGGCACATGCCTTTAATCCTAGCACTTGGGAGGCACAGGCAGGTGGATTTCTGAGTTTGAGGCCAGCCTGGTCTACAGAGTGAGTTCTAGGACAGCCAGGCCTACACAGAGAAACCCTGTGTGTGTGTGTGTGTGTGTGTGTGTGTGTGTGTTGGGGGGGGGGGCAGGGAAGAAAAAAAAAAGCATTAACTGTTTAATTTTGGAGAAATTATGTAATCACTGGAAGTCTTTGCTTCCAAATTAAATCTGAGATATTTAATTGCATTACTCCAAATATATAAATGAAATACACACATACACCAGGTATAAAGGGATTCAACGAAATAAAGCAAGTCTAACACTTGCTCCAGTGAGCAGACAATATGTTGTCAATACACAGAAAAACTTCATTTCTACTGAACAATTAATTTACCATACCACTTCTGAGATGGTCTAATGTACAAAACTCAGATTTATGTAATTTTCAAAAAATACTGGTAAACTGGCAAGAACCAGTACCAAAAACAGTTTAAAAACAAAACAGTCCCGCTGAAAAAGATGGCCCGTAAACGTTTGCTATGTTGTCTATTAATTGTTCTCATGAATCGAGTGCCTAAATCCGTGTTCAGGAGTGCCAGACCTCGTACAAAATGTTTGACATCTAAGTCCTCCCTACTAACGACCGGCACTGCGTTCCTGGAACCATGGACAAGTCAAAACTCATCCACTTCTTCAAGCATCTCTGAGGGGTTCCAATTACCAAAGATGACCCCAGCCCCAGCTTTTCCACTGCGATGTCACCGTCCGGCGTGGCTGTGACAACGCTGCAGGGCGGCACGTGCTGAGCCCGAGGCACCGCCTCGCGGCTGGCAAGACCTCCTCACCCCCAGCCCCATGACCCGCCCACGGCCCGCTTCCAGACCAGCTTCCTTCCAGACTCGCCTGGACCCCACATTTGAGCCGTACCTCGGCGGTAGATGGCCTGCCTACACCTGAAGGATATTGGGGGGACGAAGCAGCTTTGGGGGCGCGCGCCTGGCTGCCCGGGACCCCGCCGCTCCGCCTCCCCTTCACACGCCCGTTTCGAGGGCCAAACTGTCGCCGCGCCGCGCGCCATTCAAACGGAGGAGGCGCGGGGCTGCAGGCCGGAGCGCGGCGAGAGCGGGCCCTGCGCACACGCTCGCGCCCGCACTGCCAACGGCCCGACTGCACCAGCGCTCCCCACTCGCCGGCCCCGCCCCCCGTGGGTCCCCGCGGGTCCCTCGCGGGCCCGCCGCGCTCACCCGAATTTACCGCCAACAGCGCCGCCATCTTGGAGGAGGACTGAGGGAGCGCTCCTGCCGCGGGGAGGACCCCGGGCCCGAGGGCCTGCCCGCGTCGACGCCTGAACACAAGGGCGTCCCCAGGGCCTCCGAGAACGCCCTGTGAGGCTCGAGCGGGTGTGCACAAGGCTCCCCGCCCTGCTCTGGCCTAGGGCCATCGAGTCTAACTGCGACCATTACCGTTAAAACAAGCCGAGGGCAACCGGTTCGGAGACTAGCTGTGCAATGCATCATGGGACCCGTAGTTTTATTTCGAGTAAACCGTGCAGTTGACTAGTGTTCAAAAACGGAAATCAGTGAAATTGAAAAAGTTCTCGCCGGGCGTGGTGGCGCACGCCTTTAATCCCAGCACTCGGGAGGCAGAGGCAGGCGGATTTCTGAGTTCAAGGCCAGCCTGGTCTACAGAGTGAGTTCCAGGACAGCCCAGGACTACACAGAGAAACCCTGTCTCAAAAAAAAAAAAAAAAAAGAAAGAAAGAAAAAGAGAAAAAATTCTCGTTACCTTCATTTCAAGTTAAATTTCATTTGAATAGCCTTACCTTGAGAGAGTAGAGTGAAGTGAGTCCAAGTGATTGGGAATTTCTATTTAGTAAGTATATTCTGTAGACATAATCACATTGTACTTCGAAAATTACAGACGAATTTCTGAGTTCGAGGCCAGCCTGGTCTACAAAGTGAGTTCCTGGACAGCCAGGGCTATACGGAGAAACCCTGTCTCAAAAAAGAAAAGAAAAGAAAAGAAAAGAAAAGAAAAGAAAAGAAAAGAAAAGAAAGGAAAGGAAAAACACGTTACAGAATAGAATGGAAGCGGGCTAGTGAGATAAGAACCTAAGAAGCCTACTAACTTCTACATACTGTTAGAACTACTAATTCTGTCTTGAGCTTTCATTAAATCTACTGTGAAATATAATGATTTCTGTGAATGGTTGCTGTCAGTAGCGATCTGCTTGAAAGCTCTTCGCTTATATTTGGAAGCCTTCAATGGAGAGTTTTTTGTTGTTTTTTTTTTTAAAGATTTACTTATTGATTATATGTAAGTACACTGTAGCTGTCTTCAGACACTCCAGAAGAGGGCGCCAGATCTCGTTATGGATGGTTGTGAGCCACTATGTGGTTGCTAGGATTTGAACTCTGGACCTTCAGAAGAGCAGTCGGGTGCTCTTACCCACTGAGCCATCTCACCAGCCCTCAATGGAGAGTTCTAAGCCAAGCACCTCTTTCACTAGCGACTGACCAGACTGCCCTTACAGCAGCCCTGCTATTCTGGAGAGTTTACAGACACCCTGGGGATATGCTCACATTTGCACAGCTGAAGACATGCTCCAGTCATGGTCACTCCACAGCCTGTACTAGCCTTTGAATGTACTGGAATTAGACTAGCCTAAGTGAACTCCCAGTGACCCTGTGACCACTTTCAAGCAGGCTATAGGAGGAGCACTCTTCCTGGTGTTGGCTCATCAGAGGACTTGTGATTGGTACAGAAAGGAATTCATTTGCATGAAGGATTGTGTTATGGTTGGTGCAAACACCCTTACCAAATGCCCCTTCTGGTTATATAAACAGGCTGTTTGGTTTTCAAGTCAGCTGCGAGACACCCTTTTTGAACTGCCTCTGCTGTTACATCCTTAAGACCATTAAAAGGTTCTCTCAAAAAACAACAACAGCCGGGCGTGGTGGCACACACCTTTAATACCAGCACTCGGGAGGCAGAGGCAGGCGGATTTCTGAGTTCGAGGCCACAAAGTGAGCTCCAGGACAGCCAAGGCTACACAGAGAAACCCTGTCTCGAAAAACAAAAAACAAAAAACAAAACAAAACAAAACAAAAAAACAACAACAACAAAAATTAAAGCAGGGTGGTGGTGGCTTATGCCTTTAATCCTAGCACTAGGCAGGCAGGTCTGTGTGAGTTCAAGGCTAGCCTGGTCTACAGAGTGAGTCCCAGGGCAGCCAGAGCTACATGGAGAAATCCTGTTTCAAAAATAAATGAAATGAAATAGACTAGACTGGCCTCAAACTCCCAGAGACCCAGTGGTCTCTGCCTCCCAGGTGCTGGGGTTAAAGGTGTGGGCCACAAGGCCAGTATGGCTCGCTAAGCTGACTGCATAAAGACAGGCAGATGAAGTGACAGCAGAGTAGTTACTGAAGCAAAGGTCACAGGGGCAACAACAGCTACAATAGCAGCAGGTTCAGACCCAAAGTGGCCGACAGGTTCCAGCGGGTCATAGGGTACTGACAATCTAAGAACTGGGAGAGAATGTCAAGGATGTGTTGTTGAAATATAAAGAAGCCAAGAGAGAACAGAGCGTAAAACTTAACAATAGAAGGACATAGAGACAAAATTTGAGTACTGCCTGCCTTGAGAACAAGAGGAGATGGGAAACTGGGCTTTCACTGCAGGAAGGGAGAGGTCTAAGGAGCTGCTACACCTGAAGGACCCGGAGCCCTGAGACGCTAGGCCTGAGAGACAAAATGCATTGTCAAAGACTATGGTTCTTGATGCCTAGGCCCACGAGCTGTGACGCTAACAGATACTACTTGCTGCTGCCTCCCTATCTTCTTAGTACTCCTAGAAGCCACAAATTACAATAGCCACTGAGCGGCCTAAACATAGTTTATATGGTGGCTAGTGTTAATTGTTACCTTGATAGACTCTAGACTCGCCTGTGAGACAGGCTTCTGAGAATGCCTGTGGACAATTATTTTATGTTTATTGAGGTGGGAGGAAAAACACCTCAGTAAGGGTGGACCACCCTCTGGCGGGGATCCTTGACTGTTTGAGTGGAAAGGAGCTGAGCAGCAGCACGCATGGATTTGCCACTCTGTGCTTCCTGGTGTGGCCAAGCTCCTCCCGTCTAGACAGAATAGTTGTACCCTTGCACTATGAGCTGAAGAGAATTCCTTCTCTCTTGAGTAGCGTTTGTCAGGGCATTTTAAAACAGCAACAGGAAAACAAGCTAAGACAGGGAGGGTAAAGGCCAGAGCAACAACCCTTGGACCAGAAGACTACCATGACTAAGTCTCTAACTTCAAAAGTCTGGAGCACCAGCCCTCTACTTCCAGAGCTTGGAGTTCTAAGCCTCTGGGTCTGTTACTCTAAATCCTAGGCTTTGGCTACTCAAGGGCTGTAGACAGCCGTACTGAAAGAACGATTCCTTGCCCACTTGTGATTTCTATCTGGGAACACTAGGACTCCCACCCAGGTGAAGTGTTATCTGCTGACATAAAAATGGGAAGGTCAAAAACTCGAGGGTCACTCAGAAACTGAGCTTCCTTCAGTTGACAACATGTGTTCATTCTACCTTGCAAACATTCCTGGGGGGCTGGAGAAATGGATCAGTGGTTAAGAGCACTGATGCTCTTCCAGCGGTCCTGAGTTTAATTCCCAACAACCACATGGTGGCTCATATCCATCTGTAATGGGATCCAGTGCCCTCTTTTGGTGTGTCTGAAGACAGATACACTGTACTCATATACATAAAATAAATAAATAAATCTTTTTTTTTAAAGATTTATTTATTTATTATATGTAAGTACACTGTAGCTGTCTTCAGACACACCAGAAGAGGGAGTCAGATCTCATTACAGATGGTTGTGAGCCACCATGTGGTTGCTGGGATTTGAACTCTGGACCTTCGGGAGAGCAGTCGGGTGCTCTTACCCACTGAGCCATCTCACCAGCCCAAATAAATCTTTTTTAAAAAGAAAAACAAAAACAAACATTCTTGGGGCTCTGTTCTCCTCTCTCCTGCCAGGCCCCTTCTCTGAAGGTCTCATCGCATACTGGATATTTTCCAACCTTCTTTGAAATGCTCTTTCTGATTTTCAGCTCGTTCCCCCTCGTGGATTCTTAGAGTGGTTTTCAAATCCACAAGGATGTCATGTTTTGTCCTCATTAATATTCTATTACTTAATAGTGTCATTTGAAAACTTAGCAATTCCCTGACATGTCCTTCTTCAACCTCCCACTCTTTCTCTTTCTTCCTTTCGTCCTTCCTTCCTTTCGTCCTTCCTTCCTTTCTTCCTTCCTTCCTTTCTTTCTTTCTTTCTTTCTTTCTTTCTTTCTTTCTTTCTTTCTTTCTTTCTTTCGTGGTTTTTTGAGACAGGGTATATTTTTCTGTATAGCCCTGGCTGTCCTGGAACTCACTCTGTAGACCAGGCTGGCCTCAAACTCAAAAATCCACACGCCTATGCCTCCCAAATGCTGGGACTAAAGGTATGTGTCATCACTGCCTGACTCTCCCACACACTTTCTTCCTGTAGTGTCTTTTACTCTGATCATTCTGGACTTTCATCTTCCTGTGAAAATATTATTTACCGAGTCATGTGCCAAGGCCTTTGCACCTGTTCTGTACATCTGAATTGACCCCCACTTCCTTTCTATCTGAGAACCACCCACTAACCTATCCTCCAATTACACCACTCCTCCAAATCATTTGGCCTGTGTTAATGGGAAACTGTATGACATCATCCTACTGACACAGCTGGCTCAGGGTCCTCTTAACAGATCTCTCCATCATCCTTTTTACCTATCTATGTGATAGTCCTAAGTCCCATGACACCCAGACTCACACTAAAACTATTCGCTTATTGTAGTCAATGTGTATTAAAAGGTTCCCACCGAGACATATTTGCCCTGGGATACTGACAGTCTTGTGGTGGAGAAGGAAATATATCCCCCTGAGATCCCCTGCCACAGGGACTGTCAATCATAATGTAGCAATTGGCTCACATGAAAAGGGGACTTTCCATAAGCTGAGGACTTAGAACCCATCCTTACACCTTAGGTCCCACTTGTTTCCAGTTCATCTTCTACATTGTAACCAGCCTCTTCCTAAAACCCTTCCTATTCTTCTTACTGCCATGGCCTCTTTCTCCCTGCATTGTTGATATGATCATCTGGTTACTCGGCTTTGGCCTTCAAGCCTCACCTTGGGTATTACCTCCCTTCATCCCATTCCTAGCACGGACCGAGTTAAAATGCTTCTTATGCTCTTATAGTGTACTATAGTTTTTTTTTGTTTTGTTTTGTTTTTTTTGTAACTTCTTCCTTCTGGACAGAAATATCCATATAGAAGAGTGACCAGTAAATAATGAATAAAAATTCATCAAATGAGTAAGAATGAGGAGGCTGGAGAGTTGGTTCAGCAATTAAGAGCACTGACTACTCTTCTGAAGGTTCTGAGTTCGAGTCCCAGCAACCACATGGTGGCTCACAACCATCTGTAATGAGATCTGACGTCCTCTTCTGGTGTGTCTGAAGACAGTGTATAGATATAATAATTAATAAATCTTTAAAAAATGAGTAGCCGGGCAGTGGTGTCACATGCCTTTAATCCCAGCACTTGGGAGGCAGAGACAGGCAGATTTCTGAGTTTGAGGCCAGCCTGATCTACAGAGTGAGTTCCAGGACAGCCAAGGCTATACAAAGAAACCATGTCTCAAAAATAAAAGAGTAAGAATGAACAAAAATTTCCACCTTATTATCACTAATTTTTTTTTAAAAAAATTATTTACTATGTATACAGCTTTTTCCTGCTTGTATGCCTGCAGGCCAGAAGAGGGCACCAGATCCCATTACAGATGGTTGTGAGTCACCATGTGTTTGCTGAGAATTGAACTCAGGACCTCTGGAAGAGCAGTCAGTGCTCTTAAACTCTGAGCCACCTCTCCAGCCCCACTAAATTTGTTTCTTTTCTAGGCTGGGTCTTTCTATATATAACACTGGTTGTCCTGGAACTCACTGTGTAAACCAGGCTGTTCTTGAACTCACAAAGATATACCTGCCTCTCTGTGCTGGAATTAAAGGTGTGCACTATCACACCCTGGTCTTGTTTAGATTTTTAATGTGCCCCAAAGCTCATGTGTTGAAAACTTGTCCCCAGTACATCAGCATTCAAAAGTGAGCTTTTGGGAGGTAATTGAACAGTGAGGGCTCTCACTTCATGGATGAATTAATTCATTTTTGAACTTACGGCTTCACATGTTTGGGAGGTGAGATTTTCTTATGATCGAAGCCCCCTCTCTGCTTCCTGGACATCATGAGCTAAGCAACCATGCACTACTCCACACTGTCCATCAGGAGGCTCTGCCTTCCACGGGCCCAGAGCAAAGGCAACCAGAGACCATGGACTAGAATCTTTGAAACTCTAAGCTAAAGTAAATCTCACTAATTTTATTGTCTTGGGTACTTTGTCTCAGCAATGAGAACCTGACATGCATCCATGACTAGAGTGTACCTGGGGCTTATTGAAGACAGCATCATAAGGATGTAGCTTATGAAGATCCTCTCTTGAGAGTATCTAGAGACTCTGGGACTAGGTGGATAACTTCCTCCCCTGATGCTGGACTGTCCTGTGTGGCTATAAAAGAGACTTCCTCCTATGGCAGATCTCTGGGCCTGACAAGGGTATGAACCACTTGCTAAGCCTAAAACACCAAGTTAGGTAGAGTAAAACTTCTGTTTGCAAATCAATTCATAAAATTCAAAAGAGTCCAGGTTAGAAGCTGCAGAGGGCTCATCCATGAATAAAGATGTATCAGTTCAGCACTCAACAGCATCAGTGAATTCTGTTGCCCTCTTGACGCAACCATGTGACTGCAACACGTTACACAGCTCTGCACGTTTTAAAGTACACATTGAATGAGCCCGATAGCACTGATAAGACTAAGTTGAACGCTTCTAACGTTAGATGGTCTGGGTGGCGGCAGGACCTCGATTGGAATTTTGCTCTTCCTCACGCTTTCCATCTTCCCCAGGTGCAGTGCTCAGGAGTAGCACATGTGTGCACATGCTCCGATCAGCTGCAGCTATGAGCACGGCAACTCAGAAGCAAGTCAGTTTATTGTAGAGTCTGAGGTGGAGAAGATGATTCATTTATTAAAATGTTTGTGTCAGGAGTGTACAGACTGAATTTAGATTCCCACAAACCCCCTATGTGGCATAATAGGCAACCCGTGATTACAGCAGTACTGGTCAGGATTCTCTAAAGGAACAGAACTAGTAAATCGTGTGTGTGTGTAAGGAATTTATTAATGTGACTTATAGGCTGTGGTCTGGGTAGTTCAACAATGACTCTCTCCTGACAAAAAGTCCAAAAATCCAATCGTCGTTCAGTCCATGACACTGGATGTCCCAGCAGCCCCAAGCTGGTGCTGGAGCCCTGGGAATTCCAAAAGAACAGATAGTCTTCAGTCCACGTTGGACTCCTGAGGAAAAATCCACTGTGAAGGACTGCCTCAGCAGTGGGGTAGATGAGCTTTTGAGTGAGAGTAAAGGCAAGCAAGCAAAAAGCATAAACTTTCTTCTTCTATGTCCTTTTATGTGAGCCTTCACCAGAAGCTATGTCCCAGATTTAGAGTTCGTCTTCCTATCTCAAATGATACAGTCAAGAACATTTCCCACAAGTGTACCCAACTGCTTGGGTTTTAGCTAACTCCTGAGGCAGTCAAGGTGACAACCAAGATTAGTCACCACACAAACCTTGAAAGGCAAAAAAACAGAATCTGATCCCCCAGCAAGCTGGCTGGGAAGACTAGCCATATGATTGAACTCTGGGTTTGGTTGAAAGATCCTGACCCAAGGCAGAAGAGAAATCCAGGATTATTTCCAACATCAATCTCAGGCCTTTATATGCACAGGAACATGTGTACATGCATGTGCGAGTACCCACACACATCCACACACCTATGCCCATAGGCATGCAAACATGGATGGTACACACAAACGTATTTTTAGGCATACACACAGTACACACAGGGAAAAAATTAAAAACAGACAAACATTAAGACAAAGAGGCTGGGATTGAACTCAGGACCTTGCAAATGCTGGGCATGCACTTATTTCATGGAATGAAATAGAAATGGGATGATGCTCCCGAGGACAGTTGCTGGGGCCACTGTGCCTGCCACTGCCATTTTTTCATCCTGTTACCACCTCAGCCTGATCTACTTGTAATCAAGGTCACAATTAGACAAGGAAAAAAAAATAAAGAGAAGATTTTATTGAGCCTCATGCTGTGGCACATGGAAGAGGACATACTTGTTTAAATTGCCAGAAAGGAGTCAGCAAGCATAGGCTACACAAATGTAATCTACACCAATCACAACACAGATAACTTCCAACCACAAGCCTTACATAATGACCAGTCCCAAGCCCTGAGTTGCATGATCCACAAGCTTTCTGTTGAGTCGGGAATGTCAGGAGTTTGCCTGCTTCCCCATGGTATCAGCAAAAATATTTACAGAGTGATCAGAGTCACAGAGAGTTCTAGGATGTCTGGAGAGAAGTCTCCCAAAGCCAGTGTCCTTTGCCCGGAGTGCAGTGACGGGAGTAAAGCTGCCTGAAGCAGAATCCATGGTCAGTAGCAGAGATGGTAGTGCTCCTTGCATCTGGAGGGGAGTTTCTTCACAGTGTCTATGAAGTCTTCCAACTAGGTAGAATGCTCTGATGGTAGTCACGCTGGTTGCAGAAACAAAGAGGGGCTGGTTTATATCGTCCTGCTCAAGGTGGACAGGCACTTAAACGTTCTCTAGGTCGGGAGCCATATCTCAGTGGTAGAGGGCTTAACCCACTTATGAACTGCCATGGGCTCCATTCTTAGCACCAACAAACAAGGCATGGCTCTGTGGAATGTATGGACTGTAACTCACACGTCTCACCTTTGGACACTCACCTTTGAGCTTACAGAGCCTTAGTCTAAGTAAAAATTTCATGGCAGGGCCTGGAGAGAGGGTTCAGTGATCAAGAGCACTCACTGATCTATCTTGAGAACCAGCGTTTGGTTCCCAACAATGACATCCAGCCACTCACAACCACCTGTAACTACAGCTTTAGGGGATCTGATGTCCTCTTCTGGCTTCCACTGGCATTAGCATGCATGTTTATAAACACTTGCAGGCACACTTACATATACATAAAATAAAATAAAATTTTCTTTATATGGAACCTCCAAAATATATGAGCCAAAAATGGGACAAAGTTTAATATATAGTTTTTGTTTTTTTTTAAAGCCAGGACATGCAATTACTATCTTAATATGCTATCTTGATTTTTTTGGTGCAAGAACAAATTTCCAGGTATAATTTAAAAGGATCTGGATTAATGATAGATTTCTGTAACTTTTGCTTCCTTATTATATGCTATCAAGCTAAGCTGTGACCGTGATTAAACACAGGCAGAAAAGGAAGTGTAATCCAGACAAACACATCTCTGCCAAAAGTTCAAAAATACTCAGACATTTCCCTGGTGGTGTTTTGCAATTCTTTGCATGTTGCATTTCTCCCCCATTAACCTAGTCTGCAGCTGGCCCTATTTCACCCCCTCAGAAGTCTCTAAACAAAACTGTCTGGATTCAGATCTCTATTTTTAACACCCTTGAAAATTCCCTTGAGTAAATTACTTGATGTAAATGTATGAAATGCACTCTGGACTCTTATTAACGTCAAGTATATTATGGTCTCTGAAGGTAAATTCCATGTGTTTAATAAGACCTCCAGCAAGGAAAGCAAATGGAAAAAAGAAAGAGATCCAGTACTAGTGCCTCCCACACAACCACACAGCCATGACTTTGTGAAATGGTAACTTGTAAAGCACCATACGAGCTGCAGAGAAGGCTCACATTTGAACACACGCGCTGCTCTACCGTGAGGCCTAGATTCTGGATCCCTGCACCCACAAACACCTGGGCACCTGCACACACACATGCACATACAGTCATACTGACACTTACACACACACACACGTTAAAGAATGAAGAAAATGAAGCTGCATGGAAATTTAGATAGGGGAATGGGACAAAAATGCTTTTGCATCTTTTTCTTCTTTCATTGAATGAGTAGATGAAGGGTTTTTAGGAAGTGAAGGAGAGAGGGGAGAAAGAGAATGTGGAGAAAAAGAAACAAAATAAACCTTCAGGGCTTTCTCCCGGAATCTACAAACTTGCCCCTCCCAAGAACTTGAACTCTAGGTAGGCTTCTTAGATTGATGTGGAGTTGAGGGAAGCGGCCAAAGCTTCAGAATCAATAGAATAGACCTCATTGGTAATATGAACAGCTCATGGATGCGGTCAAAAACGTAGTCACATGACAGACAAATACGTAGGAACAAATTTCCAAGTGAATGGAACTTTGCAGGATCCTTCTGCACGCATTCTCTCATTTTTTCATCATAAAGCTTTAATAAATGACAGGTTTTCAAGTGGGTAAACTGCGAGTCAGACAAGTCAATTGGCCTGTCTAAGATCTCTCAGGAGATAAGACAGCTAGATACAGCCCATGTGATCCAACCATAAACGCAGTGTTCTCTCTGCTCTAGAAAAAGGAAGATGAAATAAATCCTTTCTTCCTGATGCTGGAATCACCCGTGCAAAGATGGAGTCTAGGCTGCTCTTTCATGGTGCTACAAAGGTCTCTTTTAAGTCTATACAAAAGGCTAGACTGAAAGGGGATGAAGAGAGAGGTTGCAGCACTGACTTAAACAAAAGAGGCAAGAAAATTACTACGTTCATGGTGCTGCTAGGAGTGTGGCTCATTGGTAGACGTTGTCTAGCATGCACGGGTCCCTGAATTTAGTCCCTGGCATGCATAAGTCCCTGAATTCAGTCTCCAGTAGGCCCCCCAAATATATATACACTGTTCTAAAATGTTTACCTTTCTCACAAACTGTAAAAGAGGAGGTGAGGGTTTTGTTGTTGTTGTTGTTTTTTTTGCTTGAAGACAGACAAAGACCAATGGCATCAGCATTATCATGTTAGTATCCAATGATTACTTGAACTAATTCTTATTCCTGTATAGCAATATCTTATGCTCATTGCATAGGTGGAGTTTTTCATTTCATATTCCACATATTGTTCTGTTGGTAGGTTAGTTGGTTGGTTGGTTGGTTAGTTGGTTGGTTGATTGGTTTTTAAGACAAGATTTCTGTGTTTAGCCTTGGCTGTACTGGAACTAGCCATATAGACCAGTCTGACTTCAAACTCAGAGATCTTCCTGCCTCTCTCTCCTGAATGCTGGGATTAATAGTGTGCACCACCACTGCCTAGCATCACTTACTTAACTCTTAAGGAGTGAAGATTAAATGAGCTTGCACATTTCAAACGAACAGTTAAGTAAGTGATACCCCTGGCATCATGCAGTGGTGCTCATGCAGAGAGTTGGGCTTCTCAGCATCACACAGTGGTGTTCACACAGAGCTGGGCTTCCCAGATTCACCTAACCATAGACTGCATCACCTTCTCGGGTGCCTGCCAGATTCCTTCTAAGAACAAGGAGACCTCCGTGTGACCTTGGTTAGAAGGATCACCCACACTGTGTTCCCACCCACAACACCCTTTTCTCCCTCCATCAAAACATTCCGTATTTTATTCAGTTCTGTAGTCGCATCTGAAATGACCTGTCCCTATAGGCTCAGAGTTATGGAAGCAGATGTTGTGACCATCTCATGCATCAAACACCTGGCTCAACATGTGGACCCTAGCAGCTTCTCAGTGCATAATGTATTAAGCTAATAACAAGCTGACTGAGGAAACACTGCTGATACTGTCTACCTAGAACTGTTTCAGAGAACAAATATAAAACAACTGTAGGAGGTATTACAATTCTACATCATCATCATCAAAGCTAGAGTACACAGCAGTTGAGTAATTTGATCAAGATCAGAGTAGTAATAGGTAGTTAAGTCAGGATTAAAACCCAGGCAATCTAGCTCCAGAGTCTACATCCAGAACTACTAAGCTGAATGAATGAATGGATGGATGGATGGAGAATGAATGAATGAATGAATGGGAAGGGAGAAAGCAAGCAAGCAAGAAGATACTTCAACAGTCATGGATTATCCCGGTGGCTCTTATTCCTTTCAGGCTCAGGTTGGTTCCTTCTCAGTGCCCTTCACCAGTTGAGCATCAGAGGTAGAACTTGGCTGCCTAGAGCCCCACAGATTTTCGTCTCTCTTGTTTTGCCTTTTTTTTTTTTTTTTTTTTTTTTTTTTTTTTTTTTTTTTTGTTCAGAGAAACAAATGGCTCAAGGTAGAAATAGTTTTCTAAATGTTTTGGAAAAGAACTGAAAACTGGAGTCGGGCATGGCGGCGCATGCCTTTAATCCCAGCACTTGGGAGGCAGAGGCAGGTGAATTTCTGAGTTCGAGGCCAGCCTGGTCTACAGAGTGAGTTCCAGGATAGCCAGGGCTACACAGAGAAACCCTGTCTCAAACAAAACAAAACAAAACAAAACAAAACAAAACAAAACAAAACAAAACAAAACAAAACAAATAAAGAAACAAAAGAAGAACTGAAAACTGGGGCTAGAGAGATGGTTCAGCAGGTAAGAGCTCTAGCTGCTCTTTCAGAGGACCTGAGTTCAATTCCCAGCACCCACATATGGCTCACAACCATCTACCATGGGATCTGATGCTCTCTTCTGGCCTGCAGACAGATCACTCATGTACATAAAATACATAAATTAAAAAACAAACAAACTAAAGACTGATTCTCATAGCATTGCTAGATGTTGGTAGAGTGCCAAACTGGAGGGTTGGGGCTGGGATTATTATTTTATTTACAACTCTGCAATATCTTGCTGAAGTTTCTAACATCCTAAGTAAAATGGGAAAAGTATTCAAACAAAATTGTACCTATTTGCTGGACAAAGGTGATGCACGCCTTTAATCCCAGCACTCGGGAGGCAGAAGCAGACAATTTCTGAGTTCGAGGCCAGCCTGGTCTACAGAGTGAGTTCCAGGACAGCCAAGACTACACAGAGAAACCCTGTCTCCTGAAAAGAGAGAGAGAGAGAGAGAGAGAGAGAGAGAGAGAGAGAGAGAGAGAGAGAGAGAGAAGAAAAATTGTACTTATTTAAAGCATGCAGAAACTGCTATTATGACATCTGTGTGTTCTATTACTCCACTTGTTCTACAAAAGCTTGTATATAAAAATAAGAACGCTGGAGTCTGGGGTATAGCTCAGTGGTAGAACTTTTGCCTAGTCACAAACAAGGCTTGGGTTCAATCCCAACTGCAAAACAAACAAGGTTGTTTCTTAAAATACTCTTGCCAGTTTTTGGAATATGGAGAGGAAGGAAAAAAAAAGCACAGCTTGAAAATAGAAGGACCTAAGCACACACAATTCTCAAATCTTTCTACGGGTATTCTGGGAATTTGAAGGGTTTTGGATTTGGGGATTTTGTTTGTTGGTTTGGTTTGTTCTGAGACAGAGCTCATGGAGCCCAGGCTGAACTGAAGCTCACTATGCTGCTGAGGACTCTGAGGCTCCCTTCTGATCCTCCCCCTCCCCCTCCCAGGGCTGGGATTATAGGCTCAGCCGTTTTGTGATGCTGGGAATCAAATCCGGAGCTGTACCTACTAAACTACTCTACCAACTAAGCTATATCCCCAGAAAGAACTTGGAGTAAGATTGCACAGAATTATGCTCTTAATAACAGAGCATGGGTTAGCACTATTCGTGGGCCACTGGCCCGGCTCAGAGGGTTGCTGCCAAGCCTGACAGCCTGAATTTCATCCCCAGGAACTACATTATAGAAAAAGAGAACCAACTCCTCACGTCGTCTGTCCTCTGACCTCTGTGTGTGTGTGCCCTGGCATGTAGGTCATGCCCCAACATCTCCACACTAGATAAATAAATAAATGTTGCATTTTCCTCAAAAGTTACCATTATTATGGTTTTCCCTTTATTTTTTTTTTCCTCACTGGAGAATCTGAAGCCCATGTATAGTGGTTAAGACACCACAGTCTATAACATTGACCCTGATCCCATAGCTGACCAGCATTTGCAGAACAAGTAAATAACATAGATGCAGGTACATAGCCAACTTCTGTGGCCTAGAATGCTTGCTTTTTTTTTTTTCTTCCGAGGCAGGGTTTCTCTGTGCAGCCCTAGCTGTCCTGGAACTCACTCTGTAGACCAGGCTGGCCTCAAACTCAGAAAGCCACCTGCCTCTGCCTCCCAAGTGCTGGGATTAAAGGCATGCACCACCACTGTCCGTTATTTTTTTTTAAAGATTTGTTTATTTTATATATATATGTCTCTATCTACCTGTAAACCTGTGTGCCAGAAGAGGGCATCAAATCCCATTATAGATGGTTGTGAGCCAACATGTGGTTGCTGGGAATCGAACTGAGGATCTTTAAAAAGGCAGCCGGTACTCTTAGCCACTGAGCCATCTCACAGCTCCTAGAATGCGTTAAAAGGAAAAATCAGAGCCCGGCTATAGCTTGGAAGTACAGCTCTCACTCAACATGGTGAAGTGTAGGGTTCCATTCACAGCACGATGGAAAAAGGAAAGAAAAATGGAGGCTGCCTTCTGCAAAGAGGCCAGTGTGAAATTACAGAGCTTACTATCCCCCAAATTGTTATAATATTCAAACTAAGAAATCAGAATGTATTTAACCTCTGAGCAAAATGATCTTCTAACAGACTGCTTTTTCAAGGTCTTTCCCGGGAATCATAAACGATTACAATGTTTGTCAACGCCCCTGGATTTCTCGTAGCAGTGGGGGAAAAGGGATCCTATGTTGGAAGTGTGGAACCTTCAGTGAAAACAATTTTTCCCCTGCCACCACTAGTCCCTGCCCACAGATTACCTCTTCAGAGGTAAACACTGCGGTGAACTCCCCGTGTGCCCTTCTGGAGGGAGTGATTACATCTATGACTTTCTCACAAGTGAAAGAGAGCCTGTACTCACTTCTGACCCGCTCCTCTCCCATGTGGCTTCAGACAAGTCTGTATGAATCTGCATTGTTCTTACAAATAGGTATATTGGATTCCATTATATAAAGACGTCATAATTTCTGCAGCTGGTCTACTATCATTTGACATTAATATTTTATTTTTAGTTATTGTAGACAATACTAAAAATATTCCCAAGCCCATAGACCATAAAAATTAAGAATTAAAAACAAATTTAAAAAATGTGGTAATTTAGGAAAACAATACACTGTAATGAAAATTAGAGGTTTGCCTTATGCAAAAGAATACTAGAGTTGGGTGAATAAATAGATCCCTTTATAAGTAAAATGGCTTAAGACATATATACAGTGTCTAGAAAGCAGAATAGGATTGCTGAAGACAAGTAACTTTGGCTACATGTACAGAGACCTTTCTCCAGAGTCAAACAGCCCTTAACACAGAAAAGTTATAGAATACAAAGATCTTTGTCATGAAAACATGACTTCAAACAGTATTGCAGGGAAAACAGGCAACGTGAAATGCTAACAATAGCAAGAAAATGTTAAAGGAACTGAGGCAAATCATGATGAAAAAAGATAACGTGTGTGTGTGTGTGTGTGTATGTATGTGTGTGTGGGTACAGAACCTCAGAGAATCCCCACACTGTGATGGGCCCAAATGGAGGTCAGTATAGCATCCATGAAAACATGGCTATGGTGGCTAATCTAAATTGACAACCTTGATAAGTTCTAGAATCACCTAAAAGAAGAAACTTCGGGCATTCCCGCAAAGGATTATCATAGCTATGTTAATTTGGGAAGAGCTCTCTACCCTGGGTGGAGCACTTCCTGGGCAGGAGTATCAGGCTGTTTAAAGTGGAGAAAGTGAGCTGAGCTGGAACGCTCATTACTAGGGGTGAAAGGTAACCGCCCACCTCCTCAAGCTCCTGTCACTGTGATTTTCCCATCATGATGAACTATATACCTTTGGGCTGTGTGAGCTAACACAACCTCTCCTTCCTTAATTGCTTTTGCTGTTTTGTTTCTTGTTGTTGTTTTGTTTTGTAATGAGACAGGGTTTCTTCTCTGTGTAGTCCTGGCTGTCCTGGAACCTGACCTATAGACCAGGCTTGGCCTTGAACTCACAGAGATCCACTTGCCTCTGCCTCCCGAGTGCTGGGGTTAAAGGTGTGAGCCACTGCCATACAGCTTGTTGGGATACTTTCATCACAGAAACTAAAAAGTAACAGTACTGGCTAGTTTTGTGTCAACTTGACACAGGCTGGAGTTATCACAGAGAAAGGAGCTTCAGTTGGGGAAACGCCTCCACGAGATCCAGCTGTAAGGCATTTTCTCAATTAGTGATCAAGGTGGGAAGGGCCCCTTGTGGGTAGTGCCATCTCTAGCTTTGGGTTCTATAAGCAAGCTGAGCAAGCCAGTGGAGGCAAAACAGTAAAGAACATCCCTCTATGGCCTCTGCATCAGCTCCTGCTTCCTGACCTGCTTGAGTTCCAGTCCTGACTTCCTTTGGTGATGAACAGCAATGTGGAAGTGTAAGCTGAATAAACCCTTTCCTCCCCAACTTGCTTCTTGGTCATGATGTTTGTACAGGAATAGAAACCCTGACTAAGACAATAACTAAGGCACACCTTGATCCAAAGTCAACCTCGATTCTTTCATCTTCTCAAGGAGAAGATTTGGAGGCTCAGCCTGGGCAAGTTGGGGGCAATGAAGTCGAATGTTGTGGTATGTGCATATAGTCCTTGTGTTTTATAAAAAGAAAAGAAGCCAGGGATATGTTTGGTGGCAGTGTAGTATGATGTGGGGGAAGAGGGTGCCTCTGCGGGCCCATGCTGAGGCATTTCTTCCCCCTGAGGTATCAGCCACAGGAAGGTATAGTATAAAGTAGAGTTTACTTGGGGCATGGGAAGGGGAGTTGAGGGAGGATGGGGGAAGGGAGGAGAGGCTGGCCATGAGCATGTAGAGAGAGGGAGGGGGAATGGAATGGGAAGAGAAGGGACAGAATGGGAAAACTGTAAGAGAGCAAGAGAAGAGATAGAGGACAAGCAGCCTCTTTTATAGTGAGTCAGGCACACCTGGCTGTTGCCTGGTAACTGTGGGGCGGAGCCTAGAAGAAACGCTATCAGTTCTAGCTGCTCAGAAGGCTGAGGCAGAAGGATCACTTGAGCCTATGGATTCAAGATCATCCTGAGCAGCATAGCAATGCCTTATCTCAAAACAAATGGAAACAGGAGTGAGCTACACTTTGCAATCAGATGTCCTTTCTGAAACTCAGAATGAATGATTTAAGGAGGAAGAGACAGGCATGTTTTGCTCGTAGCAACGTAAGTTACAGCAGTACCATTGGAGCCACCAAACAGTAGTAATGGATGTCACTGATGCCAGGAACCTGCTCTGCACACCTCCCCAGCTGCCAGCTGCTGGATCCTGCATGTTTTCAAAGCCTGCTTCTCACCGGGCAGTGGTGGCGCATGCCTTTAATCCCTGCACTTGGGAGGCAGAGGCAGGCAGATTTCTGAGTTCGAGGCCAGCCTGGTCTACAGAGTGAGCTCCAGGACAGCCAAGGCTACACTGTCTCAAAAAACAAAAGAACAAGACAAAACAAAACAAAGCAAAGCCTGCTTCTCCATTACCCAGACAATTGTTTTAACCATCCAGTATCTTCCTAATAAGTTTATTTTCTATTTGTGCCTGTCAAGGTTCATTGTTGTCCTTGGTGTTGATTAATTCAGCGGGTAGGAAGGCAAGCAGGCAAATGCAGTGAGAATAGCCCCTTTTAGAAACAACCAAAACTAAGGGTGTATGAAGAAGCCTTATGACGCTGCACTAGTTTGTAAGCTAGTTAAAAATATACTTAAAAAAAAAAAAGGAGTTTGAATATCCCACATCAGTGAACAATGCTTGTCCCAGAAGACATGGGTAAATGAAACTCACATTGATGGGCACAGGTTACCTCTTCATGATTTATTGGTCAGGGAGGCCCCAGAGACATTCAAGATAATACAGGCTAATTATATTGCTCATGGTTGCTGATCATAACTAGATGGTAAAACACTATTTCTGAAGACAACGCACACAGTGGTTGCTGTTGGGGTTCAGGAGTCACTACTCAAACCAAACAAATACTGATCTCAGTTAAGCAAGAATAATTTATTGAACGCACACCATAATACTGGAAGTCCAGGACCGAAAAGAAGACTGGGGTCCTAGCCTGCTCTCAGGGTAGGCTTTTTATAGGAAAAATCAGGCCCAAAAGTTTAAAAGGCAAAGAGAGGAGCAGTTGGCTTACGAGGCAAAGTATAATCAGCTAGCTTTTAAGCAGATTGGACCTGAGTAAGGTAAGAGGGGTGGTGGATGGGTGGTGGACAGAGGAATTTCAGAACACTGAGATAACAGAGCATGAGTATTTTAATCATAACCTTTTGGCTTGTTAGTAGCATTCTTCAGTGTCCGCCACAAAAGCTCATATGTAGGTGCAGGAAGGGCTGCCTGGTGGTCAGCTCTGACTCAAGCCATTTTAGACTTAACAGTTTATATAGACCTTTGATTTGATGGACCCTATGTAAAGCTTTGTGGAATTTCGTAAGATTAGCAAACCTCGTACAGAACAATCAGAACACACAGAACAAAATAAGGTATGTGGTCCGCAAGTCCTTGAGCCAAGTCAATGACTGGCAGACATGTTACAGCAACAGTATGAAATAGCTGGCAGGTATGGAACAAAATGGCTACAGCTATTCTAGGGGTGGGGTCAGACCACAGTTGCAGGACAAAGATAGCTCAGGAACTGATTAGGACCACCCCCTGCCACACACACACACACACACACACACACACACACACACACACACACCCTGGGTAGCCTTCATAGCTTTGGAAAGTCTTATATAGATTTGGGGAAAGAATGGCCATTAATGGTCTTATCTAGCACTGGCCTCTGTATGCCACAACGTTGACCTGTCAGGCAAGATGTACAGCATTGTTTATGGGAGTAACCAAATTGCTGTCCTGACTGGAATTGAGGCTTGTTCCACTGGCAGGAATTCACAGGCCCTATAAACATGCTTCAAACTAGTGGCTAGGGAAACCAAAGGCCCCACATCTGAACCTTTTGATGCTGTTTTTCTAAATGGTCATGCTGCTCCCAGCAAGAGAAGTTCCTTATCACAGTGGGTAGTGGTCAATGCAGAGATGCATTTCTGTTCACAGTACTAAGGCTAAGTTACTGTAGTTGTTCAACCATAGATGGGACAAACCAACCCAGCGGCACCGAGAATACTTGGGGCAGGGGCAGAAAGAATGTGAGAGCCAGAGGATGAGGAAGATTGCTGTGAAATGCTGTTCTCTGGGCATAACACGGCTCTTGCACACATGAACTCACAGCAGTTGAGATTACTTACCCAAGACCTGTACAAAATCAAGCCAGCTACAAATTCCGGCACAATGCTACTTGTGGTGGTACACATACCTTTAATCACATTCTTGGAGAGAAGATACATGCGGGTATCTGTGTGTTGGAGGCCAGCCTGGCATACACAACAAGATCTAGGCCAAGTCTGTGAAGGCTATATCATAAGACCCTGTCTGAAAAAGTCAAACTCAAAACAAAGCAAAAAAATTCCCAGCATAGAGGAGAGGCTCCCAAGGCCTCATTCTTGGCTGAGGAACTGCTGGCAGTTTGCTGGCTGCTTGGGGAGAGAAAAGTCACTTTCTATAGGAGTGTGGCCACTCTTTGGTTCCTAAAATCCAGTTGATGGTCCCAATCTCATGCATGCATTGAATTCAGTGGGTTAAAGTTAGAGAGAGAGAGAGAGAGAGAGAGAGAGAGAGAGAGAGAGAGAGAGAGAGAGAGAGAGAGAGAGAGAGAGATTGTGATAATTGTATATGCTTGGGCTTGGAAGTAGCACTATTAGGAGGTGTAGCCTTGTTGGAGTGGTGTGTCACTATGGGTGTGGGCTTTAATACCTTAGTCCTAGCTGCTTGGAGGCAAGTATTCTGCTAGCAGCCTTCAGATAAAGATGTAGAACTCTCAAATTCTTCCTACACCAGGCCTGCCTGGATATTGCCATGTTCCTGCCTTGATGATAATGGACTGAACCTCTGAACCTCTAAGCCAGCCCCAGTTAAATGTTTTTTATAAGACTTGCCTTGGTCATTGTGTCTGTTCACAGCAGTAAAACCCTAACTAAGACAGATAATATAAAAAGAGCATGAAGTTGGGAGAGAGCTGATGGGGGTCCTGGGGGAAGTTGGGGAGGGGGATGAGTGTGAACTGGCTATGACCAAGATACTGAAAAGGAAAAAGAAGCACAGGACAGAGAGCCTCAGAGCTGGTCCTTGTCACTGTATTTCAGCCTTCAACACCAGGAGAGGCACCCTGCTGGCTGGCGTTCACCAGCCTCAGTCTCCAGCTACCAGAAGTTCAGGTAGGCTGTCTGTCTGAAGACCACTCTCTTTCTCACTGTCTCCTCTTCTTCCAATCACCCCTCCTCTCTTGTCACCATGTCCTGGCACTCAACTCCAGCGGAGGCACCTTGCTTGAATAGAGGCCATACCACACCCAGAATTCCAGGTAGACCACCAGACCTCGGACCACCCCTACTCCCTCAGTGTGTGCCTCCCACCCCCAGAGGCCACACCAGATGCCAGAAAGCCTGGGTAGGACACCTGCCCAGGGAACTCCCTCAGACTCTCAGTTCTATCTCCACCCTATGCCCAAGCCCCCACCCTCATCACCATATTCCAATCCCCAACACAGGCAGAGACCCCCCCCCAGCTCGACTAGGGGCCACCCCAACCACCAGTAGTCCAGTCCCCAACTCAGGTGGAGCCCCTCTGCTCAGCCATAGACCACACCAGCCAGATGACAGAAATCAAGGAAGAAAACACCCATTCAACGAAGACAAACCCAGAAATTGGCACCTAGACCTACAATCACCCCAATTCCAGATGCCTAGGGGAGTAAGAACACAAATGACACCAGAGCCCAGGTGTCCTACTACAGCAAGCCCTGAATATTCCAACACAACTGAAACACAAGAGAATAACCTCAAAACCAACTTATGAAGATGAAGATCCCAGAGGTCCTTAAAGAGGAAGTGAATAAACCCCTTAAAGAAATTGAAGAAAAAGACAAAAAAAAAAAAAAAAGGAGAACATGAATAAATCCAGTAAAGAAAGCCAAGAACAAACTGTTGACAAAAAACAAAACTGTTCAAGACCCCAAAATGGAAATAGAAACAGTAAAGAAAACAGAAATAGAGGGAATCCTGGAAATGGGAAATCTAGGTAAGCAAGCAGGAACTGCAGACACAAGGATTGCCAACAGAATACAAAAGATGAAAGAAAGAATCTTAGGCATTGATGATAGGATAGAAGAAACGGACACATAGGTCAAAGAAAATGTTAAGTCTAAAAAATTCCTGATGCAAAACATCCAGGAAATTTGGGACACTATGAAAAGACCAACCTAAGAATAATAGGAATAGAAAAATGAGAAGAATCCCAGCTCAAAGGCCCAGAAAATAATTGTAAAAAAATCATAGAAGAAAAATTACTTAACCTAAAGGACATGCCTATAAAGGTACAAAAAGCTTACAGAACACTAAATAGATTGGAGCAGAAAAGAAAATACTCTCTCTACATAATAACCATAACCCTAAACATACAGGAAAAAAATAATATTAAAAGCTGTAAAGCAAAAAGGTCAAGTGCCAAATAAAGGCAGACCTATTAGAATTACACCTGACTTCTCAATGAAGACTCTAAAAACCAGAAGGGCCTGGACAGATGTGCTGACCATAGATGCCAACCTAGACTACTATACCTATCAAAACACTCAGTAACCATAGATAAGGAAGCAAGACATTCCATGATAAAGTCAAATTTAAACAACGTCTACCCACAAATCCAGCCCCACAGAACATACCAGAAGGAAAACACCAATGTAAGGAGGTTAACTACACCTACAAGAACATAGAAAATAATCTCACACCAGCAAAACCAAATGAAGGGAAAGACACAGACACACACAGACACACACACACACAGACACACACACACACACACAGACACACAGACACACACACACACACAGACACACAGACACACAGACACACACACACACACACACACACACACACACACACACACGTTGGGATTGGTCTTGTACACAGTGTACTCAGATGCTGAGTTCTGTGCCCTGAGATCAGGTTGCAGTCTGGACATGGGCATTGTATTGACCAATGTGCTGTAAAGGATGTTCCCTGGTGATCTCTGATTCATTAATAAAAGGCTAACGCCTGTGCCTGGGCAGGAGAGAAAAGAGAAAGGTGGGACTTGAAATCAAATAGGGGATCTCAGGTAGGAACCACAAGGAAAAGAAAAAAGACAGGGAGGAGATGGCCATTAAGTGGGATGGACTTGGCATACAGCCAAGAGAAGTTCACCCTGAGGACAGACAACTGTCCTGGGCAGAAGCTTCCTAGGAGACACTAATTTGGCAACTAATGGGTCATTCATGTGGGTTTTAACAGCGTGGAAGGATTAGTATAACTCAGAACCTGCCCATCATAGTATGGACAGCTTATTAATAAATTACAGTGTTTCTGTAGAGTGTCATTTTCTTTGAGAGCAAAACAGGCAAGAATGTGGCAGAAGCCCTCCCATAAAATTACTTCAATACACACTCATACACATAACACTACCACCACCACCAACAACAATAAAAACAAAACTGGAATTAACAATCAATAGTCACTCACTATCAGCAGTCTCAATTCTCCAATAAAAAGACACAGATTAACAGAATGGATGGGGTGGGGCGGTGGGGAGGGGAGAGGGGCTTCTTTGAAATGGTTTTTCAGTGTTACCACTCTTCTGTATTGTGGGAAGTGAAGCAGCTCGTCTAGACGATATTCAGTGAAACAGCTCTTTTTTGGGGGGTGGGACAGCAATATAAACCTTGGGAAGTGGGTATGAGCTTTTCAAGGACAGTGTACATTATATGCTAGGGCCGAGGTACTGGAAATGCTTTATTCTCATGAAGAGGGTTTCCAGGTGCTTAAACCCATAATTTGTCTCAGAAGAAGGAAAGATCTTCCATGCTCATGGGTTGGTAGGATCAACAGAGTAAACAATGGTATTCCTACTGTACTGGCTAGTTTTGTGTCAACTTGACACAACTGGAGTTATCACAGAAGAAAGGACCTTCAGTTGAGGAAATGCCTCCATGAGATCCAACTGTAAGGCATTTTCTCAATTAGTGATCAAGGGGGAAAGGCCCCTTGTGGGTGGGACCATCTCTGGGGGTCGTCTTGGGTTCTATAAGAGAGCAGGCTGAGCAAGCCAGGGGAAGCAAGCCAGTAAAGAGCATCCCTCCATGGCCTCTGCATCGGCTCCTGCTTCCTGACTTGCTTGAGTTCCAGTCCTGACTTTCTTGGTGATGAAGAGCAGTATGGAAATGTAAGCTGAATAAACCCTTTCCTCCCCAACTTGCTTCTTGGTCATGATGTTTGTGCAGAAATAGAAACTCTGACTAAGACACCTACCAAAAGCAATCTACAGATTCAATAGAATCCCCATCAAAATCTCAACACAATTCTTTAGAGTTTGAAACACCAAAACTCAACTTCATATGGGAAAACAAAAAATCCCAAGGTGGATAAAGAAATGTGGTACATTTACACAGCTGTTTAAAAAAAAAATGACATCATGAAATTTACAGGCAAAAGGCTGAAACTAGAAAAGAAAAATCATCCAGACCCAGAAAGCCAAACATGTTAAGTGGATATTACCTGTAAAGTAACTGACGATCATGATACAATCCACAGAGCCAGAAAGGAAAAGTAACAAGGAGGGCTCTAGGGGACAAATTGATCTCTCTGCGGAAGGAGAGTAGAATAGATTTTGCAGGTGGACTGGGGGCAGGTGGGAATGGGAGCAGAAGAGACCAGGTAGAGGGGGAGGGATGGAGGAAGAGAATACAGAAGAGTCGACAGGAATTGGAGAGTATCTGGGGAACAATGTGGAAACCTAGTGCAGCAGAAACTCCCAGGAGTCTACGAGGGTGATCCTAGCAAGGACTCCTAGTAATGGAGGATACAGGAGCCATCTTCCCTAACAGGCAAAGCTTCCAGTGGTGGGACTGGGACACCAACCTAGCCACAAAACCTTCACCTAAAATGTCCTGCCTACAAGATGTGCTGGGGCAACAGAGAACTTGTGGAAATGGCCAACCAATGGCTGGTGTAATTTGATGCCCACATGACTAAAGAGAGTCCATGCCCAACACTGTCTGGATGACCAGGAATAGCAGGCTGGATGGTCCAGAGACCTAAAACAGAAAAAAAAAAGTCAATAAAATGATTCCTAATGGTGTTCTGCTATACTCATAGATTAGTGTCTAGCCCGATCATCATCAGAGAGGCTTTTTACAGTAGCTGATGGGAGCAGATGCAGAGACACACAGCCAAACATTAGGTACAGAGAGAGCCCAAACTAGAGATCTCCATCAGGTACCTTCCTCAAGGAACTCTGTAGAAGATGGGGAGAAAAGATTGTAGGAGCCAGAGGACAGAGAACACCAGGAGAAAAAGTCTACAGAATCAACTAAGCAAGGTTCATAGAGATTCACAGAGACTGAAGCAGCAATCACTGAGCCTGCATGGGTCTGCACTATGTCCTCTGCATATATGTTATGGTGGTTAGCTTGGTATTTACATGGGGCTCCCAACAGTGGGAGTGTGGGTGTCCTTGACTCTTTCTCTGCCCTTAGGACCCCTTTTCTCCTACTGGGTTGCCTTGAATAGCCCTGAAAGAAGGGTTTATGCCTAGGCCTATTGTAACTTTTTATGCTGTATTCATATCCCTGGGAGGCCCACTTATTTCTGGATTTACTGTATGAGAGAAGAAATAAAGGAAAAAAAAAATCTTAGGACTGGGATTTTAAGTAGTATAACCTTTAATTGAAGGTTATAGACTTAAATTCTCAGGAAAATCCAAGGGTATGAAAACGCAAGTTAAAGGTAAGTGTGGGTTGGGTGTGATGGGTTAATCCTTAGTCCCAGCACAAGCAGACAGAGGCAAGAGGATCTCTGTAAGCTTGAGAGCCATCTGGTCTACCTACCTAGCCAGAGCTACACAGTGGGACACCACACAGTGAGATCCTGCCCTCCCAACACATACACACAAAAAGATGTGCTCGAGAGTATGAGAAAAATGAAATGGACAGACTTGATCCCAACAGGCCGAGACTGCTTTATTAGAACAGTTAGGGGCCCCGGCCTTTCCACAGGATGAAGGCTGAATGCATTAGAAGGACTGGGAGACAAGTATATGTACACACACATAGATTGGTAGCTATCAGGACGTTATAGGTATTTTCTGTGGTTGACCTGGAGAAGGGTGGGTTGTTTTCAGTACCCAGGCATATTGTTCCTGCATGTGGAGCAGGACAGTCAGGCTGGGGCTAAGCCATTCTTTACAGCTAGGAATTATTGCCCCCTACAGCCTGACTCAATTCCTCATGACCCGAGGCTATTACCCAACAACGTGTTCCACATGCTCCCACTTCCATGTCTTGATTGCATAAAAGCAGGGCAAGTTCTTAGGATAATGATGTCATCATTCAAGGGACTCTTCTCACTTTGGGACCTCGGTCACATGGACATCAAAGTGTATCAGTGGTGACTTACAGTACAGTGACAACCTTGCTGTGTTCTCTTTGTCAAGCAGGCAGCTATTTGAAATCTCATGAGCTTTAACCCTTCCTTGCTTAGCATTATAAGATGGGAACACAAAAATTCCAAAAGGGTCAATGAGAGTGGTGGGCAATTGGTGTACTCTTGATTTCACCCTTATTTCCAAGGCATTCTTGATATTCTTCCTATTAGCATTCCTTCTAGGCTCCACCCCACAGTTACCTGACAACAGCCAGGTATGTCTGACTCACTATAAAAGGGGCTCTGCGCCCCCCCCACTCTCTCATTCTCTTAATCTCTTACTCTCTGCTCCTTCTCCCCATGTCCTTTCACCCTCTCTCCCCATCCCCTTTACCCCTCTCTCTCCATGTGTTCCTGGTCAGAATCTCTTCTTCCTCCTCCTCCTCCTCCTTCTCTTCCTCCTCCTCCTTCTCTTCTTCTTCCTCTTCCTCCTCCTCCTCCTTTTCCTCCTCCCCCTCTCCCCTCCTCCTCCTTCTCTCTCTGCCTTTATCTCTACTCCCTCCTCAACTCCCCTTCCCATGCCTTAAACAAGCTCTATTCCATACTACATGGTACCTCAGGGGGAAGGGATGCCTCAGCATGGGCCTGCAGAGGCACACCCCCACTCCCCACCCCTGGAGCCCTGCTCTATACCATGCTTCTACCAAATACATCCTGGCTCTTACTTGCCTTTTTATAAGACACAGCGCTTCCTACTGAGGACACTGTGCCATATGAACTCTAGTTTAATGTAGGTACTGAGGGTTAAAAGATACCATTCTTCCTTCCCTTACTGTGTAAGAACTATGTATGAGCTGGGGTTTGACCTGTTTCTTTTGGTACTTTATGGGGTTGACTGATTCTGAGTGACATGGTACACTAAACCACATGGCATGTGGGATTATCAGTCAACTATGCTCTCTGCAGTTAGTTCTCCTCAAAGCACATCTGCATTAGGTACCTGTGTGGCTGACACAATAGTCAAACACTGAGAACCAATGTTTTCCTTTGATGAGGAATTTGTATACAAGGAAGGCATCTTTCAAAAAGGATGTCAGTGTGACTACAGCCTCATCAAACTAAGAAAGGCTGAGGGAATTGACGGCAGATGTACACGACAGAAGCTGTTACAGGAAGTTCTTCAAGCAGATGTATGACACCCAGGAGACACTCGTATGTATACAAAAAGATTTAAGGGCTTAACAAAGGCTGAAGAAGGCAACTATGAATTTTTTTTTTTCTTAACAGATAATTGATGTCTGTAGTAGTCAGAGTTCTCTCAATGAACAAAACCAATAGAATATATCTGGCTCTATTAGATTGACTTACACGCCATAAGCTGGTTAGTCCAAACACGGTTACTCCTCTCTGGAGAATCTGGGAACCCAATAGCTCCTTGGTCCATGTGGCTGGATTCTTCTTCAGCAGAGACAATCTGGTGCTGAAGGCCTGGAAGATTCCTGGAGAGTTACTGGTCATCAGTCCACATTGGATGACCAAGCTTGCTGGCTTCTGATGTCAGGGAAAGATGTGGCGGCGGCGGCTGCGGCGGCGGCGGCAGCGATAAAGCAGATGCACTCACTAGAAGGGAGCAAAGGCAGGCATGTTGGCAAGACGTTCTGCTTTATCTCAGATACTTTCTATCAACACTTAAGGATGCTGTCCACTCTGGGAGAGGATACCCTCACCCTATCTTAGTTGTTTCTCTATTGCTATGAAGAGACACTGTGACAAAGGCAACTCACACAAAAGAAAGCATTTTAATTGGGAGCTTGCTTACAATGTCAGAGGGTTAGTCTATTATCATTATGGCATGGTGGGACCGTGGTGGCACTCATAGTGCTGGAGCAGTAGCTGAAAGTTACATCTGGATCCACAGGCAGAGAGGCAGACAGAGAGAGATTGAGCCTGGTATGGGCTTTTGAAACCTCAAAGTCCATACCCTGTGACATACTTCTTTAAATAAGGCTACACCTCCTATTAGTGCCACTTCCTGGTGACTAAGCATTCAAATCTAAGAGCATGGTGGCACCTGCTTTTTAAAAAAAATATACAACCCCTAACACTTTTGGGATCTTCAAGGGTCTTTCCTTTTAACAAATTAGCTCTCTAGTGGCTGGAAGTCCCTCTTCAGGATAAGTGTTGGTTATCAGAAAGTTCAAGGTAAGATTAGAAGGTTGGGACTTTGAACCCCACCTCCAGTCTCTGGGATGGGTAGGGTGAGGCTGGAGGTTAAGCTGAGCCTTAAAGGTCAATGATCTAATTAGTCATGTCTCTACAATGAAACCTCCACAAAAGCCGTAAGACAAGGTCCAGAGACCTTCCAGACTCATTGATGATCCTGGGATGGAGTGCACTAAAAGAGGACACAAAGCTTCCATAGCATCCCTTCTATCTCTCATTCCATGTATCTCCCATGTACAGCCACTGTAATAGCCTCTAGAACAGTGGTTCTCAACCTTCCCAAGGCTGTGACCCATTGTGTTGTGGTGACCCCCAACCAAGAAATCATTTTCATTGATACTTCATAACTGTAATTTTTTTAAAAAAGATTTGTATGTGAGTACACTGTAGCTGTACAGATGGTTGTGAGCCTTCTTGTGGTTGTTGGGAATTGAATTTTTAGGACCTCTGCTTACTCCAGTCAACCCCACTCACTTTGGTCAGCCCCACTCACTACAGTCCTGCCCAAAGATTTAATTATTATTATACATAAATACACTGTAGCTGTCTTCAGACACACCAGAAGAGGGCATCAGTTCTCATTAGGGGTTGTGAGCCACCATGTGGTTGCTAGGATTTGAGCTCACATGTTGAGAACCATTGCACTATAATAACCACCCAGTGAATGTAAGGGTGATGTTTCTCCAAGTTCTGTTAGCCACTTTAGCAAATTAAGCAAACTCCAGGAGGCAGCCATGGGGACCCCAGTTCATAGCTGGTATGTAGGGCCTGTGATTCCCCTCTGAAGTTCAGGGCACTCTTGTAAGGCTGGAAAGCTGGGACTTAACACTGCTTTCACGTAGACAGTGTCAGAACTGAGTTGAAATTGATCATCCAGCTGGTAGTCTGGATGTTTTGTGTGTATGAGGGGGTGGGGTGGTTGGCTGCTAGCATCTCAGGTCACGAAAACTGTTGTGAGAGGGTAGAAAAAAATGGAGTTTTTAAATTCTAGAACTTCTGAGTAACAATGCATTGAGGACTTATGTAGAATTTATGACAAATGGTAAAGAAATCCAAAAAATCAGATTCTGTTTTGTTGTGGTAGTGCTAGGGATTAGCATGCAGGCATAATACTGTATGCTGTGTACATAATAAATAAAGAAATCTTTATAAAAAGAATTCTTATTGCAGTCACACAGGCCTGGGATTCAGTTCTCAGCACCCACATGGAGGCTCACAACCATCTTCGGTAACTCCAGTTCTAGGTACTCTATCGCCATCTGCTGGCCTCTGTGGACTCCTGCATAAAGAAAGGTGCAAATGAACTGATGCAGGTCAGACACATACACATGAATAAAACAAATCACTTACTCTTCACATTCTAGTTGGGTGTTCTTCAATTCTGTGATGTTGCTTTTAAAGATGTTTTATTTTATTTGTGTCTGTGTATGTATCTGTGTGTATATGCACTCATGCATGTGGGCACACAGAGAAGCCAGAAGGGGGAGTTGGTGTGTATATGCACCCAAGCATGTGGGCACCCATAGAGGACAGAAGGGGGAGTTGGCTCCTCTGGCACTGGTTGTGAGCCACCTGGCAGAGATGATAGGAATGAAACTCTATCCTCTGCAAGAGCAGTGAGTGCTATTAACTGCTGAGATACCTCTCTAGCCTTATGTGATGCCACTTCACTTTGTTTGTTTGTAATGATGTCATTTTTAATAGTTTCTGGCCAGGTATTACGATGCACACCTTAAAACCTCGTGCTTGGTACTTTGGATGCAGAGGCAGATAAATCTCTGTTAGTTTAAGGATAGCTTGGTCTATCTCATGAGATCCTGTCTCAAAAAATGTTCTAATTCTTCGAATGAATGTTCAAGGATGGACTTTTTTTTTTCTATATGAAAAGAGGCAATGGAATTGCTTTGTATTCTCTGATAATTGTTTGTGTCTACTTTTTTTCTAGTCTACTTCTGTTTTGTTTTCTTCTCTTTGGGTCTTAATTTTATGTTTACAAAACATATTATTTCTAGGACATTTCATCTTAAAATTTAGTTGGGTATAATTTGAAAGCTAGGTAATAAGGTAAGTTTCCTCCAGTAAATTTGTGTTTCCATCTGTGGTAGTCTGAATGAGAATGGCCTCATTGGCTCATATATTTGAATTCTCTTTACTGGAACTGTTTGAGAAGGATTAGGAGGTGTGGCCCTGTTGGCGATGTGTTACTAGGGGTGGGTTTTGAGGTTTTAAAAGATGTGCTATTCCCAGTTAGTGCTCTCTGCCTCGTGCTTGTAGATGAGGAGCTAAGCCTTAAGGAACTGCTCCAGCATGACTGCCTGCTGCCATGCTCTCCCCCATAGTTGTCATAGATTCTAACCCTCTGAAACTGTAAGCTCAGATAAAATCTTTCTTTTACAAGTTGCCTAGGTCATGGAATCTTATCACAGCAATAGAAAAGTTACTAAGAACCTGGGCGTGGTGGTGCACATCATAAATCCCAGCACTCAGGATGCAGAGGCAGGTAGATCTCTGAATCTGAGGCAAGCCAGGTCTACAGTGTAAGTCTCAGGACAGCCAGGGCTACACAGAGAAATCCCGTCTCAAAACCAAAACCAAAACCAAAACCAAACAAACAATAACAACAACAAAACAAACAGAAAAAAAAAAAAAAGAAAAAACAAAGGAAAAAGGCTGAGGGTGGTGGTGGTGATGCCTTTAATCCCAGCACTTAGGAGACAGGCAGATATCTGAGTTTGAGGCCAGCCTGGTCTACAGAGTGAGTTCCAGGTCAGCCAGGGCTACACAGAGAAATCCTGTCTTGGGAGGGGGTGTTACTAGGACACCTTCAACAGTTAGTGGTGTTGTGATGGCTCAGTTGACCCCTGGAATTGAATCCCTTCTCCTACTTTCAAAAGTGGCACATTTCAATTTTCCAGTGAAGGTCAGAAACTCCAGCTCCAGCCTGTGTTGAATCGATGTCTGTCTCCTTAGGGTCAGGTGTCTTTAAAGCCACCCTCTTTTTCAGCTCTTCCTCTTAGATTGGCCAATGACCCCACAGCAAAAGCTGTGATCCTTTAGCACATACAGTGAGAAGGATACCCTTTGTCTTTGGCAGTCAGGACTATTTATCTCTGGCCTCTGGCCAAAGGCAGGCTGTCTCTCAGATGGCTTTTAAGAAAGATCAAATGCCCCTTGGAGGGAAATGGATTCAAGTCACCTCTTTAAATTCCAACTCCTCAGCTCAAAGCCTACTACATCTTTTTTTGTCTTTTATGAATTTCAGTAAATGTTTCTAGTATTTATCCAACTTCCTTTTAGTTGTTTGGAGTGAACAGAAGAAAAAAAAATCTTTATTGAGTCCCCAAGGCAGAGAAAGTGGAGTGGACAGAGACAAATGCGTATCACTCTTTTCCCTCATTATTGTGGTAAATAATTCTTCAGCAACCAGTCACTCGTCCAGCTTCCATGCAAAGACTCTGCTTCACAGCATTTCTGAGGTTGAGCTTGTCCATGTCACACGCTGTGATTACTGAATTGTTGCTAAATGTGATACCAGGAGAGGCTTGGCATGTGCTCTCATATCTAGGCTCCCTCAGAGACACGCAGCCTCTTCAAACATAAAAAAAAAAAAAAATGTGCCCGATGGCTAAGCCCAGCCTGGTCCGGGACAACCAGCCCTAACAACCTGGGTTTGGACAACCTTCTTCCAGAGACCAATCAAAACTGCAAAGGTGGAGGGCTGGAGAGATGCCTCAGTGGTTCCAAGAGGACCAGGGTTCAATTCCCAGCACCCACATGGCAGCTCACAACTGTCTGTAACCCCAGTTCTAGAGGATCTGACACCCTCACTCAGACATACATGAAGGCAAAACACCAATGCACATGAGATACAAATAAGTGAAAAAGCACAACAAACTAACCCCCTTTGCCCCCCAAAAGAAAAACCCACAGCAGTGGTCCTGGTGTGGTAGTGGTAGACAGGTAGATCTCAGGCCAGTCTAGTCTAGATAGAGTGTGTTCCAGGACAACCAGAGCTACATAATAGAGACCCTGCCTGAAAATATAAAACAAAACAACAAAAATGAAATGAAAACCAACCCCCCTCCCCCCCAAAAAAACAAAATAATACACAGTATGAAAATTATTCGACGTAGCCACATTGAGAGGAACAAGCAGACCCAGTCCATCTTCCAGGTCCTAAGATGAAATTTAGGTTTAAATAGAAGAGAAATAACTAACCAGGCTTACTCAAGGTGTGGTCCTGCCCATCACCATTCTTTTGGCTCCAGATTTCCTTGTAAACCAGTCCTAGATGGTGTTGGCATGTTATGAAATCTCTTCCCAGGAAACAAGCTCCCCTCTCTGGCTGACCCTAGAGCTCCATCCCTTCCTTTCTCTCAGTATGAGATGCCTGGGAAAATTCCATTTTTTTTTTAAGATCCGCTATTTCAATAGTCTTATAATTAAAAGGAAGCACAAAGGTGCCTTTTTGGAATATCCTCATCCCTGAGGTTGTAGAGATGGCTCAGTGGTTAAGAACACTGGATGCTCTTCCAAAGGACCTGATCATAAGTGGTGCACAGACATACGGATAGGCAAAATACCTTTTCACATTAAAAAAAAAAAAAGTATCTTCATTCCTTCCAGGATGGTTAGAACAGTTTGAAGCACAACCACCCAGGAGGACCCAGCTTGGATCCACTGATGCATGGCCCCAAAGACCAGGTATCTGCAGCATGGCAAAGAGCAAGGGGCTGTTGTTGTAAGCCAATGCACAGGGTTGGATAGTTTGTTACACAGCACCTTTGTGGCTAAACCACAGAAGTAGCCTAACAAGGAGCTGGCTCAATAGAAAAATAAATGAAATAAGCTATGCTTGGTCTATGAATTCCAGAAGCTTCTCTTTTCTCAGAGTCGTTACTTTCACCAGAAAGGTCTCATTGCTACATAATTCTCTAGGTACTTTCTACTTCCTGCTCTCTACACGTACTTGAAACGGCTCAGTAGGAGAGCAGGAGTGTGTGCTGCCTAGTATGCTCAAGGATGTGTCCTGTCTCTAACCCGATCAAAGATTACAGTCCCTTTCCTGTAGACGTAATCACACGCACCTGCAGGTAAGGAAGAATATAACACTGCATCTATGCCTGGACTTTCACTTCTTCAGGGTAAGCCTTTTATTTCTTTGTTTGTTTGTTTTAGAAGGGTCTTACTTTGTAACCCAGGCTGGCCTGGAACTCATTATATAGCCAGGCTGACCTCAAACTAGCAGTGATCCTTCTGTCGTGATCTCCTGAGGGTTGGGATTAGAGGCATGTACCACTCTCTGGCTTAAAAAAAAAATCTTTTTAAGAAAAGTAGCTGGCAAAATTGCTCAGACCTCATATCTTTCAAAACAAAATACAGACATATCAATTCAATTTTTTTATGAATGCATCTCTGACTATTATCCTTATTTTCATGGTGACATACATCATATCACATAGATAAAGGCCAGTTCAAAATACACTTGTGGGCTGGTGAGATGGCTCAGTGGGTAAGAGCACCTGACTGCTCTTCCGAAGGTCCAGAGTTCAAATCCCAGCAACCACATGGTGGCTCACAACCATCCCTAACAAGATCTGACTCCCTCTTCTGGAGTGTCTGAAGACAGCTACAGTGTACTTACATATAATAAATAAATCTAAAAAAAAAAAAAAAAAAAAAGTCTGGTTGCCAACTGCCTAGAGAAAAATATTTCTCACAGAGCAACCTCGAATAAAAAAAAACACTTGTGTGTGGGCAGGGCATGCATGCATATATGTAAAGGCTAGAAACTGATATGAGGTAACTTTCTCTATAACTCTCTACCTTAGCTTTTGAGGAAAAGTCTCTTTCTGAACCTGGAACTTACTTACTTGACTATGTTGACTGGGCAGTGAGCTCCTGGGATCTCTGCCTATCTTGTGCTCTTGTGATAAGCACTTTATGCAACAAACCATCCCCCTGCCCTTCAAACTGTAATTACATCTCCTAAGAAAATGGTAACATGGATATCAGCATCTCATAAGAAAATGGTAACATGGATATCAGCGTGCCTATAACAGATCAGCAGACAGGCTAGCACTTCTTCAGAAAGCCTTAACTCCCTCCCAAGTCATGTTCTTTCACCTCCCAATTAGAGGGCCACTATGGGATATTTCTAACATTTATTCTTCTGTGTAAGCTTAACTCTTTACACAACATTTAGTTCTGTCTGCTTTTGAACTTCATATAAGATGTTTCATGCTGTTATCTATTCACTTGTGGAATTCCTGTTTTTAATATTTCATTTATTATTATTACTGTATATGTGTATGTATGTTACATATGGGTATACATGCTATGGCTAGCTCGTGAAAGTCAGAAGACAATTTTGTGAAGTCTGTTCTCTCCTTCTACCTTTATATGGGTCCCAGAAATTGAACTCAATTTGTTTGGCTTGTGAGGCAAACACCTTGACTTGCTGAGCCATCTCACGAGCCCTGTGACGGGTTCTCTTGTTTTGTTTTTGAAATTCTTTGTTCTCTCTCTCTCTCTCTCTCTCTGTCTCCCCCCCCCCCACCCTCTTTCAAGATTTATTTTATATATGTAAGACACTGTTGTTCTGTCCAAACCCACCAGAAGAGGGCATCAGATCCCATTACAGATGGTTGTGAGACACTATGTGGTTGCTAGGAATTTAACTCAAGACCTCTGGAAGAGCAATCAGTGCTCTTAACTGCTGAGCCATCTCTCCAGTCCCTTTATTTATTTTTTTTTAAAGATTTATTTATGCTTTTATGTATATGGCTGCTTTATCTGCATATACATCTGCACAAAAGAAAAAGGCATTGGATTTCACAGGACTCAATTCCATGAGACCATGGGAATTGAACTCTCAAGACCTCTGGAAGAGCAACCAATGCTCTTAACCTCTGAGCCATCTCTCCAGCTCCTTCTTGTTTGTTAGTTTGTTTGTTTTTCCAAGAAAGGGTCTCACTATATATCTCTGGCCATCCTGGAACTCATTATGTAGTTGAGGCTGGACTCAAACTTAGAGAGATCTGCCTGCCTCCTCTTTCCTAGTGCTATGTTTAAAAGTTTGTACCACTATACCTGGCTGTTACTTCTTTGTTTTTGTATTTTGTGTCGTTTGATATAGAGTGTCATGGAATTCAGGCTGACTTTGAATTGACTATGACGTTTAGGATGATCCTGAGTTCCTGTCTTCCAAATGCTAGGATTGTAGGTGTACACTACTATGTCTGATTGAAAGTCATTCTCGACTGTGAAGTTGAAGTTCACTGGTTTTTCTTTATAGTATTACACTGTATTAAATGTCTACAATGTCCTCATCCATTATATTATGAACATGGGGCCATTCTCGCTGCTTTGTTATCTCAGCTAAAGCTGTCATTAAGGTTCCTGGCATACCTGTGTAAAACTCATAGACACTAAATATGTACACACATTCACACACACTTACACATAGGAGTGGAACTGTTGTGGGATATTTATTAATATACAATTTGAATTTCCTCTTAGATGAATGACGTAAAAAACTGAATCAGGAAGCTATAGCTTCAACACAGCTACGTATTTTGATAAGATATTTATGGGGAGAGGGCTGGGGTTTGGGGAGAGAAGTGAGGCAGCATTTTGTAAATTAAAGATTGGAACATGTGCTTATAACTCAACAGTTTACTTGTTAGTTGTATTTATTTACTTATCTGTAACAGGGTCTTATGTATTCTAGGTTGGCCTCAAGCTCGCTCTATAGTTTAGATCAGTTTTGAGCTTCTGATGATCTGGATTCCATCTCCCCAGTTTTGGGGCCAACACGTTCCTTTTATGGAGTGCTGAGAATTGAACCCAGGATTTAATGCTCTAGCAAAGGATCAGGGGTGGTTCTCAGTGCCCAAGCGAGGTGACTCACAACTGCCTATAATTCTAGCTCCAGGGAATCTGACACCTTCTTCTGGCATCCATGGGCACCCAGATACACACACATACACACAAATAAAATACTACTTATTTTCAAACTGGGCCTCACTGTGTAGTTATAGCTGGCTTGGAGCTCCCCCTATGTAGATGAGGCTGGCCTCAAACTCACAGAGATCTGCCTGGCTCAAGACCTGCATCAGCTAATAAGTTAAAACAAAATTAGGCCTTTTGTGTGTGTATGTGTGTGTGTGTGTGTGTGTTTTGCCTGCATGTATGTATGTATGTGTATTACACATGTAACTGGTGCTTGCAGAGGTCAGAAGAGGGACTTAGGTTCCCTGGAACTCTAGTTAAGAAGAGTTGTGAGCCACTGTGTGTGGGTGCTGGGAACCAAACCCAGGTCTTCTACAAAAGCAACAAGTGCTCTTAACCTCTCTTTAGCCCATAAAATATTTTTAAAAATATATATTTTTAGGGTAGGTGAGATGGCTTGGTAGACAAAAACGCTTGCTGTCTGTGATGGTTTGTATATCCTTGGACCAGGGAGTGGCACCATCTGAAGGTGTGGCCTTGTTGGAATAGGTGTGACCTGGTTGGAATGGGTGTGTCACTGTGGGTGTGGGTATAAGATCCTCACCCTAGTTGCCTGGAAGTCAGTCTTCCACTAGCAGCCTTTGGATGAAGACTTAGAACTCTCAGCTCCTCCTGCACCATGCCTGCCTGGATACTGCCATTCTCCCACCTTGATGATGATGGACTGAACCTCTGAACCTGTAAGCCAGCCCCAATTAAATGTTGTTTTTTATAAGACTTGCCTTGGTCATGGTGTCTGTTCACAGCAGTAAAACCCTAACTAAGACACTGTCCAAGCTTGGTGACCAGGGTTTGATCACTGGAATCCATGGTAGAAGAAGAGAATCAACTTCTACCCCAATCTCAACATTCACACTTGTACTTGCGTGCGCGTACATGCGCGTGCCCACACACACACACACACACACACACACACACACACACACACACTCCCACACACTAATAATATGCTACCCCACAATATCATTTACCCTGACTCTTGAGATCTTCTTGGTCATCATCCAAATTCTGCACCCAAAGCAAATGTGTCACGTCACATCTCCCATTCCCAGTCCTGCCCTGGATCAAATCCCATGGTGGCTCCACACTATACTTATGCAGTAACTTCCTACCTAGTCTCTCTACTTGTACAGTGGCCAACCATCTCAGATCCATCCTCTGCACGGTGTGTGTGTGCGCATGTGTATCCTTTACTGTTCAACTGTGCTCTGTCTTTTATGACTTCCTTCCTGTTTGTCTCTGCACTGATTTGATTGGTTGCCTTTGTGTCCCTGGAATATGCTAAGGATATCCCTGCATTAAGGTCTTGGCATGGGAGGTGGGGGGTGTCATTCGTTGTTTTAAAAATGGGATCATTGTACCGCTTGAAATGTCAGATTGAGTTATCTCTTCACAGAGGTGCTCCTGTTTCACACCAGCCAACCCATGAGCTTTGATCCCTTACCTTATTCTTTTCCCTTCCTAATACTTTGACAATAAGCTAATTATATTTTATAGTTATTTTATTTGTTCTCTCTCTTTCTCTCTCTGCTTTCAAATCTTAAAATAACTTTGGATAGCAACATCTATACCTAACATTCAGTACTCAAATACTCACTAAATGATTAAGACAAAAATTATCAAATAACAGTTAAGACTCACAGTTAGTAGGACCTGGGGAAAATAAGTAATGTCACACAAATAATGTGACATTAGTATTTAGTAGTATTGAAGCAATGGGATTTTTCTTTCAGGACTAGGGATCAAATCCAGCACCTTGTGAGTAGTAAAAGACATCACCACTGAGCTACAGTCCCCAGCTGCAGGGAAATCATGTCTTTGTACGCAGTCAGGTTCATGTCTGAATATGACTTGAAATTTTATTTAAAATATCCATATCTCAGTAATTTGCAAAAGTGGCACACTGCCCCTTATAAACATGACCACTCACACATACAATAACTAATGAAAAACAAAAGTTTACCAGGTTCAAGTGGGCAGTCACTACTCTTCTGAAGTCGTGCTGACTTTCGCATGAAGTCCTCCGCGTCCATTTCATGCATGCTATTTCAATCATCATTACTTTCCTCTTCTCCTTTGCAACCAAAGAAGCCCCCATCTGCAAGGCCACTCAATCCAGAGAAACAGGACTCATTCAAGAGAACCCCTTCTTTTCCACTTTATCACCCAGTCCTGTTATTTCAATCTCAAAGAATGCATCTTGGTTTTATTACCTTTTTTCCATCTTTGCTGCCACCACAATCAGAATAACCATCTGGATGACTAAAATATTCTCATAATTAGTTGTTCCAAGTTCATTCTTGTCTTTCTTCAATCCATTCGCAGCACAGCAGAATGATCTATTTATGAAAATGTATAAAACTGGTTTATATGCATAACCTTAAATCAATGAAGCAATTTATGAAGTTTTGTCTCCCTTCCTACCTCTTCCAAATACAGCCCTCTATTTAACTAACTCTACATTATGTGTTTGATGTGTATGAATTTGATGTGTATGTAATTTTATAGATGTGTTCCTGGAGTTGGAGGGTTGGCTCAGTAGTGAAGGGCACGTGCTATTCTTCCGAAGGGCCTGGGTTCAGTTCCCATCCCCCACACTGGGCTGATCGCACCTGGTTGTCATTTCCAATTCCAGGGGCACCTGACAGCTCAGGCCTCTTCCACCAGTGATAGTCACATACTCACACTCACACACAGAACTACACAGGTACACAGAGGTAAAAATAATAAAGTAGAAATAAATGAGAAATGAATAATCCTGAGTTAGGTGTGGGAGGCAGAGGCTGGTGGAGCTGGAGGCCACTGTAATCTTCAAATTGAGTTTCAGGACATCAAGGGCTGTACAGAGAAACTCTGTCTTGAAAAACCAAATAAAGGCGGGAGAGATGGCTCAGTGGTTAAGAGCACTGACTACTCTCCCAGAGGTCCTGAGTTCAATTCCCAGAAACTGCATGGTGGCTCACAACCATTTGTAATGGAATCTGATGCCGTCTTCTGGTGTGTCTGAAGAGATCGACAGCACACACATATACATAAATAAACAAATAAATAAATAAATAAAAACAAATAAAAAAGATACATTCCTGCATCTTAAAAGAATTGTTACATTGATAAGTATATATGTATACACATATAAAAATTGGTTATTAATGTAATAAAAGACCAGGCCTGAAAGGGTAGTGAATATCATTAGTTAGTAGTTGAACTGTCTGTCCCTTTGTGTCAGTCAGTCTCCATCAATGAGCATATAGTGATATTGTGTGTGGCAGTGGTGGCTCAGGCTTTTAATCCCAGCACTTGGGAAGCAGAAGCAGGCAGATCTGAGTTCAAGGCCAGCTACAGAGTGAGTTTCAGAATAGCCAGAGTTTCATTAGAGAAACCCAGTCTCAAAAACAAAACAAAACAAAACAAAACAAAATTCCTCAAACAAAATGCCAAAACCCAACAACAAAAGTGCCGTTGTTTCCTAGTGTTGGATTCTCACAGTGCAGGAGCTCAGTGTGATACCCTCCCTGCAGAAATGGGAGACCTAGTCTTCAGAATTCTATCTGAAGAACCACTTTATGTCTCTCATGCCTGCTAAATGAAACACCTGTGTATGATTATCTGAATACAACTTACATCTAATTATCCAGAGTCTAACTTGCTTTACACAGGAGCACGAAGCGGTTTGTGTTTTTGGTTCTGACAAATGAGGAGCACATTAAGAAATAATCTAGTGGTGTAACTAGGGGTAGATGGGTGCTGTCTACCAGAGAGACCAAAACACACTTGCATCAATCCGTTAGTATTCATAACTTTCACATACGTGAAGATTTCGTTCCAAGTGCTAGCCAATGACCACTTTATTATATTTTTAGAACAATCATGTTTATGGAAATATAGATAATTTTACTGTATATTACTCTGTAACTTTTTTTTTTTAACCTTTGAAGATTGAACTCAGGGTTTTGTGCCAGGAGGGACTTTATCATTTAGCTACGTTCCAGGCTTTAACTTTTTTACTTTAAAAAAAAAATGTATTTACTTATTTTATATATGTGAGTGCACCGTAGCTCTCTTCAGACACACCAGAAGATATCCCATTACAAAAGATTGTGAGCCACCATGTGGTGGCTGGGAATTGTACTCTCGCCACTGAGCTGTCTCTCCAGCCCCTAACTTTTTTACTTTGACACAAGGTCTCATACCACTATGCCCAAATGTGATATATATATATATATATATATATATATATATATATATATATACACACACACATACATACACACACATACACACCTATATATATGTATGTGTATATATATATATGTATACATACACACACACATATATATAATTTTTGGCAATTTCATTCCTGTATAAAATAAGTTGAGTCATTTTTATGCCCCTCCCCCTGCCCCCCAACATTTCCTCTCTCTTACACCAAAGAAACTGGTCTGGCTGCCTTTTGTGTGTGTGTGTGTGTGTGTGTGTGTGTGTTTCCTGCCTCTAGACATGGTTTGTAGACCAAGCTGGCCTTGAACTTAAAGAGATACACCTGCCTCTGCTTTCAGAGTCCTGGCTTGTATCACCACATCCAGCGAGACTGAGACTTTAAAGCTTCAATTTCTTTCCTCACTTTTCCCTTTTCTGTTTTAAATCTTCCCCTTAAACCTTTTGCTTTCAGGCCTCAAGTGTGCCAGACCTAGCGCCCTACCACTGTGCGACATCCACAGTCCTATCCTACGTATTTTAATCCTGGATTTGAAAACTTGTTTCCTTTCACTTCTCCAAACCCCAGTACGTGCACACACCCTAGAATGGGGACAGATTTGTGTTTTGCTCTCTGTTGTATGCTCCCAGCATATGGCACTGAACTGGGTACCAAGGAGCTCAGCACTTATATGAATAGGTGAAGAATATAGGCAATAAACAGAATCGACCGCTCCAGGAGCGCCACTTACACCAGAGTTCTGGGAGGCAACCCGGGAAGTCCAGTAAATTGATTTTGTAATTTAGGATTTCTCGGTGCTCGAACCGGCTGCGGTTGTATTATGTCTCTTGAGACGTGTTTATTTGTGCAGTTTGCGAACCTGACGCACACTTCTGTGCAGGCTGGAAGAGTTCTGTGCAGCCAGCAAGAATGCAGGTAAGTCCACATGCTTTCACTTCATCAGCAACTCATGCTACTCTTACTGTCCGCGTTCTCTTGAGAAATGTGCACATGGCAATTCAGGTATTTCTTCACTGGCGATTTTCCTGTAAGGAGGATGAGCTCAGCTGTACTGGTGGTAAAGGACGTGCAAAGACCGGGAAACGAATTAACGCTCACTTTTCCAAAAGTATCAACTTCCCACTCTAGATCAAATCCCGCGCTCTTGCAATGCTCAACCTGATTCTACCACCATACCGCCCCCGTCAGATACCTATCTATGGAGGGCGGGGCAGAAAAGACACGTCCTAGCTTCCTCCGAATCAGTTAAGTTTCGTAGAATTTTGGTTTCCTACATTTCAGCTAACATTAGTGAAAACCGCCGACCACATGACACAGTAGCCACACACGCGGGCAGAAGAGGAAGCAAAACAAGAAGAAAGCCGGCGCTCCAGTAGCCACGTGAGGAACGAGTTCCCGAGCGCCTTCTCTAGTGATGACTTCAATTCCCGGCCTGCCCCGGGGCGGTTACTATCGGAGGACTACAACTCCCAAGGTGCAGCGGACCAGTCCGCCGCAACCTCCCACTCGCCCGCCTGCCGCTTGTCCCGCCCCTCCCCCGCCCCGCCCAGCCGGATCGGCATGCGCCTGCGCAGCGGAGGCCGGAGGAGTCTTACCCTAATGTAAGATGGTGGCCCGTCTAGCCGTGGAACCCACCGAAAGCTGAGAGTCTCTCTCTCAGCCGTAAAGGTCGGACTCACTGAAGCAGTCAGGCCCGGTTCTGAAGAGTTTTTTCGCCGACTCTCGTTCATTGGTCTCCTGTGAGGACTCGGCAACGCGTGGAGTCGGCTGAGAGAAAAGCGAGGCAAGGCAGGCGGGTGAGTGTCTGCGGGGCTGGGCTTAGGGGAAACCCGGCGCTGACCGGCTACGAGAGAGCGGAGGCTTCGCTGGGACTGTGCAGGCCGCACCCCCCTTTCTCCCCACCCCCCCACCCCCGCCCGCCTCGTCTTCACCCTCCTCCTCCTCCTCTGGCTGCCTCCTCCTCCTCTTCTTCCTCCCTCTCCCCTCTACGCCACAGCAGTTACCACCAGGAAAAGGCAGCCGGGTTGGAGGCAGCGCGGCGGCGAGCGCCGGCTCTCCTTGGAGAATTTCTTCAATTGAGGACCCAAGAGGGCTTCTCATCACCAGTTTTCCCCGCATTTTTCTGGCAACAGTATCCTTAGGTCTTGGTCCTCCTGTTTCCCCAGCCTCCTTTCCCCTCTGACGTCCTTTCCTACTGGCCCCGGTCTCCCAAGCCAGAGCCATCATTTCCACTCTGACGGGTGTTGCTGCTCACTGCCCACCCGTCCTGCTTGGTGGGTTTTTTGCCCCTTTTTGCCCCATCCCTTCCAGAAAGGCTGCTCTGGATCTAGCCTCTGCCCCCCTCTGGTGCTTGCAGTCAGCCCCCAGTCTGTCTGCCAGACCCGAGTTGATTCCGATGTGCAAGTCTCCTTTAACCACATCTGTCATCTTAAAGCCACCTCGTGAGTATCTAAATCATGTTGCCGCTCCGTTGCTCCGTATAACCCACCTGTTTCTTAACCTACTTGAGAATTGTCGGTTCCTTCCGTCTTTCCAATGCAGATTCTTTGAGCACACACTCCCAGGATAGGGGAGATGATGCCCGTGTTGTTCCTTGAAAAGTAAAGGAAGTTAGGAAGTGAATGAAGTGAGTGGGAGACTATTAACGTTAAGAGAAAAGAGCTTTCTTCGGGCTACTCGGGAAAGGAATGTTTTGCTTTTTTGATCTTTTTGTTGCTCATTCGCTATCCTTTTTTACCCCTCTTTTCATTTTCGACCTTCTCCATGCTACTCAGCATTCTCCTGAATTGCCATTCTTCAGGATACTTTATGTTGTCTCTGATTATACCCATAAAGATCAGCTTAGCATTTCAAAACCAGGCGAATCTATCGCACGCGCGCGCACACACACACACCACTTCATCCCTGAACACCACATGCAAATACAGATGGTATTTTGATTAAATGTGGGTTACAGATTCCTTTTGTATCAATTATTGGCTGCGTTATATTGATGTTTATGTTAATTGATAACATTTATTTGTGATGGGTGTAAATTTGACTTTTTTTCCCCTCTCTTTTGATCTGGGAAATTCCCTCTTTTGACATTTCTAGGATAGGAGTTATCAGAATAAGTTGTATGGAAAAACACATTGGGTATGTATGAAGAGAAGTTGATATTTTGGGGTAAACTTAAATTCCTTTTTTTCCATAGAAACTATGGGGGCTGAGAAAAGAAGTCACAAAGCTGAGCATACGCATGCTTTCAATGGCACTTAGCTGTTACTACCTGTAGTAAGTAAGAGCTAGAAACTGAAGAGCAAGGGGTGGCTTATGGTCTCTACAGTAGAGTGAAAGCAGAATTGAAATGCACTAGTTTGTGTAATCAGAAGTTAGAGTCTTTGCTATAATACACCACAGTGACATAAAGAATTACCAGAACAGCAAATAAGATTATATAGGTCAGATAAACACATGTCAAGCTTGAACATAAGACATTGTGTTATTAATATGTATGTGAAAATATTTAAAGTCACAGTAACCGTCTCATAATGAAGTAGGTCGCTTATTGGGGGGAAAATAGTAACCACTTAAGCGTAAATACAAATGCAGATCGTCTAGTTACTTTCACACATTACTAAGTTATTGTAAATCTTACATATTTCATCTATAAAGCTTGAATAGTCTTATATTTGATGTTACATTAAGTTACTGTGAAGTTTTTAAAAATGTAAACGAAGGTTAGAAAAGCTGCTCATAAAACTCCTCTCCTTCCTCCTCTTTTCTCCTCCTCTCCCTCCTCCCCTCGGCTGGCTTGTCTTCTCTCTTCTTTTTTCCTTTCTTCCTTTCTCTCTTTCTTTTTTTTTTAAGACAGGGTCTTTATGTAGCTCTGACTGACCAGCAATGTAGATCAGGCTAGCCTTGAACTTGAGGACAGGTCACCTGACTCTTCATCTTGTCACTCATGGCCAAAGCTCTTTATTTCAACCACTTAAGCCCCAATTTGGCAAAACGGAATAAATCCCTATTCTTCTAAAAATTGGAAGCATTTTATATAAGCATCCATTGTTTTTAGTTATACCTTGAAGTTAAAAAGAAAATAATACTTTTCGTTTAGTTTACCAATAACTTGTCTTTAACTCCAAGTAAAAAGTAGATACTGGTGGAAAAGCCTGCCACTTTGAACAGTCTTGTCTAGATACTCTTGGCAGTCATACTTGGCTGGATTGAAAGCAGTATGTTCTAAGGAGAAGACTGTCTGGTAGAAGTGGGTGAGTGATCTTTTTAATACATCTTTTCTTTTGTAAAGCTATTTGGCTCACTAAATATCCTAAATAATTTCTCTTCCTCCTCTGGGGTCATCAAATTCTTGCTTCTAGCGTAGAGAAGATGTAAAAAAAGTTCTTTGACACATTGACAGGAGGAAGTAAGCTGAAGTTTATAAATATTTTTGTGTAGTCTTTATTTGTAACATTTAACATGGAGGCTTCATACTTGATGATTTTCTTTGATACTTTGTAGTTCTTTCTGCAAATTGAATAGCCAAAGTCTTCAAATGAATAGATTGTTTGTATAAGGTTTTTAAACATGAGTTAAAGTTGGTTTACCATATAATTTTTTTGAAACTTGCATCTACAAACCTTTAATTTGATTAGGATGAGAGATATAATCAAACACCAAAATACAAAATAAAATTGTTTTGTGACACTTGTCAACTTCCTTCTAAATGGAAATACTAGAGGTAGCTTGCAGCCCATTACTTTGTTTTTGTTGTTCTGAAAGAAGGTCTTAACTATAGCTCAGGCTATCCTGGAACTGGCTGGGTAAAAGAAGTTGTCTTCAAGCACAGGGCAGTCATCCTGCTTCAGCTTCCTTAGGCTGGAATCACATGTGTGAGCTACCATGTAACCAGTACTGGATAACTCACTATTTTGTAAAAGACAGAGGACATTGCCAAAAGATGAGCTCTTAGCATTAGGAGAATTTTACTTACTTGTTAGGTACTAGGCTAGACTATGGACGTTAAGTGGCCTCCTGCATATTAGACAGTGGCTTTCAGGAGACTGTTTCTGTATAAAGGATTTTGTGTCTTAAGAGAATGAAAAATAATTCATTTAATCAGTTTAGTTTTAGAAGCTTTTCTTTGCTTCCTTCCCTCTCCCTGGTTTAAAGTGAGGCAGCACTTTTCACATTCATGATTTTTTTTTTAATGTGACTGCAGTGATTCTTGACTCAACTCTGTTATTGTCTTTGTAGACAGTGTGAGATAGGGTAAATTTGTGAAAGCTTTAGTTTTTGCTAAAAATTCACATAGTTTTGTCATTACCTATATTATCACCTTGACTTTTTGTAAAGGAAGTGTAGTGAGCTAAGTTGGTTTTGAAACATAAACTGTAGGGAAATAGGTTATAGAGGTTTTTGCTGTTCTAGAAACAGTATAACTAGAATGTACTACATACATTCCCCAAAGGATTTTTTAATCTAAATGGAACTTGTAAATGGTTTTCATCCCACTGGAATAGCATGTATCAGATAAAACTTGGTAACACATTCTAACATTTTATAAACTTTATGTTCCCATAGAGTTAGTAGGAAAAGTCTACAAATAACCATTCTTGAAAAAAAGTTGCATGAAACCTGGTAATTTAGAGATTTAATGTATTTTTGTTTCTCAGAAGTTGAGAGTTCACTAGTTATGGTAGCATAATCTATTACTTTGATCAGGTTGTGGGTATTTACACAGTTTATTTCAAAATAATTTTTAATCTCATTTTGTAGACTTCTTTAGTTGAAAGATTGTGAAGTATTCTTTCACAATTTAAAAAAAAATGTGTGTTTCTGTATGTGTGCATTTGTGTGTTCATACAGATTCATGTGTGGGTGGGCCAGACAACAATTCAGGTGTCAACTTTAGGAAGGTGAACAGAGTCTCCCATTGCCTCTAGACTCACCAATTAGGCTAGACTGGCTCACCATTAAACTCCAGGGTTCCTTTTGTCTTTGCCTAGCCAGGGCTGGGATTGCAAGTCCACACCATGCCCAGTGAGTGAGTTTTGAGGTCCTCATACTTATAAAAGAAATGCTGTATGAGCCATCCTCTCCCATCCTGGTTCTTTAAATTTGATGGGCTTGTTTGCTTGTTTTGTCTTTGTTCCCTCCAAAGTTGTTTATGGACAATTTTAGCACGTTTTTTTGGGTCCCTTATAGTTTAGTTTGTTTAAGTATTTCCATGCTAAGGAACGTATTTCAGGCCTGTGCACATGAAGCAAGTATATTACCACTTGGCCTCATCATTGTAATTTACTAGCATGATTTTCTTTAATTGGAAGAGGAAAACCCAGAGTAAAGATGTCCAAGTATCAGGCAGTCTGAGATGTTTTTCCTTTTTGTCTCAGTATATTCAGTATATGAGGATGGCTTCTTCGGCTTCTTCATTATTAAGCTGTTTGTGTAGGAAGATTCTCCTGTTTCAAGCTTTGCTTGCCTTACTTGGGTAAGCCTTGCTATTCTCAAAGCATATGTGTTATATATCTGTTCAAAACTTTTTATTTATTTATTTATTTATTTATTTATTTATTTAATGTAAGTACACTGTTGCTGTCTTCAGACACTCCAGAAAAGGGAGTCAGATTTCGTTAGGGATGGTTGTGAGCCACCATGTGGTTGCTGGGATTTGAACTCCGGACCTTCGGAAGAGCAGTCGGGTGCCCTTACCCACTGAGCCATTTCACCAGCCCCTGTTCAAAACTTTTTGTTTATTATGGTCACTAAAAAATCTTTTAAGAAGTTAAGCAGTTATGGAATAGAATTAGAAATCAAAATGACCAAATTGGCTTGTGTGCAAAACAATGTGTAAAATGTTGTGTAAAAATAATGGTTAAATACCAGGCATAGTGGCGTATACCTTCAGTCCCAGCACTTAGGAGGCAGAGGCAGTATAGGTCTCTGAGTTTGAGGTCAGCCTGGTCTGGATAGTAAGTTCCAGGATGACCAGGACTACACAGTGAGACCCTGTCTCAAACAAACCAAACCAAACCACACCAAAAAAAAACCAAGGTGGAGGGGAAAAAGCTCAAACCCAAACTTCAAAAACCCAATGTAATTGAAAAAAAATTGCTTAAAACTAGTAGGTTTGTATTACTGTTTGTAGAAGGAATTAGCAAAATATGACATGGACAAAGCAGTGACTGAATTTGAATGGTAGCTATATCCAAGGGACATAATATCCCCTAATAGTAACAGATACCTTGTCTAAGCCAAATATCTAGAAATTCCTGAGCATGGTTTTCCTTCTCTCCATAAGATGTTACTTTCTGATAATTTAGAAACCTGTTTCATTCATTCCCTGTAGGGCACCAGGTGTCTTTAGATTTTGAGTTAACTGACATTGGCTGACTTAGGTTATTTAAACAGAGATTATTTAGTGAGCCTTGGTTTTAGCAGTATTTTCTCCACCAAAACAAAAAAAAACAACAACAAAAAACCCCCAAAACTTAAAAAACTTTTCTGCCTTCCATATTTTATGTATGACTTTTTTTTTTTTTTTTTTTATGTATGACTTTTTTTCTGATTTTTTTTTGAAGATTTACTCATTTTATGTATGTGGATACATTGATATATCTCCAATTTACTGTTCATTAACTTGTAGAAAAAAATAAAAGTGCTGCAAGTTCCCTGTTAGACTTGATCTTTCTAGAAACCTTTCTTTTATGGTCAGTGGAGAGCTAGATATTTGCTGGGTGAAGAAGTTAGTTACAATCTAGGCCTGGTGTACAGATCTGTAGTCCTAGCTACTTTGGAGTGAGGCAGCATGATCTTGGAATTCAAGAATGACTCTGTGTGTGTGTGTGTGTGTGTGTGTGTGTGTCTGTCTGTCTGTCTCGCCTTGCTCTCACTCTCTTGCTCTCTCAACTGTAGCTAGGCATGGTACTATAGATCTGTAATGTCAATCTGTAATGTCAGAATTTAGAAGCTGATTTGAGCCTCAACAGTGAGACCCTGTTTCAAAAAGCCAAACCAAACCTTTTAATGTGCCCCAGACCCATTTCTGTGCACCAGGATCCACAACAGCAATCACCCTTTGAAAAAAGGTATTACAATGTGTTTTATGTATATTTAAAATGAACTTACGACAATATTAAGCTTTTTTTTTCTTTTTAATGGGGGCAGGGAGCTGGGATTTGAATTTAGAAGTTATGTACTAGGAAAGCCTTCTACAAGTCAGCTACAGTCCAAGCCCAAGTCTTTTTAAAAATTGAAACTTTGTGAACACTTTCCACAAATACAAAGTAACTGTGGATTATGGTGTAGCTGTCACTGAGCCTCAAAGATTATCAGCTCCCAGCAGTGTGGTCTCATCTCTGGCCCACTCACTTTACCTTTCTCCCTGCTACTCTGCCCTGCACCACTTTGAATCAGTCCTGGCCATCACATTATTTTCTTTTGTACTAGAACTCTTTCAACAATAAAATACTTTGAATTTTAATCAGGATCATGCAGACGGCTTTTCAGATAGCTGAGTGCATATTATATATAGACCCACATGCTGGAAAGTGACAGTTTGCATTTATCTTGACAAGAATACTTTATAACAGTACAACCTGCACTGCCCAGAGAAGTGTTCAAATAATGTATACAATACATAAACTCCAGGCCATTGCACTTCACATCAGAGCTGTAGGGGTGAGGCTTCCTGAGAGAGTGGATAGAGATAACAACGAATCTGAACTCTGTGTCTTCAGAGCATCTCCAGAGGAGCACTTTGCACACTTCCTGAGGGGCATACAAGCACGAGGGGATGCTTGGAGATGGGGATCAGCATGTTCTGAGGGGAAGAAGTCTGGTTTGTGGAAGAACATGTTAACCTGAGGGAATTGTAGCAGATCGTTTTATATAAGTAAAGTAAGGTTGGTTTTTGGAGTATATGTTTAGAATAAGCTTGAATTCAATGTGTGAAGCAGTTAAGAAGCCCCTCACTCTCACCCCCCCAAAAAAATTGGTAAGGGTCGGGAGTTACATATTGGTATGTTTTAGAAAGATTAATTCTTTCAGTACAGTGCTAAATAACACAGCACAATACTGTGTTTGGAGTTAACAGCCATTTTTTTTTTTTTTTAAAATATTAAAGACCAGTTGAAAAGCATTGAGGTGGAAATTCTGCAGGGTTTGGTGGTAATTTTTTTTAAAGATCTATTTTTATGTATATATGTGTATGTGCTAAGTGTGTATAGGTGCCTCTGGAGGCCAGAGAGGGTGTTGGAATTCTTAGAGCTGGAGTTATGGGTAGTCATGGCCTCCTGATGTTGGTATTAGGAACTGAGTTTAGGTCCTCTGCAAGTGCAGTAAACAGCCAAGTCCTGAGTCTCTTCTCTTCAGCTTCTTACGTCTCAGAGTGACACTGTACTTAGATTAGAGCATAAGACTAAGAAATTGTGTTGTGCTTGTCTTTTGTAGTATATACAAGGCCACTCCCTTATCTGCCCATAGCTAGAATCTCATGTTACTGAGGCTGGCATGCACTAGCTGCCACTATAGGGCAGTAATTGTGGCTAATATAGAAGCAGGTTTTCAGAAAGGAAGTGATAGATACATGATTACTCAAATAATCTAAACAAAGAAATTCAGTTTTTTAAAAAAGATTTATTTATTTTATATATATGAGTACACTGTAGTTGTACAGATGGTTCTGAGCCTTCATGTGGTTGATGGGAATTGAATTTAGGACTTCTGCTTGCTCCGACCCAAAGATTTTATTTATTATAAATAAGTACACTGTTGCTGTCTTCAGACATACTAGAAGAGGGCGTCAGATCTCATTACAGATGGTTGTGAGACACCATGTGGTTGCTGGGATTTGAACTTAGGATCTTCGGAAGAGCAGTCAGTGCTCTTACCCGCTGAGCCATCTTGCCAGCTGAACTTATGATGATGTTTCTACCTGTACTTCCTACGAAGGTGCTGAGATTACAAGTGTGTGACACAATGCTTGCACTACAATGAGAAATTTTATCTCATCTGATTCGATGTGTTTATTAGTACAGATAAGATATATCATGCCTTTATTTGGATAATTGCACAAAAGAAGTATTATTGGGTATCTTTAAGGTTCAGTGATGGTTTGATGAGGCAGAAAGAATGGCCGAAAATTCTGATGAATAAGGGCATTAAATATTGAAGGCTCAACGTCCCTTAAGAATGAATAGGATTTTAAGGTCAGCAGGATAACATATTAGATAAAGACATGTGAAATGAAAATTTATTCTTTGATTTACTTTGATATGCTTCATTTTACCAAAGTAATATTGGAGGCTGGAGAGATGACTCAATTGGTAAAGTGCTTGCTGTATAATCATTAAGGACTTTAGTTTCTTCAGCACCTACATGAAACAAAACCAACCAAACAAAAGAGTGAACGTGTTGGGCACCTTAACCCAGCTCTGAGTGGCTTGAGACCGGAGCATCCCTGGGGTTTGCTGAATCCGTAAACTCCAAGTTCAGTGAGAAACTGTGTCTCAGTGGGTAAGTTAGCGAGTGACTGAAGAAGATGCCCGATGTCTATCTATGGCATCTGTATGTACCTGCACACATACACATATACATGAACACAAGCCAGTGCTCACAGACTTTTAAAAATCTGGTTGAACATCAACTTTTTTTTTGGTGGTGGTAGTGGTAGTGGGTATGGTTGCTGTTCTGAGACCCTTGTACCTTTTATTTAATTTGTTGACCCTCATTAAACCAACTTCAAATACTGTGTCTTTCTAGACACATTGAACTACATCTCCCAACCCCATGCTAGCGAGTGCTGTAACATTGAACTACATCCCCCGGCCCTTTGCATTTGCTTTCTTTCTGGAGGGAGTATCTTATGGAAGTCGGGCTAGCCTGAAAAGCACTTTTATCTTTTTAGAAAACACTTTGTTTATTTATTGTATACTCGTGTGAGCATATGGATTCCATGGGGGTGCATGTGGATTTCAGAGAACAGCTTTTGAGAGTCAGTTCTTTCCTTCTACCATTTGGATTCCAGGGGTCCAACTCAGGTCATCAGATTTGGTAGCAAGTACCTTTATCTACTGAGTCATCTTACCAGCTAGGGCTGGGGGGATGGGGGGGAGGTATTTTGTAGTAGAGGATAACCCTTGAACCCCTGATCCTCCTGCCTCCACCCCTACATACCCCTCCCCCCAAGTATTGGGATTAAGGTATGTGCCACCATGCTCAGCTCATTTTGTGTTTATTTATTTTATATCTTTATTTTGTTGTATGAATGTTTTGCTTTGTGTGTATGTCTGTTTGCCATATGTGTGCCTGGACCCTGTGGAGGTCAGAATAGGATATCAGATCCCCTGGAACTGGAGTTCCAGGTGGCTGTGATCTGTTGTGTAGGTGCTGGAAATCAGATCTGAGACCTCTGCAAGACCAGCCAATACTCTTAATATCTGAGCCATCTCTCTAGCTCTCTTACTTTGTGTTTTAGAATGTGTTTATGTTCTTTTAGCTTTGTAAATGGTAGATGAATATTAAATATATTTACTTTTATTTCTTGCTTCCTTTAATATCTAAGGTATTATATTCTTATGCTGAATTTAACTTGTAGATCTCAAAGATTCTTACAGTCAGGCTGAAACTCTCTGAAGCCCAAGGTGCTTAGAATTTTAAATTTATACTTACTTTTACCAGTAATTTTCTTTCTTGTGTTATAAATATTAGGGCCTGTCTTAATGCCATGACTGTTGTAGCATTTGTATAATATTAATAATGATAGAAACCAAGATGTAATGTAGTACATTATTGAGAAGTACAAATTGATCATCACTGACTTCAGTTTACAAAATACTCCCAAATCTGAAGCTGGAGCACTAATCTGAGAGCCAGAGTTCCACAGTGCCCTCCCATTACAGAGCACAGTCAAAGGCAGGTAGACACACTGAAACCAAAAGCTTTTCCTATGATATCATCAAGTCTGTTCGTTTAAGGTCTATATGAAATAAAATGCATTTTATGTTTATAGTTGTACTAGTCTTGATTTTTGACCTGTCTCATTATGTGTACATAATGTCTATATTCTCTAGACTCTCCCTAAAATCTGAACTCTGAAACACATCTTCTCTAGGCATCTTAGGGACATGAAGCCTATGATATCTGCTTGACACGTCCCCTATCCTTCGAGCTCCTTCATTTTGGTAATGTGTAGAGCTAATTATCTTGTATTGTTTCAGTTTTGCTCTTTGTGACAGGTTCTTGCTGTATAGTCCAGGCTGGCTTTAAACATGCTGCTTCAGTTTCCATAGTGCTGGGATTATGGACATGTGCTATCATGTCTAGCTGAACTATTTTGGCCTTTTAAAAAAACCCCTTTTTCTCTATTTGGTCATGGTTGTTAAATATAAATGCTACTTGCCTTCTCTTTGGGAATGTTTTTAAAAGCAGGGCTTTTAATGTGTTAATTTTGTATTTTAAGATTGAGTCTGAGAAGGAAAATCTTTTTCTTTTTTTTTTTTTTTGGTTGGTTTTTCGAGACAGGGTTTCTCTGTTTAGCCCTGGCTGTCCTGGAACTCACTTTGTAGACCAGGCTGGCCTCGAACTCAGAAATCCGCCTGCCTCTGCCTCCCAAGTGCTGGGATTAAAGGCATGCGCCACCATGCCCGGTGGAAAATCTTTTTCTTTGTGTATATTTGTGTATGCTTTTCTGAATGTATGCCATATAAGTGGATGTCTGCACAGGCTGGGGGCGGGGGCACAGGATGGAGCTGGAGTTACAGATGGTTGTGAAACACCTGACATGTGCATGGTAAAAGTCAAACTTGGCTCCTCTGAAAGAATAGGACGTCCTCTTAACCACCTAGCCATCTTTGCAGCCCCTTGATTTTCCTCTTATTTTCAAGTATATAGGTGTTGGGCAAATTGCTACACACACAGGTGTTTTGCATGGCAGGTAGGTTGGTTTAGACATTTGTCTGTTCATATTACAGTGAGGACTCAGGCATTCTTCTTCTTCTTACTAATAACTCTAAGGCAACAAGAGAATCTTAAGGATTATTACTGTTTCCTTTCTTTTTTCATTTTGATATTGGGGATTCCCCATATGTACTGATCATGTGTTCTGCCAGTGAGCTACATCCCCAGTCCTAGACTCTGCTTTTTATTATATATTGCTGAAGTCTAGAACTGTGAGTGGTAAGTCATGCTCATTTTTTTGTTTTGTTTTGTTTTTCAAGACAGGGTTTCTCTGTGTAGCCCTGGCTGTCCTGGAACTCAGAAATCCACCTGCCTCTGCCTCCCAAGTAATCATGCTCATTTTAATCCAGCCATCAAGAGGCAGAGGCAGGAGGATTGTCAGAAGGTTGAGACCCAGCCTGATTTACATACTGAGTTCCAAATCTATAGAGTGAGACCCTGTATCAAAAAAGAAAGAAAAAGGTGATTTTAAAAACTTGGAATGTGGAGTTTGAGATAGATGGCTCAACAGATAAAGCATTTCCTGTTCTTCCAGAGGAGCTGTTAGATTCCCAGTACCTATATCAGATGGCTTACAACTGCCTGGAACTTCTGGTGTCTGTCTGTGTATCTGACTGACTGTGCATGAATCTATTTCTCTTCTCTCTGAACTCTCTCTCTCTTTCTCTCTCTCCTTTTTCTCTTTCACACACACACACACACACACACACACACACAAAGAAAATATCTAAAATAATAAAAAACCTTGTCATGATACTAAAATAAATATGCTCTTAAGTATTTGGGATAAAGGACTAACATAGATGATTTTTTATTATGTTTTTGTTTTGAAGCAAGGTTCTCATTATCTAGCCTAGAATTAGAACATCATCTAGCTTAGAACTCATTATATAGACGAGGGTAGTCTTGAACTCACAGAGATCCATATGCTTTGCCTCCCCAATGCTGGAAATAAAGGTGTGTATTACCATGCCCAGTCTTAGATGATGTATTGGTATTTACCTATATGTATATTTAAGGATTGTGTGGGTGCTGCTGCCAGAAGAGGTATCACATTTTCTGTGACTGGAGTTACATACGGCTATGAGCTGCTTCGTGGGTGCTGTGAATTGAACTCGTGTCCTCTTACAAGAACACTTAGTATTCCTAACTGCTGAGCGGTCTTTCCATCCCTGAGGTAAATTTTTAATAGTTGAATATTGTATTCAGTTAGCCTGTAGTTTTCAGTATGAGTCCTTTGAACCCTTTGGTTTTATTCATTATTTCTGTAGGCAGGTGCAGTTTTGAATGAATCAGACAGGGTGAGTTGGCTCTACCACTTACAATCATTTCCTAACCTAGGACAGATACTTAACTAAGTCTCAGTTTTATCATTTATATAAAATATCTAGGATTGTTTTGTACAATAAATGAGCTAATTTATTAGAATGGTATTTCTAGTAAGATATTCTATCCAGGGCACAAAGTAAGCCCTCGATAAAGGTTTGCTGTTAGAATACATTTGAAAGAAACAAGAAACTTTCAACTTTGAAGTTAAGTCTTTATATTCAATACACTTGTTTTTGTTTCTGTTTTTGTTGTTTGTTTGTCTTGTTTTCGTAGGAAATGGATGTATGTTTCCAGTAGTTATTTGGGCAAATGGAAATACAAGCAGTGTGTTTGAGGAATGATCATAGGACTGGCTTGCAGGGATTCTTTGGAATCAGGGAGTAATAGAAAACAAAATTAAATAGATAAGATAAAAGATGCTTATCAAGTTTTGAACTAAGGCTGCAGTATGTACTAATGGCTGATAGAAGGAATCACTACTCTTTGTTGATGGAGGTTTTAAGTCAGGAGTGTGTAAAATATTCAGTGGAAAGTTTTGGTTTGTTTACTTTCTCCAATTCTGGATATTGAACGAAGGGTCTCACGAATGCTAGGCAAGTCCCAGTCCTACAAGACCATTCTGAGTGTCCTTGTGGCACACAGTAAGCCCTCAATTTATATCAGATAAAAGAGCTTTAAGAGAGACTGAGGGCCGGTAAAGTGGCGCAGGCTTGTTATATAAGCGCTGACGAGGCTTGGGCAGGAAGGGGAGAAATTAATGTTCTATGGGTTACTCCTGTGAGAGAAATCAGAGATCTGAAATCGGAAGACTCAGAATAGAGAACCGGGGTAGTTTCAGAAGGAAGGAGGTTGGCATAATCCAGTACTATTCAAGGAGAGTGAGGCTACAGAAGGACTCCTTTGATTTGGTAATACAGTGACCACAGATCATTGGACACTTGAGCAGACTGGGATGGAGAGTTAGATCTAATTGTCGGGAAGTTAAGGAGATAGTAATGGAGACCAACTGTGGAAAAGGTACTCAGTTATGAAAATGGTAAGAAAGCAACTTAGAAAAGCGCTCCTAGCTCTATATACCTGGAAAGTTTCTATTTATTGAAGAAGAGAATGGGAAGCAGTTTGTACTGAATGTTCTTAGGTTTCTTAGCACAGAAGTGTTCATAGTACACATGCTGGTCCAGTGCTCTGCTTCTTGGTAATTATGTGATCTTGGGGAAATTTGTTTAATCTCTTTGTGTCTTTATTTTCCCATTTTTACAAATGGAGATGGGCCATCAAGATGACCCAGTGGGTAAAGATACTTGCTACCAAGCATGGTGAACTGAGTTCAGTTTTTGGAACCTATATGGTAAGAGGAAAGAACTAACTTCTGCAAGTTGAATTGTTGCTTCCACATGTTTATCATGTCACACATTCACTTATCCTACAAATTAATAAATGTATATTTTTTAAAAGAAGCACCTCAGGAATGGAGAGGTATGCCAGTGGTTAAGAGCACTTAATGCTCTTACAGAGGACCAGGGTTTGTTCCCAGCATTATACAGCTTTCTATACCTCCAGGTCCAGGGTGTCTAGTGCTCTCTTTTGACCTCCTCTGGTACCAGACACACATGTGGCACACATACACATGTTGAACCAAAATATTCGTAGCGTTAAAAAAAAATAGGCAGCCGGGTGTGGTGGCGCATGCCTTTAATCCCAGCACTTGGGAGGCAGAGGCAGGCGGATTTCTGAGTTCGAGGCCAGCCTGGTCTACAAAGAGAGTTCCAGGACAGCCAGGGCTACACAGAGAAACCCTGTCTCGAAAAACCAAAAAAAAAAAAAAAAAAAAAAAAGGCAACTCTAAAAACCAATTTTTAAAGAGGCATTTATTTTACAGACCTGTTGTGAGGCCTAAATTATTTTTTTTTTAAAAATGCATAAAACATTGTGCCATTCGTGATACATAGCTGGTAAGTACTAGCTATTATTATCATCTACTGTTGAAAAGAGGTTAAGGCACTGAAGAATTACAGAAAGGCCTACAGCCTTCTCCGGCTATTGCCTGTCTGGAAAACACTTATTTTCTTCTTCTTTCTTTTCTTTCTTCTACTTTTCTTTCTTTTTGTTTGTCTTTCTAGACAGGATTTGTGTGTGTGTGTGTGTGTATGTGTGTAGTTATGACTGCACTGGCAGGCTCTCTGTTGATCAGGGTGGACTTGAACTCAGAGGTCCACCTGCTTGTCCTTTTTCTAAAATATATTTGAGCTCAGAAGTTAGTATCCTTGGGTCTAGTATTAAGGCAAGAAAAGGTTGAAAATTTTAATCTTAAATTTCTTTACCAAAATTCTTCCAGGTATGGCTGGAGAGATGGCTCAGCTCTTAAAAGTACATGAGGCTTTGCAGAGAACCTGAATTCAGTTCTCAGTACCCACTTCAGTTTTAATCCCAGGTCTGGGACTAAAAACATGTGCCATCACTGCCCAGCTTTACTCTTTTTTTTAATTCCTTTTCGAGACAGGGTTTCTCTGTGTAGCTCTGGCTGTCCTGGAATTCACTCTGTAGACCAGGCTGGTTGGTCTTGAACTCAGAAATCCGCCTGCCTCTGCCTTCCAAGTGCTGGGATCAAAGGTGTGTACCACCACTGCCTGGCCTAGCTTTACTCTTTTTTTTTTTTTTTTTTTTAAAGATTTATTTATTATATGTAAGTACACTGTAGCTGTCTTCAGACACTCCAGAAGAGGGTGCCAGATCTCGATACAGATGGTTGTGAGCCACCATGTGGTTGCTGGGATTTGAACTCTGGACCTTCGGAAGAGCAGTCGGGTGCTCTTACCCACTGAGCCATCTCACCAGCCCCTAGCTTTACTCTTAAAATACATTTGTTTGTTTGTTTTAGTGTGTAGGTGCCTGTGGAGGCCAGGAAGAGGGTGCTGGAGCTGAAGTTAGATGCAGGTGATTAAGAGCTGACCTTCTATAGCTATAGCTAATATAGATTTGAGGAACGAAGAAGATGGGGAGATCATATAATTTCATATTCTTAGATGCTCAATGGGAGGATAACTTCAGTAGGTTAAAACAAAGATCTTGTTATTTACTGGACTTCAGTACTCTTTATTTTGTGTGTGTGTTGGAAATTCTTTAGTTTGAAGCTAGGCCTAATTTCTACTGGCTCTGCTTACCTAGATTTTTATTAATCCATAGGAATAACTTTTCAGCCTACATATCACATTGATCAGTCTTACAAAGAGTCTGTCTCTTTTAATTACTAATTAGTATTTTGTGGTAAAGATGAACCACTGTGTAACCGTGCAACAGTGTATCTGATATGGGACAGTTGAATTGTATTCAGTGTTTAGCTCTTACTAGAAAAGTTGTTATAAACATTCATGTTCAAATTTTTACATGAACTTAAGTTTTCATTTTAGGATATATGCCCCAAAGTAAAATTGCTGGGACATCTGTTAATTACATGTCTAGTTTGATGATAATGATGATTGATGGTGACATGGTCACCTGTATCCCAAGTTTACCTGGAACTTGATATGTAGTTGAAGTTGACCTTGAAATTGTGGTCATTCTGCTTCCACCTCATGGGTACTGGGATTATATGCACATACCAACAGACCTGGTTTCATATGGTTAAGGATTGAACCCAGGGATTTGTGCATGGTGGACAAACACTACCAACTAAGCTATGCACCCCACTCTGTAATTAATGATATTATTTACCATGTCTCTTGTTGATTTTAATTAATTTTTTATCTTGAGTTCCTTATATATTCTACATATAGAATCATCTAGGAGAAGGGCCTTTGGGAATGATTTTTAGTTGAGGTGGATAGACCCATCTATTTTGTTTGGGTGGCGGTGCCATTCCCTGGCTAGGGTCCTGGACTGTAAGGGAGCTGAGCAGCATGTCTGTGTTCCTCCTTTCCCTAGCAATAGACGAAGTGTGACCTGCTGCTTAAGCTCTGCTGTCTTGACTACCCCACCATAAGGGGCTGCATATAAAACTGAGTTAGACAAACCCTGTCTCCCTGAAATTACTTTTGTCAGGGTATTTTATCACAGTAATAGGACAAGACACTGAGACATTTCATCAGCATTCTTACTGTGGTCATGTTGATAGGTATGTCATTATGTTTTACTCTGGTTTGAGATCCCGCATAGCTAAAAATACTGAAATATTTTGTTTGTTTTGTTTGGAAGTCTGGGTTCTCAATCAGGCTAGCTTTGAATTCACAGTCCTCTTACCTCTGGAGTGCTAGGATTATAGACATGTCCCCAAAACCCAAGAGACATTGGCCTTTTGTGATTTTTTTTTTTTTTTTGCCTGTTTTTCAATTGGATTGACTTTCTTCTCTTGAGTTTTGAACATTCTTTGTTTTTTGTTTTGTTTTGTTTTGTTTGTTTTTTGTTTGTTTTTTTGAGACAGGGTTTCTCTATAGCCCTGGCTGTCCTGGAACTCACTCTGTAGACCAGGCTGGCCTCGAACTCAGAAATCCACCTGTGCTCTGCCTCCCAAGTGCTGGGATTAAAGGCATGTGCCACCATGCCTGGCCCCATTCTTTGTATATTGTAGGTACAAAATCTTTGTCAAAAATTTAGTTTGCAGGCTGTCTGTGGTACTCATGTCTGTAATCCTACTACTCAGGAGATTTCAGAAAAAAAAGAAAAGAAAAAAAAAGCTTCAAATTTGAGGCCAGCCTGGGCTGTATAGTTAGTTCCAGATCAGCCTAGGCTACAGAGTGAGACCTTGTATCACACACAAAAGAGTAGTTTGCAAGTGTTTTACCACACTTTCTAATATATCTGCATCATCTTTAGTGCTATTCACAGAGCAGGTCTTGCTTCCTTCCTTTTTTTTTTTTTTTTTTTTTTTTTAAACAGCCCTTTCCCCACCTTCAGTAACCCTGGCTGTCCTGGAACTTACTCTGTAGATCAATCAGGCTGGCCTCAAATTCATTGATATGACATCCTCTGCCTCCTGAGTGCTAGGATTAAAGTTGTGAACTACCATACCCAGCAAGAGTTATTTTAGTTCTTATTTTTGTTGTTTCTTTATTTATGTGAGTACACTGTTGCTGTCTTCAGACACACCAGAAGAGGGTATTAAATCCCATTATAGATGGTTGTGAGCCGCCATGTGGTTGCTGGGGCTTGACCTCTGGAAGAGCAGTCAGTGCTCTTAACCACTGAGCCATCTCTCCAGCCCCCTATTTTTTTTCTTTTGAATGTGGTGTAGTGGTGACTAAACCCAGGGCCTGGAATATCTAGACAAACAGTTTATTCCCAGCCCCAGTCTACACTTTAATCTGGGAACTGTGTGGCTTCTATCTCGTGTAGTACAGATTGATTAATTCTTTTCATGAAAATTTTAAGTTTTGATGAGGCTTTAAGTTTGTAGATAAGACTTTTCCTCCAAGTAACTTTGACTACTGCTGCGTTTCTGAGTTTTCCTTTAAGTTAAAGGGCATTAGGGCTGAGGTGACGATGTACTTATCTTGTGTGTGGTGGTGGGAAGGGTGATGGGGTTTTGAGACAGAGTCTTATGTTACACTTTCTGGCCTTGAACTTCTAGTCTTTCTTCCTGCTTCCTAGGTGTTAAGATTATAGGAATGCCTCATCACTATACTTTAGGTTTAAATGTGCGGTCCATTTCAAGTTGATTTAATTGAATGCTTTCTGCATAGTAAGATTACACACTCCATATCAGTGCTCCAGCATCATTTGTTATAAAGCCTTTCTTTCCTCCATTGAATTTCTTGTGTCAAGGTGAGAAACATCAGTTGAGCATATTTGAGCAGCCTTTTTTTCTGGGGTCTCTACTCTGTTATCAGTCTGTGTATCTCTCTCTCTATTGGTACCACATTGTGTGGAATAATTCTTCCCACTTGGCTGACTATACAAAACTGCTTTAGGTCTCCTAGGATTTTCCCCTTACCATATAATGTTTATGATAAACTCCATCTGTATCTGCAGACGCTTTTCTGTTTTATTTATTTATTTATTTATTTATTTATTTTCTACGAATTGCATTATCCCTGTAGCAGAGTTTGATGACTGGTATCTACTGTATTAGGCCTTCCAGTCAATAAGCATGCTAAGGCTCTTGAGTTATTTAAATCTTTTATTTCTTTTATCAGTTTGTAGCTAAGGACCTCAAAGGTAATGGGAATACACTCTGCCATTGAGCCAATATCCAAAGCTTTTCTTTCACTTTCATTCTTACTTAATTTTCAAGATGGGTTCTTGGTAAGATGTTTGGACTCCCTTAATCCTCCTCATGAAACTTCTACCTTCGCTTCCCCAAGTCTCTGGACTGTAGGCCTCTACCACACTAGGTGGACTGGTTGCCTTGTTGTGACAAAACTCCTGACAAGAGCAACTTCAGGAAGGAGGGTTTATTTCCGTTCACAGTTTGAGGGTATATTGTTAATGATTCAGGGAAGGCACAGTAGCATGATGTGGCTGGTCATATTGTGGGCATTAGGAAGCAGACTGATAAATGCTGGTACTCAATTTGCTTTCTTTTCTCGCTTTTTTAATTACGTTGGGGATGCTAACCCAGGTGATGCTGCTGCTCACATGCAGGGTGACTGTCTCTTCTTTAGTAAGACCTCTCTGGTAACACTATTATAAATATAACCAGGGATGTGTTTCATAAGGGATTACAAATGCAGTCAAGCTGACACGAATAACCACTGCACAGAGTTTAGTTTGTTTGAACAATATAAAACATGTGGTTTTGTTTGTGATTAGGGTATAGAAATGTGTTTAATTTTTGTATATTGATCTTGCATCTTGTGACCTCCCTGAACTTATTTAATAACTAAATAGTTATACCATCTGCACATAAAGACTTTGCAACAACAACAAAAAAATGCTCACCAGTTTGGTGTAGTTTTTTATTTTCTGTTCTTTATTGTGTAGCATTCCATAACTGTTGAGTAAGATTGGTGAGAACAGCTGTTTTTGCTTTGGACTTGAGTTTACTAGGAAAGATACTGTTTTTATCATTAAGTGTGATGTTAGCTTCTTAGCTGTGACTATTGGGTGTATTTTTTCCCATTCTTTGTCAGGCTGAGAGGAAGTTACCCTCCTTTTTCTAGTTTGCTCAGAAGTGTGTACTGCTTCCTTCCCCAAACCTGGGCATCACATATGCTAGGCAAGTGCTCTTTACTAGGGTAGGCCTGTGCCCCAGGCCATGGTGAGATTTGTTAAAATGATTTTTTAAATATTATTCTTGTTTTATACTGTGTGTCTGTGTTTCATGGGCAGTGCTTCTGGAGCCCAGAAGACAGTGTCAGGTCACCTGAAGCTTCATTTGAAGGTGGCTGTGAGCTGTGTTCTACGTGAGTCCTGTGAACGAGATTCAGGTCTCTGAAGAGCAGCAAGTACTTTTGACCATAGACACATTTCTCTTGATCCATCGTGGACTTTTTGTTTTTGTTTTTCTTGTTTTCAAGAGTTGAGACAGTGATTAAGAGTGCTGCTCTTCCAGAGGACCTGGGTTTGATGTTCAGGTCATTCATGGTACCTCACAACTGTTCATAACTCCAGAGCAGGGAATCCAACATCCTCTTCTAGCTTTGCAGGTACCAGGCATGCATTTGGCACACAGACACACATGCAGCCAAAACACCCATTACATACAATTTTTTTTTTTTAATAAAATAAAAGTTGAGTCAGCCTTGTATAACTGGAACAAATCCCATTTTGTTATGGTTTACAGTCTTCTCTTTACATTCCTGGGTTTTAATCTCATAATATTTTGTTCAAGATTTCTATATATAAGTCCATGAGGGATGTTTGTTCTGAAGTTCTTTCCCTTCCTTCCTTTCTTCTGTTTACAGTGTCTTTGTCGTCATCATTATAATATTATTGTTATTTTCTTTTGCACTACAGGGGACCAGACCCTGAGCTTTGCACATGCCAGGCAAGCACATTACCATTGAGTTATATTCCCAGCTAAGTTAGCAAAAATGAATTTGACTGGGCCAAGAGATCTTTGTTTGGGAAACTTGTTAATTATGGCTTCTACATCTTTAGTGGTTATAGGAGTAACCAGATTATCTGTTTTATCCTGGTTAAGTTTTGGTAGCTTGTTTTTTTTTAAACCTCCCCCCACCGTCTGTGTGTGTGTATGTGTGTGTGTGTGTGTGTGTGTGTGTGTGTGTGTGTGTGTGTGCTGAGGGTGGTTGGGTTGGTTTTGATTTAGTTTGCTCTGGTTTGGGTAGTACCTGGGATTGAGCCCATGCCAGGCAAATGCTGCATCACTGGCTTAGATGCCCATCCCTGAATAATTACATGTTTGTTTGTTCGTTTATCTGTTTGTTTTTGAGATAGGGTATCATTATATGACCTTGACTGGCCTGGAACTTGCTGTATAAGCCAGGCTGGCCTCAAACTCATAGAGATCCACTTGCCACTGCCTCCCCAGTGCTTATATTAAGCATAAGCATATTGTTGGGAATAAGTGAGAGAGAAATCTGTATCCCTAAGGTATGGAGTACAAGAGGAATGCTTTGTGCAGTGGTTTAATAGTGTAAAGCAGCACAGTGCAGTGGCAGTCTACACCTTTAATCCCAGCACTTGGGAGGCAGAGGCAGGCGGATTTCTGAGTTCAAGGCCAGCCTGGTCTACACAGAGAAACACTGTTTCGGAAAAAAAAAAAAAAACCCAAAACAACAACAAAATAGTGTAAACCAGCAGGCACCAGAACCACAGTGGATAATATTATGGGAATTCAGAAAAACAGTAGTCAAAGAATGGGAGTGAGATCCATTTGTTTAGAGTTGTGAAAGGTAATACTTGAATGAGTGGTAAAGGAAGGTTAAGCAAATCCAAGGAACACATCTGAACAAGACAGAGCCAAAAGGAACATGAACAGCAGCAGTGAGAAGATGTTCTTTGAGTCAGTGGGATTAGGCAGTATAAGAAAGATACTTTCCTAAAACCCCAAGGAAGGATTTAAGTTTGAGCAGAATAAATTTTTTGTCTCATTTGTTGATGTTATATGTGGGGGCGTTTTCTGCATGTATCTGTGCATTATCTGTATACCTAGTGCCACCAGAGGGCAGAAAAGCGTTGGATCGGATAGGGCTAGAATAACAGCGGTTGTCAGGCTCTATGCGGGTGCTTAGAATTGAACCCTGGCCACTAGAAGAGCAGCCAGTGCTCTTTAACTGTGGAACCATCTCCAGCCCCAGTTTAAAGGTTCTTAATCTGAAGAGTAACTTGAATGTATTTTTAAGGCAGGGACATCACCTTTCATTAGAAATACACCACCATTCATTAGAAGTACAAAATTCCATAGTCATAGTAAGAAGGATTTTTTGACAGAATAGTTAAGCAATTAATATGTATGATCTTTTGACAAGCTTTTATTTGAAGAGAATTAGACAACTGTACAATATGTGAATTATAGAACAGAGATCATCAGAGTCAATGCAAATTCCATTTGTTTGTATATTAGTAATACAGTTGAAATGGAGACCAAAAGGAGATTTCTTGAAGAAATAAGAAATAAAGTCAGTGGATGTAATGGCCAGATATAGAGGATGATGGAGAATGCTGAATCAAAGATTATGATCAAATTTTGGCACTGGGCAACAGAAAACTGGGTTTTCCATTGACAGGAAATCAAAAGCCTGGGTGTTGTAAAGAACTGTGATTCTTTATTCTTAGATTACTAGAACTTTTGGTCACAGAAAATTACCATAATAATAACTGGAGAAAATCTCAAAAAAAGAAGTGGAAAAAGAATTCTTATAATTCAAAAACCCTAAAGTAAATGTTTATTATTTTCATGTTATTTTGATTTTTTAAAAAATGTGTGAGCTTGTATTTAGATCATTCTTAGTAGTTTAAAGATATTTTTATACTTTGGACATTTATTTGTATATATATCTTTTATATTTTTTATAACTTGTAAAGAAATTTTCCCATTATAAGTATATTCACTCTCAAATTGTAAATATTCAAACATTCAAAATAATTACAGTCCTTGCACATTAGATTACAAAGGATTAAATTGTTTGGCTTTACTGAGAATGTAGATTGTTATAATTTTTTTTAAATACTCCGACATTGTTGAAACAAAAAAGTTTTTTACTTATTGCATATTTTTGATAAAACAGTTTCATTATTAATGATTGGTTCTGTAGATGCTCTAGCTTTATGTCAATTATTCCACAGACCAGTTGTCAGATTTGCCAGTTGTGTTGGTATTTTCAGAAAACAATTTTTCTAATAAATTTGGCCAAAATTTGATCATTTTGTGAGAGAAATTTTAAGTTTGTATTCTTTTTACTACTTTAAAGGTTACTTTCTATTTCTCACCCAGTATTCTTATTACTGGGATCCTTCTGTCCATTTCAAAATGCAGATAATGGGCTGGTGAGATGGTTCAGTGGGTAAAGGCTCCAGCCAGCTGTCAAACCTGTCTGAGTTGAATCTTTGCGATTGACGTGGTAGAAGGAGAGAATCTGCTCTGAAAGTTGTCCTCTAACCTCCATGCATGCACTGTGGCACACAGACACACACACACACACACACACACACAGAGACAAATGCAATTTAAAAGTTAAGAAAAAACAAAACAAAACAGGAACTGGAGAGGTGGCTCAGTGGTTGTGGATATTGGGTGCTCTTGCAAATTCAGTTCCCAACACCTATATGGCAGCTCACAACCCTGTAACTCCAGTTCCAGGGACTCCAGTGCCTTCTTCTGACCTCTGAGGGCCCCTGCTTGCATGAGGAGCACAGACACACACTCAGGTGCATACACATTAAAATACAATAGTTAACTAAATAAAGTACATATATTAACTTTCCATTTAGACTAAAGTTTAGCCTTAGCCTTTTATATCTGATGGGATGCTTTTTATTAGCTATTGAAGATAATCAAAGACATTTGGTTGGCAGTTCATCTCAACATTATTTTAACGAATTCTTGCCTTAAAAACTCAGGTTCATGAGCCATTTAAGTTTATTAATATATATAATTTTCAGAAAACATTTCATAGTGACTGGGGGGATGGCTCAATGTATAAAATGCTTGCCACGCAATCTGTGAGGTTGGAGGGTTGAAAAAGCTGGGTGTAGTGTGCCAATCTGAAATGTTAGGCAGGGGAGGTGGATCCAGGAAGATTCTTGGGCTTGCTGGTCAGCTCTTTTTGCTGAATTGGTTTTCCAGGGTTAGTGAAAGTGATGGGAAATATTTGATCTCAACTTCTGGACTTTGCATACACATGCACAGACATGCATGCATATACCACAAATAAAATTTCAAAATCAATACAATTTTCACTAACAATCTAACATACAGGGATGAAGAAATGGCTCAAGAGTTAAGAGCACTGGCTGTTCTTCTAGAACCCCCAGGTTCAATTCCTAGTACCTACATCATGGTTCATAACTGTCTGTAGCATTCCTTTGGTGCAGATATGAATACATGCAGGCAAAACAGCCGGATACATAAAATGAAATTAAACAAAAAAGCAAGCTAATATACATGTGTATTAAAATTTTTATATAGCAACCACATCATTAAGAAATATTCCTATATTAAAGTTGAAAGTATTTTAGTTGACACTCTGGAGAATAACAATATTACCTAATTACTGAAATGATGAAATAATTCATTCAAATATGAATGGGAAAGCTGAACATTGTGGTACATTATAAACTCAGTGGTGTACACACATGCAATACTAGCACTTAGAAGCTAAGTCAGGAAGATCAGAAGATTTGAGGCCAGCCACCCTCTCTCAAAAAGATAGCAAGGGGTCAGTGAGATGGCGCAGCAGATGTTGTCATTTGTTGCCAAGCCTGCTGATCTGAGTGTAGTCTCTGGAACCCATGTGGTAGAATTCAAAAACTCATTTTTCCACAGCTTGTCCTCTGACTTCCACATAGGCTGTATAGACAAGCACATTGTGCTTGCATACACACATACACTTATTTTTAAATTTAGATTTACTTATTTTATTCTATGTATGTGGATGCTTTGCCTGCATGTATGTTTGTATATCATGCATGTGTCCAGGACCTGGAGAGGTTAGAAGAAGGCATTAGATACTCTGGAGCTAGAGTTAGGGATATTTGTGCTGGGAACTGAACCCTAGGTTCTCTGCAAGAACATTAAGTGCCATTAACTGCTGAGCCATTTTTCCAGCCCCATATAAGTAAATTAACAAAGCAAAACAAAACAAAACTTGAACATTTGAAAACACTCAGAAAGTGTTTTAGGAACTAAAGATATGACTTAGAAGTTAGGAGCACCAGCTGTTGTTTCACAGGAGTAGAGAGTTTGGTTTCCTGCATTTACATGTGATGGCTCACAACTACCTGCAGCTCCAACTCTAGGGGATCTTTTGGCCTCCTTGGGCATCTGCACACACATGGAGACACAAACACCACAATCTAAATCTTACTGTGAATAGTGTTAAGTAAGGGCTAGCAAGATGGCTTAGCAGCTAAAGGTGCTTATAGCTTTAGCTTGGTTGCTAGAACCCAAGTGGTACAAGAAGAAAGCTTGACCATAGGGTGAGTGTGTTTCAGCAAGTAAAATAGTTAAAAAATAAAAAAGTTATGCCCCTGGCCCTACTGGACACAGGTGGGAAAGCTGGCTTGGTCCTGAAGGTGTGAGAGCTGGAGAGTGTGCCTTGGATCTTGCCTGGGCAACACAGTGGAGCTGGCCTTGATGGCAAAGGCACCAGTGAGCCAGCCCCTCACAGGTTGCAGCACTTGGGAGTAGGTCCCTTGACAGGGCAGCACAGTGGAGCTGGCTATGGAAGCATCAGTGTGGTTGAGTCAGCCCAGTCCTGAGGGCATGAGAGCAGGAAAGCTGACCCTGCCTCCTACCATTTGTTGGAGAAGGGGGGAGGGGATAGGAAGATGCCTTGGGATGACAGCTAAGTGATCAATTTCTTTCTCTTAGAGCTTAGGGAAAACCCATGGAAGATGGGTGTCCTAGCCAGAGCAGTGCTGGAGAGCTTAACCTAGTGGTGCAGATAAAGGAGAGCCAGCATGCTGACAAGCTTGGCTACCACCTCGACCCAGATCCAGGGCTCTGAGTTGGCCCATCCCAAAATCTATGCAATCTGTAAACAGTTGGGAGGAGTGAAAGGGCCTTTCCTGCTGATCCAAAGCTACAGGATCTCCATGACCCTGTCCTGTTGATCCAAAGCTGCAGGATCTCCATGACACAAGGTGACAACAGGATAACCGGGAGGAGTTGCAATGAGGATCCAATATTGATGGTGTTGAAGAAGCCAGAGATCTCCAACCAAACCAATGACACATTGCATTGAATATTTGTAATTGAAAATGTGTGGCAACCCACATACACATGGAAACTGAACATCACTACTCAATGATAACTTGGTCAAAAAAGATAAAGAATTTAATGAACTTAATGAAAATGAAGGCACAACATAACCAAACTTATGGGACACAATGAAAGCAGTGCTAAGAGGCAAATTCATAGCTCTGAGCGCCTCCAAAAAGAAACTGAAGAGAGCATACACTAGCAGCTTAACAGCACACCTGAAAGCTCTAGAACAAAAAGAAACAAATACACCCAAGAGGAGTAGAAGACAAATAATCAAACTGAGGGCTGAAATTAACCAAGTAGAAACAAAAAGAACTATATAAAGAATCAACAAAACCAGGAGTTGGTTCTTTGAGAAAATCAACAAGATAGATAAACCCCTTAGCCAGACTAGCCAGAGGGCACAGAGACAGTATCCAAATTAACAAAATCAGAAATGAAAAGGAAGACATAACAACAGAAACTGAGGAAATCCAAAAAATTAATCAGATCGTACTACAAAAGCCTATACTCAACAAAACTGGAAAATCTGGATGAAATGGACAATTTTCTAGACAGATACCAGGTACCAAAGTTAAATCAGAATCAGATAAACCATTTAAACAGTCCCATAATCCCTAAAGAAACAGCAGCAGTCATTAAAAGTCTCCCAACCAAAAAGAGCCCAGGACCAGATGGGTTTAGTGCAGAATTGTATCAGATCTTCAAAGAAGACCTAATACCAATACTCTTCAAGCTATTCCACGAAATAGAAACAGAAGAAACACTATCCAATTCCTTCTATGAAACCACTGTTACACTGATACCAAAACCACACAAAGACCCAACAGAGAAAGAAAACTTCAGACCAATTTCCCTTATGAATATCAGTGCAAAAATACTCAATAAAATTCTCACAAACTGAATCCAAGAACACATCAAAACAATCATCCATGGAGATCAAGTAGGCTTCATCCCAGGGATGCAAGGATGGTTCACTATCCGGAAATCCATCAATGAAATCCACTACATAAACAAACTCGAAGGAAAAAAAACCCCACATGATCATTTCATCAGATGCTGAAAAAAACAGCATCCCTTCATGTTAAAAGTCTTGGAAAGATCAGGAATTCAAGGCCCATACCTAAACAGAAAAAGCAATAAACAGCAAACCAGTAGCCAACATCAAACTAAATAGAGAGAAACTTGAAGAAAGCAATCCCACTAAAATCAGGGAATAGAAAAGGCTGCCCATTCTCTCCCTATCTATTCAGTTTAGTACTTGAAGTTCTAGCTAGAGCAATTAGACATTAAAAGGAGGTCAAAGGGATACAAATTGGAAAGGAAGAAGTCAAAATATCACTATTTGCAGATGATATGATAAGTGACCCCCAAAATTGCACCAGAGAACTCCTTCAGCAAAGTGGTTGGATATAAAATTAACTCAAACAAATCAGTAGCCTTCCTCTACTCAAAGGATAAACAGGCTGAGAAAGAAATTAGGGAAACAACACCCTTCACAATAGTCACAAATAATATATACCTTGGTGTGACTAAGGAAGTGAAAGATCTGTATGACAAGAACTTCAAGTCTCTGAAGAAAGAAATGGAAGATCTCAGAAGATGGAAAGATCTCCCATGCTTATGGATTGGCAGGATTAATATAGTAAAAATGGCCACCTTGTCAAAAGCAATCTGCAGATTCAGTGCAATCCTCATCAAAATTCCAAAACAATTCTTCATAGAGTTAGAAGGAACAATTTGCAAATTCATTTGGAATAACAAAAAACCCAAGATAGTGAAAACTATTCTTAACAATAAAAGAACTTCTGGGGGGAATCAACCATCCAAGACATCAAGCTGTATTACAGAGCAATAGTGGTAAAAACTGTATGGTATTGATACAGACAGGCAGGAAGATCAGTGGAATAGAATTGAAGACCCAGAAATGAACCCACACACCTATGGTCACTTGATCTTCGACAAAGGAGCTAAAACCATCAGTGGAAAAAAGACAGCATTTTCAACAAATGGTTCTCATTCAACTGGAGGTCAGCATGTAGAAGAATGCAAATCTATCCATTCTTATCTCCTTGTACAAAGCTCAAGTCCAAATAGATCAAGGACCTCCACATAAAACCAGATACACTGAAACTAATAGAGAAGGGGGAAGAGCCTCAAACACATAAGCACAGGGGAAATTTTCCTGAACAGAAGACCAGTGGCTTATGCTCTAAGATCAACAATAGACAAATGGGCCTGATAAAATTACAAAACTTCTATAAGGCAAAGGACACTGTCAATAGGACAAAACAGCAACTAACAAATTGGGGAAAAGATTGTTAATCCTACATTGGATAGAGGGCTAATATCCAATATATATAAAGAACTCAAGAAGTTAGACTCCAGAGAACCAAATAACCCTATTTTAAAAATGGGATGCAGAGCTAAACAAAGAATTCTTAACTCAGGAATATCGAATGGCCAAGAGCACCTAAAGAAATGTTCAGCATCCTTAGTCATCAGGGAAATACAAGTCAAAATGACCCTGAGATTCCACCACATACCATTCAGAATGACTAAGATCAAAAACTCAGGTGACAGCAGATGCTGGTGAGGATGTGGAGAAAGAGGAACACTCCTTCATTGCTGGTGGGATTGCAAGCTGGTACAACCACTTTGGAAATCAGTTTGGCAGTTCCTCAGAAAATTGGACATAGTACTACTAGAGGATCCAGCTATACCATTCCTGGGCATATACCCAAAAGATGCTCCAATGTGTAACACAGACACATGCTCCACTGTGTTCATAACAACCTTATTTATAATAGCCAGAAGCTGGAAAGAACCCAGATGTCCCTCAACAGAAGAATGGATATAGAAAATGTGGTACATTTATATAATGGAGTACTATTCAGCTACTAAAATCAATGATTTCATGAAATACTTAGGCAAATGATAGATCTAGAAAATATCATCTTGCGTGAGATAACTCAGTCACAAAAGAACACACATGGTATGCACTCACTGATAAGTGGATATTAGCCCAAAAGCTTGGAATAACCAAGATACAATTCACAGACCACATGAAGCTCAAGAAGAAGGAAGATCAAAGTGTGGCTGCTTCAGTCCTTAGAAGGGGAAACAAAATAATCATGAGAGAAAATACAGAGACAAAGTGTGGAACAGAGACTGAAGGAAAGGCCATCCAGAGATTGGCACACCTGGAGATCCATCTCATATACAGACACCAATCCCAGGCACTATTGTGGATACCAACAAGTGCTTGCTGGCAGGGGCCTGATAAAGCTGTTTCCTGAGAGGCTTTGCTAGAGCCTGACAAATACAGAGGCTCGCAGCCAACCATTGGACTGAGCATGGGGTCCCCAATTGAGGAGTTAGAGAAAGGACTGAAGGGGTTTGTAATCCCATAGGAAGAACAACAATATCAACCAGTCAGACACCCCAGAGCTCCCAGGGTCTAAACAACCAACCAAAGAGTACACATGGAGCGACCCATGGTTCCAGTTGCATATGTAGCAGAGGTTGGCCTTGTTGGGCATCAATGGGAGAAGAGGCCCTTGGTCCTGTGAAGGCTCAGTGTAGGGTAATGCTAGGGCAGGGAGGCAGGAGTGGGTGGGTGGGAGAGCACCTTCACAGAAGCAGGGGAAAGAGGGATAGGATAGGGGGTTTCCAGAGGGGAAACCGGGAAAGGGGATAACATTTGAAATGTAAATAAACAAAATACCAAATAAATAAATAAATAAATACATAAATAAAATGCACGGCCGAGGGTTATACTGTGGGTCACTGTGATGTACTGCAACTTCCAAGATGAGATGTTTTTCTGAATGCTTTTTGTTTTTGTCTTTTTGTGTGTGTTTTTATTTGTGGGTGGAGAGGTTGCAAGAGTGAAGGGTAGATATGAGGGAACAGGAACATGAGTCGGACTGGGGTGCATGATATGAAACTCAAAGAATCATTAGACGGTTTTAGAAATAAAAGTTCAAAGTGTTGATCAATTGTGTTAAGTCATATTTATACTCAAACACCTAGAAATTACAGACAGGAAGGTTTGGAGTTTGAGGTTAGTCTGTGGTACAAAGGAAGTTTTAGGCCATGAGCTGTATAATTAGACCCTGTCTCAAATAAAAAATTATAATGACTAAAAAAAATTGGCAAACATGTTTGTTAGTGTATTAATAAATACAGGCATGCCTATAGAGGAATGTATATCTTATCTATTTATAAAAATAGTCAGACATGTTAATAAAACATTTGATTATTATAAATACATGTAATAATTTTGATATGTTAAGATAACATACTGATATAAAATATCAAGCTCTTGTCTCTATGCTCTCAGATAAACATGTAAGTTTGATAATTTCAGTAGTTTTTATTGTTTAGCAAAATACGTTTTAGAAAATACATAAATATATGTGTTAAAGGGTATGAGTCAGAGGATTGAAAACAGAAGGATTTGTTAAATTCTTTGTAATTGGTGCAGATAAGGGAGAGCCAGCATGCTGACCAGTGCAGCTACCACCCAGGCCCAGATCTGCACTTCCAGAGGTCCTGAGTTCAATTCCCAACAACCACGTGGTAACTCAAAATCATCTGTAATGGATCTGGTGCCCTCTTCTGGTGTGTCTGAAGACAGTGACAGTATACTTACATAAAACAAACAAATCTTAAAAAAAAATTTTGTGTGACCATGTAATGGAATATGTTATGCCAAGAAAAGAATGAAGTAGGAGTATCCCGCAGGATAGAACTTCCAATGTGTGTTAAATATAAAAGAGAACAGTGTGCCAGTTCTTAAGGTTTTTAGTGACACAGAGATGAGTTCTCGAGTGTGTTTACATGTAGTTCTGTGCATGTCTGGAAGAGTGCACTGCAGCCTTCATAGCAATTGCCACCAGAGTTCCGAAATACAGAATGTAAGGTCAGAGGGCATCTTGTTTTTGTGTGTTTGTTTTCATCATCCAGTTAGTAAAAGGAAAAATACTTTTGTAGGACGAGAAATTAAATAGGTGTAAGAAAAAGTGAAAAAGAAATGAAAAGTGATGAAGTCAAAGACTCTTCTGTTGTTAAAACTTCATTTTCTTGTTTTCTGTCAGTTTTCTTATTTTGTCTTTTGTTTGTAATTGTTTATATTGTTTGAGACATGCTTTGAATGTGTGGGCTTTAAATGTGAAGGCTGGCTTTAACACTCCTCAGACTACAGATGTGGACCACCACTCCTGGCTGCATTTTTAAAACATTAACTTTAAAGTTACCATAGCATTAGTGTTTTTTGCTTGTCACATACTGTATTATATACATTAAGAAGTGAAATGGAGGCCAGAGGTACATTTACAGCAGCTTTTTTAGCAGCCACTTAATACCCTTTATAATTATGAGGAGGCAGTATGGTTATGTATATTAATTACTATGTTCGTTGTCTGGTCTGATGGCTGATTTGTGGGTTTCCTGGTGACTTCTTCCCTCTGCAGTTGTTGATCTCTTTCAGGTTTCTATAACTATAGAGATTGATGACAGTCTACTGTTTTAGAAAACCTTTCTGCACTGACTTCTGCTTTGTTTTGAGACATGTCCCCCACTGAGATATTTTCAACTGTTTTTTGGTCTCCCTCTTCTCTCACCTCCAAAATAGACTTGGTGAGCAGATGAACTTTTTAAAAAGTTACTTTAAACTCATTTATTAGTCAGTATAGCAACATAAGCTTTCTCCCATTCTTTATTTTTAGATCTATTTATCTACCTACCTACCTACCTACCTACCTACCTACCTATTGTGTATAAGTGTTTTGCCAGTATGTATGTATGGCACCACGTGTGTACCTGGTGCCCACAGAGGCCAGAAGAGGGCATGAAACTGAGAAAGTAAACATACACATGGTCATGAGCTGTCATGTGGGTGCTAGGAATTAAACCTAGTTTCTCTGCAATAAGTTCCCTTAATTTTTGAGCCTTTCCTCCAGCTTTTACTCTTTTTTTTTTTTTTTTTTTAACATTTGCTATATGTGTGTGGCTGAATGTATGTATGTGTATGCAATGCCCTCAGCTGTCAGAAAAGGGCATCCTCTGGTAGGTGTAGCTACCCAGTATGGGTGGGAAAAGAACACAAGTTGTCAGCAAGAGCAGCAAATTCTTTTACCTACTTAGCTATCTCTCCGGCAGCTCTTCCCAATTTTTTTGTTTTGTTTGCTTGTTTGTTTGTGTTTTGTTTTTTTGAGACAGGGTCTCTCTGTTGGCTGCCTTGGAACTTGGTCTGTAGATCAGGCTGGCCCCAGAGATTGCCTGCCGAGTGCTGGGATTAAAGGTGTACAACACCACTGACAGGCTTCTCCATTCTTATTACAACAGTTTCGTTGGGAATCTTTTTTTTATACTATAAAATGAACATTTAATATGTTGATTCAGTTTTTAACATTTCTTTTTCTTTCACAGTACACACACACACACAGTGTATTTTGATTTTTCCCCCCACTATCCTCTCATTTCTCCCTCCTTTTCCCACAGTGCCTTTTCTTCCCAGGTCAGATCTTCCTTACAGTTTTCTGTGTCCCCCAAACCCAACCCCCTGTACATGTGCTCTTGTGCACACCCCATGGGACTTAATTGGGGCTGCTTGCATGAAAGTGGGAGGGGAAATACCAGTTGTTACCTGTTACATTTCTAAGGGACGTGCTTTCCCTTCCCCCATCACAACCATTAACTAGTTACCTATCTCTTCTGGGAAGGATGAGCTGGCTGTCCATGATGAAGTGTTGCTGGGCTCATTCTTCTGAAGGCCTTGTGCAGATCTCATGTGGGTAACCGCTACTGTGAGTTCATGGTTGTAGCAGCTATGTTATGTCCTAAAAACAGCATCTCACAACGTTCCTTACCATCCTTTGACTTTGATACTCATGTTTTCCCCTTCTTCAGCAGTGTTCCTGAGCGTGGCAGAGAGGGTAGTAGTACAGATGTTCCATTATGGCTAAACACTCAAGTGTCCATTATTTACTCAGCATTGGACCACTTAGTAGTCTGCAGTAAGCTTCACCCTCCTCCAACTGAAGCTCCTCATGTTTCTTCCTGAGAGCTTTATTTTGCTTACTTTATTCTTTTTTTTTTTTTTTTTTTTGGTTTTTACGAGACAGGGTTTCTCTGTATAGCCCTGGCTGTCCTGGAGCTCACTTTGTAGACCAGGCTGGCCTCGAACTCAGAAATCCGCCTGCCTCTGCCTCCCGAGTGCTGGGATTAAAGGCGTGCGCCACCACGCCCGGCGTGCTTACTTTATTCTTTTGCTAACGTGGTCTCACTAAGTAGCCTACTTGCTATGTAGACCAAGCTGGTCTCAAACTTGCAGTCATCTTCCTGCTGCTCTCCCCCACGTTCTGGGGTTATAGGCCTCAACCGCTGTGGCTGGCTTGTGTGTTACTTTATAAAGAGACAGCTATAGCTGGAATCACAGGCATGTGCTAGCATGTCTGATATGTATGCTAGTTTTGAATTTTATGAAATTCTTTTTTAACCTCACATATTACACCAAGACAGCCATATTTTTTACCCTGTGTAATTTTAATTTCCAGCTTGTAATTTTTGTGAATTAGATGAAAGACTAAATGAAGCTTTATTGCTTAGGTGTTCTATAACAAATTGTAAGGTAGTTCTCTTTGCTGTGTAGGATTGTTAACTCTGAATCCCAGAATTTCTTCCATCATTTTACATTTTGATGTCTCTTATTGAAACCTCTATTTCAGTGATGAGATTCTTTTTGTTTGTTTCTGTTTTTGGATTTTTGCGACAGCATCTCTCAATATTATCCAATGATGAGATTTCAAAATACAAAATTATTTGCTTTTGACTTTCCTTTTGCTTTGATAAAGCTTAATTTTATAGATTCCATTTATCTATCTATCTATTTATTTATTTATTTCTAACCACCCAGAAAATATCTGGGAAATATAGCAAGTCAGTTCAGATGCTCCAAATTCAGGTCTTTGTACGGACTTAACCCAGATTTTAACTCTGTTAAATTGAAATATGAAAGTGCAATAACTGCTAGGCAAAGTTGAAGCAACCAGTATTTCTTTTAGTTAAACTATTAACTTAGGCTAAATTTCCAGACATGAAGTTATTTGACTGGAGGATATTATCACTGGTGTGGACTTTTTGCATGGTGTTGATTCTCAGATACTTATGATGCCATTGGCAGTATGTAATTTTAATGTGTTCTTTAGAATTATATATCACTTTTAAAATGTTTTAGAGTAGCAGTTTCTTAGAGGTTTTGATGTGAAAGTTGCTTATGTTTGTGTATTACTATATTTTTGCAATTTAATAGGAGTAAGGCTTCAGAAGTAAGTCACAAACATGTTAGCTTTTCTTCCCCTTGTGGTTCTAGGGATGGAACCCAAGGTCCTTGGGCATATTAGGCAGGTACTCAAAACTGTTAACTCATAACCAGAGCGTTTATTAATAATGCAGCCTTCTGTGCTATGCACTAATGTGTTGAGTCAGAACCAGTTTAAATAATTATGATAGGTTATTAGCATAATGAAATAAAGTGTTCTTGGAAGGAAAGCCTTGAAGAGTATTACTATCCTACTCTTAGAACAGAAGACATTGTTCTTTTGTCTTATGTCCTTCTAGAGTCTGAATAGAATAATAGCCTATTTTTATCTTCAGTTTCACACACTGCTTAAGTCTATCTTTGATTGAGACAGTTTAGAAAATTGCTTTTTAATTATTTGCCAGGTTAGTAATATATTTTTCTGGGAAGTGACTAAAAAAAGATTTTTGTTCAGTGTATTAGTTTTTATTTATTTTTATTTAGCCAAGAACATTAATAGAGCTCTACTTTTCATTATTGCTATTTTAAAAAATTTATTCTTATTTTAAATTATTTGTATATATGTGTGTGGGAGGGGAGGTATGCACATGAGTGCGGGTGATTGTGGAGTTCAAAAGCAAGGGTCAAGGCTCCTGGGCTGGTTCTGAGCTGCCCAATATGAGTGCTAGGAACTGAACTCAAGTCACTGTAAGAGCAATATGTGTGTCCTTAACCACTGAGCAGCTCTGTAGTCCTTCTCATTATTACTATTGTTGTTGTTATTGTGTGAGTGGTTGTCTGTGTTGCGGCTCACTCATATGACGCTCAGAGAACAACTTTGTGGAGTTGGTTTTCTCCGTTTATCTCAATGTATGCTCTTAGCATTGGACTCAAACAGTAAGTAGGAGCCAGAGAGATGACTTGCCTTGTAGGTTCTCAGCATTGAACTCAGGATGCCAGATTTGCAAGGCAAGTCATCTCTCTGGCTCCTACACTGTTTCTAAAATGGCTTTTGACTGTGAGAGTTTTAAAAATACCCCTTTAAGTGAAGATATCACTAGCTCATTTATCAGAAAATAAGAAACACCTAAATGAGAAGTTAATTAATATTTTTATTTTCCTATTCATGACACCTTTAGGACTTGTATTCAAATTTTAAGTTAATCACTTCATTAAAGCTTGATTCTGTAGCAAGCTAATTATCTTTTTTTTTTTTTCATGTCCAAAAGAAAATATACTATGCCAGACATGATGCTGTGTGTATTTAGTCCAAACACTGAGGAGGCAGAGGCAGGTGGATCTCTTGAGTTTGAGGCCAGTCTGTTCTGAATAATGACTTTCAGGCCAGAAAGGTCTACATAGTAAGACCACGTCTAAAAAAATTGCATTCTTGTCTTTCGAGATACTCATTTTAACTTTTTTCAGTTGCTTTCATAATTTATCAATTACATATTTGTTTTTCTTTATAATATCTTGTAGAACCAACTGTATATTATAGGTTTAATTTAAAAGGGTTCAGTGCTGTGGGACATTTTCTGCTATTATATGTTAGTACTGAGGGTCACTGAAGAGGTTTTACATAGACATAGTCTCTTTTGGCTAGGTGTAGGGACACTGTCTGCAAGGCACTAACTAGTACACACTAGGTTAGTGACATTAGACAGTTTAGAAGAAAATGAAGCACCTAAATTGTACCCAGGGCAGTATAAAGATCAGAGAAGCGAAAGAAATACTTGTTACCAATTTTGAAGGCTACTATACTTTAATCTCTTTATAATTTTGTTTCTCAAAATGTCATTTTATCTGGGCTGGCAGTCTTGGTGAGTAGTAGAGCTTGTGCTTAGCATGCACAAGGCCTGGGTTTAGTCCCCACCATTAAACTTCCCACATGCACACACGCATGCACGCGTGGATGCACAGATACACACACACACACCAGTTTATGCCCTAAATTTTTTTTTTTTTTCACAGTGATTCTACCACCGTAATTTCTTTTCTGGTACTTATTTCCAATTTTAGTTCTAGTTGTGAAAATGCTGCTTTTAGTCATTTCACAATTTTTATGAAAATAAAAATTTGCCAAATGGTTCAATTTAACAGTATTTGTAGACTCTCAGGTTTGATTAAAAAGCAGTGTCTTAAAAGGCAGTTTGAGGGGGACTCTGAATTGTTTGGACAAGTATACTTGCTTTTTAAAAACGTGTCTTAAACTTATTTCTATATGTGATTAGTGCAAGTGTGCAATGGTGTGCACGTGCAGGCCAGAGGGCAGTTTAGTTTGTAGGAGTGGGTTTTCCTTCTACCACTCCTCCATCAGGGTCCTCAGGGATCAAACCTCCATCATGAGGCTTGGCAGGCAGTGGCTCATCTCCTGAGCCATCTTGTAGCCCTACTGACTTTTAGTCAACCAGAATCCCTTCACTGTTTCTACATGTACCTTTGCTGAAGACTAGCTGTGTAGGAGACTGACTCAAGTGCTTGGGCTGGTGGTAAGGTATGTCCCAGAAGACTATCCTCCCTCCTCATGGTGTAGTTTCCTTCAAATCTCCATGGCCAAATCGTACAACCAAATTCTAATGGAGAAGGCTTAAGCCTATAGAGATTTTGTAGCTTAATCTTATTTAAAATTGAGGTCTTACATACAGTGAAACAAGCTTTGTGTTAACTATGTTGTGATAGTGTGTACACCTGCAGAGCACACACCTCTGTGAAGATTTAGAACATTTCTGTCACCTAGGATGCTCTGCACACTGCTTCCTGCTCAGTAATATCACCTGGATCCTTCTGCTTCTGCCTTCGGAGCTTAGTTCTGCCTGTTTATGTAAATAGGATAATTTTGTGACTGGCTTCTTGTACCAATCATAATACATTTCACACCTGTTCATACATTGTTTATCAGTTTCTTTCTGAGGAGTTTTTTTTTAATATTCTTTTGAAAGATGTTTATTGATTTACATGGTGGATTTTCCCCCCTTTTTGACTATTATAAAAAAGATATTTATGGACATTTGTATATACTAAGCCCTTTGTGGATCATATTTTTATATTTTATTTTATTTTATTGGCTAATATCTAGAATTAGTATTGTAGGTCTTGAGTTAAAAGGCATACCGGGGTTGGAGAGATGGTTCAGCAGTTAAGAACACTGGCTACTTTCCAGAGGACCCAGGTTCGGTTCCCAGTACCCACATGAAAGCTTACAACTGTCTGTAATTCCAGTTCCAGGACATCTGACACCCTCACACAAGACATAAATGCAGACAAACACTGATACACATTTTCAAAAAGTATGTTTGAAAACTATTTTCATAAAACTAGTATTTGGAGCATTGTGATAGAAGTGATGGAAATGAGCAATGAATCTAAAGGCTATGATGGTGCTTAGGAGATGAATTCTTAGGTAAAACTGTTTTCTTGTGGACCTGAGTTTCCATCCTCAGTACAGACATAAAAAGCTGAGCATGACCATGTGTGCTTTTCCAACCTCAGCCACTTGCAGTGCAGAGACAGGCTGATCACTGGGACTTGGGCTCCAGGTTCTGTGAGAACTCTGTCTTAAGTGAATAAGGCAGAGAGTCAGAGAACAGGACACCCGGCCTTCTCCTCTGGTTTCTGTATGTGGATGGGTCACATGCCTACACATGCACTTTTTTCCAAGTACAAAATAAATCCATGGAATAACTTAAGATAGGAAAATAAAAATCACCAAATTCACATTTTTATTCTTACTACTTCTAAAGAATATATTAAAGATCCAATGAAGAGGCTGTGTCAGCAAAGACTCTTTATAAATGGCAGAAGATATGATCTAAACTAGTTTAGACAAAATTTGGAGGGAATTACATGAATCAGAAAATCTAGGCAGTATCATTCATTCTGAAAGCTTTAAAATATTGTGAGGGCATCTTTGAATAAATGAAGTATCTGGAGTATGTCTGGAGTTTTTGGCTCTTCCTTTCTTCATCATGTGGTCTGTCCTACTGAAGCAGTTGTCAGACTTACCTATTTCTTTTCTGTCTCCATTGCCATGATACTGCTTATTTCGCTCTGTGTTTTTCCGAGTGTCATTTAGAAGTTTATATACTTCCTTTCCATTGGAACGCTGAAAGTGTGGAATTACTTCAGCTGTGGTTATATATGCTCTTAGCTTTTTACCTTAATCTGTGTAGGTTTAATATCTAAGATGCTAATAGATACAATATTAGACGTAAGTCTTCCCACTCCTGTGCTAGGATTCAAGCCCAGGGCCTCACACATATGAGGCAGATACTCTAGTGCTAATCTAGATTCTTAGCCTAGGCATTGGGTTTTAAAGTGGTATTATTGCAACATACAGTGAACTCCATACTAATTTGCTACGAGGAAAAGTAGAACATTTCTACTTTTCTTCTATAAGTTAAAAGTCAAGGGACGAATATATGAAAATTGAGGCAAATTTCTAGTCATATTTGAGAGTGGGGAAAAGTTTATTCCTTTGTCCAGAGTCTATAGATTGCTTCTAAATTGGAGGAAACACGTTATTTTTTTATTTACTGTTCTATTGCTGTGAAGACACCATGACCAAGGCAACTTATAACAGAATAAATTTAATTCGGGCAACTTATAACAGAATAAACTTAATTCAGGCAACTTATAACAGAATAAATTTAATTCAGGGCTTGCTTTCAGTTTCAGGGGATGAGTTTATGACCCTTGTGATAGGGAATGTGGCAGCAGGCAGGCAGGCAGGCAGGCAGGCAGGCGTGGTGGTGCTGAAACATCTGATCCACAGATCGGAGCCAGAGAGAACAAGACTAGGCCATGCATGGACTTTTAAAATCTCAAAGCCCACCCAAAGAGACACTTGGTCCAACATGGCCACACCTCCTAATCATTCCCCAGTTTACCAACTAGGAATCTAGCTTTGGAATAATGAGACTGTGGGGGCCTCAAAATCTCTTATCTATGCATCCCTCCCTCCATTTGTCTATCTATGATTATTTTTGATTGTGCATATGTATATGTGGGTATTTGCATGTAAGTACAGTTGGCCTTGGAGTTCAGAGAAGAGAGCATTGAATCCTCTGGAGCTGGAGTTATAGGCTGTTGGAAGCATCCATTTGGGTGTTGAGAACTGAACTCAGGTCCTTTGCAAGAGCAGCAAGCTTTTCTGACTGCTTCTAGATCTGTATTTTATTTGTCTGAGTTAACAGTTGACTTTAAATCTTGACAAGAAAGTGTATAAAAGTGTTGGATAATTTAGTTAAAGTACCAACATTTTTCTCCTTTCCCTTTTCTTCATTCTTAAAAATTCCACCTTGTTTTTTCCTGTGATGTTTAGATTTTTTTTTTTTGAAGATTTTTACATATGGGCTGTTGACTAATGAAAGTTGATTCAGTGTGATGAGAAACTTGTGGCATCATGGAGTAGATAGAGTACTACAGTAATTTGTATAGCGTTGTTTAGATTATGGCTAATAAGGTTGAAATTTCAAACAACCTGAAATTTGCCTGTGTAAATAGAATGAGGATACAGTCAGTATTAACTATTAACATTGTCCACAAACATTACTTGCTAGCATCATTATAAATGTCTGCTATGTCACTATTGCATACACCAGCAAGATTTTGCTGAAGGGACCCTGATATAGCTGTCTCTTGTGAGACTATGCCGGGGCCTAGCAAACACATAAGTGGATGCTCACAGTCATCTATAGGATGGAACACAGGGCTCTCAATGGAGAAGTTAGAGAAAGTACCCAAGGAACTGAAGGGGTCTGCAACTCTATAGGTGGAACAACAATATGAACTAACCAGTACCCCGGAGCTTGTGCCTCTAGCTGCATATGTAGCAGAAGATGGCCCAGTCGGCCATCATTGGGAAGAAAGGGCTCTAGGTCTTGCAAACTTTATATGCCCCAGTACAGGGGAACACCAGAGCCAAGAAGTGGGAGTGCGTGGGTAGGGGAGCAGGGCGGGGGGAAGGTATAGGGGGCTTTCAGGATAGCATTTGAAATGTAAATAAAGAAAATATCTAAGAAAAGAAAAGAAGAGAAAAGAAGAGAAAAGAAAAGAAAGTCTGCTATTAAATCTGACATTGTAGATGTGCTTCATATTCCTTGTTAAGCTTAGCCCTAAACGTTTAGCACTGTATTTGATACCTTTGGAAATGATACTTTGGATTTGTTTCCCAGTGTGTATTAATAATTTCAAAATATTATATTTGTTTTATATATCCAGTGATTATAGTAGATTTTCTGTGGTTGTTACTTTTTTTTTTAACTCAAGGAATACTACTTTTAGATTACATTTTTACTTATTTTATTGCACTAAGACTGTTCACAATGTTGGATATATAAAGAACAGACATCTTTTTAAAAAACAACTATTTGCTTGTTTTGAGATAGGCTCATATATTCCAGGCTGGCCGCAAAACTGGTTGCATAGCTGAGGATTACTTTAAACTTCGTGTTGTTTCTGCTGCCCAAGTTTTGGGATTACAGTTTGTGTCAGCAGCTGGTTGTATGCAAGGCTGGAGATTAAGCATAGGACTTTTAAGCATGCTAGGCAAAACACTACCACCTGAACAACATCTCTATTCTTTTTAACCTGAAGAGCTTAAGTTTTAACTAGGAAGTTAACAATATAACAATATAACCAATTCATTTTCCTTAATTGATTTTCAGAAAATTAGAATTCTTAAGTTGTTTGTTAATATCCTGTGACTTATTTACCCTTCAAGTCTGAAGAAAATGCTTAATTAATTTCCATAGATATTTTTTAGTATAAGACAATTCAAGATTTTTTTTATTGGCTATTTTCTTTATTTACATTTCAAATGTTTTCCCCTTTCCAGATCTCCCCTTTGGAAACCCTCTATCCCATCCTCCATCCCCCGCCTCTATGAGGGTGCTCCCCCCCCCCCCCACTCCCATCTTCCTGCATTCCCCTACACTGGGGCATTGAACACCCTCATGACCAAGGGCCTCTCCTCCCCCTGATGTCCAATAAGGCCATCCTCTGCTATGTGTACTCTTTGGTTGGTGATCCAGTCTCTGGGAGCTCTGGGGGGTCTGGCTTGTTGACACTGTTGCTCCCTTCATGGGACTACAAAACCCCTCAGCTCCTTCAGTCCCTTCTCCAACTCCTCCATCAGGAACCCCACACTTAGTCCAATATTAAAAGCAGTAAGGGGGCTGGTGAGATGGCTCAGCGGGTAAGAGCACCCGACTGCTCTTCCGAAGGTCCAGAGTTCAAATCCCAGCAACCACATGGTGGCTTACAACCATCCATAAGGAGATCTGACTCCCTCTTCTGGAGTGTCTGAAGACAGCTACAGTGTACTTACACATAATAAATAATAATAATAAAAAAAATAGCTTTAAAAGCAGTAAGGGAAAAAGGTCAAGTAACATATAAAGGCAGACCTATCAGAATTACACCAGACTTCTCCACAGAGACTATGAAAGCTAGAAGATTCTGGGCAGATCTCATATAGATCCTAAGAGAACACAAATGCCAGCCCAGGCTACTATACCCAGCAAAACTCTCAGTTACCATAGATGGAAAAACTGACAAAACCAAATTTACACAATATCTTTCTACAAATCCAGCCCTACAAAGAATAATAGATGGAAAACACCAACACAAGGAGGGAAACTATACCCTAGAAAAAGCAAGAAAATAATCTTCTTTCAACAAACCCAAAAGAAGATAGTTACACAAACATAAAAATATCATCAACAATCACTATTCTTTAATATCTCTTAACATCAGTGAACTTAATTCCCCAATAAAAAGACATAGACTGACAGACTGGATACATAAACAGGACCCAGCATTTTGCTGCACACAGGAAATGCACCTCAGTGTCAAAGACAGGCACTACCTCAGAGTAAAGGGCTGGAAAACAGTTTTCCAAGCTGTTCCCAAGAAACAAGCTGGAGTAGCTTCCATAGATTTTTATAACATCACTGACATACTATTTAGTCTAAAATCCTACATTTGAAAGAATTAAGAATAGTTAATGCTGGAAACTAGAGAGTCTGTTCAGTGGCTGCTCTTACAGAGGACCTGAGTTCAGTTACCAGCATCCATATGGTGCTAAGGGATCCAACATCTGCTTCTGATTGTGTTCCTAAATACAGGGTATCTGCAGTAACTTTGTAAGTCCACAATAAGACACATAATTTATTAGGGTATGTACACACACACACACACACACACACACACACACACACACAATGTAATCCTATGGCAGATTAAAACTTAAGAATAAAAGTTTAACAAATTTCAACTTTATTATTATATTTTATTGAATTAAGATTTCCAAATATCTGTTAAGCTTCTCTAGCTTTTTGGAATGGCAACAGGATTAGCCTAATGTTTTTAATGTAGACATTGTTGACTTTAGGGAAATATTTGGTACATAGACTTGTTATTATTTTTATCAGACTGAGGGAATTTTCTTTTTTTCTTTTAATTTACTCAAAATTTAATATGTTTGTGTTTTGGAGATGGGATCTTATGTAAAACACGGATGACTTTGAACTCCTGATCTTTCTGCATCTGCCCCCAACTCCCTTCTTCTTCTTTTTTTTCCCCTTCAAGACAGGGTTTCTCTATGTAGCCCTAGCTGTATTGGAACTCACTTTCTAGACCAGGTTGGCCTTTAACTCAGTGATTCCCCAGCCTCTGCCTCTGCATCTGCCTCTAGGCCTCTGCTTCTGGAGTGGTGGAATTAAAGGCATAGAGGGACCACCACTAGCAGGCCTCTTAAGTGCTGCTGGATTGGAAATATCACCTACTACGCTCATTTGTGATGGTTCTTGCTGAATAGTTTCCTCTTCCCCTGTTGTTTGGAAGAGCTTGTCTAAGTTTGATACGTTTTAAAAATATTTATTTAATGAACATGCATGCCTGTATGTGCATAGGCATGCAGGTGTCCTCAGAGGCTAGAAAAGGTTGTTGAAGTTCTTGAAGCTGGAGATAAAGGTGGTTTTAAGGTGTCTGGTGTAGGGTGCTAGGAACTGAATTCCAGTCCTCTGCAAGAATACCTAGTTCTCTTAAGCTGTCTCTCCAACCCTGATAGTTGACATTTTAGAGCAAATTAAGTTACATTACATATAAAGGATAACTGTTTGCCTTTCTTTTCCCTCCCTTCCTCTTTTCCTTTTTCCCCCTTTCTTTCTTTTTTGGAGATAGGGTTTCTGTGTGTAGCCCCGACCGTTCTAGAACTCATGCTGACTTCTAACTCAGAGATCCACTTGTCTCTGCCTCTTGAGTGCTGGGATTAAAGGTGTGTGTCACTATTATCTAGCTTCCTCTGTCCATTTTAGAAAATTACTTTCCTGGTATCTAGGCATTTTCTTTTTAATGTTAAATCTACTAACATGCAGTTTCTTTAGTATTTATTGATACTTTAAAATATTTGTTATATCTGTAATAATGTAATTTCTCTAGTCCTCCTCTCCATGGTCATAGTTCTGAAATAACGTTAATGATAGAATTTGTAATTGTCATAACTTTAGGTTGTATTAGAGTACATATCAGTTACCATGTGAAAAGGGTTGTCTTTTTATCCTTGGGTTATGAAGAGTTTTATAAGTTTTTTGTGTGTGTTTGTATGAGGCTGCGTGTACCCATGCATGGCATGTGATAGCCAGAGGAGAATGTTAGGTGTGTTTATTATTCTCCATCCTATTCCCTTGAGGCTGGTACCCTGACTCAATCTCAGCTTCTTCATTTTCACTACACCAGCTGTCTAAGGAGCCTCTGGGACCTGCTTGTCTGTGTCTACCACTGATGAAGTTAAAGGCATGAGAGTTAAGTCTGGTATTTCTTGAGATAGAAACAATTTATTATGATTTATTGAGGTTATACATAATTTTGACTTAAGAAAAGCCTTGCACTTCTGAGAGTTCTATAACGCGATCATATTTGGTTTTGCTAGTATTGTGTTTAGAATCTGTGTTTAAGTCTGTTAAGTTTCTTTATTAGGATTTTTGTATTAGATTTACTGTCTAGTTTCCTCTAGCTTTATTTTCTTCTGCTTCTCTATTCTTGTCCCTCTTCCACTTCTGTCATTTTAACTACTAAGTACAAAGTACAGCATGTTTATGGTTGTTCAATATAATAAGATTTTAGCCCTTTAAGGAACATAATTCTTATAAATCTAATTTTCTAACTAGAGCAAGTTTTCATACTAGGGTTGTCATCTGGGTTATTAGAAACATCAGGGAAATCCTGATTCTCAGCAATGTGGATCTGTGCTTAGCTAATGTATTTTTATATATTGCTCTGCTGAAGTAGGATTTTCTTTTATAGATTTATTTTTATTTTTTAAATTATATATGTCTGTGCCATGGTCTTTGTTAATGTGAGCACAGTGCCTACAGGGTCTAGAAGAGGGCATTATCCTCAAACTGGAGTTACAGGTAGTTTTGAGCTACCCAACTTGCATGCATTCTGGGAAAGAAACTGGGTCCTTTGCAAGAGCATCATGCCCTCTTAACTGCTGGTCATGTCTTTGTCCTACCCCCACATTTTGTTCACTAATGCTCCTAGAAGTGTGGCGGGTCTTACCAATAATTACATAATTTCCCTAATCTTCCAACATTGGTGAGGTAATAGTACTAATGTTCTAGTCACTATGAAAGTCTTAGTTCTTCTTAATATTTATATTTTTATTTCTTATTTTTTAAGTGTAGTAGCATAGCTTACAACTATTTAAAGCTTGTTTTGTTTTGTTTTGTTTTTTGGCTTTTCAAGACAGGGTTTCTCTGTGTAGCTCTAATTGTCCTGGAACTCACTCTGTACACCAAGCTGGTCTTCAACTCAGAGATTTGCCTGCCTTTGCCTCCTGAGTGCATCCCATTAAAGGCGTGCGCCACGATCACCTGGCTATCTAAAGCTTTTTATTGTAATTGTTTATAGCACTGGTTTTAATTTTTAATTATCTTTATTAGTTCACTGTAGTTTTATAGTAATGTAATGAAATAGAATGGTTTTTAACATGAGAAGATTATAATTATTTTACTAATGTAATAGTATTAATATTAGTACTAATATTACTTTATTAATTTACTACTAATAAATAAGTAAATTTTATTAATTTGCTATAATAGTACAGGTATTACATGTATCATAAATACTTGTAACTAAATATCAGCTTAAATTTCAGTGTTCGCTTTGGGTATTTGCTCTTCATTCTTGTCTTCCTATTTTTCTCCACTCTTGTCATGTAAACCGTTTTCTTTTTAGTTACACCTAGTATTTTCCTTTATTATTTCAAACTCACCACTGTTTAACTTTTTTTGTTAAAACTTGTTTTCCAGACCTTCATTTTTCTGAACTCTCATTTCTCACTGTTTATATTTTATTTTTAATTTTACTTTTCTTTGTACCACCAAAATTTTTTAGCTGTTGTATTTTGAGTCAAGATCTCCCAAGCCATCCTTGAAATCCCAATGTAGCTGAGGTTGAGCTCCTGAGAACGTCTGATCTTCCTGCCCACATCTCCTGAGGGCTGGAATTACAGCAGGGTACTCACTATACCTGGTCAGTGTAGTGCTGGAAATTGAACACAAGGCCTCATGTGATTGATTTATAAGCAAGCATTCTACCAACCACCCCATACCCTAGGCCTTAGTTTTTCTATATTTTACTAGTTTATTTTTTTCTACAAAATACTGGGCTTCATTTTGACAAATTTTTCTGCTTCTTTAACATATGAAACTTCACCCAATTCTAAATTTAGTGTTAATTTTTTCTCATTCGTAGTTTTATATGAGTAGTATGGTTTTTAAATGTTTACTGAGAGTGATGGTTTATATATGCTTGGCCCAGGGAGAATTAGGAGATGTAGCCTTGTTAGAGTAGGTGTGTCACTGTGGATGTGGGCCTTAACACCCTTGTCCTAGCAGGCTGGAAGCCAGTCTTCTGTAGGCTGCCTTCAGAACAAGAGGTGGAGCTCTCAGCTCCTCCCACATTATGTCTGTCTGGACACTGTCATGCTCCTGCCTTGATAATAATGGTCTGAATTTCTGAACCTGTAAGCCAGCCCCAATTAAATGTCATCCTTATAAGAGTTGCCTTGGACATGGTGTCTGTTCACAGAAATAAAACCCTAACTAAGACACCGAGACTCCAACATTAACATTTTGAAAATATTTAACTAGTATTTATGAATATTTTGGGATATAGTGGTACCCGATATTTGAACCATGTGGAATTCAGAAGGGTCTTGTTTTTATTGTATGTGTTAGGTAAGTTGTACTGTAATTTCTTGATATTTGTCTAATCATCAAATTTCTTCCAAGTTTATGAAAATTTTTTGTTTATGTGAGACAAGATCTGGCTATTTAGCCTAGATTGGTTTTGAAATCTTAGTAATTCTACCTTAGTGTCCTGAATGCTAGGAATACAAGTGTGTGCTTCTACATTGAGCTTTTCATGGAATTTGCTTCTCCGCCCTCCTTTCCTCCCCCCTTCCATTTATTTTCTCTAGGTATCCTGGGCTGTATTGGAACTCACTCTGTTGTCCAGGATAGCCTTGAGCTCAGATATCCACCTGCCTCTGCCTACTGAGTACTAGGGTTAAAGGCATGTACCACCCAACTTTTTCCCCCCTCCTTCTCCACCTCTTCCTTTTTTTTTTTTTTTTTTCTTTTTCTTTTTAGATCTAGTTTTGTGTGTAGGTTTGGAACTCTTATTTAGGTCAGGATGGCACTTTCCTTCCCAAGTACACCAAGGTACATGTCGCCAAGACTGGCAAAAAGATTTATTACTTATTTGTGTGTATGTGAACATGTGTGTGGCTACTCATGGAGACCAGAGGAGAGTAATGGATCTCTTAGAGGTATAGTACAGAAGTCTGTGAGCCAATCAGTTGGATGCTGTTTCTCAGTGGTGCTACTTGAAAAAAATATTAGAAGCCATGTATTGACTATTCCTTTATACATTTGAGCTGATTGGTTTGCATTGCCATGAATTTACAGCATTCTCCCCACTTCTTTTATTTGGGGATGGTAGTTGATAGACAAATGTGTCTCCCAGTTAGAATCCATCTATTTTTATGGTATAAGTAGCCCTGATTTTTCTATTTGTTTGGTTAGTTTTTGTTGTGTTTTGCTTTGCTTTAATTTGCTGTGTTATGCTGGAGTAAAACCCAGGGTCTTGGGTATGTATGTTAGGCAAATCCTGAACTTCTGTGTAGGGTTTTGCTTTTGAGACTATCTTGCTGTGTATAGCCCAGCCTGGTCTCTGCCTCTCAGGTGCTGGCATTATAGGAGTGTACACAACTCCTGGCTATTATGTTTAGAGAAAAGGTTTCTTTTGGTGTTGAGACTTTTAGATATTGTAGCCCAGGTAGGCCTTATTCTTTCAACAATTCTTCTGCCTTTGCCTCAGGAGTACCTCAAGCATCGATATGTATGTACCTAGATACTGCTGGAAATGTGCTGACGTATTCATTCTCTTCTGAGACTTTGAGACTTTGCATGTGAATACAAATTTGGTAAACAACCTTTTCTCCTCCCATTTTAATCTATTCTTCATAAATTTTACACCAGGCACCCCAATTCCACTCTCTTTATCCCTCCATATCCTCCCACCACCCTTGCAAACTCCTCCAAAAGAAAACAAAAAAACATACAAAAATCTTGTCATGGAAGCTGTGGTGAGTTACAAGGTATACCCTTTTGCCCAAACAGTTTATTTACAAATGTTCATTGAACTGAGTCATTGGTTTGGTTTGAGGCCTCTGGCTTCTGCTACACTATCAATACTGGGTTCTCATTTACCTGTGTCATTTCCTGCAACTTTAGTTTTGCAGGACCGGCCCCCAGCTATTCATAGATGGGATAAATAGATGTTGGGGTGAGATAACTCAAAGCCCTGGATCTGGATCTGGATGGTAGCTGAGTTGTTCAGCTGGCCAGCTCTCCTGGGCCTGTGCCACCAGGGTCAGCTCTCCCACCCCTATGCCAGGGAAGAGCAGGCCCAGCACTCCCTCTCTCACCCTCTTAGGGCCAGCTCTCCCATGATGCCAATTGAGGGGCGTGGAGCTCATGAGGTGAAGTATGGGCCTACCTTGCTGAGTAGTGTAGTAGTCAATTTCTTCTGGGCCTACACCACCATAGATGCAGGGTGGGGCCATCCCTCCTGAATATTGTAGCTTTTGAGGGGCAGGGCCAGCTCTTCCATATCCATGCTACCAAGGCTAGTTCTCCTGCACTGCCTAGATTTGGGAAGAGCCCAGCTATGCATATACCTTGGACATCAACATTGCCCTAGATGGTGGCCCAACTAGGGACATACGCTTGGTCTTTGGTGGTAGTAGACCTCTGCTGCTGTAGGGCCCCAGACTCAGACATGACCCTTGGCAGCAGCATGGGCCAGAACATCACCATGTCCTCAGCTCAGGCTACTCACAGGGTGTTCCTCTCCACCCTCACATCTCCACTTCTGCCTCCCTTCATAGTACACAAACCATTCCACTTCTCTTTCTTACCTCTCTCTCCCCCACATACTAGCTCATCCCCATGGTTTCTGCTCACTTGAGTCATATCTATTGGCAGTACAATGAATTAGTCCTCCATAGAACAGAAGGTTTTATAATTTTTTATTTTGTACTTTGATGTATGCCTGCACGTGTGTCTGGAACTGGAGTTAAAAAGAGTTGTGAACTGTCATGTAAGTGCTGGAAATTGAACCCTGGTCCACTAGAAGAGCAGCCAGTGCTCTTAGCCACTGAGACATCTCTTCAGTCCTACAATTTTAGTTTAATGCTATAAAACTTAACATTCTAGATTTTACTGAGTCACAATAGAAAGATGAGAAAAATAAAAACATTTTCCTTATTTTTAAAGGATTAATATCTTTTCTGTGTTTTAGGTCTCTTAAATATTTTATTATTTAATTTTATCCTGAATGACTGCCTAACAGTAAGAAATCTAATAAAACTGAACATTCCATCAAATTTCGATATATAAACTTGATTCTGTATGTTTGTTTATGAAATTTTAAAGCCTATTTTCAGGTCTATATTAAATATCACAAGTAGATAACCTTATTTTTGCTGTATATGAATTCTGTCTCAAGGTTACATTTCTTCATTCCCCCTTCCTGTGCTTCACTCAGCCAAAATAGTTGAAAAGGTAGACTTTCCTATGAAACAGTGTTCACTCTTACGTCACTGAAGTGGAGGCAGGATGTCAATCATAAGACTAAACCACCAACCAAAGAGTACACATGGAGGGACCCATGGCTTCAGCTGCATATGTAGCAGAGGATGGCCTTGTTGGACATGAATGGGAGAAGAGGTCCTGAGAAGGCTCCATGCCTCAGTATAGGGGAACGCAAGGACAGGAAAACAGGAGTGGGTGTTTGGTGAGCAGGGGGAGGGAGGATGGAATAGGGGGTTTTCGGAGGGAAAACCAGGAAAGGGGATAACATTTGAAATGTAAATAAAGAAAATATCTATTAAAAAAAAAAGAAAAAATATTTTGATTAAAAAAAAGGGATGGATCTACAGTAATAGCTTACTAAAAAGAAAAAGCGCTTAATTAATTGGCAGCATACTCTGTGATCAGAATGGTTTAAAACAAACAAAAACTGCTTGGAGGTTCAGGCTAGAGTTATTGATACCCTGATGTGAGGCAGGATCAATCCTTGTATGTAGCCTTGCTGTCCTGGAACTCAGCGCAGCCCTCCTGCTTTACCCTTTTGAAGGCCTGAGGGTGTGTGCCAGCATATCATGGTGTGGGTTCTCATTGCCACCCCAGGCCTCACTAGTTGCTTCTTTTGACCTCTTGGTCTCAGAAAATCCTCTGGGCTTCAGGTTCTCAAGTCTTTGTGACCACAGACATGCGCTATATTTAGTGTTTCTTGAATTAATATTTTCCATTTTGTTCATCGCTACTGATAAACCATAAATTGATATAAGCAACAATACTTATAAGAACAAATTTCTAAGTTCAGGAAAAAGGAAAAATTGTCATTACCTGGACACAGTTCTTTCAAGTACAGAGTTGGTTCCATTCTTACAGACTTTTAAACAGGGATGCCCTTCTTTTATGTTGTTTCTCTGGAATCCACGTGTTATTTTTTTCTGAATTGAAAATAACTGATACAAGCAGTTTTCTCTTTTAACTTGCACAATTGTGGTAGAAAGCTAATTAGTACTACACTTATTAGTCTTTGCTTTAATTCTGTGCAGATTTGATTTTATCTTATCAATAATACTTTCATCAAGCTTAGCCTTTAATTTCTTAAACTCCTAGCTGCCTTCTGAGAGGACATTAATAGGGACTTGTTGATTGTCAATTATATGTTTGCTTTTTTGGTTTGATTTGATTTGGTTTGGTTTGGTTTGGTTTTGGTCTCATCAATCATTTTATTCTTTTTTGTTTTTTAGTTATAAAGTTCTAATGTTTTTCCTATTAGAAAAGCATGTATTCATTTCTACAAGTTCAAAAATAGAAGAACACTTAAAGAGGAAGCAAACTATCTCTGACCCTGTGAATAAGTAACACATACTATTTGCATGCATTTCTTGTGAGTCACTTCTTTAGGATTTTCATTCCTTCATACATAGTTCTAGAAAGCTGTAATTTGCAGTATGTGTCTGTAGTGCAATATAAATAGATGCAGTCTTTTAATTCAAGCCAAGTTTATATATACAGGGCTTATTATATAGCGAAAGAGTTGGATAGTAATTCTCCAGCTTGTTCTTTTTAAAGCCTTAATAAAGAATAGATCTCTAAGTCAGCTTAAACAAACTTACTAAATTGTTGTGTCTTTCTTTCTTTTCTTTCTTTTTTTTTTTTTTAAAGCCTGGTTTTCACACTATAGCCCTAGAGCAGCATTCCTGTATCATCCCTGCCTCTACTTACTCATGCTGGAATTATAAGCATTCTCAGCTTTATTGTTTCATCTAATTATCTATTAATCATCTCCCCTTTGGTAGATGCTATGTTGGCAGTATTTTGCTCTGATATAATGATTGCTGGCTATAATGTAATGTTTGGTATATGTAAGTGTTTATGTAGAAGAGCTTCTTTCATAGGCAGTATATTAAATTTAAAAAGGCCTTTATCTACTTGCTGTCCTTCTGTCTGTCTGTCTGTCTGTCTGTTTGTCTACTTTTAAAGATTTCATATGTGCTTGGTGCCCTCAAAGCCAGAAGAAGGTATTGGATCCTCTGGAACTGGAGTTATGGATGTTTAAGAGCTACTATGTGGGCGCTATGAACCTAACCTAGGTTACTTGTCTTTAATTTTGTTCATGTTAGTAAGTCAACTGTATCTTTTTATGGGATCTCATTTTGGATGAACTGGGCTTAAGTTGGGGGGAAAAACTGACCTATTTTTCTAACATTTTAGTAGTTTACTATACCAGATAAGTGTCCAGTCAGCTTTGAGTATTACTTTATTTTATTTATTTATTTTGGCTTTTTGAGACATGTTTCTCTATGTAGTTTCTCTATGTTGTCCTGGTTGTCCTTGGAACTCTCTTGTAGACAAGACTGGCCTCAAACTCAGACCTGAGTGCTGCAATAAAGACTTGTGCCACTACTGCACAGAGGTTTACTTTATTATAATGTAAGTTAGAAATGTACCAGTGTTTCTTACTATTTATAAAATGATTCATCCTATCTGTATCAATTAGTAGTGTGATTTCTGTTTGAAATTAAAATTTTACTATTTATTCATGAGCCTATTTTCTTAGTTTTTAGGTTTTTTTGATGTTTTCTCTACTTTTGTGTAGTAAGAAGTTACAGCTTCTTTTTTTGTTGTTGGTTTTTTTTTTTTGTTTGTTTGTTTTTTTGGTTTTTCGAGACAGGGTTTCTCTGTATAGCCCTGGCTGACCTGGAACTCGCTCTGTAGACCAAGCTGGCCTCGATCTCAGAAATCCACCTGCCTCTGCCTCCCTAGTGCTGGGATTAAAGGCGTGCACCACCAAGACAGATGAGTATCTGATAAGGCTAATCATCATATTTTCCCTCAAAAATGACAGTTATTCTCAAGTACTCTTCACTGTAACCTTTAGAAGCGCTTTGTCATGTTATGTGTGTTGTTAAAACCATTATGATGTGATTTTGATGAGGAATTACATCAAGATGTAGATTAGTTTATAGCTTTTCCAGTTTGACCTGCAAATAGTGATTTTAACATACTTTTAGCATAGAATTGTTAACTGTGGTTCCATAACTTAAAGAGAATTCACATTTCACAAAGCATGATTTGAATAGAAAGATCCATTTGTTCTCTGTCTTGATTTCTTACAGGCTTTTTATAGCACTTACTATAGGAATGTTTTATAAATCTATTTCCTTAGCAGTTTCTTTTTACTTGCATAGTATTACATAGTTGTAAACAGTTATGCTATGCGTGTTTAGTTTCAAACTATATTTTTCTGCTAATACCAGATGATATTAGTATGTAACTGTGATTAAATCCCATTTTTATTGGTCCCCTTTATAAATTGTGATACATTTTGGCATATCATAGTTATGTTTCTTTACATAGGTGGGTGTATTAGCTTTTAAATGAAAGATAGTTCAGTCTGCATGGTTGTAAACTTTTTTTTATTATTATGAAAGAGCATGAGTATGCTGGCTTGCACATGTCATGGTGTGTGTGTAGAGGTCAAAGGAAAACCTTACGGAGTTGCCTTTCCCCGGTGTGCTCTGAGGACTGCGCTCAGGTCAGCAGGCTCTCACAGCAAGCAGTTTTACCTACAGAGCCATCCCATTGATGTCAGGGTTATTTTAAAGCTGAAGCTGCATCTTATTTTACTTATTTTTCCTAAAATGTGTTATAAACAGTGATCAGCATTAAATGTCTTAGCTGGAAAAAGAACAGAACAGAGAACCTTTTACATCTCTCTTGCATCTGAAACTTAATAATGCCAGTTCTTTTTTTTTTTTTGATATGCAGAAAATTTCTGAAATCTATCCATGATTTTAGCAAAAAGTTAGTATTTTTCCTGTAGTAAATGGTATGTTTTTAAATTTCTCTTTTTGCAGGTCTTCAGAGTTCTATATTTTAGCTCTCAGTGCTGAATTACCTTCTCCCTTAAATTATTATAAACTTTTGCTGCTGTCATATAAACGTGAAGATGTCTCGCAGTCCTGATGCAAAGGAAGACCCTGTGGAATGCCCTCTTTGCATGGAGCCCTTGGAAATAGATGATATTAACTTTTTCCCTTGCACCTGTGGCTACCAGATATGCCGATTTTGTTGGCATCGAATTCGCACTGATGAGAATGGGCTTTGTCCTGCATGTAGAAAGGTAAGTGCTTCAAACCCACTGTATTCTGCTTCATAGGTTTGTACTGTCCAGTATGAACTATATAATTCCACCCCCTCCTCCCCCCACCGTGAGTATGAGTGATTGGTTTTAAAACAAACATCGTGCGATCTTTAAGAGCAGTGGATTGAGAGCCAAGGCCAGATGTTGCCTTTGTTGTGTTAACTAGCTATTTGGCATCAATAAAGTCATAAAATCTCTCTGACTAAGGAGATAGACACAGTCTTGAAGCTTACTGATTGAGATGATTGGTAAAGAGCTACTGAGTTTGGATATGATAATATGGAACTAGAAAACCATGGTCTGTATTCATGTGTGGGGTGACTGTGCTTTAGTTTTCTAGTACTAAATAAGAGAGGTGTTTACTAGGGTTAGGAAGCAGAGAAGGGCATTCTGGCACTCAGTAGAGTAGACCTTTACCCTTTTTTTATTTAGTTGTGCACCCCAGTCCATGGGACGGCGCCATCCACATTAGGATAGGCCTTCCCTCCTCAGTCCTTTTTGGAAACACTATTAGAAGCATGCCCAGAGGTGTATCAGATTGGCATTGAAAATTAATCATCATATCACCCCTGGGATCTTTACTTCCTTTTAAGTAACTGCCTTTCATTTATTGCATTATTAGTAGTACTGATAACTGATTCTTTATTACTTACTTGTGTGGGGCATATTTTAACTTTTTACTTCCACAGAAACCCTCTGGCTAAATGTGATTCTCATTTTACAAATGAGAAGGCTAGGTCAGAATGGTCATAAGGTTTTAGAGCAGGTTGGCTGGAATTGAAAGCCTGGCACTGTGATTCCATATTCTTGTTCCCCCAGTGACTCTGATATTAGCTGTAAGAAGGAAAATACTTCGTGAGAAGAAAAAGACAAAAACATAAAGAGATTGCTCGTATTTTTTTGAGGGTACAATGATGATTGTTTTATGAGTATTATTTAATCTTTATATCAATATTAGGATTATTTGTAATTTATACATGAGAATAGTGAGGTTTAGGGACTGAGTTGTTTAAGGGCTTATGACCAGATAATAATAGAACTAAATTTGAACTCTCGAGCCAGAGTCTAAATATTTATGTTCTGTGTTTCTTCCTATTAGACTAGGAGTATATTTAAAAACAGAAAACAGGGCCAAAAAGGATATGGGCTGAAGATGTGGTTTAGTAGGTCAAGTACCTGCGATGCATTCCTGAGGACCAGAGTTGGATCCCTAGCATCCGTGTAAAAGACAGGAATGTTTCTATGACCCTGCACCTGAGAGTGAGGGAGGATCCTAGAGCTTGCTGGCCTGCTAGGAGCTTCAGATTCACTGAGAAACCCTGCCCCAAAGAAATGCTTCCACACATGTATACATACCTGCACATACAGACAAGTAGGTAGCTTAATATTGTAGCACATAGAAGGATGTCCTTAAATATTTGTTGATTATAATATACAAAAATCCATATTTTGTTGAAAGAATTATTTTGTTTGCCTTTTTATACAGGATCTTAGTAACATAATTATCAAAGAACTGTGCAAGGTGTTATGAGAATACCAAGACTGAGTAGTTGGTTTTGTTGCTGAGACATGTGTGTGAAATGTGGTCTCTGTTAAGCTTTAGCACTTTCAAGTTTTACTAAATAAAAATATAGTTTAAACAGTTGAACCTGTCAGAAGAAGGGAAACTAACAATCACACACCTGCTATTCAGAATTGGATATTTATCATTTATTCAGTTTTCTATTTATTTAATGTTGACTTTATCTTGTTTATTTATAGCCATATCCAGAAGACCCAGCAGTTTACAAACCACTTTCCCAGGAAGAATTACAAAGGATAAAGAATGAGAAAAAACAGAAACAAAATGAAAGAAAACAGAAAATCTCAGAAAATCGAAAACATTTGGCTAGTGTACGTGTTGTACAAAAAAACCTTGTGTTTGTTGTAGGTCTGTCACAGCGCCTAGCAGACCCAGAAGTAAGTCCTCTTCTGCCTTCACTGTCAGTCATAGTCTTACTGTGTCTGCCCGGCTTATCTGAGAGTAATAGTTTGCCCTGGTAAAGTCTAAGACTCTTCTGAAAACAATAAAGTTTTGGAGAAAGTATGAATAATAATAATAATGTTTATAAACCAGTTTACAAAGCTAGGTGGTGCACTCATAATCCCAGCACTCAGGAGGCAGAGGCAGGTAAATCTCTGTGAGTTCGAGGCCAGCCTGGTCTACAGAGCGAGTTCCAGGACAGCCAGGGCTATACAAAGAAACCCTGTCTCAAAACAACAAGAAAAATCCAATGACCAGTTGTGATCTTAGGCGTGTCTTAATCTTCCTGTGTTTCAGTTTCCTCGTGAAACTAAGGGCTTGAACTAAAAATCCTTTTAGTGATGTTAGCTTGTGACATGGTAATGATCCTGTCACCCTTAAGGCTAATATGAGCTGTGACTAGGTTTGGGCTTTTTTGGTTTTTGTTTTGTTTTGTTTCCCCTTTATCCCTTTCCTGTGGCTGTGTGGACCAATTAATTGAAGACAAAGTTTCTTGACCCTAATAGGAAATCTTAACCAGCTGTCCAAGTTGGTGTGTGTGTGTGTGTGTGTGTGTGTGTGTGTGTGTGTGTGTGTGTATGTGTGTGGTCAGAAGAAGAGTTTGTAGGACTCAGTTCTCCTTCCACTGTGTGGGTTCTGGGGTCATATTCAGGTCAGCAGGTCCAAGAGTGAGTGCCTTTAGTAGCTGAGCGATCTCAATGCTCCCCAAGTAGTAACTCTTGTTCATTCAGAACTGCTGTTCTGTATTATCATTCTTTACTGTTGTCATTCTAAGCAAAATTTAGGGAAAGAAGGAGAATTTGACTAAGTGAAATGAGAGACCAAGTCCTTTGTGGTTCAGTCCCTGATTAGTGGCTCTTAACCTTTCTTTCCTCCTCAGTTAGGCTAATCAAAGTTACTCTGAGCTCATGCTTTCTTGTAGGCTTTAAATATTCATCTGTTAATTTTTAATTCCACTATACCCTGAAAGACTTACAAGATTGTTGGGAAAGAAAATTGAAGCTTGTGTCAGCTAGAATGTTTGCTTCAGTAGGAGAGAGCTGAATTTGAGGTCTTATAAAATGAGTCCTTGAAGTGAGTTTGAGGTCATGCTCCTCAGGATGTGAAGGATTGGCTCTGCAGTAGAGCACTGTGGCACATACCTGGCTGAGTAGTGGAGTGCACTTAACACAAGGGTTATTTTGGTTTACAGTTTCTGTCTGAGGTTTTAGTCCATTGTTAGCTAGCTCCATTGCTATGGGCCTAAGGTTAGATAGGTCATCCTGCCAGAGACTGAGTATGACAGAGGGGGCTACTCATCTCATGCAGCGAAAAGGCAGAAAGGCGGACAAAGTAAGGCTGGGAACAAGATACCTTTCAAAGGTACACCTCAGAGACCCACTTCATCTGCATGGGACCCACTTCAAATAGCTTGCACTGCCTTCCAGGTCATAGTTTTCATATCTACTGAGACCAGGCCTTCAGTATATGATCTTCTAGGGGATAACTTAATATCTAACCATAACTGAACCTATTGTCTCTTTTTGTAAAGACTAGAAAAATATATGTTCACTAATTGATGAGTTTATACTAAGGCTTTAAAATTCCTCTGACTCAATAGAGAATCTTAGGGAGCTGTTACTTGGAACAGCCTCATGAGCATTAGAACTGGATGCAGCTCAGTAATTCCTAGGGTCTGGATCAGCATGATGCCCCAAGAGTAAGAGTGGTTGCCGTGGAAGTCTTATGACCTGGCCTCAGTCCCTGGAGCCCATGGAGTTGTAGAAGGAGAGCATTAACTCTGTCAAGCTGTCCTCTGACCTCCACACGTGCCATGGTTCCTGCTCTCTGCCGTTACCACACACCTAGGATTCTAGGTCCAGGGAATGTGCTAGTGTTTTATATCATCATCAAGAGACCTGCTTCTTTGCAAAGCGGTTGGTCAAGTACTCATACCTGTAATCGGACGTTCAGGATACTAAAGCAGGAGGGTCGTGGGTTTGAGTCTAACCGGGCTACTTAATGAGTGCCAGGACATCCTGAGCTAAAGAAGTAAGATCCTGCCTGTCACAAGAAACAAAACTACAAGATTTTAAACAGAAAAGGAAATATTAAGGAAAGAGTTCATTTTAGACTCACAATAACACTTCAGCAGTCACTTCTTCCCTTTTGTTTGTAAGCTTCCATTTTTCTGCTTTCTTCAGGCAGACAGAATCCTACCTCTTCTGTGACCACTTCCCTTGAACACGGCTAAAACTTTGCTCTAATTTGTCTCTTTGTCCCATTCAATACTGCCTTTAGGAAAATGTTTTATTACTCTGTGTGTGTGTGAGCATGTGAGCGTGTGTGTGTTTGTGTGTGTGTGAGTATGTGTGTGTGTGTGCACACGCTTTTGAGGGCATACACACTCACAATGTGGAGGTCATAGATAACTCTGGAGCTGGTTCTCTCTTGCCTTTGCTCAGCTTGGCCAGTGTGCACAGCGAGAGCTCTCACCTGGGGAGCCAGTGCTCCAGGGCCCACTCGCACCCTTTGTTATTTTTCCCTAACTTCCTGATTACTTTGTCTTTCTGAAATTGCTACTTCAGTAACTTCCTGGGACCTCGATTTTGACATGAGAGCTTTTGGGTGTGAATTTACCTTTTGTTTATATATCTTTAGCTTAACTAGTTCTAGTATTGTAAACAATGTGGAGCCACATCTAGAAGTAGATTGATTACCACATGTAGTCTTTTCTTAGTCAATAGAAAAGAATTTAGGAGCTATGGTGATTTGATGACAATTAAAAGGTAATTATATATCTTAAAAGTCCTAACATTTCAGGTTTGTGGAGATATTTATTCCTAATTAAATTTTGAATTTTGTGAATGCATACAATGTTTGATACTGAAGATAAATTAGGTAGCAAGCCAGACTATACTCAATAGCAAGTTTACAGGCTAGTGGAGAAGACAGAATTCAAGTGCTCACCCATTCCTGAGAATTTATGAGAAGAGGAGTTGGAGCTGGAGCGATGGGTTAGCAACTAAGAGCACTAACTGCTCTTGCAGAGGACCTGAGTTTGGTTCCCAGCACCTACATGGTGGCTCACAGCCATCTGTAACTCGACTTCCAAGGAATCCGACTCCTCTTCTGGCTCTGAAGGCACTGCATGTACATGGTGAGCGTACATATATGCAGAGAAAACACACATACAGAAACAAGCAAAAACAAAAATCCTCTCCAAGAAAAGGATAATTCAGATCAGCTTTGAGAATTAATAGTATGAGCTCGGCAGCAAATACGGTCAAGCAGTGTCCCTCCCAGGTATGAGGTAGCTTCAGAGAGCATTCAAGAGTCTGCACAGCCGTTTCATTTCTAAGCTGGTAATGGAGTGCCTTGTTTGTTATGGCAGGTTGGTCTTCTCCTATTTGGGTATGTTCTGTCCTGATGGCTGCTTTGTTAATCCATTCCTTATTCACTTGTGCAGCATCTGATTGCCATCTTTTATTCTTCTTTGTAGTGTCCATGAATATTTAAGTTCGTCCCCAAAGAATACTGCTGCCTTCGTTTTATCAGTTGTTTAGCCAAACTTGCGTGTTTGTGTTAATATGGAATGTTTAAATTTTTTGCATTTCCTTTGCTGTAAAAGCCTATTTTATGTTATTGATGTACACATCCATGTTTTTGTCATTTAAGACCAGAGTCTATTGTTGAATACTTGCCTTGAACTCTTGAAAATTCCCGTCTCAGCCTTCTGTTTTGTGAGCCACCACACCTAGATTTTTATGTAATTCTTTTCACTTGATACTAACACAATTAAGTTTTTTATTTAAAAATGTACTGATTACCTATACCGTGCAGGCACTGTGTAAGACACTAAGCATGCAGAGTATACAAAACAGTGCCTGCTTATCTGCAGAGGTTAACAGTGTTGTGTGAGGAGCACTATGTTGCTTTAGTGGCACACAGGGACAGCAGCAGACCGTTGCTGGGAAGGTATACTGGTCTTCACTGTCTTTCGGTAAAGGGCTCCTGCCCAAGTGTTTTTGAATGAGAAAGACCTCTTTTGAATTCTTTGGGAGCTTAGAGTTAGTTCAGTGGTTGAAGTAAGTGGAGTGGCCCTTAGTTAGTATGACGGCTTTGCCAACAGTGCTGAGGAGTGTACATTTTATTCTAAAGGCAGTAAAAAGCTGTTGGAGTTTTTCAATAATAGAATGACATGTACCATTTTGGCTATCAGATGGGCGTATCAAATGTGATTTTATATCTTTCTTATTTGCCATGAAAGTGTTATATCCAGTTCTTTGCCAGAGACTATTTCCCTAAACCAGTGGTCTTCAACTCCAAAAGTGGTTCATTATCCACAAGCTAATATTGTATATAACATCTTTTTTTGTTGTTAGATCACATTCATTTGCATTTTACTATGCATTTTTGTGTGGTATAGAGTAGTTGAATTGGAGTATTTTGGGGAAAGACTTGTATTGATAATTTCCCAAAGCCCCCAAATAACTTCTATTGTACAAGCAGAAACCACTGCTCTTGAGTGAAATATTACCCATCTTTTTCTTAATGACCTCAGTTAACCCAACCCATCAAGAACATTTGACACAGATACCACTGCTTCCTGAACAATGGTCCCCTGTGTTTGCCCTTGCCTGTACTCTTATGAGACTATATACTCTTATTCCATAGCCAAACAGATTCCACATTTTAATCAGAGTAAATCTCAAATCCCTTTGAAGGACCTACATGACTTTATGACAGACTACCTCCCCGGCCATATACGCCACTGAATTTTTTTTTTTAGATTGATTTATTTATTTTATGTATGTGGGTACACTATCACTGTCTTCAGACACACCAGAAGAGGGCGTCAGATCCCATTACAGATGGTTGTGAACCACCATGTGGTTGCTGGGAATTGAACTCAGGACAGCTGAAAGAGCAATCAGTGCTCTTAAGCGCTGAGCCATTTCTCTAGCCCCCTGAATTTTTTGTCTTAATGAAAATAACACAGGTTTCCTTGCACTAGCCTAAGCCCTTGAACTCCCTTGTGCTCTAAATGCTCTTGTACCAGGTGGGATGTCTGTATCCCAGTTTCAAGAGACAGCATATGTTTCATAAAAGAGAAAAATAAAAACATCTATGCATATAATACCTTCAAAAGACAAGAATGAAGAACTCCTTGAGACAAGAAGTATACATATGACTAGGACACAGATTAAAAACTAAAACTATGAACAAAATCTCAAAAAGAAATTCCACTTTCCTTGAAAAGACTTACTAACTGGAAACAATTCAGTGTTTTAAATAATCATTAATACACTTAGAAATAAGTTTTTGATGGAATAATCTCTCTCCCTATATATTTCAAAACATATATATATCCAGGAAACAATGATGAAAGGACCTTTTCTGCATGTAAGTGCTTGGGCGTAGGCACTCTTGAGCTTACCTGTGATCTGTGGCCTTTTCAGCCAGAAGCGTCAGTTATACTCTGGAATTGACTATGTCAGTTCTTAGGCCCCGCCTTAGACCTATTGAATCTGAATTTCTTTTTAAACTTGTCTCTCAAATGATTTGTGTTAATATTACATTTCTTGGAGTAGTGTTTTTACACTTCAAACCACCTTCCATCTAGTTGGTAGAATCACTAAATGCAGCAGTTAAAAGTACAAATTGGTACAGTATATGTTTTGGCAACCTAAGTACCATAAGGTGATAGGATTTCTGTAAAACTACTAGTAAAATTTCCAAGTATGTATAGTAACCTCTTAATTACATATTATCTGTAAATTCAATCTATGTCAAAACTGGGGAAATACTTTAGATATAATAGGAACTTGCTCACTTCCCTTAGCGTGTCTTATGGGACATTCAGAAGGTATATAGGAACCACTGTTGGGTAGGCCTAGTTTGAGCCATGGAAGAATCCCTGGCTTTCATCTTCTGGATGCTAGGGCTGTTTCCTTCTTTCTTTAAAGTCTCCCCCCCAAATAAAACTTCCACAGATCTCTAAAGTGGCCCCTTCAAGGCTTCCTTCATTGAGAATGGCTGCTATAAGCTCACTTATGGTAAGAGCTGCTGACGCAGAACAGCTGTGTGCTGCCAGCCTTGGGGAGCAGGTATTTTAGCTACGAGGCTGTTAGCTGAACTGGCATTCTTCCAGCTGGAATACTGAATTCAGTTTCAAATTCTACTGGCCAGAAAACCCCCTCTCAGACAATTTTCTTCTCCATGTTTTAACTCTGAAACAGTATGGGGACGAAGTGCCGTTTCATTGGCTATTAGTATTGTTCTGTCAGTCAAGAGGGGGAAAAAAGTGGAAACTCAGTGTAGTCACTTTTTGATCCATTAAAAGTGGCTGTACATAACCTTATATTTGTAAACACCCAAACTATAGTGAGATTAGTGTGCATTAAGTTGAATACTGCTAAGAATTAATGGCACAACACAGACTGTTCATTGAGAAAGTGGTTGCTGTGTGTAAAGTTCTAGGAAAAGAACAAAATTTAATGTTGAGGTAATTATTAATCATGGGAGAGATTTTGTATCATGTAAAATTCTGATCATATTAACCAAAACCAAGGTTATGTAAGTTTGTAAGAAAATCTAAAGAATACTGTAGTAATCAAATTTTGTTATAGCAGAGGTGAGAGAGATACGAGGGAAGTACACATTAAGAAGTAACTTAGGTAATTAGACGAAGAAATGTAAGTTTTCCAAATGTAACTTAGCAGTAAAGATTGCGGGGAACAACCTATGAGACAATTATAAAATAAAATTTACTGACATAGAAAATTATATACACAGTGATAAATTGTAAAGCATAGAAAGTTGAGGGGACACTGTTAACAGGTTTGGAATTTATAAACAGTGCCTTAGTATAATATGCAATAGATTTATGAGACATAAATGTCATTGCTTATGCCTGTTCTTTGTATTTCTGTCCTTAAATATAATTTTGATCATTACTACCTCATAAAAATCATCTCTTAGTGAAAATATAGTTGAATTCTATGAAGGTAGTATCCCATAGATTACTAACACAAATATTAGAACATAATAATGCAAAACTTCATAAGTCTTAGTTCCTATAGAGTGCTTCAAAAAGAATAACTCTTAGATTTAAAAAAAAAATCCTGTAATTTAGCTACATAAATGCTCTTAGGAGGTAGTTACATTAATCGGAAACTTTAAAAATTATCATTGTGTTTTTCATTTAAAAGGGATGGTGGTGTCCCCATTATAAGGCTAAAAATGATGAAAGCAGAGACAGTTTATGCCTTATTTCTTCTTCTTTTATAGGTTTTAAAACGACCAGAGTATTTTGGGAAGTTTGGTAAAATACATAAAGTTGTCATCAATAATAGCACATCCTATGCAGGCTCACAGGTAACGCATTACAGGGTCTTCTGCCTTTCCTGCCTAGGTCTGGGCTTGACATGGACTGTCAGAAGGAAAATTCGCTTTCTGCAGTCAGAAAGCTTGAGGGTCAAAGGAGTTAAACAGTATAGTAACCGCTCTTGGTGAATTTTTATGTTTATTTGATCCCTCAGGACTTACAGTGAATTACTTGACAGAATGAGAGGGAAATAGAAAAAAAAATTATCTCTTGGGATTAAAGGGTGTGTGGTGGGGAGTTAGTCTACTACCAGGCAACCTGATCATTAGATAATGATTAGTAATCAGAAAGAAGTTTTAGATATTAAAAACTTAATAGAGCAACTTTGTCATACTGGCATTAGTTAACAACTTGTCCAGATTGTATTTATTTTTTAGAGTATTTACTTTGATATGCAGCATGTTTAAAATTTAAAGTTTCACTTCTAAACTTTTTTGTAACTTTGATAAGCCAGTCAAGCTACTTTAAAAAAAAATAGGGAGGAAAGAAAAAAAAAAAGGGAAGATACTATTTTTAAGAAAAATTAGTGTTATAATCCACTTACAGCTTTTAATGAGCTAGAAAAAGAAACATCAAAAACTACTACTTCTAGTTTTTGCCACTATCATGAACAAGAGTAGTAGTAACGAAATGCCCTTAGAATTTTGTAGGCAGGTTGTAAAATACTTTTCTTTTTCAGTATTAATTTGAAACTAATAACAGTGTAATGGGATATGTTTTGCTTTAGGGTCCGAGTGCCAGTGCTTATGTAACGTATATCCGGTCAGAAGATGCTCTCAGAGCAATACAGTGTGTCAACAATGTGGTAGTAGATGGCAGGACACTAAAGGTAATACATTTCTCTTGATTTTTTTTTTTTTTTCCTATCTTTTAAGAGGAAGGGATAAGATTGGAAAGCAGAGAAGTATCTGGCATTTAAACAGTAACTTTGAAGACATATACTTTAAAGATTTGTCTTTTAGGTTTCCATACTAACCTGTAATACACAAATTATTTACTACTAACTTAGTAGGGTCCTATTTTATTTACTGGGAATACACATTATTTAGGAGATAATCCTTTAAAAATTTGGTTTTCATGTCTTTCTTATTTTATGAAAACACAACTGTTCTCATCAGAAAAAGATAATAGTTCTGACTTGGTTTGTGTTTGGGCAATTAATCCCAATCAAAGTAAATGAAGAGGGATGACAGAGTGAGAAAAAGGAATCCCTCTTCTTCTGTATTGAACAACTTAAATTTGGAACAGGTGCCTAGAGAAGATTTGAATTTGTAAAATCTGGAAACCGTATCTGCTTTCTTTAGATGTTCTAAGTAAACGTCTACAACATCTCCACTAGTAATAGTTCAGCTTCCTAGTGCTCTTAGTCATGTTTTATTCTGTGTCTCGTTTTAGGTGAAGTAAAAACATTAATCATGGAAATTCACATTGTGGTATCAATTCATATTTTGAGTCTTCTTTCTCCTGCTCTCTCTTCTTCCTACAGGCATCTTTAGGTACAACAAAGTACTGCAGTTATTTCTTAAAGAACATGCAGTGCCCAAAGCCTGACTGCATGTATCTTCATGAATTGGGAGATGAGGCAGCCAGCTTCACAAAAGAGGAAATGCAGGTAGTAAACACATTTGAATAACCAATTTAGTACAAAACGACGTTTCAAGTTAAAATTATGAAGACAAAGACAAAGATTGGGGTTTTGAAAACCCAATATTTCTTTAAAGTAGCATTTTTCCAGTGTATCTGTGGACATGGTTACAATAAAATGAGTCTGTGGTCAGCTAAGTTAGAAAACTACCCTAGTAAATTAGCAGATTCATTTGCTGCAATATGTTCCAGAGGCTTTACTGTGCTAGCATATATTCAAAAGGGAACTTAGCTGACCACAGGAAACCCTTCCAGGAGTCTACTTTTAGGAGAAGGTCAATAGTATGAGGGCCAAGGAATTAAAGTAATTTGTTGGGGTGTTTGTTTGTTTGTTTGTTTTTGATACAGGGTTTCCCTCTGTATCTTTGGCTGTCCTGGAAATCACTCTGTAGACCAGGCCATCTTGGAACTCACAGAGACCTTCCTGCCTCTGTTTCCTGAGTGCTGGGATTAAAGCCGCTATCGTGCCCAACTGTAGTTGTGTTGTTGTTGTTGTTGTTGTTGTTGCTGCTGCTGCTGTTGCTTTTGTTTGTTTTGGTTTACTTCTATTCTCTATAGAGTGTTCTAGAAAATAATAATCTGTCCAGTGATGCTGATATTATTTTCAAGCAGTGAGTCTCCTTTGAAAGTGTCCATAGAGTAGTCATTGTCCTGTAAAAGGTGACTTGAAGGCTTAATATCCTATCTTCTGTTTTACGTTTCCTCTTCTCCTGTCTCCTTTTAATTTGTAGTATAAACATGCTTTTACAAGTAAAAAGGTTGACCATACGGCATATTAAAATGAGGAGGATACCAAAGCACAATGCTGCGGTTCCCTTTTGTAGATGAGGACTTCAGATTGTTGCTGAATCTTTTGCTGGACTTTTGCAGAAATACTTCTCATTTAGAAGGTGGGGGGCATTCATTGCTACTTTTTATTCTAGGTCAATCTAGAAAATATATGAGCTCCTTTAAATGCAGATTGTAAACAGCATGAAGTTATGTCTCTTTTGACTTGGAGTTAGTGCAGATTAAGTCCCATTATAATAAACAGCTTGATGATTCTTGACAGTATTGTCTTTGAAATTCAAAAACAGTGTTAAAAATAATGGTACTCAAGAGGGAAGACAAAGTACATATTTTTCAGTTAGTACTTTAAAGTTTTGTTTTGTTTGTTTATGGGTGATTTTTTTTTTTCAAAATGAAATGTTTTCTGAGTATGTGTGTGTGGTGTGTTTTGGGTATATGAAGGTACATGTACCTGTGGAAACTAGAGGTACACACGGAGTATCTTTCTGGATGGCTCAGGGTCTGTTTGGTTGATCTGAGACTGGCTGCCCAAGAAGTCCCTAGTATCCTACTATTTTTTCCACTCTGTTTTGTTTACATACAGAGACCTGAACTCAGTTTCTTATGTTCGCACAGCAGCACTTTGCCCACTGAGTCAGCTCTCTACCTCCTGAGTTAACCTTGAATCTAGATAGCTTTTCAACCTGGATTTTAAGGAGCATGTACTTAACACCCACATGCTGTTACAGTGAACATTTGCCTAAGGATTTCTAAATCCAGATTGATCTCCATGTAAATTTGTCATTGAACAGTAGGAGAAAATGCATGTGGTGGGATGTTAACTGCCTGTATGAACTGCACCATAATCACTTATGAATCAGGCCAAGCCATAATAACTCCTGAAGTATTGATTACAGAAAGAGTTTTAAGGTGGTTCAAGGTTTAAAGATGAAAAATTTATCCCCCCAATCTTAAAACATTTTACGTGAGTTTAAAATTTATTCTGATAGTTTTTTTGCTGAAATATCTCTCAGCATGGACAGAAACTTTGAGTAAGCTGTGTCATAACAAATCACCAAACCCATCTTCCCTGTTACTATACAGCTCAAAACTGAATAGCTACCGTGCGTGGCAGAGGAAGAAGCAGTGCCCTGTGTGCTGTAAATGATGCAGTTGCTTGTGCTCACTTAGATGATTCTATCCTCCCTCATCACTTGATTTATTCTGTTGTATTTTTATTTTGCCACAAGATATACTTAAGTCACAGTTTTCAAATCATTAATATTCCCATAGTAAATGAAATGTCCTTTTATTTAAGACACACAAGCAATGGTAAACAGTCACTCAGAAGTGGTTTTATTGTTATTTACTTTTGTTTACAGCTTGCTTTTTCAGTGAATCTTTGCCTGATTTCTCCTGTACCATTTGTGACATTGTCTTCTGATAGGAAGATACCCCAACCTCACTGACAGGTGTTTTTTTTGTGTATGCATCGGGTACTAGCAAGTTTTCTGCAAAGGCCAGTCTCATAAAGTATCTTAAGATTCCTAGGCAGTTGTAGCCTCTGTCACTGTCTTCCACTATCCCTAATGTAACACTTTACTCTGGCATTGTAGCAAGATAGCCTGTGGACACACTGTATAAAGGAGTAACTAGAGTGTGCCCAGTGAAGCATTGTTTCTAAAACAAGAGACTGGCTGTAAACTGCTCAGTCCTGGTTTAGAGTTAAGACATGAATTTTTATTTTGTTGTTGGTAGGGAGAAAGTAGATAATAAAAACAAGTTAATGGCATTTTTACCTGGTGTCAAGATGAAGGAAAATATAAGAAAATTGTGGATTCATTATACTATTGATCTCTAAGTATAGCCATCTATTGATAAATTTCGTTTAATCATAGGTGGTCTAGTTTCCTTCTGCTTCCTCTGACAAACAGCATGACCAAAAGCAACTTATGGGAGGAAAGGAGGTTTTTTTTTTAGCCTAAAAGTTTTATTTTAGTTCATCTTTGAGGGAAGTCAGGGTAAGAACCCATGGAGTAATGCTACTTCCTTTCCTACTGACCTGCTTATACATAGCTAGTTTTCTTTTATAGCCTAGGAATAGTACTGTCCATAGTGGGCTGGGCCAGCCTCTCCTACACTGGTTAACAAGCAAGAAGCATGCCCAGAGGCCATTGTAATCTGGACAGCCCCTCAGCTGGCCTTTCCTTCCTAGGAGAGTTTAGGTTGTGTCAGGTTGACAGTTAAATCTAACTGGGGCATCAGAAAACTTAGAAACTGGAAGTAGTTTTAAATTTGTATTATATTTATTCATTTATGTGTATATGAGTGCACACATGTACACGTGGCATACCACATATGTGGCAGTGGGAGGATAGCTTGTAGGAGTTGGTTCTCTCCAACCATATGTTTTCCAGGGATCAGATTCAGGTTGTCAGGTTTGCCAACAAGAGCCTTTACCCACTGAGCTATCTCAAGGCCTTCTGATGTATTGATATGTGAAATTGTTCTTTTCATGGGATGCCGAAAGAATGTTTTGGCCTATGGAATATCTGTAGTTTACCTTGACTGCAATAACTTGTTTTTGTTGAAGTTTGGTAACATCATTCTCATGTTTCTTTTAACTCTGAAAAAACTAATATTCCGTTTATGGTACTTTTAATAATTCAGAAAGGAACCAAGTATTTAATACCAGATTTTTTTTTTTGAATCCTACTGCAGTTTTATTTTCTTCTTTCATTAGGCGGGTAAGCACCAAGAATATGAACAGAAGCTCCTCCAAGAATTATATAAATTAAATCCCAATTTTCTTCAGCTATCTACGGGTTCAGTTGATAAGAATAAGAACAAAGTGACACCATTACAAAGGTATGATACGTAAGTACTGATTAAATATTGATACTCAGATGTCCTTCCTGTTTGTCATTTTTTTTATTGTGTATGCTTTTTAGGCAAAATTATAACAAGATCTATCATTTATGCACTGTTCAATTATGTAGAAATGTCAGACCATAGTTTCTAAGTGGGATTTTTATTTGATTTTATTTTGAGATAGGGTCTTAAAGTAGCCCTCGTTTGGCCTGGAACTCACTGTATAGACCAGGCTGGCATTGAACCCAGAGAGAGCCTCCTTCCTCTGCCTTCTGAGTTCTGGGATTAAAGGCAAAAACCACAAGGCATGGCTAAGTTTGAGTCTCTCTTGCTCATTGCTCCCTGTTAACACTTCATTTTCTTTGATGCCTTCACTTTTGGCTCTTATATCTATACAGACTACTCTGAGCCCAGGACACCTTTCACGTTGAAAGGAAATCAGAGATCTGGGTGTATTCTAGCAGGCTAATTTGGGAGGGTTACAGGTTTGAGGTCACAGACTGGGCTTCATAGCAAGTTCTTGGCCTTCTCAGGTGTGTGAACCCTATGTTGGGTAGGGCAAAAGTAAACCAAGGAGACTTAGATACTGAACACTCTTGCCATCCAATTTAAGCTTTCTCCCTGACCTAATAGGAGAAAACATGTTATAAAAGAGGAAGTGGTAGTTTTCTAAAGTGTGTGTGTTTCTGTTACAGGTATGCATGGCTGTTTAGTCTAGGGAAGCAATGGTATTGTATCTGTGAGGAGAATATCAAATAGTCTTACCTGTGGCAAAAGTAACCTTCCTGTGTACTACGTCTAACATGGTTTTGGGTGGTAGATACTGGGATGAGTGTTAAAACAGATTTATAGTTTTTAGTGCAACGTCTCACGCTGATTTAGTGATCTTCCTTTCTTCAACTCTACTTTGGCACAGGTTGTCAGGAAATTATATAGCTAAATCATAATTTTGGGATTTTACTGTGTCCTAAATATTCTTTAAGTGATGTTTTAATGTTCCGCCTTAAATAGTAGAGTCTATAGTCTAGTAAGATAACCAGCTTTCAAATGTATCAATAAGAATTTCACAGATTATTGTTAGAATCTTTCGTCAAACATATTCTTATGCTTAGAATTTAAAAGCAGGTGCCTTTGCCTTTTGATGCTGAATATTAATTCAATATTTACAACTATTTAAATGTGAATGTTTACTTTTATACACTTAAACATAATGGATATATGTATATAGATATATAAGTAGAATTCAGCATAAAACATAAAGCTACTATATTTAACAGTGTGAGTTTTATTTACCTTGAAGTTAGGAATAGGAGCTAAATCCAACCATATTTTTTGGTTTGAACAAACTGACCGTCTCCTTTGATAATTTGTACTACTCTTTCTAGATGATGAACCATGTGCTATTGCTCATTACCTACAGCGTCTGGGAGGCTTAATAAGGAAATGAGATCGTTGTAGTAAACATTTCTGATATACTCAGCATTTCTATACTCAATCATCATTCTTATTAAAAATAGTTTTCTGTATGGTTGCATTGCTTAGAAATGATGGAATTCAAATGCTGAGACTAGAAAACAAGGAAGCCACACAGCTGTAATGCATAAGGATGGGTATTGGGGGCTTTCGTGTAGATTGGGACATTCTCTGTGCAACAACCGAAGAGTATAAAAGGAATGATGCCTGGCTGGGTTACTGTGCTTCAGACACTGAGTAGGCCTGGTGATAAGAGTCACAGTGTATCACAGTGTGGTAAGAGTCACTGTGATCAGGGCTTGACGTGGCTCACACAGTCCTTGTGGGAAAATGAAGATGTGAAGTTCAGGCTGAAACAAAGGGAAGGTGTAAATAAAATTTTAATGTGCTTCTTTTATCTTCATGCTCCTGTGTGGCAGATACTGTCGTTATTACTGCAGATAAGAAAACTAACTGAGTTAAGTGCTAACGAGTATTCCACACAAATGTACTGTAGAAACAAGATTCTAACCCAAATCCCTGTCATTTTAAAGACTAGACTCATCTCACTTTGCCTTCATTTAACAGGTTTAATTAAACTCTGCCAAAAATTTAAAGGAGAAATTGCTAGAAAAGAGTTTAATGTCAGTCACATTAGTTTTATTAGTGAGACCTTGTCATAACCAAATGTATTTTGACTGAAAATCTCTTGAGGTGTATTAAGAGTTGTAGCTTCCAAAGAATCGATCAGTGTTTTAAGCTTCCTTTGACCACAGATAGAGGGTGCCAGTATATTATCTAGTAAAGGGTTTGAAAGGAAAACTTTTACAGGGAATCTACCAGTTTTTATTCCTTGGAGAGGAAGTGTATATTATTACCATCACCACCACCAGAGTTACTGTTACCTTTTTGTGGTGCTTTGGAACAAATCCAGGGCCTTATGTGTGCTCGGAAAACACTTCACTACTGACCTTTTTCTTACTGAAAATTAGGTGTGCTCTCCTAGACAGGAGCCATCTGAATGCCTTACTAATAGATTATTAGAGTGGGAGGAATTAGTGCATTACTCCTGTTCTCTGAATTCCATGGCATTACTTGGTACTTCTAAAACTCAAGAAAAAAAAAGGCATAGTTTGTCAAAAATGTACAAGATGCTCTCAAGCAAAGCTTGTTAAAGTATAAAGAGGTATTGAGATACCTGTGAACTCTGAAATTGTATGCAAAAATTTACGTGTCCATTATTTTTCTATGGAGGCTTTGCTGTGCTGCCAGCAGAGGGCTAGAGGTAAGTGGTAGAGAGCAGGGACTCTCAGTGCGTGCACAGCAGCCACAAAAGTGGCCTGCATTTTATGGGTCTCCCGAAAGACTTTCTTTTATTACACACAAATGACTTACAATCTCCATTTTTATTTATGCATAAAACCCAGAATTATTTATTAATTAAATGGGTGACAGTCTGCTAAGCTTGGCTACTTGATATTAAAATTGGCCAATTGCTAGGGGTTTGGTTTTCTGTTTTGGATTCTGTCTTTTAGTTTCTGTCAGTGTCTGACCTGTTCTGACTTTTATGTAGTTACTACACATCTGCATAAATGGTGGCGACCCGCTAAGTGGCCTAGGGGATCGTAATTACCCGTCTTAAGTTCACTGGATTTATTTAGAAAGTTAGACGAAATTGTAGGTAATTGCTCCCATCTCCACTTCAAAGTAACTACTACCAGAGACTCAGTGGTAAAAGTGAAGCGGTTTATTATGATCTTGCAAGGTGGGACAAAAACTCAGTCAGGCTAATTAACCACTCCGATCCTCCTCCCCCTCTATCTCTACTTCCTCTCCTCTTCCTCTTGTTTTTTTGTTTTTTGTTTGTTTGTTCTGTTCTGTTTTTGGAGACAGGGTTTCAGACATGGTCTCTTCCCTGTAGTCCTGGCTGTCCTGGATCTCACTGTGTAGGGCAGACTGACCACCTGCCTCTGCCTCCCCAGTGCTTTTGCCACCACTTTCTGGCAAAATGATTATTCTTATGTCCCCAGTGCGAGTGCCTTCCCTTTCTTGATCATATGCTGGATATTCAGGGCGTGCCTTTATGCTGTCTGATTTTTATTACCCACTCCCTTCAGTGCGCATGCTTTGTCTTATGGCCTGCACTTTTCCATCCTGACATTAAACTTTAGGTTTTAGTGAAAGGTAGCTAAAGTCCTGACAAACAGGCACCTACTGTCTGGACAGGGAACCCCTGCTTATATATACCCTAATCCCATTTGAGGACTTTTATATTAAAAAATACCACTGTATTCTTGTTCCTCAATGAATAATGTAGGCATAAATTTTTTGCAACCTACTTTTAATAAACGTTCAACCTCTCCTCTTGCCCACCACCCAGCAGGGGCAGTGGAAGAGAAAAGTTACTAGGATACGGGGGAGGTGGACCTTTTTAAGTAATAGTTCCTTGGGTGTGAGCTCAAGCTTCTGGCGCAGCAGTTCTGTCCCATAGCAAACACCAAATACGACTCAGCAGCTGCAGACCAGTCCTCTCAGCAGGCAGACACCAGGCCTGAACCGGCAGCTGTAGTTCAATCCTGAAGAAACTGCAAGGCTCACTAACTGGCCCTAGGCAAGGCCGTGGAAGCCGCAAGCTGCCACAGGAACTCTGCAAGCAGTTCTTTGACGAGTTTCTCTCTAGAGAGTTTTCTCTCTGGTGTCACCACTAGTGGAGATCAACCATGCTATGTAAGGCAAACTATACATGCATGTCATAAGTGAAGAACAGCAGGCAGGACAAACCAAACCAATGCTCTCTTCTCATCTCCCACTGTCTGTAGGTTCATATTTGTACTCCATCATCCTGGGTCCTTTCACCTGTGTGCTCCAGCAAAACATCATTTAACATAACTGACTTACCAAACAAACTAGAAGTTTCTACTTGAGAGTAAAGAGAGGAATGGTTGAAGATAGGGCACTGAGGGACTGGGGAAATGGCTCAGCAGATACTTGTTACAAAATCATGAAGAGCAGTTCAAGTATTAGGCACAGCTGTAACCTCAGTGCTGGGGCTTGGGGAGGAGATACTTGATTACTAGTAAACAGGTCTGCATTTTATGCAAAAATAAAGATAGAGACTGTAAATCTCTTGTCCACACTAGAAGAGAAATGTCTTTCCTCCACACCAGCCTCGCTTCTGATTCATTAAGAGAGGTGCAGAGTGATGAAATAGGTGATAAGCAGGTCACACGAGTTCCTTCTTTGGGTGCATGTGGGAGCATACACAGAAGTGTATACACCACACATAAATACAGAAATAACAAGTTGTTTTTTTTTTTTTTTTAAAGATAAGGTTCTTCAAGTCCTTATTTTCTAGAAGAGAAGGTACATAAAAAAAAAGTGTATAAGTCAACTTAAATACATCTTTTTGAAAGTTAAACTTCATTACAAAGATACAAGATTAAAATAAATAAAGGCTTACCGGCTGTGTAGGAAGGCTTGTTGCATCTTTCAATGTCTTTCAAGTTCAGTATTAAGAATAATTTTTAGGCCGGGTGGTGGTGGCGCACGCCTTTAATCCCAGCACTTGGGAGGCAGAGGCAGGCAGATTTCTGAGTTCAAGGCCATCCTGGTCTACAGAGTGCCAGGACAGCCAGGGCTCCACAGAGAAACCCTGTCTTGAACCCCCCCCCCCAAAAAAAAAAGAATAATTCTTAGCCAGGCGAAGTGGCACACACCTATAATCCCAGCATTTGGGAGGCAGACTGGTGGGTCTTTGTGAGTTCAAGACCAGCTTGGAAAGCCAAGATTATGTAAGAGAGACATCCTGTCTGAAAGAAGCGAAAGGAAAGGAAAGGAAAGGGGGAAAAGGGGAAAAAGGGGAAAAAAGGGGGAAGGGGAAAGGAAAAAGGGAAAGGAAAGGAAAGGAAAGGAAAGGAAAGGAAAGGAAAAAATAATTATTTGTGTCTGCCTGTTGTTATTAAGGCATTTATTTTCATTTTATGTTAAGTAGCTCTAGAGATTATGAGAAAACCAATTAAAGCATTTGCCCAGCTATAAACACTCCAGGTTTGCTGAGGTATTTATTTTCTTGCATGTAAAGAGCTAATTGTGCCACTTAAAAGTTGGCCATATTTTAATAGCATAGTAGGTTAAATATTGATATGTATTGAAGCTTATACAAGATTAAAATGTATTCTATAATGCAAGTTTTGCATGTCATTAATTTTAAATATATTATTTGTGGTATCAAACATTTAAATGTCTCCCAAGTTTTTTTTTAAGACTTTGGTAAACATGAAAAAATGATTTTATCTAACTAAATTTATCTGAAAAAGAAAATATATTCATTTAGTAACAGTATATGTACATTTGTATATACAGCAACATGCCATTGAAATTTGGACTTGCTCATTTTTTGGCATTTTTATTTATTTAAATTTATGTTCAGAGTGTAACTAAAATAAACTATGACTGTTTTGAATTACAAGCAAGGGTACGAGACCTTCAGTTTTTTTCTCTCCCATTTTCAGTCCCCTTTGTGAATTTTTCTTTGGTCCTCCTACTGTATGATTGTCTTATGTTAAAAAAAAATTTTTTTTTTAAGCCTCCATGGAACTATTTTTTGGTTGGTTGACATTGTCACTAAGGAAGAAAGTTATGTGAAAATCTAAGCATTGACTTTTGGGACATGTTAGGAGAGGACTATTTTAAGATTGCAGCAGAAGCCAGTTATGTGACTTACACTGCTTGTCTACAGATAGTTTTGAGTTTTGGGTTCTGTATCTTTAAAATAAAATACTGAAATTTGACTTTGACTCCTTACAGTTGTAAAATCTAGTAACATGAGAGACTTGGTAGATTTGATCCTTTTTCACTGCGTCCCCTTTCTCTGTTCCCTCTGTTGTTGGATCATCGGTGACCAGGCACCCTAGTTTGCCTTCTGATGCTTGGATCAACACTGAGAGTAGAATTTTGTAGCTTGAGGAAAGGATTTACTTCATCTGTCATGACCACAGAAAAATGCTGTTCATAGCTTACTTAGCTTGTTATTTTATACAACCTGAGACCATCCACCCAGGAGTGGTACCATCTACAATGGGCTGGGCCCTTCCACATCATTAATCAAAAAAAAAAAAAAATACTCTACAGGCCAGTCTGGTGGAGGCGGCTTCTCAGCTGAGATTCCTCTTCTTAATGACCATGGCTTGTGTCATATTGACAGGAAGCTGACTAGCATGCCAGGTGTTTGAATTTAAACTAATAGGGCCAGAATCTCTATAGATAATGATGGGATATGCTCTATGCTCTGAATAGAGTAGACACACACTTATATATTTAGCTTTTGAAGAGGACCTCAGCACTTGATTTCTTCAACTTAAATTTCAAATGAACTTTGGATTATTTTAAAGATATTTATTCTTGGAAAGAAATGTTAGCAAAACCTTTTATGAAAATGTGTTTATAAAGTTTATCTATAGGGGCTTATACATACTTTTCTGGAAATTATATTTATTTGTATGTGTTTGTACATATGAATATACATATTGTAGAGAGAACTGACTTCAGCAAGTTGTCATTTGTCATCCATGTGCTTGCATACACACACATACACACACACAAATAAATGTTAAAAAATGTTAAATATTGCTTATTTCCAGGAGGTCTCTTCCTCTGGCCTCTGTCTTCCTTTATTATTTCAAACCATATTTTTGTTTGTTTGTTTGAACTAATTCATTCCCTATTATATGAAGTCATTTGACCTATGCTATTCCTACCTTTAATACTCTCTTTTCTTCCAATTCTCCTCTTAGTGTATAAACTTTTTAAACATTTTGTATAAACAATTTGATAACTGGCCTAGTAGACCATCTAGCAGAGTCCAGTGTATCTAGCAGCATCTCTGAAGAAGATCCACTTGGGATTCAGATTGGATACTTGCCCTTAAGTTTGCTTAGAGCAGTTAATTGTGGTTCTTGTCTGTAAAGTGACTATGCAGGGAATAAAGTAATTTTAAAGCTCTGTAATCTTAATTTGCTTCCTTATTTCTTTGGACACATCTGGGTAATACTTTCGTTTGTGGTCTGAACTAAGTGGAATTAGTTATGAAAATTATGTCGTTAGATTAGTGTTATAGTAGGGATTTTTATTTTGTCTTTGAATGAGACACATTAAATGGACTTTAATTTACAATTTCTGTCTTAACCATTGTACTATATTTTCTCTATATGAAGATAAATGTTAGTATTTGGTCAGAAAAAAATGTTTTTATTAAAGTATATATTGTTTATTTTGCTTGTGTATGTGTAATATGCACCCTCGAATTCTGTTCTAGAGACAGGATTAGTAAACATAGAAATACTAAAAGAAATGTGTGGATTCTAAAAGCCTATAGAGAGAGCATTTCCATACTTTTCTATCCTCTGTCAGACAGAAAAATACATTAATTACTGCCTCAAAAACTATAATGGATGTTTTTATTGCATGCACAAAACTAAATGATAGATGAAGATTTACTACTAATTGGAGTAGTGTCTGGTGTAGTCTTTGCAGTACTGGAGATGGGACCCAGGCCTTTTCACACACTAAGCAAGTGCTGTCCTATCAAGCTTTATGCCCAGCCTACCATCAGATCAGTTTTAAACAGCTCTCCTGTCCTTTCTCCTCCCCGTGAGTCATTTATTTCAGCCGTAGTTTTGGGAACTATAATTAGAATATGAGTTTCTCATGGAGTAGAGAAGGTTGAGACTTTCCCTTCTATTTTTGAACCCTTCATATCTTACATAAGATCTTGCATTATAGTATCTCAAAAACATGAAGATAACAAAGTGTTTATTTTTACTTTGGGGAGGTTTTTGTTTTTACATTATTCTAGAATGATTTACTCTTCCTTTTACTTAGTTTGTTTTCTTTTGCAGCCCCATTGACAAACCTTCAGATTCTCTCAGTATAGGGAATGGTGATAATTCCCAACAGGTAAGATTTTGATAAGTCTTCTCATGAAAGTTTGATAAGTCTTTTCATGTATCTGCTATACCCTAAAAGCAAAGTGCTCTATGCAAGCAAATTTTCCAAATTGAAACATTCTTTAAATACTGATTCAGTTTAAAAACACCTTGATGGAGTGCTTTGTTAAATGTATTATAGTTAGCTTCTTTTCTGTATACAATGTATAGTGTATAAGTTAAGATAGTCCCTTATATTTTTTTTCTTTTTTTAGAATTATTTATTTTACGTACTTGAGTACATTGTAGCTGTCTTCAGACACACCAGAAAAAGGCATCAGATCCCATTACAGATGGCTATAAGCCAGCATGTGGTTGCTGGGAATTGAACTCAGGACCTCTGGACGAGCTGTCAGTGCTCTTAAGTGCTGAGCCACTTCTCCAGCCTCCAAATCAGAATTGCATTGATAACCACAGGGTGGTACGCAGTATCATACTGCACCGGTATCTGTCATGTTGAGTTCCAAGTTGTTCTGGTCCCATAAAGGGGTTCCAGCTACCTTGCCTTCTGGGTTCTTGCTTTAGAGTTATTTTGTGGATATATTCACAACCAACAACTCTCAAGTGGAGTTCAGGTGACAGCTTGTGGGATTCAGATCTCCTCCCACCTGAGTCTGGGGAATCAAATTCAGGATGGAAGGCAAATATTTTTACCTGCTGAAGCATCTTTCTGGCCATCCACCTTAATTTTTTAGTTTATTTTTTACAGTGGGGTCACTGGACCTGGAGCTTACGATGGCTAGCCTAGCTAGCCAGCCAGCTAAGCCCTTGGTGTTCAGCATGTCTTGTCCTCCCCAGCACTGGGTTATGGACCTGTGCCTCCACACATGTGAGCACTGAAGACTCAGGTTCTCATGTGTAGTAGACCCTTTATCTACAGAGTCATCTTTTTATATTGGTAACAAAAATATTTTTCTAATCTCTTGTATAAAGAACGGCCAATTTCCTACAGTGTAGGTGAAACGAATAGAACTAAAATATAACATTTTTCTAAACTGTTTACTCACAAATTCTATAAAATAACTATGTGGAGGCTCAGGATCATTCTACCATTAGTTCCAGAGGATCCAATACTCTCTTGACCTCTGTGAACACCAGACACACATGTGGTGCATATACCTACACACATGAAATAATATAAATCTTAAAAGAAAATTTTTTTGGTTAAATAAAACAAGTTAAAAGTAGTTACAAAGATGTAACAGTGTTGGTATATTTCTCTCTCTCTCTCTGTGTCTCTGTCTCTCTCTGTCTCTCTCTCTCTCTGTGTCTCTGTCTCTCTCTGTCTCTCTCTTCAATGGTCTTATTTACCAGCTGGCTTTGTATTTGCTATGTATTGACGCTGGCTTCGAGATCCTGAATCTCTTGCTTCCGCCTCCCAAGGGCTGGGCTTACATACTTGTATAACCATGCCCAACAGGTTTTTTTCAGCCAAAGTGTTATATTTTCAGATATATCTAAGGACACACAATATTTGGTACCCATCATCATATTTTGGTCACATCATATTTTGATCACATCATATTTTGATACCAGATTTAGAAATTTCTTTTTTAGAAAATACTTAAGCTCTTCAGCAGTTAGAAACTTTTTTTTTTTTGAAATATAATATACCTATTTCTGTTGCTATCACCAAGTTGTATCTTAATGCATTATACTTCTCACAGATAAAAGTAAGGCTCATAAGGCCTCAGTTTTTACCCCAGGTGCTCACATAAAAGCTGAGTACAGCTGCATATGTCTATAAACCTACCATTAATAGGCTAGGGACAGGAGGATTCAGCAAAGTTGCCTAGATGATCTCCAGGTTTAGTAAGAGACCTTGTCTCAGAAACTAAAATGGAGCATGTGTAGGAAGGTGCCCAGTATACATTTCTGGCCTTTTATGACCTTAGACACGTCTGAGAACTCATATGAACACATACAAATACACCAAAAAAACAAAATAAAACACGAAGAAACTTATAAACTTTGAACTGAAATGTTTTTGCTGTGGCAAAAATGATTTTGTTGTTGTTTTGGGTTTTTTGTTTGTTTGTTTTTGGTGTGGTGCTGGGAATTGAGCCTAAGTGTTTTATGTATATTAGGCAAGTGTGCAATTATATTCTGAACACAATGACAAGAATTTAAATATCTTTTTTCTCTTGACTTTCTATTAATACTATTGAGTTGATTAAAACAGCATATGTTGGAGTTAACCTAAAATCATGTTTCATGTATTCCTCTGTGAATGTTGGTGACATTAAATACATTTTCAGTAATCGTAGCGATGCTTTTTGTTTTCCCAAGACAGTTTGTATAACTAGTGCACAGATAGAGGAGGAGCGGTAGGTATATTATTGCCCCTCAGAATGCACAGACATAGGTACCTCAGAATCACATACAAATTTGTCCTTATTATAAGCACAGAGTTTCCTTTTTTGATTTTTGTTTGTTTGGTTAATTGTTGTTTTTGTTTTTGATGCTGGGAATTGAATGTAGGGTGTTATTCATACTCCCAGCCTTCAGATTTTTTTTTTTTTTTTTTTTTTTTTTTTGGTTTTTCGAGACAGGGTTTCTCTGTATAGCCCTGGCTGTCCTGGAACTCACTTTGTAGACCAGGCTGGCCTCGAACTCAGAAATCCGCCTGCCTCTGCCTCCCGAGTGCTGGGATTAAAGGCGTGCGCCACCACGCAGAATTATTTTTTAATGATTGTTTGAGAAAACCTTGATTAGATATTCCTTTATTTTTGTTAAAAACTCAAATACTTAGAATCATCTAATTTGCAGAAAATGATAGACGTTGGAGTCAGTCAGCCTTACTATCCTTTGTCTTTGCCCCTAAGGGTTTCCTCTTGAGCACTCGCTCTATAATGAGATCCTAGACGGCAAGAATTGGGAGGCAGGGTTGGGGAGTTGGGAATGACTAGAAATACAATTGTAAAAGACTATGAGACCAGCTTCATCTTTGCAGATACACATTTCTTAAGTACATGTGTAAGTTAATGAACTGTTTGCTTTTCTGAAATTCCATACTTTGATTTAAGAAGTCAGTTGTTCTCGTTTGAAGACCACTATTTAAAACCATTTGTTTGCAAATGTTTTAAATTGTGGGTTATTAAGATATAAACTTATATCAAATTCTTCCTTTTTTTTCTTTTTTTTTTTTTTTTTAATTTAGATATCTAACAGTGATACGCCTTCACCACCACCTGGTTTATCAAAATCCAACCCTGTCATCCCCATCAGTTCATCCAATCACAGTGCGAGGTCTCCTTTTGAAGGGGCAGTAACAGAGTCACAGTCATTATTCTCAGACAATTTTCGCCACCCCAACCCTATACCAAGTGGGCTTCCTCCTTTTCCCAGCTCTCCACAGACACCCAGTGATTGGCCTACAGCTCCAGAACCACAGAGCCTCTTCACATCAGGTATGCAACAGCAATGCTTAGTGTTAGTAATCAGACTCTTAGAAATTGACAGACTTATGGGATATGTTTTAGTTGATATACTTCTATCTTCTTATCTCTCAGCTCCCTTAAAAAAAAACAGGAATTAGATAGTATGCAAGTTGTTGTGTTGCCTAGAAATTACTGTGTTAGAAAACAGATTTCTCTAGAAATCATTTGTCATGGTTTCTCAAATAAAATCTCACTGCTCTGGCTGGGCTTGGTGGCACATGCCTGTAATCTCAGGAGAGGCAGGCAGATCTAGCTTCTTCTGCAAAGGGAATGCCAGGACAGCCAGGGGTCTACAGAGAAACCCTATCTCAAAGAAAAATCCAAAAGAAAAAAAAACAAAAAACAAAAAGATTATTGATCTTAGAGAAACTGAGGACTTTTTACATAATCAAATTTAAGATCTTCTCCCTAATTGACAAATAAGGAATTTCTTTAGTAGTAAAAACTAAATTTTGCTCCATTTATTAAAATTATTTTTACCATGGTTTATATTTGTATAAAAGTTATGATTTTACCTTTTGGAAATTTTATTTTAACTAATATCCAAGGCACAATGTCAGCCACATTCAGGAACTTTGGTATCTTTTTACTACATCACATTCAGATGAAACTAGACTGAGGAAAGATGTGAGAATGGTTTACATTCTCTTCCTTGAAGAGGCGTGACTTTCCATCTTTGTCTTGCTGGTTTCAGAGGTGTCAGCCAATCTTGGTGTTGAGTGAATGGCCAAGCAGAGCATTTGGGATTAGAAAGCAGCAAGCACACCACTTCTCTTTTTACTCACTTACATTTTCTTATTAGTCTGAAAGATGGCATGAATTCATATCTTCAGTAGCACTGTGACATAGACAATTAAAAACATATAATCAAGTTTTTAGTTAATTTGTCTTAGTATATAATGAGAATGGACCTTACTAGCTTTTAGACTATATTACTTTATTGACATGCTGGTTTTGACTATGAATGGTTGGATGTGATCTGGGTAGCGGGGGTGAGGAGGTTTCTTTCTCATCAGGACAATCAATCTATATCATTCATGTTTTGAACTTAATTTACCAGTGAAATGCTACTAGAAATTTATGAGGTCCTCTGGAACTAATGATCTTACATAATTTTTGCATGTTTGTTTTTCTGTTGTAAAGTAGCCTGTTTAACATACATTGTATAGATAGACTATTTATTTTGTATTTATCACTATTTTTCTTCCCAACAGAAACAATCCCAGTATCATCATCTACAGACTGGCAAGCAGCATTCGGCTTTGGTTCTTCTAAACAACCAGAGGATGACTTGGGGTTTGATCCCTTTGATGTCACTCGAAAAGCCTTAGCAGACCTGATTGAGAAGGAACTATCCGTCCAAGATCAACCTTCCCTTTCTCCCACATCTCTTCAGAACTCCTCCTCACACACTACAACCGCCAAAGGTCCAGGTCCAGGCTCTGGATTCCTGCATTCTGCTGCACCTACAAATGCCAACTCTCTTAATAGTACCTTTTCAGTCTTGCCACAGAGGTTCCCTCAATTTCAGCAGCACCGAGCAGTTTATAATTCGTTCGGTTTTCCAGGCCAGGCAGCCCGCTATCCTTGGATGGCCTTTCCACGCAATAGCATCATGCACTTGAACCACACAGCAAACCCCACCTCAAATAGTAATTTCTTGGACTTGAATCTCCCGCCACAGCACAACACAGGTCTGGGAGGGATCCCCATAGCAGGTAGGTTCATTTAAACCCTCTGAGAATATGTGTATCATTCTTGTCTTCAGGGTGCTGGGTGGCTAGGGAAGAGCTACTGGGTAACAAGACTACGCTATAGTCTTAGAAATTTCTATGAAAAACCTTATATCTTTAACCTAAATTTTTTTTTTGATAGAATGAATGCCTTGTAATATGGAGCTTTATAAGGATGGTGGAGTATTATACCTACTTATTGTTTGGAAGCATTTTATTTAATAGGATGGTTACCAAACATTCAGATAATATGTAAACACAAAAAAGGAAAAGAAAAATACGGGCTCGGAAATTATGGTATTATAAAGGCCAACACCATAATAAAAATAGCTTGTGTTATCTTCTAAAAATAAAATGGTTAAAATTTTTTTAGTCAAAATTAATGAGAGCATGAGGGATAAAGCCACTCTAACTGCTATAGCGATGATTTATTTTGACTGATACATACATGCACACATCAAAACTTGCCATATGTATATATAACTTAATATTTGAGAACTTCAATTATCAATGTTTTATAAGCCTATTATATGTCACAGACATACTTTCTGTGGAAAATTGTTTAGGAGAGATTGTACCCTGTTCGTTGGATATGTTTTTATTTCTGGGAATAATAAATCAAGATAAATAAGGTAATGCAGGTATAATGCCAGATCACTTCTGGTTGTGTGTTGCTATCTTGAAGGTTTCAGAGTTTTAGCGTGTTTAGATCGTACATAACATTTTTAAATGAAGTTTTGGGAAAGAGTCATTCTGGTTAACTGTCTTCGTTTAATTTGGGCTTTAGAGATGCTGTGATAAAGCTTCTTCCCTCCTGGTTCCCTTCAAGTAGAACAGAATAGTTCTCAGCCCGTTGTGCACTTACACAATAGTTTGGTTTTCTTCCTCTGTCGTGGCCTTCAAATTAAAATGTGTCATGGCATAGTATTATTATAGTAATATACTCTTAACAGTAAGGTGTTCATACTCTTGTTTACAGCAAGTTTGATAAGTAGACTTAGAGAGAACCATCAGAAATCATTGGCTATATTCCCTTAGAGCCAGCAACATTTCATGTTTTAGACAAGTAGATAGATCTTAGTTTGTTGTTATGGATATAGTGAATTTTAGCAGTTGAAATATACTGGAGATCACCTGCTATAGTAATTTGCACATTTGGTGGGTTCAAGGTACTTGCTTATTGAATTATGAGGTCTTAGGGAGTGACTATGTCTTAGGGAGCCCAGGGTAGCTGCTTTCAGTCCATTCCTTTTGTCGGCCACTAAGGTTTTCTTTTCTCCCTGCTTTTTCCTTTGCTTCCATTCAACATAGCACACTAGAATGCAATTTTGTTTGCATTTGCTTTGTTTTTAATAATTTAGAAAGGAGACATTTCAATCTTTAGTGATGTGCTTTTTAGCTGGTCTTAATATTAAAAGTTAAAAGCTCCCTCTTAAATAAAGTAATGAGCCAATTATGGTTAACATTTCAGTTCCATTTTGCCCTAACTATAAACTAGGTTATATGAGGAATACAAAAATGCAGATGCTATTTCAGGTAGTTGTTAGTACACTTGAAGACTTCAAATGAAAGTCTTATGCAAAAGTGGCGAGCTTTATGTGTGGTTCTGAAATTGGAGAAACAGTGTAGTTAATCATTGTTGGGGAGAAGTTTTTTGAAGAAGTAGGAATTGTTCTGTAATGTGGTATCTTGAGTTTGGGTTAGCAGCAAAAGAGAACGGTCTTTTATGCTGATGGAAACTTCCTGAATAAAGGCATAGAGGTAGATACTGTGTGCCATCACAGTAAGCAGAGGGTTTTCTATAACAAGAGGTGCTGTTTAAATTGTAGGGATGATATGGAGAAGATGAGGAGCTCTGGTAGAGAAGACAGTGGGTACTTGATGCTGGACTTTTGATTGAGCCATACTTACTTGGTATCCTTGTTTGACTTACTGTATGTCTGTCTTTACTAGGGTGTCTGTTCTTCCAGTTTCTGAGCCATTTGTTTTTTAGCACCCAAGAACATTCCAGAAGTTTTACACAGTAGATATTTTTGAATATTAGTAATGAGATGTGTCTGATTTGTTAAGTGTAGGCCTTTTTGTGATAGTCTTCAACTGAAATAGACACTTAATTTTTAAATGTAGCATTAAATTATAATTCTGTCCTTTGTTTTTTCCTCCCTTTGACTATATTCAATCACAGAGCATTGAAAACTTTTTTTCAGAGATGCTAAAAAACGAAGGTTAATTCACCAACTTTAATTCTGAGCCATTATTGTATTCGGTATGGGGTGGGAAAAGTTATTCTAGATTTTCAATTTTTGGCTATGATTCTTGCTTGGTATTTATAACTAAACTTGTTAATAGATTATTTTTAAAGTACTGAAGACTAGAGAAACTTAGTTTTAATTTACAAAACTATTTAAAGTTGTTAAGAGTTACACTAGAATCCTATTAGAGCTAGTTAATATTTGACAGATGTCTCAGAAAGTAAATGTACTAATATAATAAGCCTTAGAATAGTTACATAATTATAACTAGATGATTTAGGATTTTCAGTAACTATTATAAATGACAAAAGAAAAAATCTGAAAAACTGTATATATTTATAATGCATAAATATCTGTCTCTCTCAAGCTCAGATGTATTTGAATTGGATGACTGGAAGGAACTCAAATCATCTATGCACCCTCTAAGTCTTTATCCTGGTGCCCTGTTCAACAGAGCTATTTATTAATGCTTCAGTAATGGAGACTACACGCTATGGGGCCTCCTAAAATATACTTCCTTCAGACTAAGTCTATCCTAGAAAAGAAAGGTCTACATACTTGCTTTTCTGTATAGAGCAAAATAGGGTCCTGACCTGTAGGAGCAAATCAGAGGTGCAGCCATTATGTCATGCAGATACCACATCTGTTTACTATATATTTGTATTTGAGTTTTTATTTTTGATTTGTTTCAGTTGGTTATAAAAGCACTGACATATGTGAACCCTATCATGGCAGAACAGTTGCCAGAGATATAACAGAAAGCCAGCTTCCATTCCTTTGTCTCACTGAAAATAGTTTGAGGTTTTAAGTTGGTTATTGCCTTCAGCATTTAAGTATTTTAGCAGCATTATCTGTGCTTGTGTATCTGGTTTGCTAAGTTGAGAAGATTTTTGAACTATTCCTGGTCAGGAGTTTTGATTAGTCAGTAGGTAGAAAGGATTCATTTAGATTGTTTTACTATTGAAACCATGTGCCTTTGTTCTAAAAAATGACTTGCTTTGTCTAGTTCCTTCATTTTAGCAATGTCAAAGCAAACCTAAATAATTTAAGGTGCATGTTCAGTCAGTAAGCTAGGGTCACAGCCCAGATCTCAAAATCAGTAATGGAAGTGGTTTTTGCCTTGCTACACTGATGCTCTCCTTCACAATTGAAGACCACAGTATGTGCTTCAACTTGGCTTTCTCCCAGTAGTAATTGACTTTTGCTCTCACATACTTGCAAATCTTTTTTTTTAAAACCAGTAGTATTTCTTCATGAGACAAATTGGCCCAGCTTAGGCATATGACCTGTAATAAAAGAATACAAAGAAAATAGATTGATACTTATTAACTTGAAAATCAGTCTCTTGCTTAGGTCCTTATTAGTATCAATGTTCTCACCAAGTAATGAAGTTTCAATTTGCTTTGGCATAGGCTCCTTGCTATGTACTCTGAGGGTTTAAGAGCGAGTGTTAATTGAAATAACCTGTTCTATAGATTGAAAGACTTTCTGCAGTTTGTCAGTTATGCTGTCTTTCCAAATGTAATTTTGCAGATTTATTTTTCAAAGAATTCTTTGCTAAAATGTTTTTTATTACATAATGCTGAAAATTATTCGGAAAACAAACATTAGTAAGTGTAAGTCTGTAAGCAGTGTTGTTTAAGATATTGTTCAAAAATATATGAAATTGTTTAGGCTTTAGATTTTTCATGTTTTTGTTAATTCAGATTTTACTTATCAGGGCATTTTTCTTTCAATTTTTTGTTTTTATAGTAACTTCATGTGAGTTTTGTATCATGCGTAAAGTAAGTTCCTTGTAGTGAAATAATTACCAGTTAGGAAAACTAATCTCATTCATGTCTAGTTTTCTGACTAGAAGTAGTCATCTTACTTTTCAGTCAATTGGATCATTGTACTGTTAATATTTTACTATTTCCTAATTACTTCAAATATACATAGTAAATTTCATATGCTACATATTAATTTAATTCATTAATATAGTATTTCATTTCTCCTCATATGACTAATGTCTTTGAAATATGGACTTATAATTTCCTCTTTTAAAATCATTTTTTTCTCCTACAAGTCAAGTCTTAATTTTTTTTTCCCCAAACAAATGCTTACTGCTAAGGAATATCTATATAAGGGGTCCAATTGGCTTGGAAAAGAATGGCTTTCCTGGTCTTTCTTTTTTCTTTTTCTTTCTTTCTTTTCTTTTCCTTTATTTTTTGTTTTGTTTTGTTTATTTTTGATGGTATATTTATAATTTAAATCTATTATATTTGATTTTACCTTAAAATAAGGGAGTGTTTAGAGCTTACTTTTTAGGTACTTAAGATAGTATTTTTTAAATTCATGTCTTGTTTCACACCCAGATTCCAACCATTAAGCATGTATTTTATATATGTATCAATATTCCAAATATTGCAATCATTTTTAAAGGGACTGTTAACAAATCTAGTCACCCGTAACTAGACCATGACTGACTTTTCCACAGGGGAAGAAGAGGTGAAGGTTTCGACCATGCCACTGTCAGCCTCTTCCCATTCATTACAACAAGGACAGCAGCCTACAAGTCTCCACACTACTGTGGCCTGACACCAGAACTGAGAGGAAAGGAGAGGATTAGACTCGGGGTGCTTGCATGGGCAACTGGATTTTTGCATGGTTCCTTTCTGACTTTGCATTTAATGTATACACCCAAAAGAGCCAATATAAACGTTCCTCATGGCGACAACTAGCGTGGACCTCGTAGTTGCTAAAGTATTTCTTCATTAGGCCTTTAACATAATTTATTAGCATAATAATTTTGCCATTGTTTCTCATAAGTGATACTATTTTTAACTCTTATAAATAAACTTAGAGTATTAATTAAGATCCCAGAGGAGATTAGCTAGACCTGTTCCTATTTGACTCTATTATTGGAAATATACAAAAGTAATGGTAGTTCTTTGTTTTTTCGGTTTGTGAAAAAAATGGTAATATTTTAATCTACTCCTGAAATTTTTGAAACATTAAGATAATGTCTATTGCATTATTTGAATTCTTGAAAAGAAAGAATACATATAAAACAAAACTGGTGGTGTCATTTAATGCTCAGAAAGATGTTGTCAGCTGTTTTTTTTTGGTTGCCTAGATTTATATCATATATTATGCATTACATGTATACAAACTGTTTTGTTCTTTCTCATTTGCACATTTGCACTTTTATTTTTGAATGGTTGTTAATTATACATAGATGGTTAAAAGGTAATATTATGGCCTAAATGCAATATCATCTGATTTCTAATGCACTGCCTAATATACCAGGAAATGCCTCAAAACAGAATTTCAACTTGTAGTTGAGTTATTAGAAACTTGACCATGGGGTAAACATAGTATGTAAGTAGCAGCCATAGTAGTGTAACGTTTTTATTGAACAAACAGTAGTTCAATAGAATCTATTTGGAAATTTCATTGTTAAATAATTGACATGTGATAAAAGTAACCGGCCAGAATAAGACTTACAGTAGAAGAAGGAAGCTGGGTGTCTTGTAAAAATGAGACCATATAGGTTGTAATAGATAGCCTTAGATGATGAGAGATCAGTGAGTGGGGTACTTCATAAGGCAGAATGTAAAGTGATGCTTTGATAATGCAAAACTTCTTGAAATAGTTTTAAAATGATAATAAAAAATAAACTGAACTTAGTTCTGAGCAGTGGACAAAATCTGATTTTAAAAAATTACCATAATTTGCCTAAAAGCATTTGGGGAGATGGAGAAAGCCAGACTTTTTGAGATTTAAAAAAACAGTTTAAAAAGTATGCCTTAATTTGTTTAAAAAAAAAAAAAGAACCATGAAAAGCGTACTGTGAATACCAAAAAGAAGTCTTAACAATACTACTAATAAAAAACATCTTATTTGAAGATGATGCTAATGTTATATGGCATTGGCATTTTTGGGTTGTTTTTTAATATAAAATATGGGAACTTCCTATTACATATAACAAAATAAATTGCTTCATCCTGAGGTATAGTGGAGTAAAGTGGAAATTTATTTTTACATATGTATTTTTTAATTTGGTTGAGGTCACAGAATTGACCAATTCTCTACTCATCTAAGTTGTTTTTAGAGTTCAGCATAAATATCAATTTCTAGCCTGCATTGAAAAGTGAATTTACAGCAACATTATAAGAAAACTTCTGTCTTTGAAAATACTAAAACTGTATACTTATTAAACTTCAGCCTTTTAATCAGACCTTAATTCAATTATGGGTTTCATTTGACTATAACAGGTCAATGTTTGCTGTGTGAAGTTCTGTGGGGTTAAGGCTTCTGGGCTTTGTGTGTTCTGGGTTAAGGCTGGAAATGCTGCTTCTTTTAATGATGCTCATTGACTCTTAGCTCTCTCCAGCGTTGATTGGCTTCCTTCTCTTGCAAGCACTCAGATGATTGGCTCCCATCTACTAACTGCTTGTGCTGGGAGGGGTGCTACCGGGCGAAGCTGCTTTCCTTCCCTTTCTCTGTTCCCTTTCACTCATAATTTGTACAGAAAATTTGTCCAAAGATTTTTCAGACTTGCTCGTAGTCCCCAGTAAGAGATCCAAAGCTGTCTGTCTCCTTTCTGTCTATTCTCCCTCTACTTCTGATGTACCATGAATTTGGGAAATGCTTTTAGGCAATTAGAACTCAGCATTACAACTTCTGTATATGGAGTGCTTAAAAACTTACTTTTAAGTCATTTTGTTGTTGTTTTTTTATTATTTCTAGACCCATAAGGCCTCACTTTTTTATTTAATGTGGTATTTTAGAAGTCTTTAAAATCATAATTTACTCAAATGCATGGAAGAAATTATATAGTACATAAAAGAATCATTTTATGTGATGGACAAATATAATTAAAATCATGGAAAGAATGAGAAATTCTAAGAAACTTCAGGTTTGTCAATACATTCTTGTATGATGCATCTTACACTGGGATACTTTTTAATATAGATTTCACCCCTTTGGCCACTGGCCATTATAAAGTGACTAGACTTCCTTAACACAGGTGTTTTTAACCTGGATTCTCAAACTCTTGGAAGGTCTGTGTGAAATGGTGGGTTTGTGTGCCGGTACATTTGCTTGTTGTTTTTCTGAGGAAGATCCATAGTTACTAGATTGATAAAGAGTTGGTGGCATTCTCCCTCTCCAAGAGGTTTCAAATGGCTGAAACATGACAGCTTCAAAATGCCTTGAGCCCCTGGAGGAAGTAGAGTCCTGCCCTGACTTTTAGTTCTGGGATGTGAATTGCTCTCTTATTTTCTCAAAGATTGCAGTGGAGAATGTTTTGATAAACAATGATTTCCTTCTCAATCTCCATTTGTTTCTTCAGGTTGCTCTGTGGTACATTTTCCCCTTTATTTCAGCAGATCATTGATTAAATATTAGTGCTCTGTAAGGTGACCTGAGCTAGGTCTTGAGGGACAGCAGTCCTGTGCAGGGTTAGTCCACATTACTTGTGTCAGGTCAGCCCTTGACACTCTCAGCAGCCACAGCAGTCCACAGTTATCCCGTTACTCATCTCAGCAGCTGCTCTGACAGTGGCAGCAAAGAATGGGAACTACTGATATCTCAGCTCTATAATGGAAACTGATTTGGAGGGAGACTTAAAAAATAGAAACGAAACACTAGAAAAAGACATACCGATCATATTCTATTTTATGTGTGTATGTGCTGCAGTCTCAGCCTCCTGGAAACCAAGTTATGTGCTGCTTTGAAGGAAGCAACATTAGTGCATTCTTGTCTCTGCATACTTGTACTGACATAGTTTATTTGTATGGTATTCCAGCTACCTTCAAAACTGCCAGAACTGCTTTCTGCTCTGGCACAGGTTCATAGGGAGGTACGGCCAGAGAGGAATTGCTACAAAATGCCCAGAGAACGGAAGGCATTATAGGAGATTTGAAATCGCACAAAATCGATCACTGTTGTTTGTAAGGTTTTAGATTTTCTTTTTTCTTTCTTTTTTTGATCATGAAGTTTTCTGAAATCTGTTTAATTGGCATAAAAAAATGAAACATCATCATCTTAATACTGCTACTACTACTACTAATAATAATAATGTATGTCTATGCAATAGCCAAAGTTGGATATCTGGTGATCAACCAGTACATCTGCTCTTAGTAAATGTCTCGCTCCATTGCAGAATGAACACTTGCCCTGCTTCCTGAGGTTGAAAAGTGGCTGTAGTATGTGCAGGCATTCACACATATATGTTTAGTGAGCAAATCAGACATTGTGCTGATTTAAAACAAACAAACAAAAAACAATAGGAGCTAGAAAAAGAGCTTGTTTAATAATAATAATGTAGGATTTGTTCCATTTAAATTAAAAGGGAAAGATGGTCCAATGAAGAACTGAGCTGCTGACCAGAAGGGCTGGGAAATAGACTTGATGAGGTGCATGGCTCCAAGGAAGCTAAAGCCTTGACAATGGGGAGTCAGGAGGGGTGGATGTGGTAGGATATTGGCACAGTGTAGCTTTTTTTTTTTTTTTAATATTTTATGTTTATATGAGTACACTGTTGCTGTCTTCAGATACACCAGAAAAGGGCATCAGATCCAATTACAGATGGTTGTGAGCCACCTCGTGGTTGCTAGGAGTTGAACTCATGACCTTTCGAAGAGCAGCCAGTGCTCTTAACCGATGGGCCATCTCTCCAGCCACAGTGTAGCATTTTAAGAGAAGTAATTTGGGAAGGTATTTCATTGCAATTAAGACAAATTAGAATCTAGTTTCAGGATGCCATTATTGGCCAGTGCAAAAAGATGACTTGGACTAGAATAGGTTTGGCTAGATCTCTACTGATCCTTCAAATTGTATTAAAATGGTCCAAAATAGCAGCTAGATTTAAAAAACACAGAACCAGGATCTTATTGTCACTCATTGAACACTAAACTGTTGTTTTGTGTGAAATCTAAATCACTAACTCACAACATAGGTAACAGAAAGTACCTACTTGGCCGCTTGGCTGCAGTGTTGTTGTCGATGTTGTTGTTGTTATTGTTGTGGTTTTTATTACTATTATTCTAGCTAGCCTCAAACTCACTATATTGCTAAAGATGACTTTGTGCTTCTGATCCTTCGACCTTCATCTCCTCAGTTCAGAATACTGGGATTATAGGCATGTGTCATCATGCCCAGTCTTGTGTGATGCTAAACATCAAACCCAGGGTTTCATGCTTTGCCAACTGAGAGCTACATCTTTAACCCCTATTCCCATCTCCCTGTGATGTCAAGTCCAGTTTGGTCTACATAGTGAGTTCCAGGACAGTCAGGACTTGTAGTCAAGTCAGTGAGGCATTTCTTACAAGTGTATGGTGTGAGTGATGTGGAAGGGCAGTCAGGGACATTGGATTTCATAACAGAACAGGATTAGTGTTCCGTGGATGACAAGTAAGGAGATTATTCTGGTTAGTGTGATGACTCGGTGCCAACTGATAGATGAAAATCAGGAAAAGTAGTGGATTGTATGGTTGGAAGAACAGCTGGCTTTTGTGACCCCTGTATGGTCTCTACCCTATTTTCCTCTAGTCTTTTTTGAGAGTAGATCTAAAATGTCAAGAGCATGGTGTTGCCTGTTGAATCCCAAGTCTGGTTTCCTCTAAGTTGAAATGATCCAAGGCAGACTTCCTGAAAGAGTGATAGGGGACCATCTGAGGGCAGGGCCTGGGAGAAGCCAGCGGTGAGGTGAGTGAGGCTTGAGAAAGCTCAGTGTGCAAAGGAGCTGTCATATGGGGATCTGAAAGCATGAGCACGGAGGAGATGTGGGGCAGGATGAGTCCGTTAATGAGCCCTTTGCAAAGCCAGATGCCTGGTTTCAGAGGCAAACTAGCATAGGCTCTCTGCTTACGAAGGCAAGATACTCCACACGGCTGGACTAGGCTCTTGACTACGGTGAGATGTGAGTTGTCACATGCTCCTGCATTCTAACAGTCAAAGGCTCTGCTTCATGTATATAGCAGGTTGAGAGCACAGCAGTGGAGTGGAGGACTTAATGGTTACCGTAAAACACAATACAAGTGTTTTGGTAACTTTCCTCCAATGAGATTATACTGTATGAACAAATAAAATCTACAGTTTTGAGGGCTAATATATTTTGGCCGTTATGCTTTATATCCTTAAGTAGATAATCTTCATGAAAAGTTACTGAAGTGTAGTAAGTGGATTGGAAATGAAGGTGTGTGTATGTGCATGTGTCTTCATCTAGTTAGTAGCAAATACGCTGCTACTTTGGAAGCAGCTTTAGTTTTCCGGAATGAGTGGTTTTTGATAATTAGATTTGCTTCCGTATATGTAGGATGAGATGCCAGCTGTGTCTTACTGCTCAACAATACTACATTCATGCGGACTGAGAAGACACTGTTGTGGACTTCCTGAGGAGTCTGTGATTTGCCTCTAATGTTACTATCTTAGTTTGATTTCTACTGCTCTGATAAAATACCCCAGCAAAAGCAGCTTAGGAAAGGGAGGGTTGTTTCTGCTCACAACTCCAACTTAAAGCTCATCACCTGGGGGACTTAGACTGCAGGGGCGTGTGCAGCTGTCATGGTTTACCATGGTTAAGCAGAGGGGGGAGTTAACCATGCGTGTCATGCCCAGCCAGTGTTCTCCATTTTTACACACGCCTGTACAGAAACTCAGAAAATGGTGCTCCCTATGTCTCCGAGAGGTCTTCCCCAGCAGTTAATGTAATCTAAATACCCCCACCCCCACCCCCAGTGATGAGTTCACAGGTCAATCTGATCTAGGTTTACCCTCGTTGAGACTCTTACCTGGCTGATTTTAGAATTTCTCAAGTTGGTAAAACTAACCACCACACCAGTTTTCATTACTAGTCATAAGGGGAAAAAAAATCTACTTTATACCTGTTAGGCATCTAGAACTGAGGTAAGCTTAAGTAAACCACTTGAAGACTTGACTCAGGTACCCAGAGTTTGTAAAGTAGTATGAAATGTTGGCTTCAAGAGACACTCCATTCTTTTTAGCTTCTTTGTGACCACACTTCCTAAACAGCTCATTGATCTCACTCTTAGCCCATTTCACACAGTTTGGAGTTTTTTTTTTTTTTTACTTTATCTGCATATATTTTATGCTTAATTTACTCCCGTGCTATGAGTTTTTGTTTCTTCAGTTTCTTCTGGGATATCTTTTTCTTCTGTGCAACCTCCTCTTCTGGCTTTGGAACGATCTGTTCCTTCTCAGTGAGGATCATCTCAATGTGGCAGGGGGAGCTCATGTGTGGATTAATCTGGCCATGAGCTCTGTAGGTTCGTCGGGGGGCATCTTAGGTGCCTTGTTCACCTGGATGTGTTCAATGACTAGAGAATCTACGTCTAAACCCTTAAGTTCACCATTGCTCTGCATTTTTTAAGCATGTGCAGCAAAAATTCAGCACTCTTTTTTTGGCCACCATCCCTGTGTCCAGCCCCACTGTTTGGCCTGGGCGCACCTACCGACTCCACCATTATACCGCCAGAATGGCACACATTGCTTCTTTAAAGTGACATTCTTCAGATACCTGGTGGCTTTGCCGATATGCATACCCTTGATGACCTGGGCAGTTTCCCAGGTGTTCTGAAAGTGAACATGAAGGTTGGAACTTCTTGAGTTGGATATTCTAAGGATTCCCAGAAACTCCGCACTGACCTTACAACGGTGCTGCCACAAACACTTCTTTTTAGTACTCAGACCTGCTGTTGCGTTCTTAAACTCAAAAGCATTACCCCTAACACACACACACCTCCCCCTCTGTGTACTTTATAAAGCTTTTAAAGTGCCCATGTCTTTCTTTTCCATAGATGTGAAGTTTATGTAAAATACAATGAATTGTTTAAATATGTACAGGACACTGGCCCAGTACTGCTCTTTAATTGTCTCAGTGAGAATTTGGGCCCCTTTATTGTTAGGGCAATGTGATAATGGCTGTACCTAGATTCATATTTTACCCAGTAAGCTAAAAGGCAAATAAATATCAAGCTTTAATATACTCATATCTCTCTATGATGGTACCACTTCAGCTTAAGTTTTGTTTGACAAGTTTTCATCCCCATCCTAACCGCATCCCTTAACAAAACAAACCCCAAAAGAGTAAGGAGCCAAAGCCTAGAGATCTTTGATTTCTTCTAGGAACACCTGCCTGCATAGTTTGAAATGGCAGTCACAGTCTTACTGTCTTGAGGATGCTTACTTAGCATCATGCAAGAAAGGGCTATGTTAGCCAGATTGTAAAGTAGACTGTTTGTTCTCTGTGTGGGCATAGCATGAGGCCTGTCTGCATGTATGCTATTGTGTCAGTCCCCTACTTGATTGATGACTAGAGCAGAGAAAATATTCTCATACTATATTTTGTGACTTCTCATGTATTTATTCCTGATGTTTCATTTCATTCATATATTTGAAATTAATGCTGTCTTTTAAAAATATTTTGTCATTTTCTTAAGTGCTTTTAAAAAAATAATAATACTGTTTAAATGTAGAGAGGTTGTAGAACTTGTCCTCAGCTTACCCTAGCCAGTCCTTCCAGATTTGTTTTTTTCCAAATAAAGATTTTTATAACCTTTTCTTATCAAAGTTTATACTAAATGAGACCATCCCACGTCACTTTTTAGAAAAACCTAAATTTTTTTGAAGATTTATATTACAAGCATGAGTTCCGATAGCTACCACAATCAACAGCAATACTCCTTGTAAGGATCGAGTAATAAAGAATCCATTCTCAGAAGGATTGTAATTTTTCCCCTTTGTAATCACATTCAAACACCAATTAGAGTTCCTTTAGTTCTGTCTGTATTTTCTATTACACACACATACAGCTCGCTGGAAAAAGAACTTAAAGATTCTGGATGTGTTTCCTCACTGAATGTTGTGTCTTACAGTTTAACTATTCTAGAAGTTTTCTCAAGGGCTTTTAGCTGACAGTCAATGAAAATAAAAAAGGCTTCCAAAATGGCCATGGACCAGCAGTTATCACATGGCCTATAAGCCATCAAGTAAAATGTGGCCCAGTGATCTTGGAGGAACTTGAAGAAATGGGGTTTGGGGCTGGCTGTGCCTTTCAAGTGTTCTTCATGTAAACTTCATTACATGATTGCCAATGTCAGAATTGCCAAAACAAAGTTTAAAAAGTGGTGGAATTTAATTTGCACAGAACATGTCATCAGTACCAAAGAGCACTTAGGACCAGCATGCATTATCACTAGACTGCTGGTAGTTGTAATACTGTGAAGCAGACAAGATCTCTGACAGCTGTGCAGTAATGGCTCTTAAGGTACATTGCAGCAACACCAATGGTGCTGAACACAGAAGAAGCAGTGTTCTCTGCCACACCTCGTACACTGAGAGATGCTTTGCTGGCTTTTTCAATCAAGGACATTGTGGCTTTTAGCCTACTGGAACAGGAAAACCTGCACAAGGATTTAAAGGTGATAGTACCATCAGCGTCTCCAAAGGGGGAAAAAAGTCAAGAAAGCTGCCTCTGGTGAACTGCCTGCTGCGATTTCCTGGTATGGCAAAGTTGAATTCCAGTGACTGGATTCTGGATTTACATTGCTGTTGGTCTCGGAACAGAGCAGAGTGGTCTGGAACTTCACTGCAATTGCTTGAAACCGTGGTCGGCACATTACGTGTAGCTGTTGCCAGAAGTCTGACTCCTGAAGCCGTGTGGTTGTTTATTCTTTGCTTTGCATTATTTTTCCCCTCTCTCCTTGTTAGGTCTATAAGTTGACTACCCAGTTAAATAAAGGTAAACCAGGCCCTGGGTTGTGAAGCCATCAGGCAAGGAGGAACATTTTGCATTCACCTTAAACTGAGTGCTGGGTTGCATGCTCTTGTTCCACTTACGTGTTTGCTGTTAAAAGAATATGCTTGTTTTGTTTTGTTTTACTAGAATCCATAAGTATAGCACTCGTGCAAGGCCCTGTGTTTGATCTCTAGCTCCTACTCCCCCCAAAACTCACCATGCTTATGGATTACTGCTCTGTCTATCTTAATTCTAAATGCCCACTAAGGCAAGATTGTTTATAAGGCTTATTTCCTTAACCCTTCTAGATTTGATCTCTAATAAAGCTTGCTGTTGTCTTCACATGGTCCAAGACAATCCTGCTAGATATAAACTCTTAAAGCCTGGCATGTTGCTTTTTTGAAATTGTTTTGTTTTGAGACAGGTTTATCCTTTTTAGCCCTGGCTGACCTGGAACTTGCTTTGTAGACTAGTCTGGCCCTGAACTCACAGAGATCTACCTACCTCTGCCTCCACACCTAGCCTCTCAATAAACTTTTAAATTTATTTAATAAAATAACCATGGGTTTAAATAATCCCCAGATATACAATTTAGGTTGTAATGATTTCAGATTTTAATTTTTGAACACCTTATATGCCATTCTTACAGCTTGTGTGCTCATCTTTTTCTTTGAACAAAGAATCACTTCTTGCTCCATGTAATTTACCACAATTAGTGGGGAAGTCAAAACTGGATCTTAATTCACTATGTAGAAAAATGACCCAGAACTTCACCATCTTCTGAGTGTTGGGATTACAGGCACGTGCAAACATGTCTGCTTATATGTAGTGCTGGGAATCAAACACAGGGCCTTGTATATGCTTAGGCAAGCACGCCATCAGCTGAGCTACACCCCTAATCCCATAGCTAGACCTTAATGTTTGCTAAATGTGTACTTTCCCTACAGAGCCGATAGTCCTAGGTTGATTTTGTTTTTGTTTTTTTTTTTTTTCCTTTCCTTCTATTATAAGAAAGAATAGTGTCTATTGGAGATGTTAGATGTCACTCAGTATATGCTGTTACAGGAGCCATTCTACTCTCCAATCCGTTTATTTTCAAAAGGGAGTTTGAGATTTTAAGTGATCACATTCTTTCCTTCCTTTTCTTTTGAATTAAAACAGCACATTTGAATAGAAGGCATAGTCTGGGTTTTGGAATTGACTGAAGAGCAACCACTGTGTTGTTAAATGTTGAACCAACAGATTTTTTACATTGGAAAGTTTTGATACTCAGTTTTGGCAAGTTTTTAAGATACTCTTTAAAAACCATGTAATACTTCTAAAAATCTTTTTTCACCTAAAACATTAGTTCTAATTTAGGCAAGTTTTTAAGATACTCTCTAAAACCGTGTAATACTTGTAAATCTTTTTTTCACTAAAACATTAGTTCTAATTCAAGGTCCAGAATACCTGCAGTAAGAGCTATAGTTTCCGGCTTGTATTGCAAGTGTACTCACATAACCTTCCTTCCCTCTTTCCTTCCTGCCTTCTTTTTCAGTGAGCTCGAATATTGACTGAGAATTGGTTCTGTCAAGACCATCTCTGGCAATCTGTTCCAAATTCAACTATAATAAATCATAACTAAGGATGAACACTTACATAAATACATATTTTTAAGTGATTTTAAAATAAAGTCTTTTTAGTGGACTGGTGGTAAGCATAAAAATCTTTGAATTCATCAGAGTCTTTTGAAATGCTGTCCTGCACAGGAGGATTGGCTTTTGTTTACTGGAAAGGATGTGTTCTTACTAGGACAGACTGACTGTGTGTGTGTGTGTGTGTGAGATAACAAGTTTAATAATTACAATTACATAGCATAAACATACATGGTAGCAATCAATCAAGTTATGTGTTGTTCACGAATTGCCCTCTTCTTTACATTGAAACATCACTTGAAATCAAGCGGAAAAGGTTTCATTTTAGCCTTGTAAATAAATAAGAGAAAGGAAAAGCAAAATAACCTTTTAAAAACAACAAAGCCTGTGTGCTTTAGTTTCACAGCTGAACTGGAAATTAGAGATTTCCCATGTCCTCCGTGTCCTCCATTGTTGGTGTGCTCCCGTTGAGGGACCTAGTGATACAGCACCATCACCCAGAGTCCTAGTTGCTGAGGGCTGCTCACTCATGCTGCTGTACACACTACAGAACTCGACAATTGTGAGTGACCTGTCGACCATTGAACTAGCCTGATACTCCTCTGTACTGTGTTCATGCATCACCCCCCTTTAAGTCACTGGGCTGTGCATACTGTCCCTGTAGTTTTACCTGTTCCATTTTGGTCTTTGGAATAGCTTTTTAGCTTATCTTCTTTCCCCTATTAATATACATTTGTTTCCTCTAGTCTTTGTTCCCTTACGCACATATTTAGTGAAATTTCAGTATGCACATGTTTGTTAGCAGAAAATGGGCATTTGTTAGACCAGCCAATCCCAAACCTTAAAAATGCCTCTGGATTTGCAAAACTTTTCCAACAGTGAGAAACGTTTGGAGCGTGTGAGTGATTTGTTACACTGCGTCTGGAGCTGTGTGAGTCATGGTTATACCATAACTATACCCATTCCCCTCTGTTTAATATGAAATTATGATCATGTTCTGAATTTTTTAAGTGAATTACAATAAAGTAAACCATTGTGATGTCCAGAAATACTTCAGCGTGCCACTCCTAACAAGTTATGAAGTTGCCAGTTATGATAATAATGTTTTGGAAAAATTAATAATTTTAGTTGTCTCATTTGAGATCTTTGTTAATTTATAAGCCCTTAAGATAATTCTGTGCTTGTAGGAGGTGTCTGAGAGTCAGATGAGGCTGACCAACCTTCACTGTTGTAATAAAAGTGAACTGTATAATCAAGATGTAATAAAGGCATAGCTTTAGTGACTTAACCTCTAGATCATTGGAAAACCTCTTAATCATAAGAACTGTGAACATCAGAAATCTTAGAGACTTCAATAGACAAAACCATTGAGAATTGCTGCAAAGTCAGCAAAAATATCCAACTTAAGCGCAAAGCTAAAGAGAAACTTGTACTCCAGGTTTTGTTTGTTTGTTTGTTGTTCTTAAGTACCTTAATCAACACTGAACAATCAAAAGCTGTTGCTGGCTTTATTGGGAAAGTCATTCAGCGGGGACCTGAGAAGCAAGCAGAACAGCGTGGCTATTGCAGGAGTGTAGGAACAGGGTGTACAGAGTCGACATTCCATACGGGTTTGGGGGTTGCTTTTGCTTCCGGAGCCTGCAAAGCTCCGACCTCCTTTTTGTAAGAGCTCAGCTTTGGTATCATCTAGTGAGACTAAACTTGAACTGTAACCTGTCTCTTCCTCACATTAAGACCTCCTCCCCTAGAATGCCAACTGTGTCTTATTCCTGGGATTGCTTTCCAGATATTCTGCTGCCGTCACGAACATCCACATGCACACGCACGCGCACGCGCGCGCACACACACACACAGTTGGTCCTTACTGAGTTAAACACAATTGCAAAAGTTTCTATAAAATATTTGAATTTTCAGAGTTCTTTAAGTATACCAAGGAGCTGTTTAAGACCTTTGTTTTTCTGATCGGGATCTCTTTAGGACAGCTTGTAATTGCCATTTTTCCCCCTCATAGTTAATCCTTTCATCTTTTCCCATTTGTACCTTTTTTCAGTGCTGCTTGACAAATCCATGAAGATTGATACTGCTTGCTTCTTACCTTTTGGGTGTAGATCAGATTCTCAGTTCAGCCACTCACACATAACTTGATTCCCAGTTCTCTCTGTAGCTCTCTGTAATATATATCAACAGTGCCTTTCTTAAAGCATGCGTACATCAGATGGTAGTAATTGACAGATGGTCAGATAATAATACATCTTTTTCACGAGAGCCATTCTTATTGCCAGTACTTGTCCTTATATTTTAGCTTATACAGTCCTTTTATAAAAGCATCTAGAAAAAACGGGGGGCTCAGCTAAGGTTGTGTTGTTTCTGATTTAGACATGCACATTTGTTTACATAGCGTTTTTTTAGATGTTCAGTACCGGTTTTCTTATCAGACACCACAGGTCTACTAAGTAAAATCATGCTCTGTCCCATGCACATTGCTAGACAGATAAGATTTTCCCCCTCATGTACTCATTTTAGAAAAAAACAGGAATGTATACTTGATAGATTTTATGTGATGGACTTGATCTAGTTACAGTGTATTCTATTTATATGTTCCCATCTTACAAGTTTGCCTAGGAAAAGGATACATAATTACAAACTGATAGATAAAGACTTCTTTAGTTTGGGTAAGGAGCATAGGGATTTTAAGAAGAGATACGGTTTTCACTCCCAGTTTTGTCATATGTAGGATTGGTTTTTTGTTGCTGTGTTTTAAACTTTTATACATTTTGTTAAATATACAGAAAAGTGGTAGAGTTAAACAAACCAAGCACTATGATAGAGACTGACACAGTATCTAAGGTGTTGCATAAACTTGTCTGAACTCTGTTGTTAGCCATGCTAGACTTAACCATTGTTACCCCGAAAAGGGAATTATTAAAAGCAGCCCGAACCACTCAATTGAGGCTACGTCATATGCCGACAATTAAAGAACCTATCCAAACAGATTATTTTGACGTGATTTGCTCTTCATGGGACGTCTTTTTGACTCTCATTGGTGACTGTATTCCATTCTCTTTGGGGCTTGATGTGTCAGTGGGGTGAAAGAAGAGCTAACTGCAAAGCCTCAGGTCTAGGCAGGCAACATCAGAGGAGAGAAGTCACAAGACACAGGAAAAAGCTATTTCCTTAAAAGTAGTTGTCAGTAAAAGATACCTCCATGACTACCTGCTCAGTTTCAAAATACGTTTAATCTCATGAATTTTTCAGTCGGATTGGAGCTGGGTCGTTCTTGACAAATTATTGCTTATTTCCCAGAGGACTGTCTTTAACAAAAGTAGAGCAGTTGTTGGTGTCAGTCAGAAGAACCCAGGCATGCCATTGCTGCAGTCTACCTCTTGCTCTTGTGTGTCTTGTCTCAACAGTGGCTCTGTGGTCTCATCTGTGAGGACTGATACCCTAGGATGCACTTCACTTTGTGCCTAGAGAGCCACTGCCTCTGCATCTCCACTCCCGATGCTGCTTAATCTGTCCTTTTTGCCAGGAGAGCCTGTTTCTCCAATAAAATGGGTGGGAGTGACGTGAACGTCGAAATGTGAGCCCTGCCTTTTCCTGTGGCTTAAAGTTAGTGACCTAAGATGGAACAGGGTTTTTTTTGTTTTGTTTTGTTTTTTGTTTGTTTTTCATTATTCCACACTTAGCTTTTTATTTTTTTCCCATTAGCATGCATAGAGCATTATGGATTCTAACTTTAATTCACAAGAATTACAATACTCTTATATTACAGATAGATAGTATATGTAAAACCTATCTTTGCTAATCTTTTCAAATATAATTTCATCAGATCTCCCTTGTGCAACTAACTTTTATATACCATCTCATTTTCATTTTCTTATTATTGATATTTAATACAAAAGATACATACGTTAAAAGTAATCACAGAAGGAGTCAGAAAGAACCTGTATCATGGTATAAATGTACAGCTCAGGGAAGGGAGGAAGAGAGGAAGGAAGGAAAGAAGGAAGGAGAGAAGTGGACAGAGGGAGGACAGACAGACAGACCAATCTGTCTAGGATGTCCGAGAGGGTTACTAATACTTATCAGTGCATAACTAGAATTCTCTTGCCTGTGAATCATTGCTCTCCCGTGGGAACGAGCTTCACCCATTCTTTTTCTGGCCTATTTTAGAAAAGTTATTTACAAATCTGGAAGCACATTATTCAGTGCCATTCGTCCCATTGCTTAGTGAGGGTCAGACACTATTTACCAAACCAAGGAGGAACTCAGAGACAGGTAGGAAAGAACAGACGTGAGTGAATGATTACAGGGCACTGTGGTGGTGACAAAGGTAGCCCAGTTATTCTTTACTAAAATGGTAAATCCCAAAGAAAACCTGAATTTTTACAGTAGGTAACGGTTCCCTTGTTGGGCAGAGTTAGATTTCCTTCCTCCTTACTAATTTGGAAAGTATCTATGGGGGCGTTTTATCAGGTTTATTCTCTTAGAGCAGATGTAGACCTCGAGGTGCTAACATGGTTCACATCTTGAATGTCTGCAATTTTGTAATCTGTTTCAGGGAAGCTGTGTTCCGTGAGTGCTCAGGTGGACTCCATGTCTTCTTGGGTGTAATTTTTGTGGTCGGCATGTTCCCCACAGGGCTTTCCCTAACCTGGCCCTAACCCTAACCTGCTCTGAGGCAGCGTTCGGTTTCATGCTTGTCAGAGCTCTTGTCTGTGAGCCTTTTCTTTCGTCGGCTTCTCTCTCCTTCCGTCATTGGGCTTTGTGTTGCTATCCTCTGCTTCAGGTTCCTTCTGATCCCTTCTGTGATTCCTTTTTGACATACGAATCTTTTACATTTACTCTATAGTTTGGTTTTTGTTTTCTAGATGGGTAGTGAGTGCTAGGTACCCGGGCTGGCTGAAACTCACGTTGTAGACCAGGCCAGCCTCACATTTATGGTGATCCTGTTGCTTCTGCCTCTTGTGATTTGTGGTAATCCTTTTGCTACTGAGATGATAGGTATGCACACAATACCCATCAGTGTGTTCCTTGTTTATATACACGTTTGCACATAGACATCCTTGATAAATTAGTATCTGGAAACCTTCTTGAACTCAAGATGATCTTATTCTCCTCCAAATAGGCTTAATAGATCCTTACAGGAACATTCTAGAACAGAAAAATGCGCACTTTGTAAAACACACCTGCTTATGCTTTTGTGATTGCCCAACTCCTTCCGTTCTTCACAGGAGGCTCTTTCTTTCTTTCCCTGATCTTCCTTGGGTACCAGTGATCCCATTGTGGGATGGCAGAATTACTCACTTCCTTTTTTGTGCCTTATAGAACCTGTTTGTTTCTACCACAGTATGTATTGTTACACATCCTGATTATATTAGATATCTTTCTTTCTTGTACTCTGTGTAGCTGCCTAGACCAGCACTGATTGGTAGTAAATTTTACAGAAACAAATGCTTATTTTGGTTACTGATGCTGACATTTTAAAATTACATAACCTCTACTTAACTTCACTGGGCTGGAGTAATGATGGCATAGAACACGGTGAGGGAGGAGTGTCTGAAGTAGTGGTGAATGTTCCTTGCAGTTCTTGGTTCCTGTCCTTTATACAGAATAGCGGAAGGATGGCTTTTTAAGAAGCATGTCTGGCTGTGCATGGTGGCAAACACCCTCAGTCTCAGCACTCCGGAGGCAGAGGTAGATGGCTCTCTATGAGGCTAGCTTGATCTACAGAGAGAATTCTAAGCCAGCCAGGGCTACATAATGAGACCCTGTCTTTTTAAAAAAAAAAAAAAATAGCATTTTTATTAAACAATACTAATGCATCGGGTCTTTTAAAGTACATATTTTAAGGTGCGTGTTGGGGCATATGATTAGTATTAAAATATCTTAGTGGCTCATTTCTTTCTTGGTTACGTTGAGGGAAGCTTTTTGGACCCTTAAACCTCCACCTGGCTTCGGAAAGGTTTGCTTGTTTTTGAAAAGCGCTGTTTTTCATTGCATGCTACACTTTGAACTTTGTACAGGGTCTTCAAGTCTGCAGTTATCTCGAGATAAGGAAAAGCTGAGTATTGCTCACACTGTGTTATCTGGAATAATCTGGGTGAATGAAAAAAATGACAGCTTTTTGCGGGGAAACTGCGTAAAAATTGATTGAAGACCTCCATTCTAATTAGCAGAATGACAAGAGATAGTCTAAAATGCCCAAAGCATGTCCTGCCGACCCTGATCGCCCATTGGGGCCACTTTGCATAAACAAAGCTTGACTTTTAAAGATTTTGTTAAGGCATCTGACATTCCCGCTTAGAGCTCTTTGTCATTTTAATTAATTTCTTTCTTCCTTCCCTTCTTCCTTCCTTCCTTCTTCCCTTCCTCCCACCCCCACCTACCTCCCCACCCTCCATTCTTCCTTTCTTTCCTTTTTTCAGTCTACAATCTTATTTTAGGACCATTAAGTCTGTGCTTAGTCTGTGCTCAGGCAGCTCAGCTCTGCCATACTGGTCTGTCTTGTTTTATAATAAACATAGTCTTAGAAATTTGAGTAGAAACTCTTATCATTTAAATGGAGTCTTTTTAATAAGCTGATTGTATTTATGTCTGAAAGAATTTCTTGACAGCCCTAGGGATAATTTTAGTTAATAAATTCTGGTGATTTTGCTGCTGTCCTGAAGAACCTCTTACCCATATACAAAACTTAAGTTGTAATATGGCACTTTTTTCTATCCTTTAAATTTTGGTTTGGCATATTCCTTTATATTAGAGTCACAAGAAGATAGGCTGTTGAAGTTTGAGGGAGCTAGGCTTTCATGCAGTAAATACTGATAAACTGTAGTGAAAAGGATTGGAGAGAGCAGCAGTGTGGTGACACTTGGAGGCCGTTTCCTGTGCACCACTGAAAATGTACGCTGTAGGGCAGAGAAGAGGGAAACGTGGGAGGAAAGGAGAAGTGGACTGACTCACCATGGGAAAGAGCATGAAGATGGACAAACGGGATGAGTTTAGGACTGCTTCTGAATGGAACTCAGTGATGCCTTCTCATGTGGGCTGTCAAGCCACTCACAAGTAATTTAACTTGACATAGGCTCTCTGGCCCCAGTACTATAGTCATTAGTTGAAACTTAAGACTTTGGGCCAAGTTTGTAGGCCAGCTGCTCCCACCAAAGCATTGTATCAAACTACTTTAGTTGATAGGGCCTATGTGTTTATAGAGTCCTGCCAGCACTAATTAAATACTTTAAAAAATAAAGTGAGTATTTACTTGGTCTTTTCAAATTCTGCTTGTAGGGTGTTCATGGCAGACATGCTAAGCAGGTTGGCCACACAGTACCTCTGTGAGCATGGTGGCTGCTATAGTTCCTAAGACGAGACCTGTTCCCAGCCAGTAACTATAGTTCCTAAGACGAGACCTGTTCCCAGCAAGTAAATATGCTGCCATGGCTCACTGGAAAGTGACCAATAGAGAGACATTTGTTGTTAGTCACTTACCAAGAAATGACTGTGCTTTTGATGATGTTTCCTTCTTTCATTCTGTCTACCCAGGGGTAAGGCAGTAGAGACTGGGTAGGATACAGGCTTGAGGTTATATTGGGAGGCAGCCCTGGTGCTGCCTCCTACAGCCAAGTGACAGCTTTCAGCCCAGTCCTTTGTTGAATAGACCTGCTGACTTCTTGCAGTGAATTTCTGGTGTGAATCCTTAAAAGATAATTCAGTTGCATCAGATTTGAGTCAGTGGTCCATGTGCTGATACTGTTTGGGGGAAGACTTTATTATTGGAGCCTCAGAAGCAAAGGAGCCCCCTTCCTTTGCCAGTGGTTCTGATGGTGACTTTGCCTCCGCCTCCCTCCCATGACACTTAGAATGACTACGGACAGGAGGGAATGGTGCTGGTGAGCATCCCAGAATATGTAGGGCAGCAATCACCAATGAGGATTGTATTGTGGCGTCCAAAGCCAGCTGCCAAGCCAGGGTGTGGCTCAGCAGTAGAGCACTTGTCTAACACCACCGCTTATTACAAAAACAAGCCTTGCCTTGTTTCTAGGAATGGTCTTAGTCTACTGAGTCTACAGTCAGAATGAATCTGGGTCAGGGTGTGAGGTAGTGTAGCTGGAGCTGTTTTGATGAAGTTAGTTAGCATTACCCGGTTTCCTTTCTTTGCATTAACTCTCAGCTCAGCCCTAGAGAAGGGAGCAGGGGAGGGAGGTAAACTTTTCCTCTTAGCTCTTTAGAATGTGTTCACATTCCACGAGCTAAGGCTGTGGGTCCTGTCCTGGGACAGACATGCCCCCTCCCTCAACCATCCACACTGTAAGCAACACGCTATGCTCTCAGGCTCCCAGAATGGTTAGGGCACTGGCTTTGCTTTGAGTGCGTATATGGGGAGATGTTGTTTGTTGGTTTTCAGTAAAGATTGTTAAAAATTACAAACTGAGAGATTGTTTCCCAAGCTACCTTACAATCAAACTATACTGGGAAGATCCTAGTTTCCGGTTGTTTGTGTGTTGCGTACCACAGATGACATCTTTGGCTGACACTATTACTGGATTGTATTATTTTGTAGAGCAAATAGCCTTTGATTAAAAAGAAAGGAAACATGGGCTTTATTTGTTTTATTTTTAAGTGGTTCTTGGTTGGCAGCAAAGCCAACACCTAAGGTAAATGGCTCTCCTTCGAGCCTTGCTTTGCTGCCTCTGCTTGTGTTATGATGCCACTTCATAGTAAAGTCTCCTGAATGTGTTACTCTGTAAGTGGAGGTAAGTGGTCTTCAGTTTCTCTCTTTTGACAAATGTAAGAACATAGAATGAGTGGGGTAGGGGAGAGAGAAGCCGGGCATCGGCGTGGGCACCTTACTGACCTGGACCATCCAGACCCAAGAGCATCCTGTAGTCCTTCCTATGTAGCTAGCTATATGGCAGTTTTATCCTTCCAAGGCTGTCTTGTTTCCCTTCCACGAAGGTTTCAACTGTTTCTTATGCATAATAGAGCACCATTCCAGAAGCTAGACTGCCTTCTCTACCAGGCCATCTTGTAATTGACACATGTATGATTTCAGTTTTTTATCAGAGGGTCTTATTCATGCCTTGTCCAAGTGGTGGAGCTAGAGGGAGAGACTGACAATTATATTCTCAATTATATTAGAACCTTTAACTCTAGGGATTGCTGGATCCTGGGGGTAAAGTAGAGTTGATTCAATGCTTCCAAGCATGCAGGAAGCCCTGGGTTTGAGTAATTCCCATACTCCAGAGCCAGAAGCAAGAGGAGCAGTCATTTGTGCCTTCATGGGGAGTTCAAGGCCAGCCTGAGATACAGGAGACCCTGGTCTCAAGGGTGGGGGTGGTTTCATGGGGCTTAGGGTATCAGTGATAGAATGCTTACCTAGTAGCTCACAAGAGGTCTTGAAGTTGACCTCCAATAACACAAGGTACAGGGAGTGTATGTGGAGGGGTGTTTCTCCTGGCTACAATGCTAGTCTGTTTCTTAAGGTACGTTATTTCTCTGTCCCCACCCTGAAAGATGGACCAGTGATACTTCCTTGGCTTTTTTGTTTGTTTCTTAGTTTTTGTTCTCTTTTTAATTGTGGACCTCATAGAACCTTGGGTTTTCCCCTTAAATATTTGACTCATTTAAAAAAAAAAATCAATTAATAGTCTATACAAAGTAGACCAAGTGAAAGCTTGTTAAATAATTTGTTTTTTAAAATATATTCCTCAGTATCTGGATTCAGGTTACCAAAAATGAGTTCTATAAACATGGGCAGCTTTTTTCTCTTTTGGGGCGGTCTTACCAGCTTGCCCTGGTTCTCATGCCTACTCAGCTGGAGAGTATTAGCTAGGATTTAGGTGTGCACGGCTAGTCCCTGTGTGTCCTTTATCTTTTAAGTCCTGCCTACCTCACAGGGTTGTTGTGAGGATCAAATGAAATCAATAACTATGCAGTACCTTGTAAATTGTACAACACAATGCAAATGCAAATAATATGCAGGTGTGAAAAGGACGAGGCTTAGTAAATAATAGCAGCTGTGAGGGAGGATAGTTCAGGTTGAGGAGTCCCCACCACCATTGTGGTGTCCGCCTAAGTGTACAGTGCCTCTTCTCCGTTTCCGTCAAGTTTAGAGATGATCTCACTTGACTTAGTTGTGTTTGTCTTTTATGAAGAAGGTTAGTACCATGAGATGCTTCATTTGCTGAGACCTAGTAGAATCTGGCCTAGGTCAGTGATGGGGCAAACAAAATTTGAAAAGAATTCTGACTTAACCAAAGTGCATGGCCTGCCTGCCTAGTCACCGTCTCTGCTGTCATCTCCCTCCATGCTGCCTGCTGACCAGTTCTGTAGAAAGAGATATTGTTGCTTTTCAAAAACTGTAGTTGGTTATTTGATTCATTCTCAATAAAATAATTATTCTAAGAAGTTGTTAGACTTTACCTTCCCAACCCCAAATATCATATGTGAGTTCTAAAAAGTTTAAACAACAGTTTATAAAAATTCATTTTTACACTGCTAGTCTCTTCTATTTGACACTATCCATAAATAGACTCTGAAAACTATAAGACTCCCCGGCTCAGCCCCTGTTTGCTGTTCTTCAGGGGAAATGTCCTTTCTAAATTCAGAAGCCTGCGTTATCTGCTTGCTTCCCTGAAATGTATTACCAATTTTATAATCAGGAGAACTTCATTTTCTTTTAATATTAGATCATGTTTATTCTTCATTAAATGACTTTCTCCCATTTAATAAACTCAGAAATGAGCTTCTAGATTGAACTTCACAGGGTTTTTTAATGGTCTACGTCAGCATCGGCCGAGCTGGCTTAAATGCCTCTCGGACTGACAGCTTATCCTTTAGCGGGTGCTGGCTTGTCTCTGGAGCACTGAGTCTTGCAGCTGGATTGTTGATTTGCACCACCTGTAGAGATCAGTCTAGAAAGGGAGCAGCAGGCCCTCCTGTCCTGTCCTGTCCTCCTGAGAGAGCTTCCCTGCCCCCTCACTTAGGTCCCGAGCTCACAAGCACAGACCTAACCCAGTTTGTCTCGGTAGGATAACCCACAAACGCTCAGTAAAGAAAAAAAAAATTCCTCTCCCGCTTAACCACTAAAGAACAACATATGTTTCTAACGTCAGCTTTTTATTTTTTTTTTTATCTTTCATTTTTTGTTGGTAAATCTCCCAGACAACAACAGTTCTGTAGAGAGTTTAAATATGAAGGAATGGCAGGACGGGCTAAGGGCACTTCTACCCAACATTAACATCAACTTTGGTGGACTGCCCAATTCTTCTTCCCCCTCCAACGCCAACCACAGTGCACCAACGTCCAACACTGCCACCACGGACAGCGTGAGTTGGGACAGCCCTGGCAGCTGGACAGACCCAGCCATCATCACAGGTAACTTCCTCCCCGCCCCGGCCCCGCCCCCTCAGCTCCACCCACAGGCGTCAGACTAAGTCAGAGCAGGGGTCTCTGCTGCACAAGTTCCTTTTCACAAAGCCTGGTTTGTTCTTATTGTCGTGGTGAACCTGTCAGCCTAGTTGTGTTCCGAGGCGCTTGTGCCTTGGTCACTCCTTATGCTCTAAGTAGGTGTTACCGTCTGGCAGCACGCGTGTATTTTGTAGGCCTCAAAGTACTACAGGATCTAACTGAGCCATCTTAAGAGAAACATACTCCACTCTTTATAAAGCTCTCTATATAAGGCTGTCTGTGTCCAGATCCCTGCTAGAGGCGGGCGGGCGGGCGGGCGGGCAGATGGGGAAACACACCATTTACTTTTGGGAGGCCTGGGGATCTTTGGCGGGGAGGTTGCTTGTTTGGTGGGGATTTTTGGTTTTGTTTTTTTGCTGTTCTGCCTCTGAAAGTGAGGGACCAAGTTTTATGAGGGTTTGTGTCACAGTAAGTCTTGGTCATTGCTGGAGAAGGGGGAGGGAGGGTGGCTAAAGGATCATAAGGCTGAAAAGGTTTCATTTGGAAATTGACAATTGTAATTTATTTCTTGGATGGCCAGATCACTCTTTTAAAGTTTACCTGAGTAACTTGGCCCTCTTTCCTGACAGACTCACCATTTTCTTTTTGTCTCCTGTTTCCTCTGTAGGTATTCCAGCATCTTCAGGAAACACTTTAGACTCTATTCAAGACGACAATCCTCCACACTGGCTAAAATCCCTACAGGCCCTCACAGAGATGGACGGCCCCAGCGCTGCCTCGTCACAACCCCATCACAGCGCCCCCTTCAGCACACAGATCCCTCTGCACAGAGCCAGTTGGAACCCCTACCCACCTCCTTCAAATCCCTCCAGCTTCCACTCTCCACCCCCAGGCTTCCAGACAGCCTTCAGACCCCCCAGCAAAACCCCCACAGATCTGCTACAGAGCTCTACACTGGACCGCCACTAAGCAAAGAGGGAATTGAAAAGGGCAGGATTTGTCCCACCCTGTTCCCCCTTAGCCCACTCACAGCTCCCTTCTCATCTCTTAACGTTCTGAAGAATCCAGTTCCTGATTGGTTTTTTTTCTCCCTACCCCCAGATTCGATGCGATCACAGCGTCTTTACCATCTTTTCTTTCATTGTAAAAAGTTTCGGTTGATCCAGCATTTGAGTGAGTGACACTGTTGAATGTTTCTGGGGGGCAGGAATTGCCTTTTTAAGCAGAGGAAAAAGAAAATCAAAAGGCAGTCTCAATACTTAGAAAATTACTGTTTGTCTGTCGCTCATAATGACATAATCTGCTTAGCAGAAAATGACAATTAATCTATAGGAAAGGTCAAGTAAATGTATTATCAACTGCAGAATTGAGAACACGGCTGATTTAAACGAGATTGCTAAGTTCATGGGGGAAAGCAGTGGTCCTGGCTTCCATCTTGTATTCAGCTTTTCACTATTGCAGGAAAAATGCTTTTAATTTTAAATTCTTTATTGAATTGATGGGGAGGACTCAATTGTGTTGTTAAGCAAAGGGATTTATTGGAAGTTTCTGAGGAGATAAATTGATCTGTAGTCATAACTGGCCTACTGCTGAAGAGTTTATAAAGAAGGAAAAGTAAGTTTTTAAGGAGAAAAAAATTTGGCTTTAGACTTAAATTCAGATGTTTTAAAGGAAAAAGATATTCACAGATTTAATACCAATCCTTTATAAGAGCTGAATTATATGTGATTTCCTCAGTCTTTCTCCTCTGTCAGAATCTTTTTTTTCTTTGACCATAAGTCCACCTGACAGGGCACTCTGAGCCAGCACTGCTCTGGGGCCATCAGATCACCAACAGAAGCAAATCTCTGACCTCTTTGCCTGCAGCTTTACTTAACCCTGTAGTTTCTGGACGTTTGTGCAGTATTGAAAAGACAGGAGAAAAGAAAACAAACCTGGTTATAACCTGATGCTAAAACTAAAAACAAGGAAATGTACCTCTTTCTTCAGAATTAAAACTAAAATCTTAAATAAAACAGAAAACTTGATGGTGACCCTCGGATGATTCTTGTTTTTGTTTTTTCAGTTTGTTTCGTGTGGGTTTGGAATATTTAATGATGCAGTACCATATGAGTTTCCATTAGATTTTACATCTTCAGCTGTGGAGCGTGGTTCTGAGGAAATCAGAACATAAAATAAGAGTTGTCTTTGTTAGCCACTGCTAGTTTTAAGGCTCAACCCCTCTTGCTCTCAACGCTCCTCTTCCAGTGGCTAAGACCTCTCTCTTAGAGATGCAGAGCAGACCTTGATAGCTGAAGCCACTCATCAGGAGTGAGTAGGAGCCTGACATGCTGAGATGGGTCTCCAGGAAGAGTTGGAGGAGCGGTGGTGGGAGCAACAGCATCCCAGTAGCATCACCCTCTGAGCTGCAGGAAAGAGACACAGCAGCCCTGGGGTGGACAGTCCAGACACCTGTCTTGGCCAGCCAGAGTAGGGGGGCCTGACTAAAGTAGTGGAGGCTCTCACTAGAAGACTGCGTTCAGTTGGCAGTCTCGTAAGTAGTATCCAAAGAGAATCTTCTATAGGACAAATAGAGTAGATTGAATTGTATACAATGTGTTTTGGAGTGGACTTGTTTTTTTTTCTCTTAATCTTATCTTTACTTCATTTAAAGAAAGCAGTTTTTTGAGTTTTTTGTTTTGTTTTGTTTTGTTTTGTTTTTTGCATATACACCTATAATCTCATAGGCTGAGACTGGAGGATTCCCATGAGTTCCAGGCTAGCCTGGGGTATAGAGTGAGACCCTGTCAAAAACCGTAACAAAGTAAAAAGAAAACAGTATTTTAGATAATAAACAGTATATTATTAAATATCACCACAAGTACAGGCTACACAACAGGGTAGGAAGAACCCATTTTGTAAACAGAAATGTTGCAGTGATGTGAAAGAACTGGGAACTGCGGGCTTTGTCCTGGGACCTTCACCTTTGTTTCCTGAACCTGCAACCCCTAGGAAACAGACCTTTTCAGAAGCAAATGGGGGAATCCTGCAGTTGGTACAGCAGTAAAAATGATGCCTTTTCTGTAAAAGAGACATTCTGCCTTGCTATAATTGTGTATGATTAGTGAGTCATACCTACTCCATAAAGGTGTGGCTACTGTGTAAGAAGTTACAATGGCCTTGCACAAGTTATAGCATATTGGGCACCTCTTCTGTTTACTTACAACCCACAAACATTATTCACCATTATGTTTGTTCTTCTGTCCTTCCTTTCTTCCCTGCTGCCAGCTAAGTTGCATCCACAGATAATGAATTGTTTCATTTTTTAAAAGCTGAGTACTGAACTAGGCCTAGCAGCGGCAGAAAAACTTGGCCACAGTCTCTGGTAAGGGCCTTGGAACACACTAGAGGTTCTGGGGCCTGGTTTGATGTTAGCTTCTCTGCTAAGTTAAAAAAAAACGTATTTGGGGAAGACAGTCAGGTTACAGTGAGCACTGGAGAGCAAGACTCACCAGTTAGAGTATCTAACAGGTCAGCTGCGTAAGGCCAGTCCTAGATGCTCGGCGGAAGTAGTCTACAGGAGCTCAGGGTTGTCTGTGCCCAAGTTTGTCTCTCTACTGTCTCCTCTTCAATTAAGGACAACACTTAGGGCTTGGGTGGGTGTGACTGATGAAGGCATAGCTGAGAGAGAAGACACGTGGGACAGAAAGTACCTCAACCAAAATGGCAGGCATCCAGTGCTTCAAGAGGCAGTGGAAACTTGGGTATGGACAACTTCACGGTCACTGTCTCAGTCGTGTGGATCTGCTGTATCGGGTGTTCCTAAGGTCCCTCTCTTCGTGGGTTCTCTGTTTCTTACATTCTGATTCTTCTTCCCTCATCTTTTATCCCTCCAATTTCATAATTTGCTGGAATGATATATTCCAGTAATATTTTTTGAGCAAAACAACATTTTCAAAATCTATGTGTATAAAATTAACCTTCTTCAGTTTGGGTGGGTGGTGTGATAGATGCAGGGTTCTGAGTAACATATTTTTCTCTTCAGAAGTTCGAAGGCATTACTCTATCGTCTTGTTTCCAGTATCATGGTTGGAGAGCCAAAACCACTCCCGCCAACTTGTATGCAATCTGGCTTTCTCCCTCTTGTCTACTGTGGTCTGAAACTCCCAGTGTTGTCTTCAGTGCTGCTCTTTGTTCTGGACACCTGGAACATACAATGAGTTTTAGAGTGTGGCCACTATGGCTAGCTCTGGGAAATATGTAGTGACTTCCCTAGTGAGTTTTTTGTACGTACCTTCTTGGTTTTCCTTTTCAAAGAAAAAAAAATAATACTGAAAATACAGAGCTTGGGGCAAGTCTTGTGCTTGTCTTTTGCTCATTTTCCATCCCTGCCGCGTGCTCCACTTTCTAGGAAGTCTCCATTTCTTTATTTTTTTCTTGTGTCTGTCTGTCTTCAAGAGAACGGTTTCACGTATCAGCTTTGGTCTTTGTATTCCAAGTTAGGAGCTCCTTAGATGTTCTTATTATTACTTGGTTTTCTGTGTAAGAACAAGACCAAAAAGTGTGACAGAAGTATTTGAAAGCACGAGCGGGTTGTTAGCTTTGAGCTTCACTTGTGGAAGACCTGGCGTTTTCTACCACGTAGTGCCTATTGGCCGAGTCTGTAGGCCTTGACTTTGCTGCTTAGAATCTGGAGGCAGGAGTCTTACAGAGTGGTAAGGGTCTGACTGCTAGCGTTTCCGGGCAGTTTTGGGGTGGGGTGGGAGGCTCTGTTTTCACTGAACATACATACTGCTCCTCTGATGCAGAGTTGGGGAACGAACCTGGATAACTGTACAGCTAAGTTCCCATCATAATCTCACCCCACCCACTTTACCCTGAGGTGCCTGCTTCTACAAGGTTCTCTGCTTTTGTGGATTCTGTTGATGTTAGTGGATTGCGTCTATCTACTGTTGAAGGTTGGACTTTTTAAGTTAGCTGTAGCACTTCACTAATCTTTGTAGCCACCAGCCCCACCCTCATTTTGGTGGACTTGGAAGCAGAATTGCAGTCAGATATGTCACCTCAGCATCTGGATCTTGGTTTTACAAACCAGGAGGCATAGGCTACTGGAACTTTTATAAAAGTCAGCTTTGCCTTGCGTTTCTAGTGGCCATTCAGCAGTCATCATTGTCTCAGTGTTGCTTTGTTTAAACAGCACCTACCTGTGTCACTTTCTTTCAACCTTGAAAGTATTCCTTTTTTAAACAACATCTTTCCCAGTGAAGTTCTTTTAATGTACAATCAATAGTTAGGAAATCACAGAGAATTATTAAATTGTAAGCTGAATGAATGTTCAAGACACATTGTATGTTTTTAGGGAGGGTTGTAAGTCAGCTGGGTGTGGGTCATTTTCTAGACCTAACTAGATTAAAGAAATAGTGGAGGTTATAACAGAAGAAAAATAAAAGATAGCCCGCTGCTAGCTGTATGGGAATTGTATTTTGAGAGAAGGTAATACTGAGGATCGTGTATTCACTCCCACAGGGAATCTGCTAGAATAGCCACCTACAGTCAGCGAGTAGTCTGCAATAGTTTGTTGTCTGCATAACACAGAGGTTACGGGTACACCTGTGCCTGAGCCTTTCCGATCATTTGACTTCAGACCTGCATTAAGTTATGTAAACCTTTAAATGAAAGCACATGGAACTGAATTAACTTTGAGATGGATCCATTCAAACGGTGTCACTTTAGCATGAATGACTTAGAATTTTTGTCACAAAAGTTGTCACTCTGGTAAGGACTCGATCAATTTACTAAGAGGAGGAATCCCCTTTGAAAATTGTATGTGTGTGCGTGCGTGCATGAATTTATTTGCACACACTGATCTGAGGAAGCAAGTGTGTAATTTTCAGAAGTCACTCGGAGCTGGGCGGAAGGGTTATACCTTGTGTTGGGAGACAACTGTGCCTCTTAAGCCTTCAGTCAGAGTTGAAGAAAGCAGTTAAGGCTTAAGAGAAATTAATAGTGCGATAGGCCTTTTGGTATGTGGTCTGGGTAATTTGAACATTTGAAAAGCAAAACACTGCTAAATGGGCTTGCTTTGCTACAGATCAGAAATACTTCTCATACCAATTCAGCAGCAGGAATTCGTCGTGCAGAATGCAGACAAATAGGCCCAGCATTCCTGTGTGTGGGATCACAGATCTTGTAGCAGTGCTAGAACTATTTGTTACACAAACGGCTTTCTTCTGGGACTTTGCTCCATGGACTTGGCCAGCTGTTTTGCTTGTGTTTAAAAATGACAGAGATAAGGTGGCAGCAGGAGAGCCATTTTCCCTTTGTTTGTGGCCATGAGTAAAAGGGGTAAACACTTGATCATTAGTTTTGTTAGGAATTAGAGCTGGGCGTGATGATGCACGCCTTTAATCTCAGCACTTGGGAGGCAGAGGCAGGCAGATCTCTGAGTTTGAGGCTACTCTGGTCTACAGAGTGAGTTCCAGGACAGCCAGGGCTACACAGAGAAACCCTGTCTCGAAAAACAAAAACAAAAACAAAAAAACAACAACAACAAAAAAAAAGGAATTAGAATGAGTTTCCGAAGGGCAAGAGGTCAAGGTATTTCAAAGAAGAGAGCTTTGGATAGATGGAGGCTTGGCTGGTGGGCAGCTAGGGAGGACCCTGAACAGTGACCAACGTGAAGATCCCCAGAGCATGCTTAGGCATTTCTTCCTAGTCTGGAGAGCACTCAAGGATTGTGAGGGGGATTTGTAAGGAAAATGGGCAGAAAGAGGAGGTGGACGCTGCATTGGTTGGTAGGCACCAGACAGTTCTAAGCAGAAGGAAAATGTGATAGGATTGTGCCTTAGGAATGGATACACAGCCCTCAGGGGGAATGGCAAAGAGGGGTTTCTTTGGGTCAATGAAAAAAGTCTGGGGGGGGGGGGTGTCTGTGTTTGCCTAGGATGAACTCTCTGTGCCCACAGGAACTGGAACTTCATCTGTATGTGTGTTTCATCACATTATAAAACCGTCCTTTCTGTGTTAAGTTTAAAAAAGCCAGATAGATGCTCCAGGGGAAGAAGATTTTGACAAGGGGCTTGAGAATGGAAAGAAGGGCAAAGAATTCACGAGACTTAAAAATTCTTTTGCTAGTTACTAGACACAAAGGATGGAAGATAAACTATTTCACAGCCTTCTTGGGTTTCTCCCAGGTCCTGTCTGCTCCCTGAGAGCAGAGAACACACCTAGCCCATTACGCATTATAGTCCCGGAATTGTTACATTTTATTGTTACTCATGTATTGTTCATAAATGAAATAACCTCCTGTGAAAAGGAACCACTGTGGTTCAAAAAGAACCCAGTTCTTATCTGGGGAACTGTTGGTTTGATGTTCCAGCAGGCCAGCTGTAGATTAAGGATTTGGAGTCCGCTCTGTAAGGGGAGAGGTGAGGCAAGAGCCTGGTGGGAAGTAGAATGGATCGGTGTAAAATGAAGACTGGACTACCAAGCTGAAGGAGGATGCTTTCGGGTCCCAAGCTACTGAAAATTGTGTTCGTGTCGGGTTTCATCAGGAACCCAGAGAAGGAATCGGTCAAAAGGCTTTCAGCTTTGGAAATGCAAAGGATAGAGAAAACCTCTACCCCCAACTCCCTGCCACACAGGTCGAAGATACCCAGGAGGACCCTGGGAAGAAGCTACCAAGACACCACCTTTGGCAGCAGCCACCTGGAGAATGATGACATCTCCTGACTTCTGGATTTCACCTGGGTGCCGTCTCTGGGATGCCATGGACGAGCATCTAAACACTGATGCAGATGGGAGAGGATCATGGAATAACGGCAATTGTCGGGAGACAGACAAGCTGGTGCCTGTGCTTTGGAGTGTCTGTAAGAAAGGTGTCATCATCTTTCTTGTCAAAACTGCCCCACGGACTTTCTCATCCCCAAACCTTCACAGTGTGGATCCACTGACCCGAAGCCTGGGACTGTAGAGGACCCCGGGCTCCTAAGGGGTGTTGTGTGTTTTATGTTGTCCGTGCCTGTGTTCCTAGCATCCTTGTTCTCTCAGTCCAGAATGTATACCCCCTTCCTGTTCTCACTCCCACCCATCTGCTTGAAGATTGTCCTCAAATTCCATTGCTTAGTGGTTGTTTCCATTTATACTTTTCATGTGCCTTTATTACACTGTAACTTGGTTCTCCATCTCTAAAACTTGACCCACTGTATCAGTGGGTTCTACATTCAGGAGATGCATCTACAGAAATGCTAAGAAAAGAAGTTTCTCTGAACTGAATATGTAGACTTCTGTGTCATTCCCTAAACAATACAATGTAACTATATAGGTTTTATATAGATATTTGTTGTAAGTAATCAGACATGACATATCATTATATCAGGGAAGATATGCATAAATTATATGCAAACACTAAAGCATTTTAATATAAAGGGCATGATGAGCTTCCGTAGACTTTGATAATCCTAAGAGAGCCTGATATCAATCTCTCCCTATGAGCACAAAAACACACACACCCAGTATCAAGGGTCAGCTGAATATACCCAGTGCTTAGCATAATTCCCAACATTCTTTTGAATGTCTGAGAAGGAAGGAAGCTTTGATTGATGGGGCAATATTAAATCTTGCAAGAGATCTGCGATCTTTGAAGGATTGCAGTAGGTGGGAGAGTGAGGGACAACAGGAGCTGCCTGACAGCGTGTAACGACAGCATGTGTGCAAGTCAAGGAGTCCATAGCCTACTAGAAGCTAGAGGAGCTAGTTATTTGGGAAGAGTTTGAACAAGAAAGCTAAACTGATGTCAGGAACGTATGTGGGCTCCGTCTTAGGAAGAGAGACGCTTTTCCCTCCTGGATGGTAACAAGATAAATGCATGGTTCTGAGGTAACGGTGGGAAGCACTAAGGTCCCATCGACTCAGTATAACGAAGAGGCAGAAAGTGGAATCAGGAGCTTGAGAAGGGAAAGAAGCTTAACGCTTGGGGAGAACAGGCAGGTGGCAAGAAGCACCACTGTTCACGTATACCTAAAGCAAGCCCGGTTATAAAAATGGAACAGTGGCCAGAAAGTGTCCGTCTTAGAGAAAAAGGAAGGCAAGAGATGGTGGCAGGAAGCTGAGCTTGGGCCATTGGGCCATTGGGGGTGTCCCAGCATGCACCCTGTCTAGATCATACAGGGCCAGCAGCAGAATTGCCCTTAACTGCTACCTGTATGGGGATTGGTGCCCACAATCTGGGTACATAGAAGTTACATACCCACCATGCAGGGCGGACAACTCTAGGCAAGTTCACCCCTTTGTGACTCCTCAAGTTTATGATTACTTGGGATTGTTGCAGAAGTTAATAGCAGCTAGACTTTAAATAGCTAAAATAGGTGTAGAGTTTAACAATGTGTACAGTGCATCACCACAGCCAAATTCTGTTACATTGATTTTCTTCCAAGGATGTATTTATTTTCTTCATAATATTCCCATCAACCACTTCTCTTTAGTCAATAAACAATTTTTGAGCAAGGAGGAGGAACTTGCTGTGGGATGCCATAGGAAAACTCAGCAATAATACAGCCATGACTCCTAGGATGCCCATGCAAGTGATGGAGAAGGCCATGGATCAATTCTGCTGATACAATGTCATGGGAAAGACAAAGGATATTGGCCAACAAAACCCACATTTAAGGCTGGCGTAAAACAAAACACCTTAAAAAGACGATAGAGTTGAGAATATCTACAGATTGTGATAGATCCCAAATGTATAAATGACACTTATAAAGCCTATCTTTTTGTTTTAAAGCAATAAAAACTGGCCAAAGACAACTTGTGGATTAGGATCACGGAGAATGTTTGGTTCTTGTGCTTAAGAAACATAAACCATCGGTGAGGTTGTAGGACGTGTGCATCTCACTTACCTTGGCTGTTCAGAAATGGAAATCACCCACTCATTTTACACTAGTGCTTCCTCTTCTGATTCATGCACACGATAAAAATGTTCACTACAGCATTATGTATAATGAGAAACTTAAACGCCATCTCAGTACTCGCTCCTAGTAAATCCGTTAACTCCTGCCACGTGCACCTGAGAGAAGCCCTTGTTTCATGGTACTCAGTGACTGAGGACAGGGGTGTGACGTGATGTTTGTAGGTTGAGCATGTGCCGAGTGATTCATAGCCACAAGCAGTTCTATTAGGTCCCAGGTGTGGCAGGCATGTGGGACAATAAGTGTGCTGTCTCTGAGGGGCTGAGTGTATACAAAAGTGACAAGGATATAAAATAGCACCAGATGAGTTGATCTGCCCCCAGTTGCCATGGAAGAGGGCTGATGGTTAGGGCATGGCTCTGAGCATCCCTGGCCTGCATCCTGTCCTTGTTTAGTATGTGAGAGTGGTTATGATGGTGGAACGGAGGCAGGAAGAAGGATAAGGGAGAAGCAGATGGAATCCACAGTAGGTGCTGTTGATAGTCACAGATTCAAGCTGCTTTGATGTCATTGTTGGTGTCACTGTTTCCAGTGTGGTGACCCTGGGCAAGGTAAGATGTGTGAACCTATAAACAAACCCCAGGCTAACAGGTTGTATAGAGCTGTTAGGGTCGTGAGGAGGCTTAAATACAAGACTCTGTATCAAGTACTTAGCATTTTACCTGATCAGTGAATATTAGAAATAATTAAATGACCTGTTACTGCTGGTACAAGAAAGAGCTTAGTGTGAGTCAGGGCTACACACGAGAGAAACCTGTCTCGAAAAACGAAAGAAAGAAAGAAAGAAAGAAAGAAAGAAAGAAAGAAAGAAAGAAAGAAAGAAAGAAAGAAAGAAAGAAAGAAAGAAAGAAAGAAAGAAAGAGGAAGAAAGGAAGAAAGAAAGCAAGCGAGCTTAGTGGATTGCAGGAACTGAACTAGTGGAAGAAGAGGAACAAGAAGAATCGGGCCATTTTTGCAGGCCCCGATAAGACCTAGGAAGAAACTCACTAGCACTGTGAAGTGCTAGTGAAGGAAGGGAACAAGGACAACAGGTTAGTGTAGAAGTCTGCTTTGTGCTGTGCTTGCAAGATGCTTGAGACTTAGAAACAGTTTCTTTGGCCTTGGAGTTCCATTTGCTGAGTCTCTGGGGAGTGGCACATGTCATGGGAATAAAGGGTCAACAAACAGCTTATGCCATGGGCCAACAATCAACTTAGAGAAAAAGAAAGACTTAAGGCTCCCAAACCCACATGTAGTGGGTACCTCCAGTTGCCCAAGGACTGCCCACAAGGCTCTATGCCTCCTGAAGGCCCCTCCATCTTCCAGTAGCACCACCCTGGGGACCAAGGGGCACTGAAGGACACTCAGCCAAGTGAGAACAGAAGGTAAAGGGAAGTCTTGTTTTTATTTAAAAGCAAGATTGAACTAAATGACCTGACATTTTTTCCTAATCTAGAATTCACTTGTAAGTAATGACACCAGGTTATCTGTCAAGGCTTGATGCTTTACTGTGAAGTGCTAAGCGGCCTCCCCAGTCACAGCCTTTAACTGAGAACTCTACATGAAGTGGCAGACAGTTTCACCACTTATCCCACCAGCCTTGGGAAGACCCTGCCCTATTTTTGACCTCTGTTTCATCATCTGTGTCCTACGGTCCCTCTGCCTCTGTCGCTTCAAGACTTACCTGAAGTACTGCAAATGACTGTGCCCAAGAACCAAAGTACCACCCAGAAGCAAGAGCTGCTGCTGTAGTAACTTCCTGCAGAATGCTTTTGTGGGTTTCCCCCTCTGAAATCCTGCTGCTGGGTTTTGTGTTTGGAGATTTGAGCAGAAGAAGAATAGATTTGTCTAGTGTTGATAATGTCTTAGCATCTGGGCAGCCCTTACAGGCCACATTGCTCTCTGAACCTCAGGCCTGAAAGAGGCACCTACAAGCTCCCCACAAGAAGATCTTCGGTTTCCAAGGCTTTCAGGTTTGAACTTTTCCAAAAAAGCCCTCCAGGGGGAATGCTGAAGCTGGGGGTTTGATTGCCTCAGACAATCAAGCTGACAGCTAGAGTAATTATCTTGATTATATTTGACATTGAGGAGTTACTAATCTTAACCATATGTTGTGATACCAACTGTCACACACACACACACACACACACACACACACACACGGGAAGTGTATGGTGTGGCAGGAGAGACAAGCTGTGCTATGGGATCCAGGGCTCCAGAAGCCTCTTAGGGGTGTCCAGCGCATCCTTGTATATCTGAAGAAGCTGACTTCTAATCCAGTACCACGTATGTGTACTTATCTAGTGAACATGCATCTCGTGAGTACTCAGTGCCTGGAAGGTACCAGAGGGAAGGAAGGGCACATTTCTCAGTACTAAGAAAACCACGGCTCAAAAGGGGGAATAGCATACGTATTTCTTCAAGCTTTATTTATTTATTTTCGTTGACAGCTTTATACATCTCTACAGTGCATCTTGATTGCATCTACCCCTGCTCCTCCCCTCTTTTTCCCCCTGGACTCACCCTCCCTCCCACTTTTATGTCCTCCTCCTCCTCTTCCTTTTTTTCTTTCCTTCTTAGGGTAGCCTATGTGAGCATGGACAACTACCAGCGGCCATAGCCGCAGCAGTAATTAGTTGCCAATAGCCCCTCAGCTAGACTGGAGACCTATGAGGCCCTCTCACATCAGTGCTGGAATTACTGGCCTTTAGTTTTTAAACATTTTTAAATCCATCTATTTTGTGTTTGTTCCAGCACAGGAGTGAGTGTTCGCTGTTTTCACCATCTTCTGAACTCTTATTCTTTTTTTGCTTTGGTGTTTCCTGTGACGGCCTAGGTGGCTTTGATTTTCTTTAGAGGCTAAAACATTCCTTCAGTTATCTACTGAAGAGCTGAATTAGTGGTCGCTAATTCCTTTAGCGTGTTTTTCTTGTGGAGAGTTTTTATTTTCCCTTCCATTATGGCAGGTAGACGTAGAGTTCTCTGTCGGCCGTTGTCTTTCAGAACTGGAAATCATTAGTTTAAGCCTCTCTGGCTTTTAAATTGTCACTCGAATTATACGTTGTTATCCTGATGGTCCTGAGTGCATCTGTGGCTCGCTGCTTCTCTCTTGCTGCTTTTCAGCTGCCTTCTTTGTTACATGTATTTAGTATTTTAATTATGCTATGGCTGGGGAGATCGGTCCTGGTCTTGTCTGTCTGGTGTCTCAATCGCCTGCTATCTGGAGTGGCATCTTCCTAACTTTGGGTAAATTTATGGTATGAATGTTATTAATTTAAAGATTTATTTGTGTTTATTTTGTGTATATGGATGTTTTGTCTCTGTATGTGTCTGTGCGCCACATACGTGCAGTGCCAGAAATAGCCAGAAGAGGGCATGAATCCCTGGACTAGAGTTACAGATGGTTGTGAGGCACCATGTGGGTTCTGAGAATTGAACCTGACCATCTGCAAGAGCAACCAGTGCTCTTAAACAAGGAGGGATCTCCACAGCAGTGGCTGCCGCCGCTGCCGCCAATGATGATGATGATGATGATGATGGTTCTCTTTAAGATTTATTTGATTTTTTTATTTATCTGTGTATGTGTACATGTGCATGTGTGTGTGTATGTGTGTGTGCATATGTGCCTACAGGTGCCCACAGAGATCAGAAGGGAGTGAGCCTCCTGACATGAGTTCTGGGAACTACACCGGGATCCTCTGTAACAGTGGTAATTGTTCTTACCTCCCCACCCCCACCCCGCCCCGCCCTGCCCCGTCACCACCTCAGGTGGTGTCCTGCTGAAGACTTTAGTAAGATAAAGATTGGAAAGCTAGGGATGGGGCTCACTCCTTCAATCCCAGCCCTCAGGAGTCAGAAGCAGGACAGCCTCTGTGGATTTAAGGCCAGCCTGGTCTACACACTGAGCTCCAGGACAGCAGGACACCACCTGTTCTTTTTGAAGAAGTTCTGTTGGCTTGGTGTGTGTGTGTGTGTGTGTGTGTGTGTGGCCATCTCTTCAGCCAGGACTATTCTTTTAAAAATGTTTTCTATGCCTTGAGAGAGCAAGCCTTCCCTTTCTGCATCTATTACCTTAGCTTTGGCTTTTGTATACCATAGTGTCTATCTGGCATTACGCCGGCCTCTTCTTACTGTCTCTGCCCTTGTTTGGTTGTTTCTCTTTCCCCACCTTGTCCCTGGTCCAGATGGTCTGTCCTCTCCTGACTTTGGTGAGACTTTCACAGAGATTGTGTGTGTGGTTCATATTCCCAGCATTTGAGAAAGGTTTTCCTTCAGCATTTCTGTCTCTTTGTTGAATTCCACTTCAGTGTCTTGCATCATTTTTCTTATTTCAGTTAGTTGTGCTTTCTATTAGGAGCTTACTCTCTGTAATTTCTTTGAATGTACGTATTATTGAGTCCCCTGGCTGGGACCCCATCAATCTCACTAGATGCCATTACTATAGGATTGATACTTTTTGAAGAAGTTCTGTTGGCTTGGTGTGTGTGTGTGTGTGTGTGTGTGTGTGTGTGTGTGTGTGTGATTTTTATGTTGCTTCTCTGGGATTTTGTTGCTCAGGGTCATTGGAGAACAACTACAACTGGATATTCCCACTATACAAATATTGTACCAGGCAGTAACAGTAGTCATCCTTTCAGCTTCAATAAGTAAATTCAATAAATAAATTGAGGAGAAAACAGCCCAGGCTAAAGTGGGACAGCCTCAGACTTTAGTAAGATAAAGATTGGAAAGCTAGGGATGGGGCTCACTCCTTCAATCCCAGCCCTCAGGAGTCAGAAGCAGGACAGCCTCTGTGGATTTAAGGCCAGCCTGGTCTACACACTGAGCTCCAGGACAGCAGAGCTACACAGTGAGACCTGTCTTAAAAACAAAATGAGAGATTAGGACTGGGAGGGAAGCCAGCTGGCAAGAGAGGGGTTAAGTATGAGATCAACTTTACTAAGAAAAGAAATCGAGGCATAGAAATGAAAAGTTATAATTAAGAAATAAAAAGAGGGACTGGACAGATGTCTCAGTGGTTAAGAGCACTGACTGCTCTTCCAGAGGTCCTGAGTTCAATTCCCAGCAACCACATGGTGGCTCACAACCATCTGTAATGGGATCCGATGCCTTCTTCTGGTGTGCCTGAAGACAGCTATAGTGTACTCATATACATAAATTAAATCTTTTTTTTAAAAAACGAAATAAAGAGAGGAGGAGACAGGATGAGACAGGAATGAAGTATATGTTGTGTGGGTGAAAGGGATAGTAAAGATGGCCTTGTGGCAGACTGGTGATGTGCATCAGTGCTAAAACCTAGCAGCAATATACAGACAACAAACCCATCATGAGACCCGTATTCCGGATGGAGATTAAATGATAGAACATCAAGAATTGAACGATTACTTAGGGAGTGGACTGGTGGTGCAGCTGCCGTGAGCTGAAAGATGAAGTTCTCAGATCTGGCTCTAGCCAGCTCTACACTGTGCCGTGAAGGTGGGAGCTGGTTTCTGCAGCCTCCATATTTTGTATCATTCTGGGACATTAGAAAAACGAGGTTGTAAGCCCCTTCCTGGTCCTTCTCTCTGGTGCGTGCATCCCGTCGAGGCCCTGACTGGTCCTGGGAATCCAGGACTGGTGTGTGTGAGGAGGGAGTAACATGTGCCTCTTCTCTTGTATAATGTGTTGGGCACCAGTCCAGCAACCATTCCCTTCCCTCTAGTTCTCTCTCCTATCCTGCATCCACCTTTCCCATGTGATGTGTGTGTGTGTGTGTGTGTGTGTGTGTGTGTGTGTGTATGTTTATGTGTGTCTGTGTGTCTCTCTGTGTGTCTGTGTCTCTGTGTGTATTTTCATGTGTGTCTGTATGTGTGTATGTGTCTTTGTGTGTGTTTGTGTCTATATGTGTGTCTGTGTGTATATGTTTGTATCTGTGTGTGTGTGTCTGTGTGTTATGTGTGTGTGTCTGTGTATCTGTGTATTTGTATGTATATCTGTATGTGTGTCTGCATCTGTGTGTGTGTGTTTTCATGTATGTGTGTCTATGCATGTGGGCACAAATGCTGGAGCATTTGTCACCTCTCCATCCCATATCCCTGAAAAAGACTGATTCTCCCTGTCCCACTACCCACCCACTTCCAGGAGCTCTTCAGATAAGGGTGGGACTTCATGGGCCCCTTCTCAATCCATGATGGGAGTTTGGCTGGCTGGAACTTGTTTAAGTCTTGTGGCGCAGTCCTGGGTTCTGTGAGTTCCTGTGTGAACTGCCACTGTCATGTCCAGGAGACACTGCTCCTCTACAGACATCTCCTCCCTCTGGCTCTTACAGTCTTCCCAACCCGTCTTTCTCTATGACTTCTGGACCCGGGAGGAGGGGGTGTGATATTCTCATTTAGAGCTGAGCACTCCATGGCGCTTCATTGTCTGAGGAACAACTGAATGGTGGTTTCTGTATCAATTACCATCTACTGCAATCAATCAATCAATCAATCAATCAATCAAAGAAAAAGTGTCTCTGATAAGAGTTGAGATGCACTAATCCACGGATGTAAAGATTAAAACGATTTGTCCATGTATCAGAACAGTAGTAGAGTCCCCCTTAGGGCCTATGACCCAGCCAGCCTTTGACCTCTATACCAATGCATGAGAATGTTCACATACACCCATGCTCACTCATACAAAGAAACAATAAAGACCTAAGTTGTGGATCTGTGGTTTAGCTTGAGCTCATCATGTTGTGGTGTGTACATATAACAGCATCACACCAAACCTATACATAGATACATTTATCGTTTGCTGACTAAAAAGGAAAGGACATTCATTTCATTTAAAAAGTGAATGCAGCCAGGAACAATGACTCACACCTTTAATCCCAGCACTCAGGAGACAGAGGCAGGCAGCTCTCTGAGTTCAAAACTGACCTGGTCTACAGAATGAGTTCCAGGACAGCCTGGGCTACAGAGAAACCCTGTTTCAAAAAAAAAAAAAAAAAAACAACCACAAAAAAGTGTGATACAGCAACAGAAATAAGTGATGTTAGATGCATTTCCTAAAAGCTGTTCTGTGCTGTGCTGTGCTGAGCTGTGCTGTGCTGTGCTGTGCTGTGCTGTGCTGTGCTGTGCTGTGCTGTGCTGTGCTGTGCCGTGTTGTGTTGTGCTGTGTTGGGTGTGGCTGAGAAGGAGCAGGGTACAAAGGAACACAAAGTTTTCTCTCATACATAGAAACGTTTAACCTCTAGAACAGGTTTAAAGACACTCTGCATGTTACAACACCAGTAGTAACGGAGAGATGATCGATCAGAAGGTTATTGTTACTGTTGGGGGAGTCAACTGGCAAAGTTTCAGAAGTGTTGTATACTTTATTTCAGTGCTGAACCTAGAGGCTACACGAGTGTTTAATGCTGTCATGGTGTGGCTGGACCTAATGCGCACAGCATTCTCTGGGTAGGCTGGGATCCACAAAATGTCACCAAAGCAACAGCCTTACATCTGTTTCCAAAAAATATTCAGATAGTAGCTTTTCAGTCATCCAGGAACACGTTAATGAAACAATCATCCGCTTTGACCAAGTCTTTCTGAAGATAAAGCAAGTCTTTCCTCGAGTCAGATTCTATGAAAGAAAAATGAGGCTCGGTAACAGGACGGTGGCACTGCGGTTAGTTAAGACACTTCCTGGGAGCCAGGCGTGGTGGCCCACGCCTTTAATCCCAGCACTCAGGAGGCAGAGGCAGGCGGATTTCCGAGTTTGAGGCCAGCCTGGTCTACAAAGTGAGTTCCAGGACAGCCAGGGCTATACAGAGAAACCCTGTCTTGAAAACAACAACAACAAAAAAGACACTTCCTGGGCAAGGAGAGCATTGATCTCATGTCAGAACTGTGCATTATGGAAAACCAAAAAAATATAGCCCTCAAAAATGCAAAAAAAAAAGCCATCCCTTCCACATTCTAATGATAAGATATCACTAATACATGGTTTTGGTTATTTTTCTTTTATTTTCTTTTATTTTTCTTTTATTATACAGTTTTCAGTCTGTGATAGTTAATGCTAATTGCCAGCAAAACTCCTAACAAAATCCAGACTCCCTTGGGAGGACCACCCCCATATCTGTGGGGAGCTCTCTTATTTTAATTGAGGTGACATCTTAGTTACCTCTCTATTGCTGTGGTAACTTGTAGAAGAAGGGGTTTATTTAGGGCTTACAGTTTGAGAGGGTTAGAGTTTGTGACTGTTATGGTGAAGAGCATAATCTGAGGGGGGGAGGGAGGTGGTGAGGAAGGGAGAGGGGAGAGAGAGAAGGAAAGAGAGGAAGAGAAAGGGAGAGAGATCTGAGAATGAAGGAGGGGAATCTGAGGCGAGAGCTCTGAGAGGGAGGAAGGGGGAGGAGGGGGAGAGAAGAGGGGGAGGGGAGGGAGGGGAGGGAGGGAGAGAAAGAGGGAGGGGAGATGGGGGAGGGAGGGAGAGAGAGAGAGGGAGAGAGAACTGAGAATGCCATTCTGAGATCTCAAAGCCCACTTTTGGTGACATGCCTCCTCCAACAGGCCAAAGTTCCCAATCCTTCCCAAAGAGTTCCATTGAATGGGAACAAGTATTCAACCTTGTGAGCCTATGGGGTCAATCTCATTCAAACCACCACGCTGAGAAGCTCCTCACTGCGGTAGTACCACCCCCTCCCTGGCTGTAAGAGAGGCCACTGAGCTTTGCCTTGACCTACCAGCTAAATAAACCTTTCTCCCTTCAGTTGCTTTGTAAGTAGTTTATCACAGTGGCATTCCCTTAAACATCATCAACGTATGTAATCACATTATTTAGATTAATGACCAATTTTTTCCCCTTGGGATATCTAAAAATTTTTTCCTAATTGAATGTATAGTTTTCTGTGACTATCATTCAAAGGCATTATTATTGGAATATTTAGGTGTTCATTTATTTACAGGAACAATAATATGCTCATATTGTTGAAGCACGTTAATATAATTAGCCCGTTTAGTGGGAAATACCTGTGTTTTTAGGATCAAGTTGCAGTGGAGAGTGGTGTTTTCCTCTTTTGGTCCTGGGGACTGAAGCATGGCTGTGGGGGACATATATAATACTATCCAGAGATTTCTGCATTTTTGTGACTTTCTGTAATATCTGGGTTAGTGGAGACTGGCTGAATTCTCTTACCTGCTTCTTCATTCAATTTGTTGCAATATTTTTTTAAAAATTGTCTTCTGTTGCAGTCGTGTTTGAATACTAGAGCCACTCAGCCATTTTCTAGTTGGTAAGTTAATAGTTCCTTCGGTTGCTGTGATAAAGCGTCCATACACAAGGAGGAATGGGTTTGTCTCATTTTATATTTCCAGTCACAGTCCATCACTGAAGGTAGGCAGGGCAGGAACTCAAGGCAGGAGGAGACAGGGGCAGAAGTGAAGGACCATGCTTTCTTGGTTCATCTTTGGCTGGCTCCCTGGCCAGTGCTCCCTTACGCATCCCAGGCCCACCTGACCAGGGTTAGTACTCTTCACAGTGAACTGTACCCTACAAAAATTAGCAATCAAAAAAAAAGTGCCTCACAGCCATGTTGATGAAGGCAGGTGTTCAGTTGAAGGTCCATCTTTCCAGGGATTCTGGGTTGTGTCAAGCTGACAATAACTAACTAGGACAATAAGCATTCTCTTTGTCTCATATAGTTTTACCATCATGAATAATGCTGTGACCAAACTCCCTTGAAAGTTTAAAAAGACTGAATGGTAACTGTTGAGGTTTGGTCTGTTGTGATGCTAAACACTGCCCCCCAAGGTCTTGTTGCCCCCAGGGACAAGGGGATCCTCAGTACACCAAGTGATGATTTGTAACCTTGCCCCCCAAGTTATCCCTGATTGGTCAATAAAGATGTCTACAGCCTATAGTTGGGCAGAAGAGAGGTAGGTGGGGCTTCAGTTCCAGGGCTTGGAGTTTGGTTTTTTTTTTTTTTTTTTAATTATTTTTTTTTTATTTTTTATTTTTTGGTTTTTCGAGACAGGGTTTCTCTGTGTAGCCTTGGCTGTCCTGGAACTCACTTTGTAGACCAGGCTGGCCTCGAACTCAGAAATCTGCCTGCCTCTGCCTCCCGAGTGCTGGGATTAAAGGCGTGCGCCACCACGCCCGGCTGGGCTTGGAGTTTGAAGCTGAGACCACAAGGAAGAAAGAGGAGGTGAAGAGAGGAGAAGATACTATGGGGTGGGTGAATCATGAAAACACCACTTTGAAAGGCTGACCAATTGGAGTAAAAGCAGCCCAGGTAGAACACAGCAAGTTATAACTCAGGATTATTGATAGGGAAGTAAATACTAACAGCTTAGAGGGAGATGGCGGCCCAGCTCTTGTGCTGTTTGAGGTTCATTATAAATATAAAGGTTTTGTGTCTTTTATCTTTTACCTGGGAACTGAATGATCAAAGGCAGGGTAGAAACCCCCAATTAGTATCAAATGTTTACCACTACAAGCTACTGTAGAGATGGACTAGCCAGTGAAGACTAATTTCTCCAATATATGAGTGTTCCCATTTTCCCAACTTCTTTGCTGACAGGAACTCTGACATGTTGTTGACATGTGATTCATTGGGTGTGGGTAAACCTGGATCCTGCTCTATAGGGCTTCCGGCTTCACACCAGCCGTGTGACTACTGCATAAGTTAACAGTTACCTGACAACAACAAGATACCTGAGAGAAGACCCGTGAGGCTCTAGTATGGATGGTGGAGCAGAAGCCAGAGGCCTCAGACCAGACAAATGGCTCATTGCAGTGAACATTTGCAAGCAAAGAAGTGTGAGCCAAGGGGTATTCTGTGGGCACACTGCAGCTTCCACAACGAGTTGTTGTTTGTTTTTTAATTTGGGTTCTTTTTTTAAATCTTTATTTTTATTTTTTTTTTTGGAGGGGGTTGCAAGGGTGGAGGGAGAATTCAAAAGAATAGAGAAATGGATGGGATTGGGATGCGTGATGTGGCATTCACAAAGAATCAACAAAAAGTTAATTTAAAAAACAGTTACCTTGCTTCCCTGGGCTGCTGTTTCTATACCGTAACATGAGGTGTTAAGAGTAGGCGACTTCAGAAATTCTGAATTTTGGAACATCTTCCTTGGTCTCATATGTTCTCAGTGTGAAATCTTGTGGCAATAGGATCCATTCATGATTGGCCAGGGACATGGATGCTGTGTAGGACCTGGGGATACAGCAAAGTTAGCCGGTGCACACTGGGACTTGGCACTCTTTGGCATAGAAGGTTGGTTTGTCCTCTTCCCTGAGGTTATCTTTAAGAGCAGGAACTGTTCTGAAAACGCTGGTGATGGGAAGAGGAGATGGGGCCAGAGTGCTTGAGCTGTGAGGAGAGCGTCTTCTGGATACCTCACCAGGCCGTGTTCCTTTCCTATTTCATCCTCTGCATCCGTATCCGTGTCACTCATGAAGACAGGAGAGCTAAATGGCAGGTGGGTTCCTAGTACAAGCCCCTAAAAATAGCAGAGGCAGGGCTCCGCTCCAAAACGCTGACAGTATCAGCAAGCTAATTAAGAAATCTGCTGGCGATGACGAGGAGCTGGCGAGCTTCCCGTTCCCATCAACTCCTGCAGACGGAGAGAGCAGGCTCCTTCATGTCAGAGATCCGGAAAAGCCCACGTCTGTGTGCATATGCTCTGAGATGAGATGACATTTCGGTGGAAAGCTGTGCCGGGTTTCCATTTAAGCGCCTAGATCCGTGGCCAGTTCTCAGAGTTCCTTTTCATTTTTCTTTCCATTTGCCCATTTAAATTCCATGATGCTTACTTTTGAATCCAGCCCCAGTTAGATGAACTCTGCCCAGGTTCAGACGAACTGAAGAAAGTAGAGAACTTCAGGCTTGCCCCTGGCTGGCTCCTCAATGTGTGCTCCACTAGCCTGTTACATTTTGTGTGTGTGTGTGTGTGTGTGTGTGTGTGTGTGTGTGTGCGCGCGCGCGCTTGTGCACCCAAGAGGCCACAGGCATCCTGGAGCTGGAGTTACAGCTGTTTGTGAGCTGCTTCCTATGGGTCCTAGAGACCAAACTCATGTCCTTTGTTTGGATGAGCCATCCTTGTTCATAACCACTGAGCCATCTCGCCAGCCATATCTAATCTTATGTACTCAGCCCATTTCCTTAGGGATAGCACCACCCACAGTGAGCTAGGCTCTCCTAAATTCATGACCAATCAAGAAAATGCCCGCACAGACATTCCTGCAGGCCAGTAAACAGTATTCCTACATGGTTTGTGCTCCAGGTTCCTGTCTTGACTTCCAGCCAAGGAATAAAATGTCTTCCCTTATTACTAGCTCTGAATTACAGCAGACTGCTGCTCCTCCATATCAAATGGTATGTTGAACAATAGTTAGGGGATGGAGCAAGTGGGTTGGTAAAGGGAACACAATGGGGGGTGGGCAGCAACTAGAAGAGCTGGCTGTGGTGATTTGTGTCTATAATTCTAGTACTCCAGGCTCAGAGGAGTCAAGAGTTCAAGACCAGCCTAAGCTATAGGAAGACCTTTTATCAAAAAACAAAGAGAGGGACAGAGAGAGAAGAAGGGAAGAAAAGAGAAAGGAAGAAGAAAAGAGAGAGGAAAGGAAGGAAGGAAGGAAGGAAGGAAGGGAGAGGGAGAGGGAGAGGGAGAGGGAGAGGGAGAGGGAGAGGAAGAGGAAGAGGAAGAGGAAGAGGAAGAGGAAGAGGGAGGGAGGGAGAGAACCCTGACCTGCACCTTCCTGGAGTGTGGCTCTCCTCTATTCCTGCTCTTCCCGCCCTTCCTGTGAGTAGCTGGCCCCTAAGCTAGCCCCTGCTGAGAGGGGTGTCAGCCTTTTCCCTATCAGTCTGATATTCAGAGATGAGGGCCATGGAGGACCTTTCCGCCTTCTGTTTGTTAGTCTTACATGTCCAGTAGCTGTCCAGTAGGTCCCATAGTCTCCCTTCCCACACAGTGCACGAAACCTAGTTAGCTCCTTGGTTTTGTCAGTTTAAATAAAGGAAAATGCTTAGCTATTAGGGAAACCATGGGCTAGGGGTGGGCCTGGGTTCTGGTCTCAGCATCACTGGGAAGATTCTGGACCCACTGGGAGCTGCCTTCCAGCTATTCCTGGCCACATGTGGTTGGAGTACTGAATGCATACAGCTGTCAAGACTTCCAAGCTCTGTCATAACTTCCTGCCTTTGATCAATTGCTATGAATAATTTTCTATGGGTCATTATTTGATGCCTGTGCTACATATTTTCTGATTGCCCTCTCATATCTACCTTTTGTCTTCCTGCCAGGGAGGTAGAGAGTGGGCAGCTCTTAGATGTTTGGACTGGAGCATCTGCTTGCACACACCCCAGAGTTCTGGGGCAGAGAACAATGGACGAGCAACTCAATGATAGGAGGGTGGTTATGAGCCAAGGTCTGGCCTCCCTCTGCTACCCTGTTTGAACAGAGAGTTCAAGGAGTCTGAATTCCAAGGGGAAAATGAAAATTGGTTGTTAGGTTGTTCTTAAGGAGTATCTGTCAAGGCTGGACGCCAGTACACTGGTCAGTTTGCTTGCTTGATTTATAATTTCTGTAAAGAGACACATGACGTGTGGGACCAACGGGTTTACTTTCATAGTATCAGGCCCTGCAGACACTCTGGGTGTGTGGGTTGCACTGTTCCCAGTTGCCCCTACTTAGTGGCCATCAGCCTGTCTCCTTCCAAAGACTCCCAGGGAAAGAGAGTCATCCCAATTCCTCAATAATGCTCTCGGGGAACTCAGCTTCTTTCTGAGATTCCCCTGTTGAGTCCAGCTTCTGTAAGATGCAACATATGGCAATCTTTCTGGTGCCAGAATGAAGGTTGTTCACAGAGGCTGAGCCTGTGTTTTCTAGCTCAAACCAGAAAAGACTGGGACTGGACCCCATAAAGGACAGAGAGCACAGGGCCAGTGTGGTGGGTGGGTGGCAGCTCTCCTCATACCATACCACATACCATTCATACCAATATCATATCATGCCATATATCATACCATATACCATACCATATACCATACTATATACCATACCATATTCTATACCATATACCATACCATACTCATTGCAGAACTCAGAGAGGATTTCTGCTGAAAGCCACATAGCCAGGACTTCCTGACTGTACTCACAGGACCATGGCAGGAACCCAGGGTGTAGCTCCTGCTATCCCTTCTGGGGCAGACAAGAACTTCAGGAAGCAAAGCCACCTCCATGGGCCTGTGTGGGGAGGCCTGTGGAAAGGAGACCCCCATGCAGGGCTGGAGGGCACCAACAAAAACAGGGTAGAAGAAGCTGCCCTAAATCCAGCTTGCTCTGCTTGCTGCTGTGCTGACTACTGCTCAACCAATTGCTTGGCTACAACATGACCTGTGCTGCCTATAACTGCTACAGCTCTGAAGGGGGCGGTACGCCTGCAGTCAAGGAGTACCGCAAAGTCACACCACACAACAACCTCACAAAATCACAGAAGATTTGTTAGGAGGGGAAAAACACAGGAGGGTGGCTGCCTCTGCTCGGGTGAGAAGCAGCAGAGAACTGAGCAGAGGCAGGGTTTGTGTAGGGTTTCTCGTGGGGCTGGGGTGGGGCTGGGACTCTTTCCAGGGTAGCCTGCGATTGGAGGGATCATGTGACTTGATCTTGGAGCAAACTCAGGGATTTTGTCTTTTTTCCTATAGTGTGGGGCCTGGCGGGGGAACTCCTCAGGAGTGTGCCTCCAAGGGTCAGGTCCAGCTCCAGAGGAGTCTAATGGTGGAGCCTGGTAGCCTGAGTTCTCCAGGGGTTGGTCTTACAAAGGGAATCTCTGGAAAGCCATCCCTTCCATTGCCGCTGCTGGCATTGGCATGAGTAGCCAACACTGCCATCTAGCTACTGTTCTTGCTTTTGAGGCTGAGGATATTAGGAGAGGCTCCTGGGTTTTATGTTTTGCTTTTTGAGACGGTGTTTCATTATATAGTCCAGGCTGTCCTTGAACTTGCAATCCTCTTGTCTCTGCCTTACAAGTGGTGAGATGACAGGCAGGTACCAACACACTCAGCAGTAATTAATCTACAGGGTGTTACATGGGAAAACCCTAGCTGCCACACAGAGGGTTATAGGTACAGGGCACCGTAGGGCAGCCCACTCCAGTGCCTCCTGGGTGATGCTGCACCCTGGGTGTTCCAGGCTGTCTGTAGCATCATGCCTGGTTTCATGTAGTGCTCAGAATGGAATCCAAGGCTTTTTGTATACTAGGCAAATAGTACATTCCTGGCCCAAGGAAGGATCCTAGTCCAAGAAGCATTTATTTAAAAAAAAAAAAAAAAATCCAGCCGGGCGGTGGTGGCGCACGCCTTTAATCCCAGCACTCAGGAGGCAGAGGCAGGCGGATTTCTGAGTTCGGGGCCAGCCTGGTCTACAAAGTGAGTTCCAGAACAGCTAGGGCTACCCTGTCTCGAACAAACAAACAAAATCCATTTCTTGAGTCTGCAAGTGTGTAGTGCCCTATGAGTTGCAGGTGGTTGTGATCCACCTGATGTGGGTGCGGAGCAGTGCGCTTGCGTCATCTGGAGGAGCAGCAAGCGCTCAGCTTCTGGGTCACCTCACCAGCGCTGGCCTCTGCTGTCTCTCCGTGTTTGTGAGGATCCCATTCTAGTGCAGTTCTAGTGACCAGACCCTGGACAAGACAGTAAGATCTGGGTCACTCACCCCTTCCCACACCCACAGCTTCTGACCCGAACTCTGCACTGTCACACACGTGGCCTCTGGTTCACCCGTTGGTCTCCACTTTTCACCAGAGCCTCAGCGTTCCTACAGTGGCTCCCTCCGGTTGTCATTTCTACTGAGTTGAGTCTCAAGGCTGATATGTCCGCCGCCTGACAGGAGGTCCTCACAGACACTTGACATCTGCTTGGTTATTTCCAAACCATCTACACTCACGTTCCCCCACTCCAAACCTAGCCCCTTTCGACTCTTCCCAGTTCCATAAAAACTCCAGTCTTGCACCCTATCAAACATCCCGGAAGACCCCCATAATTCCTCACTCTCCACTCCACCCTCACCCAATCAGCGCAAACACACCAGCGACCTTCCCTGGCTCCTCAGACGCAATAGTAGAGTCTTTACATGGACAGCAAGCTCATTGCCTGTAGCCCCCTTTCTGCATCCATTAGATTAACACCACGTTCCTCTCTGCTCTTTCTACCCGGTTCCGGTCTCCCCACTGCCCCAGAGCCTCTGCACTAGCTGCCTCCTCCAAACACTAACACGTGTCAAGTCAGCCTTTTCCGAGTCCCCGTGATGGGGAGTGGCAGCCTCGCCCGCTGCTCCTCCTCCTCCGCAGCGCAGCTTCTTGGACCAGTTCCACTCAGGACCCCTATTTTCATGTCATGTTACAACCCTGGGTATGTAAGTATATAAAATAAGTATATGAATTAAATGTTTGCTGATAATTATACATTTATTTTAGAACAACTCTTTTATACACATACATACACTTTATTTAAAAAAAAAACCCATATGTGAATATTGATGAGATGGATGCCTGTTATTTTTTGGCTGAGTATCTGACACTGCAGAATACAGCATCTTCAGTGTTTTTCAGAATTGGTTGATATTTCAATTTCATAATTGTCACTGATAAGAAGACCTCCTTGCATAAATATTCAGTACAAAATGGCAGACGTATGTTTTAGTACATTTCAGAAGTTTTTGGAAATTCTGTCCTAATCCCAAGCCAAATTTCAGTAAACATTTTTTAATGAAACTCAGTGTCTCAAGCAACAAAATTTAAATGATATTTTAATTAATTTATGTGGGTGTATATGTGTGTGTGCTCCTATAAGAGGAGACCAGAACAGCATGCAAGAGCCAGTTCTCACTTTCCACTGTGTGGAGCCTGTTTGGGGATTGAACTCAGGGTGTCAGGTGTGGGGACACCTGCCTTTATGCACTGAGCCATCTTGCCAGGCCTTTCAAATAGCAATTTTTAAAATCAAACACTCTAACACAATACAATCCAAAGGTCTGGGAACCTGATGCTGAGGTAGGGAAATGCTAAAGTCCTTTCCATAGTTAAGCTACTGTGTTTCTGTAAGAGCAGAGAACCCTGTGTGTGCAGTAAACATCCTTCACTTTTTGAATCTCAGCCAGGCACTTCAGTCAGCATTCAGTGGCTGGCATGATGGCATCAGTGCAAAGTGACGTGTTGTACGCTCGGAGCCAAGGACAGTGAACACCAATGGAAATTCCTCTGATTCACAACGATTTTAATTTTGAATTAATTTTTGGGTCCTTTTACTATTGGCAAGTTCATCAGCACCCTCCCAGCCAGGTACGCGACTTGAGGCTGCGACCCAGTTTAAGAGAGAGAACTCTAACCCTCATCTTGGCCGAGAGCATGCAGTGATCCTCGGACTTTCTTGATTAATGTCTTTCTCTCCCGCCAGATGGTGAATTCCATGAGGGCAGGGATGTGTGTCTGGGTTTGCTGACTTTGATACACTCACCACCTGGCATGATGCTCAAAACACCACACAGTAGCTGAGCACTGTAGGATGTGCTGTGTGGTTGATGGGTGGATGGCTGGGAGGGAGGAGGAAGGGGGAAGAGGAAGAAAGAATCATTTAGGTACTTGTCCTGTGTGTGGTGTATGTCCACGCATGTGTGCACTTGTGTCCGGGTGTGAATGTATATGGATGAGTGTGTGCACTTGTGTCTGGGTGTGGATGTATATGGGTGCGTGCACGTGGAGGCCACAGGTTTGTGTCTGCTTTCTCCAGCCACTCTCCTCTTCAGTCACCGAGGCAGGGTCTTTCTCTTGCACCTCAAACTTGTTGATTTGGCTGCTATAGCCAACTTGCCTCTCTCCCCATCCCAAGTGCTGGGGTTATGGGTGGCTTCCAAGTTCATCCAGAATTTTCATAGGTGCCGGGGATCCACATTCTGATCCTCGCTCCCACCTGCTTGGCCAAGGCTCTCACGGAGCCATCTCCTTGGCCCAGGATATTCATTTTAAACCACACTCTCATTTAGATCTCTCTCACCTGTTCACATGGTACTACAGACTGAAGACAATGTTATTTCTCTCCTTTCCAGTCCTCAGTAGACTGGGCAGGGGATCCTTTGAAAAAGGCCAGGACATATGCCTTGGCTCAGGAACATTCTGTGCTGAGACAGAAAAGTTCCATGCCAGGCTCCCGGCCCCCAAACCCCCAGCCCTTTCAGTCCAGAGAGCATCCTGGAATGTCAGCACCACAGACAGAGCCCAACCCTCAGTTCTGGAAGGTGGGGTGTGTTCAGGATTCTGGCCAGGCGGGTAGGCTGGCTTATTTCGCCTCTAGGTGGAAGGGCGCTGTTTTTTATTTGTCCACTGGGGGCACTGTGGCCTTGTTCTCTATTCCCTGACGCTCTGACCGGTGATAGGTCAGAAGTTTTGTCTCCCCCTATCCGCTCAGCCCCAAACTTGAGAAGAGAAAGAAAGACTTGGATCCGTCTAGACAATACAGTCATGGGTTGCAGTCTCTGTATGCCGCAGGGCAGGCAGTAACCCTGTTCGATTTCAGCAGCGCAGTGCTGGGGGTGGAGTGCTAGCTGAAGGATCACACTGCCTGCAGCGCTGTCCCACAAGCCAGACACCTCAGTTCCCATATTGTTTCTGCAGATAACCAAGCTGAGACAGTTCTGAGCAGTCAGATGGTAGGAACACGGGTGACGCTCAGTTTCCCTGCCTCCTCCTAGGTCCCTGTACCCAAAAGGCCCAGCACTGACCGTGGGAGTCCATTGTGTCCAGAACAAACAACATGAAAAGCTGCTTCATAGCATCTTCTCCTGGTGCTAGTATGTGATACAGACAAGCCAGCCTGTAGGCCTGGCCAGAATCCTGAACACACCCCACCTTTCAGAACTGAGGGTTGGGCTCTGTCTGTGTTGCTGACATTCCAGGATGCTCTCTGGACTGAAAGGGCTGGGGGGTTGGGGGCCGGGAGCCTGGCATGGAACTTTTCTGTCTCAGCACAGAATGTTCCTGAGCCAAGGCATATGTCCTGGCCTAGCAGAAGATAGAGACAGCCAGGATGTTGGCAGAAGGCTCTCGGTGCTCTGGGGTGAGCATTTATGGAGGGTTCGGGAGTTACTGGGAAATAGACTTCATGAGAAGTCAAGAGGCAACAGCTCCTGTGAAAGCCATGGGTCGCAGCGTGTTCATTGTGGGTGTGCTCACCATTGGTGACTACATGTGTCGGCACTGTCTTCCTGGGGACAAGCCAGTACTGAGCTGCCTGTTAGCCGGCACTGCTCTCAGCCCTCAAAAGGAAGCCATGGAGCCCAGTGGTCTGCTACTCAAGGAACTGAAAGGAGGCAGGCAGAGACCTATTCCTGGGTTCTTCAGCTCAGGGTCACTACCAGCTCGAGAAGCAGGGTCCAAAAGAGGGTAACCTTCCCATACTGCAGGACCCATACCGAGCAGGACGCTCAGCGAGCTTCTACTGCACAACACCCAAGCAGGCTCACTGACCCTGAGGTATGAAAGAGTGACAGAAAACCCGATGGGGACATGCAGTGAAAAGGGAGCCCTAGACTCCCAGGAATTCCAGCACAGCTCACATGTGCTGTAACGCTGCCGACACTGAGACAACGCTGCTTTTATATAGAAATGCTTTCAAATAAGAAGGTTAAAATAGCAAGAAATCAGGGTTAAGATCTGAGTGGATGTCTCCTGGTATAGTGCATACATGACCTTAGTCCCTCCCAGGCGTGATCTGGAACCTCGCAAACAGGGCCGGTAGCTTCCTATGATCTAGACTTTTATGGTAATCCTGTCAGGTGCACCCCGGGAATCAGCTTGTGGTTCTCTAGAAAACTTTTAGAGAGATTCTCCACTTACCATCTATGCCTATGCACAATTGAGAGAGTGTGTGTGTGAGTGTGTGTGTGTGTGTGTGTGTGAATCATGCATTATGGGAAAGGACACACTTGCGAAAGTAAACATATTAGCAATCTACCCATCTATCAATCTACCAATCAAAATAGAGAACTGTGTTATATCCCTTAGCAACCAAGCTCCTCCTCCTCCTCCTCTTCTGCTTCCTCCTCCTCTTCCTCTTCCTCCTCCTCTTCTTCTGCTTCCTCCTTCTCTTCCTTCTCTTGAGTTCCATACAAGGAAGCCCTGACAATAATCAGGGCCCTGAGTGTGCCCTTTCCTATAGCCAGCTGTTAATCTCCGCAGCATATCCCTCTTTGATCTCTGCTATCAATTTGCTCTAAATAAAATTATTTCGCTGCTTTGGCAAATTTGTATGACTCTTATTTTCAGTTCTTTGGATTAAGAGGCCAAAAACCTGGAAACCCCCGTACCAAACTCTGACTGCCAACAACAGAACCAGCTTTTGAATGGTGATGAGAGCCGCAGTTTGGGGGACACAGTGTCTCTGGGAACTCTAACCCCATGCTACCCTCTACCTTTCATTTCCAAACTTCTATTATATTACACAAGAGAATGCAAAGTTCTCCTATGCATTTGAACTGACTTAGGGGGCTGGAGATGTAGTTAAGTTGAAAGGGTGCTTTCTTAGCATGCGTGAAGCCCTGAGTTCAATTTCCACTCCTGTGTGAACAGGGTATGGTGGTTCATGCTTGTAATCCCAGCACTGGGCAAGTAGAGGCACGAGGGTAAAGGTTCATGGTCAGTCTTGGCTATCTAATGAGTGAGACTATCCTGGGCCACAAAAGACCAGCCTCAAAATAAAAATAAAGGGCACATTATAGCTGTCTCCTGAGGCTCTGCCAGTGCCCGACATATACAGAAGTGGATGCTCAAAGCCATCCATTGGGCAGAGCACAGGGTCCCCAATGAAGGAGCTAGAGAAAGGACCCAAGGAGCTGAAGGGATTTGCAGCCCCATAGGAGGAACAACAATATGAACTAACCAGTACCCCCAGAGCTCCCTGGGACTAAACCACCAATCAAAGAAACACACGGAGGGACTCGTGGCTCTAGCTGCATATGTAGCAGAGGATGGCCTAGTTGGTCATCAATGGGAGGAGAGGCCCTTGGTCCTGTGAAGGTTCTATGCCCCATAATAGGGGAATGCCTGGGCCGGGAAGCGGGAGTGGGTGGGTTGGGGAGCAGGTGGAATGGGGAGAGGATAGGGGATTTTCAGAGGGGAAACTAGGAAAGGGGATAACATTTGAAATGTAAATAAAGAAAATATGTAATAAAAATATATAAATGGATTCTGCATTCAAGAGGCAAAATGGCCAGGACTCTCCCAGAGCTGGGATGCCTGTGTAACGGCATAGCTAAGATTGAAGGACCATGAGTCCACCTGTAGCTCAGTGCCAACGCAAATCCCACTTCAAAGGTGATAAATAATTTATTCTGGAGCCAAATATGAATGACCACAACCCAGGAACACAGATTTAGGCTACCTCAAGTTCCACACTCCAAGGTGGTACCACTCTGAGGGGCTGTTTATGGTAGCAGAGTAAAGGAGGTCATAAATCAAGACACTTTTCAAATACGTTGCTGGACAGCAGAGAGGTGGATTACGGCAAAGCAGGGAAGCCTGTTATAGACCTCGAATGAATGACTGTTCTGTGATGACACTTGTGGCTTTGGAGATAGTGGAAGCTTGTGATCTGCTAAGTTAACACCTTCCGGTGGAGCACCAGTGCTCTGTGTGGACATCCCAAATGAGCTACTGGTCACAAAGTTGTCAGGTCACATACAGAGTGGGGGTTGGGGGGGGGAACATATGGCTAGTAAGGGAAAGTCATAGGCAGCTCTGCAGAAGGTCTGGCTGGAAGAGGCAGCTTCTGTTTGGGAGCCTTTGTTCACCTCGGTCAGGAGGCAGTGAGTTCAGCAGATCACATGTTTCTGCCCTTGACCCCATACCAAGGAAATCGCCTAATTCCCAGGGCCTCTACATCTGCACTTCCCCTTGCCAGACGTGCGATTTAGGGTCTCTGTGGCCTCAAAAATGTATACAGCTGAATCTAGTGTGAAGATACACTTGGATTCTGCCAGACTAAGGTCACACCATTTCAAGTTCACCTTTCCTTCCCCACCTACATCTTGCAAATATGTGCCCTCTCAGAGAAGCCTATCGACCACTCTGTACCCAGTGACTGTGATGTTGCCAGAGAGTTAACTTTAATGAGACTGCCATTGCTTGATTTGGTGGCTCAGGGCTCTCAAATTGTACCTTAGGAGTTGGGATGGACCAAGAACACTCCCCGGAGCCTTGGTTGGAAGCCAGAGTTCTCCTGGACAGGTGATAGAGGGCAGTACAAGCCAATGCACCTCTCCCACAGCACAGGGACATTCACAGCCAGTGGCCTGGGCCTCGGAGCTGTGTGCTTGGGAAGCTGCGGCCATCTTCACATGGAGTTACCCTTCTCTATAGAGCAGCCCCACTCACCAAGCTCAGCGACATTCCTAAATTCTATCCTTGAGCCCATTTTCCTCCTCAGTGCCCAGTGCCTTCTGCCCTTCTTTTCTCACCCCAAGACCCATTTATCTTTTTTTTTTTAAAGATTTATTTATTATATGTAAGTACACTGTAGCTGTCTTCAGACACTCCAGAAGAGGGCGCCAGATCTCGTTACGGATGGTTGTGAGCCACCATGTGGTTGCTGGGATTTGAACTCTAGACCTTCGGAAGAACAGTCGGGTGCTCTTACCCACTGAGCCATCTCACCAGCCCCCCATTTATCTTTCCTACCATGCTGCCACAAGAAGAGTACAGAAACATTTGATTTATTGAGATTTTTCTCTCAATACATATTCCTTGTTTTTTTTCAAAGACCTCCCATTTAAAAAAAAAAAAAAAAAAAGGATGTCAGAGACCATCACAAAGGGGGTCAGGATGAAGGCAAGGTCAGCACTCTACGAGAAACTCTATCCGGCATTGCACCATCTAGATGTTCTGGCCCCTGGATGTGCTGGCACCCGGACTCCCTGACCAGAAAAGTCTACTTTCCCTGGGTGGCCCATGAACCCCAGGGGTATCCTCTGGACTACAGGTGTGTGGCACCACTCCTGGCTTTTAGAAAATTAATCAATTTTTTAGATAGGGTTTCACAATGAAGCTCTGGCTGACCTGGAACTTACTCTGTAGACCAGATTGTCCTCAAAGTCACAGAGATGGGCCTTCCTCTGTCTCCCCAGTGATGGGGTTAAAGGTGTGTGCGAGTGTGGCCAGCTCACGCCACAGTGATTGGCATTCAGACAGACCTCAAGCACTCATGTCTCTGTGGTAACTGCTATACTGAGATAGCCCCCTACCATGTTACAGCCAGAGCCTGGAAGGAGGAAGAACACGCTCAGATCAATCTCTTTCTCGACAAAGATCTGGCTTATGAGATCTGAGAGACAGTTTAGTGACTAAGAAGGGTTGAGTAACCTTGGATAATTTGATTGGATCCATTTGCTAGACTGGGTATGTGTGTGTGCCAGACCCAGGAAGTGGTAAGCAATAGACTTAAGGAAAGAAGTCATGAAACACAGTCGTAGCCATGTGAGGAGTTTCGTTTCATCCTTACGGCTCAGGAGAGTGTGAAAGGGCTTTGCTATTCGTTTGTTTAAGAGAAAATGGGACTAACTTTTGTTTTACGACTTTATCCAGACGGTAGAGAGGAAGGCTTTGGCACGACATCGCAGGCACTTGATAGTGGGAAGAGGGAGGCTGGGGTTAGGTTGGTGGACTTCCTGTCATTGGAGAGTATTGGACACACACAAGAAATAGCTAAGAGGATTTGCCAGGGTTTGGGAGACCAAGGATGCTGCCCTGGATGGACTCAGGACCAGGATAGATCCTGGTGTCGTTCACCTGAGATGGTGAGAATGGAGGATGTCGACGTCTTTCTCCCCAGGCCTAACTTCCTTTATAGCATTTTAGTTTTCATAGTTAAATCACTGCCTCCCAGGACGGTGGACCTGGAGATGAGCTGAATGGCTGGCAGAAGCAGTTAGTTACATGGGAGGAATTGCCGGCAAGTCGCTTTGTGATCGTTCCTGTTAAACAACTCTGGGGAAATATCAGTGTTCTGCAAGAATGGGTTCAAACAATTGGGTGTGTCTGTGTGTCTGATTGTCTGTGTGTCTGAGTTTGTGTGTGCTTGTGTATATGGGTGTGTGTGTGTGTATGTATGTATGCTTGTCTGTATGTATGTCTGTGTATCTGAGTCTATGTGTGTCTCTCTCTGTGAGCATGTTTCTGTCTGTGTATCTATCTCTCTGTGTGTGTGTGTCTCTGTATGTGCCTGTATGTCTATGTGTGTGTTTGTCTGTCTGTCTGTCTCTGAGCATGTGTCTGTCACTGAGCATGTGTCTATGTCTGTGTGTGTGTGTGTGTCTGTGTGTGTGTCTGTGACTCTGTGTGTGTGACTCTGTGTGTGTCTGTGACTCTGTTTGTGTGTGGTCCCAAAAGTGGGGGTGGGGGGGACAGTTCAAGTTCTCAGCTGCACTAGTTTTCTATGTAGTAGTTACACCTGTGAGGGCTAGGGGGTGGCTCAGTGGGAAAGGCACTTGACATGCCGATGTGAGGACTGGAATTCAGACCCCTTGCACCCACATAAATGCTGGGTGTGCACAGGGGCCATCTGTAATCCCAGTCCTCAGAAGTGGTAAGGCAGGGCATTCCACAGAGCAAGCTGGCCAGCTAGACTAATAAAATGGGCTACCTAAACTGGGCTCAAGTGAGAGACCCTGCCTCGGTAAATAAGGTTGAGAGTGATGGAGAATGGCACCTGTCATCCATCACTGGCCCTCACGCACACTTGCACCTACACGTGTGCACAGACATACAAGCAAAAAGAGAAAAGTACAGCAAAAGAAAAAGGAAACCAAACAAACAAAGGTAGGTGCTGAAGGGCCAGGAATGTGGCTCAGTTAGAGTGCTCGCCAGGCTGGCATCATTCTCAGGGGCCCTGTGGTGGAATTTGTAACCTGAGCCTACACACACTCAGTCTATGATCAAATTAAGCAAAACAAACATAGATGCACACATGAAGCTGTAGTGGGGTTTAGGGTCAAGTCCTTGGAGAATGGCTATTTAGTATCAATGACTTTTTGATCTTGGGGTTTCTGTCCTGGCTCCAGCCAGGTTGATCCCCTCCCCTCCCAACATCCTATCCTGCTTTCCCCAGGGATTTTTCTGTGGCTCCTGCCTTGTGTTCTGAGTGGTGGGAATCAGGGCCGCCGGCCTCAGAATTCTACCACCATGAATAGCTGCTGCTTGCTAGGTCTGACTTTCACGGAGGTGGTGTGTGTGTGTGTGTGTGTGTGTGTGTGTGTGTGTACACGTTTTTGAAGCGGTCCTTCCAAGTCCTCTGTGCAGGGGAGCTACTCTGCCACCGTAAAATTATTTTCGTAGCTACTTCATGACTGTAATTCTATGGATCCTAATGTAAACACCTGTGTTCTCCGATGGTCTTAGGTGACCTCTGTGACATGGTCATTCGACCCCCACCCCCCCAAGGGGTTAAGGATCCAAGGGTGAGAATCCCTGCTGGAGGCTTTCTGGAAGCTTTTGTCTCCACTCAAGAGCCTTGGAGGCAGAGTGCTGCCCAGAGCGAGCAATACACCTTCCGTCAATAATCATTTCATTCATGCAGCAACTCCCCTGGGCTCAGTGTCTTTTTAATGAGTACTCTGTCATCTCAATCAGTTTTCACTCGGAAAACCAAAAGCATACCGGTAACTCTGGTCGCTTCCCTCCGCCTTCCCTGGGTAGCTGCCTTTTGAAAGACTTTTGAGTCACAGCCTGCCCACAAATCTTTATCAAACCAGGAAGCGTTTTCCCCAGGATGCACCTTGGTCTCTATAGAAAGAGCTGGGGGGGGGGGGGTATTAGACATAATAACACAGTGGAAGTAGATTACCTTCCCCCCCACCCCCACCCCAGGCCCGCCCTCTGAGTCAGGCGCCTCTTTTAAAGCACTGGACTCCTTTCCTGGTGTTCTCAGCTTTGTTTCTGGAGGGTAAGACAGAAGAAGAGCCGCCCCTGGTTGCCATGAACTCTGCAGGAGGTAGCTGCGAGTCCCCCAACTGCATGGTGAGTGCCAGTGGTTCGGGGAGGGAAGCAGGGAGCAGGAAGGAGGCCTCAGTGTGGAGCTCAGCCTGGCCTTAGGCACGCGGCTTCTGCTACCCTGGCAGACACAGTTCCCTGAGCCTTGAACTGTGAATGAAGGGAAGGTGGGCGGGGTTCCTGACAACGTGCGCCGCAGAGGCGACCCTGCTGGTTGCTCTACTCAACAACTCTGCATAAGAACCTCTGTTTGGTCTTAGCTTTCTTTCCAAAGGCTCTGAATCGAGTAAAGGGAAGCAGAGACAGCCAGGTTTTCTTCCTGAAACCCCGTCGTGGCAGGTGCTTCTCCTTCTGTTTTATCCGCCCCTCCCCTCCCCTCCCGGACCCTCCCTCACAGTATTCCCAGGGAGGCCTCTCTAGCTAGTCCCGAAACCCTGGTCTAACCACCCTCTCCAACCTACTTTGGTCACCTAAAACTCACAGGGCGGGCTGAGTGGAGACCCTTGTCTTTGCCATTGCCTGCTGCAAAGACAGGAGGCCTCTCTCTTCCATCCAGCCGAAAGATTGGAGGCAGGGACCACCCGTGAACCTGAGTTAGGTTCTTGGATTACTCTCTGGATCCTACCACAGGCTCTGTCCATTCGTTCCTATTCCTGGCAAGGGTTCCTAGCATTCTCAAGTGAGAAAACGACGAATCTTTAGAGAAAGGCACTTGATAGTCACCTCTGATTACTTCTGTTATACTCTTTGGAGACTTAAGGAATATGTTGAAGACTCCATTTTCTCTTTGAGCTTCTGTGAGTCAAATAAGGATTTGGCCAGCAGACGGCCTGCATTAATATTTCCCGGGGTGATATAAACAAATGTCTAGTCACCCCAGACAGGATGGTGACAGACCAAAGTAACAATCTCACCCTAGATTAGCATGGTGTACAAGAGTTGATTTGGCTTAAGTTACAGGAGCCTGGGTGACCCAAAGGCAGCGGCATTATTGAAAAGTCTCACCCCAGCATGTATGATGGCTTCCCAGAGGGGGCTTCCCCGTCAGTTAACTTACTCTTTCTTTCTTTCTTTCTTTCTTTCTTTCTTTCTTTCTTTTCTTTCTTTCTTTTTTTTTTTTTTTTTTTTTTTTTTTTTTTTTTTTTTGGTACTCACTCTGTACACAAAGCTGGCCTTGAACTCAGAAATCCGCCTGCCTCTGCCTCCTAAGTGCCGGGATTAAAGGCATGCGCCACCACGCCCGGCGGGTGCTTTCCTTTGAACTCTTTCAGCGTTATTTTATCTTCTTTTGGGATGGCTGCTCTGGGATCTTCTTATACACCTTGTTGGGTATTATCCGTCTCACTAATCCATAAGGCTCCTGAGAATTTCATGGCCATGCCTGACCTATGTCCTGCAGAAGACTCAGAGGTCAGCACCATGCCATGTACGTGGTGAAACTTTTCAGTCAGAGCGAGCAGATCTCCAGTTCCTCCGCCGTCTCTTCCAAGCAATTGCCAGTGGGTCTTAGGAGTCAGGGGCTACTGGGATACTAAAGAAAAGCTGTTAGCTAGGCCTAGTTCCGCATACCAAACAACCCGTCACTACGTCAGTTGTTTTCTCAAAGGATGTTCGTTTGCTACAGCGGTATCTTTGGGAGGCACAGCCTTAGTCAGCCCTCTGCCATCTCCGTAAGAGTTTTTCCTTTCTCATCCCAGGGTTGTACCTAGGAGTTCATGAGCATCTCTCCATCCCCAAGGGACGAAGCAAGCCTGACTCTTGTTTTTCTGACCTAGTCAGGATCAAGAGGAAGCAAGGTCATGCTTGTACCTATTGTGGCCTTTAGGGTTTCCCTGTTGCTATCTCTCTATTGATCATATCTGGCTTGTGAAAGGGCTCAGAGCCGAGCGTGCAAACTCTACTATGCACAGAATACTCGGGGAGAAATTTACCTACTCCTAGGTAAAGTTGAGTCTGTCTGTCCATCCATTCATCTACTCACCCATCTGTCCATTCATTCATCTACCCATTCATCCATCTGTTCGCACCATTTACTTCCGTATTCATTAGTTGGTATCCATCACCCTTGATGTTCCTGGTTCCGGCAACCACCTAAGCCCTAATATCTAGCACATCAGAGGAGACCAATACATTTATCTGCAATGTGGGGCCTCCTGTCACTCTGCATGGTCTTCATCTTCTGACTCCTCCAGCCACTCCTTTAAGGGGAGCACTGTTATGGTTCCCACTCCACAGAGCTCCTTCCTCCATGACAGCTGACACACTGAGGCTCACCAACCCCTTTGGTGACCTGTACCGGGGCTTGAAGCTTTCCAAAAGCCAACAACCACAATGTTAGAGTTTCTGGCAGTTTTCTCCCTAGCAACCCAGCTCCACACACGTTGCTCTGTAAGCTTCTTGAGAAACCTGGGAAGTCCCCATTCTCTTGCCTCTTCTTTTTCTCATCCTCTCTTGATGGCTTTAGTATTTCACAAGCCCTATTTGCACCTTAGCCTAGGTCACCTAGTGTTGAGGGATACCCAGAGCCACCACCTAGCTCCCCCAGAGCACCTGCTACCTGTTGAAAAATCACATTCCACTCGGAAGCTCAGTCAGGGCACAAAGGCCTGGTACCAGTCTGAGGTCCTGGCTGAATTTTCTTCCTTCTTAATTCTCCAGCAGACACAGTCTTGCGCACCCTGATAAACTGGATTCCACTCACCACCTCTCTCCCACACAGTCTGCCATGATCATTTCTTCCTTACCCTTCTCTTCCTCATGGTTAGATTTATCCCGTAGGCTCACCGTTTATGGATCTCAGGAAGTGCTGTTCAGCACCAGTCTGATTGGTATTCTGCTTTCTTGTGACTTACTAGCCAGACAAGATCTTCATTTTTTTCCTTCATTTTTTTTTTCAACTTTCCCCACCAATTTAGAAGCTAGGGAGGACGATGGCATGTGTAGTTTTTGTTTTCTGTTTTCCTGTTATAATTCTTCCTTATGTGTTTTTCTGGGCAGATAGCACAGACTCACAGATATCACAGATATCACAGATATCACAAGTATACAGAATATATGTGTATATACCACAATATCAAAAATATGTAAACACATACAACTACATAAATATATAAACATACATGAGAAATGATATAGTTCAGCACTGCCTGAATTTCAGGAAGGAGTCTACTTACTGGGAGTCTTAGAAATAGTGGTGATGTTGTTTTCTAAGTGATAACAAGGCTCACTACCCACACAAGGACAGCCCCCTGAGGGTCACAGTCCATATGTACTGCTTAAGAAACTGCAGTATGTTCTTTGGTCTGTCAGCCATCCTGCGGACTCTCTTGGTGGGCCACATTTATCAGGGAGACATGGCATAAAGAGGAAAATTTACAAACAAATGTTTTTATCTGGACATATAATAGTTCTGCTTAGCAGGACTGAGGCTAGCTTGGTCGACCCCATATTAGGAAGTATGAAGCCGATTCATGGCTCCCTCAATCACCAAACTGGGCTTTCTTCATTACCAATGGTGAGGGGCTCTTGGGTATGTACCAGAAAGAAACTGGGTTGGATATTAGTATTCTGCCCCCATGGAAGGTCTGGCTTTCTGCACCTTCAGTAGTACACAGTGTGGCCTGCGCCTCCACATCTGCCTCCTCTCCAGCCAGCACTGCCCCTAAGTTAGATCTTTCTTGGGGAAAGTGGGAACTGTTCTTACAGCAATGAATTCTACCCAATCATTGGCAGCAACCAGAGATACGTTGGGTTATCACAGCTAGGAGAGGGGAGGGGCCAGGAATGGCACTGAACTTAATTCAATGCACAGGTCAGCCAACTCCAGCCCCAGCCCTGCAGAGCACAGTAAAGAATTATGCAGCCCAAAATGTCAGTAGTGCAGCAGTTTAGAGACTGTGCTTAGAAACAATAGTCGCCATTATTTGTGGCGATGTCTCCTAAGACTCCCAGTAGATTCCTTCCTGAAATTTAGGTAGTGCTGAACTGTATTGTTTCTTATACATATGTTTATATATTTATGTATTATATATGTTTATATATTTGTGATATGCATGATATACACACATACATTTGTATATATCTGTGATATGTGATATATACATATTTATGCATTTATATACATTTATATATTTGTGATATGTCCGTGTGCATGCGTGTACTTTCTTCTGTACACCCTGCAATGCTGCCATACGATATTAATCTGCCTTTCCATGTTTTGTGTTCTGGTGCCTCTTTGAGTAGTACTCTTGCATGTTGGGGGTCCTTGACCACCGTCTTGGGATCCTAAGGCAGTTGGTCTGATATCAGGCACAACTACTCAGGGAATTACCAGAAGGTAGCACACCAGCGTGGGTACTCTACAAGGAGAGTGTCCTTCCTAGGCATGGTGGGAAAGGTTAGGTAGGATCTCATCTCACTGCTCAGAATGGTACAGTCTAAAATATAAAGCTTAGACTGGAGAGGAGGCTCAGGAGCTAAGAGCTCTTGCAGAGGGACCCAAGTTCAGTTCTTGGTACCTCTGTTGCATGGTACAGCCACCTGTATCTCCAGTTCCGGGCAGTCTGACACTCTCATCTGCCCTACACACACACACACACACACACACACACACACAAATGATAAAATAAATATTTAAAATGTAAAGCTTATGAGTATGTTTCTCTCTGAAATTTTCCACTTAATATTTTCAGCCTGTATAGCTGATCTTGGCTAGCTGAAACCTTCCAATGTCTCAGACTTCCAGCAATGGGAGCAGGGCATATCGGATACTGATCCCTAGGGGGCGCTTTCTAGAGGTAGTGCGAACAGCTGTCCAGTTCTTGATCTGAAACTTTTCTTATCCTCCCCATCTAATCAAGTAGTGGCCTACCATCTTACACTTCTCTGGAGTGGAGCCATCAATCCATTAGGTAGAGAACGCACAGTGCCCCAGTTCTTGATAATTTAGAAGCTCATGAACTTCAGGCCCCGCCTCCTGTCCCTAATAATCACAACTGGTGGATCTGAGAAGGGAAGCGAAGTGGGACAGCCTGGAGCGAGAGAGACTTGAGGCACCCGGGAGCATTTAATGGGGTGGGGGCAGGCAAAGGCTACTTAAACCTTTGGGGAGTAGGTAGGGGCTTTCAGGGTGAGTGTACATCATTGGTCTGGGCCAGGGTGCTGGAGAATGCCTCCTTAGCATAAGGAGGAATCCCAGGTGATGCTGGACATAACCTTATAAGGGGAAGAGGAAGTTTTACTTGGCTACCAGGCTTCGTGAATCTCAAGACGAGATTTAGCGAGTTTGGACACTTCTTAGCCCCACTCTTGCTCTGGACCTGCTCTCTGAGTCTCCACAGCACTCTAGCCCCACAATGCTGCGATGAAGATGTTTTGATTTGTTTTAAAATAAGATGGGAAAGGTCAGGGGTGTAGCTCAGAGGAGGTGTAGGGTAGAGGAGGCTCTATGTCTTGACAGCTGTTCACACCACCTCCAGAAAGCGCCCCCTAGGGATCAGTATCCGATATGCCCTGCTCCCATTACTGGAAGTCTGAAATCTTGGAAGGTTTCAGCTAGCCAAGGCCAGCTATAAGCTGAAAATATTAAATGGAACATAGGCTCTGGGTTTGATCTTCAGTATTACCAAATAAATAGATTTAAAAACTGCACTTTGAGGGCGTTTACTACACGACTCACTCTTCCACTGAGGTAGTCCACAAATACTTGAAATATTTTTTCTTTGAAGGAAGGAGCACACAGAATCAATGCCATCCATGAGGTCACGAGCTGACACTGCTCCAGAGATGTTCCCTGAGGTGGGTTGCAGTGTAGGAGACTCAGGTGTGGGGGTAGCTCTGGAGTAACCTACTTCAACAGCCTTTCCAGGATTGTCTCCCGCTGCCCAAACTACCTTGAGGACAGCCCTGGCTGTGCCTTTGCCTAGAACCTGCACTCTGTGATCTGACCAGGGCCTGGAGACTCCCCTGGGGCGTGTCAGCTAGAATGACTTGATCTTCATGCAGTGGCCTTGGTACCTCTGACCACACCAGAGACGATGTTCCCACGTTCCTCTACTCACAACCAGTTGTCTCAGTGTGAGCCATCACTACACGTCAGTCTTTCCATTTATGGAAAGTCATAGCGAACACAACAGCTAACATTCATTGGCACTTGTGCTGTGATAAGCCCTGGACTGTGTGCTTTATACTGCAAAGCGGGTTTTCTCAAACACCTAGATTTATGTAGATAAGAACGTGGAGACAGAAATACTTTGATTTGCCCAAGGTGAATGAGCAATTTCTTGGTTAAACTGTAAGAATGCAAATTGACCTTTGGCTCTGGGTTATGCCTGTGTGCACTGCATCTGTTCACATTAGTCTACCACAGTCATTCAGTTCACCCTGATGGCAAGGACCGTAGTAGAAACTGGCATGAGAAAGCAAAGCAAGGCTCTTACCAAGGCTCTTACAATCTGCCCCCTCTTCCTCTATGTCCCCTGAGCCACAGATGAGCTGTGATGCAGATGTATCCTCAGGGTCAGAACTCTCCATAATCTCTTGATCTCTGTTTGCTGTGAAGAGGCTCCTTTGGTGAGGAGAGTGGTAGCTACACTTTTCTACAGGTATAAAGATGAGATTTCCAGCACAGTAAGGAATTATGCTGGTTTGGCAAAATGCTGGTAGTAGGTTTCTTTTCTAATGTCCATGATCTCACTAGCCCTGGGAAGTTGGCTCAGCTTGTAGCAGATGTAATTCCCCCTCCTGCTGAAGTCCAATTAGACAGCTGTTGGTTGCTACTGATATATATGTCTGCTGGAACCACAGAGGCCAGGTGGTAGGAAAGAGGCTTTCAGGCCAGACTCAGCTCAAGTCATTAGTCCTCTATCCTAAGCATGCGGTGTCTTCAGCCATAGTGACCACCCTCCATTCCTGAGAGGAAATCTACCTACTTTTTGACCTTAAGGTGGGTTTCCATCTCTTCCCTAGCAAAAGCCTCTCTCTGCTAAGGCTTTGGGTCAACCCCTCCCTTCCTACAGCCCAAGACTTAAGAGTCTTTAGCACAGATGCCTACAGTCAGGATCAGGGTAGCCCTGGTCTTTTCTCCATCTCTGTAATCCTCAGCAGGCTAACACCGCTGCTCCCTAGCCTAGGCCTCACATGTCTGAAAGGGTGTCCCACCATGCAGCTGAAGTCAGGAAGTGTCGTTATCTTCCCCTGGATTGCTCACATGTGCTCTTTCCTTGTCTTGGCAGAGGGGCGATGGTGTGCTCAGCCTTCACACTGAAGGCCAAGACAAGAAACAGGATGGGGTGCAGAAGGATCCCAGCAACAGTAACCTGGCCTATGGCATCCTGGATAGCCCACCATGGTATCTCTGCATCTTCTTGGGGATCCAGGTAAGTCCTCCCAGCCAGTACTAGGTCCAAGCAAGTTCTGTATCAAAGAACTAAAGACCAAATTAGTCGGGTCCAACCTCAGCTGCGGCCGTAGCTTCCATATCAACCCCAGATCTCTCCCTTACCATGAGAGGATAGATGTGAAGATTAGAAAAAGATGCTCAACCATTCTGAGGTGACTCACTTGGGTGCAGGTAACTGATGTGGTTAAAGGTCTGCTTTACTTGGGAAAAGCCCTTGGAAGGCAGAGAGGTACCAGCACCTTCCTCAGAGCCGCTCTGTTGGTTTCTCTCTCTTTCTGTTTTAGCTTTCACCAACTGCTACCTAGTCTCTAGGATCAAGAAGCTTATTTAATAACCAGGTGGGGTTCACCACTGTTGGTGAACAGTATTTAAGATGAAAAGGAAAACACGGGTGGGTTCTAGGCCTGGAGAGTGCTGTGGCTTCTATTGGCCTAGCTGCCGACATGACAATCAAGTGTCTATGTGAAACTTTCAAGGACTGATTGAGGAATAGCTTACAAGTTCTCTATGTTTGCCTAATGTGTGAGGCTCTGATTTCACTCCAAAATCTCACTCAAAAAGGGCTGTAAAGGATTAAACTCACGCCATTGTCTAAGAGCTCATGGAAGAAAGGAAAGATCATCAGAACGTGCCTTGAAATATTCATGCCTTCTTTTTGTGAAAACTCTCTTATGGCCTTCCTTACTGCGATGTGGGGGGAGCTATTTTTGTCTGTCAGGGAATTTTAAAGTCTTTCCTGCTTCCAGTATACACCCTTCCCCCCAGTTTGCCAATTTGTCAAAGAGCAGTGCTGGTCACATTGTTCGGATTATTACAGAGCATTCCTTGAGGGGATTAATCTCGAGGGCGGGTAATCCATTGGTTGATCCCTTTGAGACATGGCTCAGTGAGACAACAGGAGCTGGAGCTGCCCCTTAAGGAAGACCTGGAGATTTATTTCTGACACGTTACTCTCCCATTGTCTCCACCTGTATGGTTAGATGTGGAGCTGTGCCCCGAGGAGAAGGAGGAGGAAGAGGGGTGCAAGGGATAGATACATAGAAATGGTCATCCTGGTGTCATCATCTAAGGCACTTGGTATGACTCCAAACAGATCTAGCTGCAGCCCATGAGAACAATTCCCTAGGCCTAATCAGACTGAGGCCAAGTTATGTGAAATAGCTCATTCTTGTACCGTATTGCTAGCTACCCGTCTCCTGTTTGTCTGTCTATACCTTACATCCATCTGGTCTTTCACTTTGGTACCAGAGGCTGTGTGCTATGACTTCTGGCATGCTCTGAACTCTGGGTCTGATGTGTCCTGCCAACTAGGACTCAATGAGCCTTTTGCTAACAGCTTCAAGTTCACAGTGGGGTCTTCCTTGCTTGAGCCCACCCTTGCTGTGATCTTATTCTTTGGTCCCTTTTTATCCCACTGAGACTCTGTCTTGGACTTAGTTTCCTTCCCAGGGCATCCTTTCCCAATGCAGTGATCTTGTGCTCAGAGCCCAGCCCCTCTGCCTGGTTCTCAGCTGCTTAGGGCAGAACTTCCTCGTACTTATTGCATACCTGCATCTTTGCCTGGCCCTCGCTGTCAGCCCCTAGGACCAGTTGCAGGGTTCTCACTTCTGGTCATTGATGGATGCACTCTTGCCTTGGGGAATAAAGATGCAGCCGACAGCATCCCATGACCACCTCCTTCTGTTCTGCTCTCCAGCACTTCCTCACAGCCCTGGGGGGCCTTGTGGCTGTGCCGCTCATCCTGGCCAAGGACCTGTGCCTGCAGCATGACCCTCTGACCCAAAGCTACCTCATCAGCACCATTTTCTTCGTCTCAGGCATCTGCACCCTCTTGCAAGTGTTTCTAGGGGTCAGGTAGGTAAAATTGCTCTCTGCGGATTTTGAGTTCTACTTGCTGTGTTATCAGCGAGGTCTGCTTGGATGCTGCTGGGTGACATGAAGCTGGTTGGAGGGAGGGGTAAGTGATAAACCAGGATGCTTGGCTGAAGGTAAGAGAATTACATATCAGCTTAGGGGAAAATGTGTTCTTTATTAGCTTATACAATTAAGCTAAGAGAAAGGCAGAGGACATGATGAACCAGGGCTCATCATATCCCCCCCTTCTATGTGTGTGTGTGCTTATGTGCATGCATGTTCATCTGAATCTACAAGTATGTCCCTTTAATCCCAGCATTTGGGAGGCAGAGGCAGGTGGATTTCTGAGTTCGAGGCCTGGCCCGCCTAGTCTACAGAGTGAGTTCCAGGACAGCCAGGGCTACATAGAGAAACCCTGTCTCAAACAAACAAACAAACAAACAAACAAACAATCAACAACAAAAAGAATAAACCAATGAAGATTCAGACTCCATGCTTCATGTTAAAATGTTGTAAAGTTATAAGCAAATCTGAACTGAGCCATGAACCCATCACCCTGCCTGGTGGGTCAGAGTTGAGCTCAGTGTGGAACCTGGAGAACTAGGGGCACAGAGATGTTGGAGGAATAAGACGGACAACTGGGGAGAAAAAGAGTGAATTTGCTCCCCCGTTGTCTTTTTGATTTGATTTGATTTTCTGGAGATGGATTGGCACCTTCCCATACTGATGAAGGACAGTATCTTTGCTCCATCTGCTGATGAACTGCCAAGTTTTTCCTGGAAACACCCTTACAGATACACTCGGGCTGACTAACTATCCGAACATCCATTAACCGAGTCAAGTTGATACGATAAATTAAGTTGATACAATAAATTAGAAGTCCCTAAGGCTCAGGGAACTTTATAACAGAGGGGCTTAGAAGTATGTGGGAGCTGGGAGATATGAAGAGCTGTGAAGTGGCATTCTCTAGACTCAAGACAACCATTACAGTCACGAACTTAACAATAACTGTTGTTTCCTGAAGTGTTCACACAAGAGCGGCTCTGTCTCTAACAACAGTAGACAGCGGAGGGGCTCAAAGGGTCTTATCCTTTAGTGATGAACTATTGATGATTGATTGATAGGTACTAGGAGAAGGGTAGCCATTGTCTTCAGATGTACATCCATTAAAGAGTCCATCATGCTATGATGGTTAGCTCCAAACCCAGGTAACCCTGGTTAAACTCGGTGGCTCACAGCTCAAGTAGAGTTGAACGTGATTTAGAGGGAAGTTCAGGGGCCTGGACTCTCCCACTGTGGAGGGCAGAAGCTGCAGGTCACTGCCTGGGAATTTCTCTCTGAAGAACCTCTCGATCCTTCTATTCACCTCCTTCAGCCAAACCCATCTGTGTCCAGTGCTTCCTGCCTTGGATATTTTCTTAGCTCCTAGTCCTGAGGAGAGATAGCTATTTTTGTTTTTGTATAGCTTGAGCTGCTAGAGTTTTTAGTGTCATTTTTAAGAAAGATCACAGAAAATTATGAATACAAAATTATATGGAAATGAGAACATTCATAGAGAAAAATGTAATCAGTAATAGCAAATCACAAATTCTCTTATATTTTTATTATTTATTTGTTTTTGTTTTTTTTTTCTAGATAGAATTTCTCTATGTGACAGCCCTGGCTGTCCTGGAACTCCCTCTGTAGACTAGGCTGACTTTGAACTCACAGAGATCCACCTGCCTCTGTCTCCTGAGTGCTGGAATTAAAGGCATGAGCCACCACACTCTATTTTTGTGTGTGGGTGTGTGTACATGCAGGCATGCGTGTCCATGAGCACACATACACAAGTTAGAAGAGGATACTATGTATCTCTTTGGCTAGGAGCACCATTTTGGCTAGAATCACTGACTGATGAAAAGCTTCCCAGGATCTGTCTATTTTTGTCCCCTCATTTCTGGGTTACAGGCTCACATGACCATCTCTAGCCTTTTTTTTTTTTTTTCTTTTGATTTGACTTTGGCATCTCTTGCTTTCAAAGCAGTCTCTCCTGATCATTGATCCATTTCTCAGTCCCAAATTGCAATTTAAAAAAAGCAGATAAACACCACATATAGCAAACATTCCCAAATGTAGTATTACTTTTAAATTATTATTATTTAGCTGACAGTCAGTCACCTATGCTGCTCCTCTTGTGTCTTGTGGTTTCATTTTGTAGCAAGAAGGAAAGATAATTCATTGGCCATAGACTAGGAGACAACGCTTCAGTTATTTGCTGTCGTCACTGTTGGCCCGACCCCACTCTGCCTTCAAGCAGAATAATTCCCATGAACTCTACTGCACCTTATAAAAAATTTTAAACTCCCAGTTACAGGCCAAAGTGCTTGTTCACTATGCAATCTCTGGAGCTGCAAGAACTCGAATCTTGAAGATGCCTGGTGCAAGCTGGGTTTTCCAGTCCACACCTATAAACCCAACAGTCAGGAGGTTGAGACAGGATTGTAGCAAGCTCAAGGGCAGCTTGGACTACATAGTGATTTCTAGGCTAGCCAGAGCTATTCAGGGAGACCCTGACTCAAAACTGTTAACCGAAAGTAAACAAGCAAACCAACGTGTCTGCCTGGTTTACAGTTGTCCCTGCTTCCTGGAGTAGAAAGAGTCCAGCTTGTGTGTTCCATCAATGATCGCCATGTTTTCTCTGGTGATTCCTCATATTTAATTATCATCAATGTTTACAAAGGTAGCTTTAGCCGCACTCATTTCCAGGCCTGTTCCCCAGCTACCCCTTTCTTCACCCACATGTCAGGGCCATGGACTAGAGGATACCTTGATGTCCCAGTGCCACCCTTGGTCCTAGACCTTTGTGTCCTGCTGACTTTGAGTGAGTTGGCATTGGGACAGTGGGGATATTTCTGGAAAGCATGACGACACTATAACTAAGCAATAAATTAACTACACACCGGTGTCTTTCTGACCTCGAGCCGTATAAATACATCCCAGTCCATTCTAACAAAATTTATTTCTACTCGGCTTCCCCTTAGCAAAAGCCTCAAGTATTCACTGTCTTGGAAATCTGATGCAACACTAGGGTATAGATAGACGTGACAGTAGAAAGAGATTGTATAGCTAATGTCTGACGCCATTTGCTCTGCAAATTTTATAACAGTACAGGTACATCATTAGTGAACATATCACTAGGATTTTAAAAATTGATTCATTCTTCAACAGATTCATACAGGTATACATAGTAGACTCTGATCACTCCTCCTTTCACCTTCTCTCCACCCACCATATCTACCCCTCTCCTCTTACCACGCCCCCATTCTATTTTAATGTCTTTTGTTTTGGTTTGGTTTTGCTTTGTGACCCACTGGGCTTAAGCACGACCTACCGACCGCCTTCTTGGGCGTGAGTGTGGAGCTCTCCGTTGGAGCAAGGGTGGTTACTCACCAGCGGCTACATCTGGCGCTCCCCCCTCATCTATGACTGGATGTTTAGAGGCTCTTGTGCAGACCCTACACCAGCAACTGTAGTACGGCCCCACCAAACATCTGATGCTATTAATTTTTAAGGCTACTTTGTATCTGTGCCTCTTTTTAATATCTTTTTGTCCATTGCATTCATGCACATATTGTATTTTGATACTTTTTACCCCCATGACCATCTCTGGTCCCCTGCCACTCTTCGTGATTTGCTTGCTATTCCCAACCAGTCTTCCCCCCATTTCCTCCTTTTTTTCTCTATTTATTTATGTATTTTTTGTTTGTTTAGTGACCCAGCTAGCTTCATTAGGGTTGCTTATTAGAAGCACAAGTGAGAGGTGATTTACAGCAGCATGGCACTTTACCAGAGGCTGCACCACTGAAGGAAATGTTTCCCTCTCCCCTAGCAACTATTAACTGTCCATAGCTCATCCAGGAGGGGCTGGAGCCTTGAGGTTCCACCCCATCCATAGCAGAATAACAGTGCTGTGCTGGCAACAGTTGCCAAGGTGGGTTCATGGGTGCCATGGCTGTGTTGCATCTAAGACAGCGTGCCCCGATGCTCTCCTCTGTTCCTGACCATTGACATTCTTTCTGCACTTCCCTCCACGCTGTTCCCTGATGCTTGAGGTAAGTGATGTAGGTGCTCCTTTCAGAGCTGAGTGCTCTAACTGTTCCTTCTTCTCTGCCTTTGGGCCAGAGATTCGGATCAGCAGTCCCAAACACTACGATGAGCAGAAGCTTCTCTGACAAACGCTGAGAGCATTCTTAATCCTGGGCATCAATGTAAATATTTAGCAGGCAGTGTGATAGGCACACTGCATGCATTTGATGCTGTGAGTTATAATCATGGAAGAGCTTGAGGCCCAAATTCTAGTCCTAGCATTGAGCTGTGGGAACATGGAACATCACTTTGGCTATCTTGGATTTTCTTATTTGTACAATGAGATAATTGATTTGTTAATGTACCAGACTTTTGTTTCTGATATTATGACAATAAACAGGATTTCAGCTGGTTAGAGGATTGAACCTGTTAGCTTAGCCTTCCAGGTGTTCTGTAAGCCGCCCAAGCTAGTCAGGAGTCAGGGTTCAGGGAATTCAAGGAACTTACACCCGAGGGAAATAAAATTACGAAGTGGATCCTGCTGACATCAGTCGACTATGAGGGAGCAGACAGAAAGCTGAGCTTGGCTCCATTGGTCCCACCCATAGAAATGGGCTTCCCATCACCATCACAGCCTGATGAGTAACTGCCCAGGAGTGAGGTGCAGGTTATCATAATGAGTTCAGAAATGAATCAAAGGCCCACAGAGATGTGTTTAGTCTGCCAGCCAGTAGATAATGCAGTTCTTGTCTACCTATGACACACAGATGCTGGTGCTGTCGTAAGAGTTCAGAAAACCGAGTGTCTTAGTCAGGGTTTCTATTCCTGCACAAACAACATGACCAAGAAGCAAGCTGGGGAGGAAAGGGTTTTTTTTGGCTTACACTTCCACATTGATGTTCAACACACAAAACCAGCCAGTCACACCAAGTCAAACCTGGTTAACATGACAAGTGAATTCCAGGGGAGGATAGGACACCCACTGTACCTGGCCTGAGAGCTGTGAAGGCCTTTCCCAGTGTGGGGCTGGTAGCTGTAGCCTCTGATGGTCCTCAGAGCTCCTGTGACATGACTCTGGGGGCTCTCCTGTGTACCCCCTGACTTACTGCTCACTTCTGAAACCCACTGAGTTTGTAACATGAGACAAAGGCATTTATTTCAAATAGGACGCTGAGTTTACTGGGTAATCTCTGGAGGAAATAAAAGGCCTGTGTGAAGCTTTGGATGTAACTGTCTCTGGCATTAAAAGGGGGTTTCTTCTGAAGAGATGTGCTAAGAAGGTGTGTCCAGTTTTAGATCAAGAGAATGTGGAAAGAGAAGGTGGCTATTTCTGAGGTGTATACTTAGAGTGATTTTAATTCACTCTTTATTACATTTTTCATTATTTGTCATCTACTTGCCTTCAAAGTCCATGAGATAATTTATGGGGAGGAAAGATACTCATTGCTTTGTTTGTCTTGTTGTTTGTTTGGGTTTTGGGTTTTTGTTTGTTTGTTTTTGTTTTTTCAAGACAGGTTTTCCTATGTAGCCCTGGCTGTCTTGGAACTTGCTCTGAAGACCAGGCTGGCCTTACACTCATAGTTCACCTGACTCACAGATGCTAGGATCAAAGGCCTGTGATACCACTGCCCGGCGTACTATTTCTGTCTTTACAGAGTAACATCAGTGCATGTTATGTGAGCCTGCACTCTCTAACCTACACTTGAGAGCCACAACCCATGGTTGCTGTTATTAAATAATATATTTTTACACATAAATACTGACCTTTTAGCTCCTCTGAATTTCTTTCTGAAACTTTTATTATTCAGGTATTGGATTTCTATAGAATAAAACTCTAATTTTTTTTTAAACTTTTATTTCTTATTTATATGCCTATATATTTTTGTTGTTTGGAGGAAAGAAGTTACAACTTTTTATTTTTAAAGTCTTTTTTAGGTTCATTTTTGCAATATTGTTTCAAGAGCTATTTTTGTTCTCTGAATACAATGTTCCTTTTTTATTCATATTCTTTTTGATTTATGATTGTAAAGTCTTTTAGGTATGAGAATACTTCCTTTCCTTTTTTTCTTCCTTCCTTCCTTTCTTTCTGTCTTTCTTTCTTTTTTCCTTTCTTCCTTTCTTTTTTCCTTTCTTTTTTTCTTTTTAAAGGAAGGGAACTTGTTAAAAAGCCAAGGATGATCTTGAACTCCTAAGGAATAATACTTAAAAATTTTTAAAGCTAATTTTATCTGGCTCTTTTCCTTTGTTTTTTTAAAGATTTAATTAATTAATTAATTAATTTAATGTATATGAGTACACTGTAGCTGTACAGATGGTTGTGAGTCTTCATGTGGTTGTTGGGAATCGAATTTTAGGACCTCTGCTAGCTCTGTCGATTTATTTATTATTATGCTGTCCTCAGACACACCAGCAGAGGGCATCAGATCTCATTATGGGTGGTTGTGAGAGATTTGAACTCAGGACCTTCGGGAGAGCAGTCAGTGCTCTTACTCCCTGAACCATCTTGCCAGCCCTCCCTTGCATTTTCTTAGTTGTCTTATGATCCTTGTGTATCTACTCATATTTAGAACTACTGTTCCAAGAGGCTGACCAGAGGTTTTGAACCTGAAGTGGACCCTTGGCCTTCACTCTAGTCCAACATGCAGACATGCTCAACAACCAACTGCCAGGGCCACAATTCAAATTGCCCTTAATTGTGGGTGCTGCACTGGGGCTGGAGAAGTCTGATTCTCAGCATCTCTATGCTTTCCGTCCCATGCTGCTGTAATATTCTGAAAAAGATCTCATAGTCTCTTTCCTGAAGGGACAGGAGCTGGCCAGAAGAATTCTGGACTCTGGGTAGATTATGAGCAGGGGCGTTAGTGTTCTACGTGTGCACACTGACTGGAGGGCCCATGTCGGGATGGTCTCCCCTCCAGCCGCCACATCCAACTCTGCCTGCCGTCTGCCTGCCCAGAGATCCCCGCGCTTTGCTCTTTCCATACAACAGACCTCAAGTCTTCTGCCAAGACATCCAGTGGTACTTAAGAGGGGTTTAAAACCTGTCTTGGCTCCAGGTTTATACCTACATTGAGGACTATCTCTGAGACTTCTCAGAATACTGCTAATTACCTGATCCCGTGTAAGTCCAGTTTCTTGCGGGTGGCAGACCTGTTACTGCCCATCATCTTCTTCTGTTGCCAAAATGTAGCACAATTGTTTCCTGCTCCATTCTCTTTATCCTTGGGACTTATGCTCCTAAAATATATTTTAATGTCAGTTTAGTGGTATCAAGAAGGGGAAATTTTAATCATAAATCCAGTTTCTCCTTTTAACCAGAGATTCAATTACATATTATATATATTATATATAGAGAATATTGATTTTGTCTTCATTAATTATCATAAATATTTTGTGTATTATTAATTTTAATGAAGACTTTTGTACACTAAAGAGTTTATGTTTCTAGGGATGAAAATGATCATTTCTCCCCGAAACATCAATTTTCTCAGCATTATTTATTGAATAATCACCTGATTTTTCAAGAAAGTATATGACTCTGTGCACCTTAGACTTAAGTGTGTTGTTGTTGTTGTTGTTATGATGAAATACATCATGCCATAATCTTCCCAGGTTTTTGTGGACATACTGTTCTTAGTAGATACACATCCATCCATAGTAATTATTTTCACGTACAGTTTATTATGTATGAGCAGGGGATGGGGAGTTGCCACAGTGGATCAGGAGCGATCAAGAGGACAATCTGTGGCTGTCAAGTCTTCCTTCCATCATGTGGGCCCAGATGCCCAGCTCGGGCTGGCAGGCCGGCAGCTGGGGCCTCTATCTTTCCAGCCCTTAAATTCTTATGTATCCCAGGAATTCTCTTTTAGAATGAACAATACTTCTATGTCTTCAACCAGAATCTCATGGGAGACCTGAAGAAACATCTACTCATTCCTGATAGGGAACTGACTATTGACCAAAGTATGGATACAACCAAACTCCAAATTAGCAAATGAATGTTTTATTGGGGTTACTTACAGAAACATGGGTGAGTGTTGTTTACAGGAGCAGAAATGACTCAAAGACAATGGTGTCACCAAAGCCCATGCCAGCGTGAGTGACAGCTCACCAAAGCTGGGAACCTGAAGCACAGTGCAGGCAGCTCAACAGGTCTTTGTTTCCCCTAGGCAATTCCACCGAGCCTCAGCTTCCTCCAGCAGATGGGCTTGTTTGGGAGTCTTCTTTGTAGCTTGGCTCATTTGACAGTGATTCTCAGCAGTCTTTACAGTTTATATACATCTGGGAAGGGAGGGTGTGTCCTAGTGAATCTGATCAGTTTCAGGGACTCCCTGAAGCTATTTTGAGTTGTGTACTTCCTGTCTTAATGAGCTTCCTTGAAATATGTCACCCCTCCTTAGAACATCCTGTTTTTCTTTTCTACAAGCATCCTTTCTTAAGTTTCCCTTCAAAATGGAAGGCTTTAATTTCAGAAGAAACTACATAATAAGTGTGTGTGTGTGTGTGTCTGTCTGTCTGTCTGTCTGTCTGTCTGTGTGGTGTATGTACATGTGTTTCCTTGACCACACATAACTCAAACAGAAACTTGAGGGAGGTACCAGGTGTCCTCTGTTCCTCTGCTTTGTCCCTTTGTAGCAAGCTCTCTTCTTGAACCTGGAGGTGTGTTATTTCACCTAGGGTGGCAGCCAACAAATCTTACAATGTTCCTGTCTCTGCTCACCAAACTGCAGGAGTTACAGGGTTGTGTGGGACAATCCAAGTTTTTATATGTCTGCTGGACTCCAAACTCCTCTCCTCCTACGTGTGTGGCAAACATTTTTAAAGACTGAGCCATCTCTCAATCCTGTTTCTCTCTGTTTTAAAATTGATAACTTTGTTACATACTTTTTTTGGTTGAGTTTGTTTTTCCTCATTACGTTTTCTTTTAAAACTATTTCTAAATTATTCATCATGGACAGTTGCATTTGAATGGTTATTGTATTTTCCTTTAAATTATTCTAGCTTTTTTTTTCATTATTCCAGATTAATTTTCAAAGCATTTTGCTGAGTGAAATGGAACATTTTGGAATGCTGGTAGCATTTGCATTACCTCAATAGATGAATCTGGGATATCTGGCAACTTTGCAATGTCAAATTCTTCTTTCAAGGGATGTATTGTATATCTGTCTCATCTATGCAAACCATCATTTGTTTTCTACTAGAGTTTTATTCTTTTAAAAGATTATCCCAAAGTCATTTAGGAGTGTTCCCTCTTCTGTATTTTGTGGCCACCTACACTGTTTCACTTGCTTCCTACAGAAAAGTCTTCGCTAAGTCTTCAGACTAAGGAATCCTTTACTTTCTTGCTGTAAGATTCTGCACAGGCCAAAGTCACAGACTATGATGAGACATACTGAGTCACAGTGAGTGACATGTCAACATGGTGTTCCTTGCTCTTCCAGTCTGGAACACTTGGGTGTTGACAGCAACTTCTCGAACTCTTGAAACTTTCAGTTTCATTTTGCAAATGGGTCCTGAGCCCTGTTTGGGATGCTTAGGTGCTGTCTGTTAGCTTCCAGGCCAGAAGCTGGCAGTCTCCGGTTCTGTTTACTTCTTCTACGGTAAAGTCATTGAGCTTATAGTTCCTGGGACAAAATATTCCCTTCATCTTTTATATTTAAAAATTACACTTATTTATCAGAGGAGGTACAGCATACATCATGGACAACACACAGGAGACAGTTATTTCCTTCTACCATGCAGGTTCCAGGGTTATAACTCAGGTATCAGGCTTGGCCACCGGTGCCCTTACTTACTGTATCATCTTGATTGCCCCAGGTTTCCTTTCTTCATTATGGACAGCTTCCAGTATTCTCATCTTCTCAGTGCACTTTAAACTTCTCATTACGTGATGGAGAGTGGCTCAGAATTCTAAAAGTCTCAGCAGGATCCCCTTCCCTTTTGGTCTCATAAGCTGAGACTCTCAATTCTGAAGGATACAGACAGGGTGGACCCTGGGCTGCTGCATCAGCATCATCTACAAGTCTCATCACAACTTCTTGGATCCTCCCATAGATATGCTGGAAGGTCAGACATCAGGTCTGGAGGTTTTAAGAGAACTGCACATAAACTCGTTAGCAATAGAGAATCAAGAGAGATTGGCGAAGTGAGGGAGGGAAGAAGATGCTGGCCTCTTGGTCTGTTTCTCATGGACATGTATCTTGCACTTGGGATAGGTCATCAGTGAGGTCACCTATGAAGTTCTGGTTTTGAGGATAACACTCATGTCAGATGACCAGGAACAGTCCTTATTGATGATGTAGTCACATCTGAACTTTGTTTTAAGGTGCTGCTCAAGGTGTTTACATTTTTCTGCATTCCTTCAGTAGATTAAAATGTGGAAGAGACATATTTAACATATTTAATCACTGTCTTAGTCAGGGTTTCTATTCCTGCACAAACATCATGACTAAGAAGCAAGTTGGGGAGGAAAGGGTTTATTCAGCTTACACTTCCACATTGCTGTTCATCATCAAAGGAAGTCAGGACTGGAACTCAAGCAGGTCAGAAAGCAGGAGCTGATGCAGAAGCCATGGAAGGATGTTCTTTACTGACTTGCCTCCCCTGGCTTGCTCAGCCTGCTCTCTTATAGAACCAAGATTACCAGCCCAGAGATGGTCCCACCCACAAGGGACCTTTCCCCCTTGATCACTAATTGAGAAAATGCCTTACAATTGGATCTCATGGAGGCATTTCCTCAACTGAAGCTCCTTTTTTCTGTGATAACTCCAGCTGTGTCAAGTTGACACAAAACTAGCCAGTACAATCACTCTCTAGGTCACTTCAGCCTTCATTACCTTAGCTCTTCCTGTCCTTTCCCATCTTTGAGATGGGCAGAGCCTGCCCTTCCTGTTATCACAGATGCTTGTATTTCATTTCCTAATACATTCTCTCTTTGGAATGGAAATAAGGAGAAACCACTCAGATCAATGTGAGGAAGAAGAACATCCTAGGCCTGCTGTGTGACTCACTGTCGGTGAGGTGGGGATACAGTCCAAACACTAGGGCCAGGCTGATTTGTTCCTCTTTCATGTGAATATAACAGTCATGATGACATGTGTGCGTGTGCTGTACAGTCAACACACACATAGTTCCCCTGCACCACTTGAAGCAAGTGTAAGTGTTAGTCCTATTGTGTAGAAGAGGAAACTTATGTGCTGACAGTGAATGATACTGGCTCAGGACCCCCAAGACCAACTTCTCAGCACAAAGAGATTTATTTGCCCCAGAGGGACAAAAGACAGGGATAAAAGACAAAGACAAAAGGAGACAGAGGAAGAGGGAGAAGGAGAAGAGAACAAGAGAGAGGGGAAGGGCCATTTGTCCTGGGAGGGGGACAAAGGGCTGACTGGATAGCGAGGAGACAGACAGGACCCATAGGAAAATGGTGGTTTATAAAGATAAAAGGGAGAGCCCTGTGGTAGGATGAACTATTTAATCTAATTTTAATTGGGCATATTAACTGGGTGAACCAAAGGGGGCTTTTGATTGCTGGACTTCAGTACTTTAATAGCTGAACCTATTAAAGGAGAAGGAAGTGGCCAAATGATGGAATAGACCTTGGTGGTTAGTATTATGAATATGATCTAATGATTTTTAGCATTCAGAGGGAATGGGGGAGAAGGGCAAGGTTTGGCAGAGCCATGTTTGCTATGCTTGGGCTGGCCAGAGTCCCTTCAAGCACAAAGAAATGAAGTGATTCAGTTGTTTTCCATTGAATCTTGTTTGCTAAGTGTCTTGGTCTGTTCTGCTGCCATAGCAAAACACCATGAGCTGAGTGATTAAACACTTGTCAACATAGCATTTAAAGGAATAAGAGAATTCATTCTTGAGCCAAAGAGTCAATTATCTGTTGCCCAGGAATGTTGATTTTGGTTGCTCAGAGTAACAGTGTAAGGTGGGAACGTTTTTATAGTGACTCACCCAAAGAAAGTTCTAAGTCAAGGTGTTGTCAAACGCACTGGTGAAGATGCTGTGTAGGCAGGGTCAGAAAATCAAGGAAGTCTCTGCCATAGACTTTTGGGTTGGTGACTGTCACAAGAACGTTGGGTGAGACACAGGGGTGAGTGATGAATGACTACTCAGTAATCTAAAGATAGCCCAAGATCATTTCTATCTGAACGAACCACTGCCCGTCTCCACTCTCCCACATCAGGAAGGTTGTGGTTTTTCAATCTTATTGTTGTTATTGTTGTTGACTGGGAGTGTGTGTAGAGGTCAGAGGACAGCTTTGTAGAATCACTTCTCTCCTTCCACCTTTATGTGAGTTCCAGGAATCAGGCTTGCATCACTGGGCAGCCAGTGCCTCTTCCTGCTGAGCCATCTCGCCAGCTCTGACAAGGAAGTGCTAACCAGTCAGTCAGTGTTATAGAATTGTAGTGTGCTTCTTTCTCCCTCCTGAACAGTTCTGTTCACCCAACAGAGCTGTGTTTTTCTCATGGTTCTGAGCTGGAGATCTGACATCTGGGTGCATTCGTGGTTCAGCTCTGGTGAGGACAGGCTTTCTGGCTTCCAGGCGACAGCCTTCCTAATGGGTTCCCACATAGTAGGAAAAGCTCTCATCATGTTTTTTTTCTCCTCATAAAGATACTAATCTTCTCTTGGGGGGAGACTTCATCTACATGACTTCATTTAAACCCAATCCTTCCCCAGAGGCCTCCTCTCCTAATAAATATTATCAGATTGAGGCTAAGGATGAGAGAAATTTAAATTAGAGAGAGTACAGCTTTTGGTCTCTGCACTAAATCAGATCAGCTTCCACAGAAGCAAGTAGCTGGGCAATGGGGGCAGCGCTCCCAGACCCGGAAGTCAGTGTAACTAGTTGTTTTTATCCTTTGGCTTCACGACTGTCTGCTATCAATAAGGGCTACTACTTGTTTGTGATTATTCCTCTCAAGGATTTGAGGCTCTCAAAAGAGGAATCAGGAGCCGGAGAGACAACTCAGTAATTTAGAGGGAATACTGCTCTTGTCCTAAGTTCAGTTCCCAGCCTGTCAGTTGTCACAATTGCCCGAAACTTCAGTTCTAGGACACCTGACACCCGCTGCTGGTCTCCATCTGTGCCATCCTTATGTACACAGGCACACATCCATACACAGTTTTTAAAGGAATCAAATACATGAATAAAGAAGTACAGGCACTGTAGCAAGCATAATACTGTTGTATTTTGAGGGACAAGGTAGCGAGAAAAAAGGCAGATGACTTTGCTTAGGAAGTTACAGAGAATATGGTGCTTGAAGAACAGTGGGGGCTGGGAATGTAGGCCAGCTGGTAAAGTGCCTGGATGGCATTCTGGGAGCCCTAGATTCAACTCCAACACTGAAGAATTAGAGGCAGAGGGGATAAGTAGTTCAAGGTCACCCTCTGCTACACAGTTGAGGTTGGAATGAGGAGGGGCTGCTGAGGGCAGAAGCACACACTTGTATTCACGTTTTCAGCATGATGGATACCATGTCTGGCTACTTAGATTCACAGACCACCACCTCAGCCCCCTGTCTGCCAAAGGAACTAGGGAACAGAATTTGATAGAGGAAATTTAATTTAGTTACAGTTTGGCCAACCCAGAGGAGAGGGTTTCTTCCCCACTAGGCAAAGTTGTGAACATATGTTAATTTAGCCGTGAGAGAGATAAATTAAGCCCTTGGAAGGGTAGAGGCTAAAACCCAGGTTGCCTCCACTATCTGTTATAAAGACGTTTATTTTTTTATTTTTCAGATTAAGGTGAGAAAATGGTATCTTAAAGATCCTACATCCTTTAAAGTATTTGTTTTTATTTTATTTTATTTTATTTTAGTTTAGTTTAGTTTAGTTTAGTTTAGTTAAGTTTAGTTTAGTTTAGTTTAGTTTAGTTTAGTTTAGTTTAGTTTAGTTTTTCAAGACAGGGTTTTTCTGTATAGCCCTGGCTGTCCTAGAACTCACTCTGTAGACCAGGCTGGCCTCGAACTCAGAAATCCACCTGCTTCTGCCTCCCAAGTGCTGGGATTAAAGGCGTGCGCCACCACTGCCCAGTTTTATTTTATTTTTATGGGTGCTTTGCATGCATGCATGTCTACATGTGTGCAGTACCCACAGAGGCTTCCACATATATACATACACATAGGCATGCACATTCAAAGCATGTACACATTCCATACACTACACACACATGTAGTGGAGGGAAGAGGAGAGCAGAGCAGGCAGACCAAGTCTGCCTGTGTTTTCTATGGGGAGTTGTAATGGTAGCAATGGAGATTTGTACCAACTTGTACCAACCCCACCCATCTGAGCCTGGACCACTCTCCCTATGATGATTATTTGAATTGGAATGGAGTGGAAGATGGGAGTGAAACTGGAGGGACTGAATATACTGTGGTGAGCCCTTGCTGTGTTGTAGCACATTGACATGATCCCTGACTCCTGTTTGGAACACAATGAATTTTAAGCAAACAGGTAAAAATTAATAGGCAGCTTGTCAGGGACCCCAGAGAGCATGCTCAGTTAATCAAATCTAACAAAGCAGGAATGAAATGAAGAGTGGGCACAGAGACCTGAAGTAGATCCCACAATAACACCAGAAAGATATGTTTCGAAATGAATTAGTGGAGCCAATAAAAGTGAGCCCCTCCACCTAACACGTATTGTGGTATCTCAGGCAACAGGCACAGAGAAGCACATCTGGGTTAGCTCACAAACTCCAGCACTGCCCGAGAGCGAATGGAGACTAGGCAGTGTGAGCTGCCCTATATGTGTGTGGAAACTAAATTTGGGTACCCTGGAAGAGCAGCAGGTTCTATCTTCCCAACTTAGAAAACACTTTTTAAAAATGAAAATGAGGGCCAGCAACATGGCTCAGTGAGTAAAGGCGTTTGATCACCAAGGCTGATGTCCTGGGTTTGATCCCCAGATCCACAATGGTAGAAGAAGAGAGTTGCCTTCCGATGGTCATTGCCTGGCTCCCACACACATATGTGCGTACACACAAACAAATAAAACATAAAACAAAAAATAAGTTCAGCATCTTTAGGCAAGAATTGTTAGAACTGGATTTTGGCGATATCAAAATTCTGCAGTGAGTTTATAGATAGTAAAGGTGGCCGGCCATAGAAACACATGAACAAATGTGTGTCCTCGATGGCCTAATGAAACACCAATGGGTATTTATAAAAGCCTTATTACATACATGCAAAATGAGAAGAAACCCAAAACTGTCTGCAAGCTTTTGGTGTGGCAGTTTCAGGGCTGGAGGGATTCCTGCCCTCCTGGGCATCATGATAAGATAATGGCCAGGACCCAAGGACTCACTCCCATGGTGGGTGGTTTGTAAGTGTAATCAGAATATTTATAGTGACCAGAGATGGCAAGTTCTTATGAATTGTCACCCTGTGGGGTCAGGGCTTCATGGGTAGCCTTGCCAGAGAAACGACAGCAAGAGTAGAACTGGTTCTCCTTTGTCTGAAGGGATGAGTTACAAAATCCCAGTGGACACGTGGAATTGCTCTTAATGCTGAGCCCTGTAACGATATGTTTTTCTCCTGTACATATGTACTAGTAATAGAGCTTGATTCATGAATAGGCCTGGTAGGTGATTAATTCAATGACCAATAATAAAATGACTATAATAATAATAATTACGATACCTTATCATGATAATGATCTCTTCCTAAAGACTTGAGATAAATGCTAATGTTGTTAGAGTACATTTGACTACATGTAACTGAAACCATGGAGAAGAAGTGGATAAGGATGATGACTGTACAAGTGGGTGTTACCTCTCCATCCTAGCTCTGATGCCTGCCACATGGCAAGCCCTGGGTGAGCATTTGATGGATGAATCAGATGTGTGGAATTATGCTTGAATGGTGAACTGGGAGCTCTGTATCTTGTATCATGTGTTCAATGCTTACCTTCCCTACAACAACATAGACCATGCTTTCTCCTTTCTGCCCCCACACTCTGGGACATTAGCTTTTAGGATTCTCAAAGGAAGACAGCCACACGCCTACATTCATGTACACAGAGCAACACAATACCATCTGTATGTTCCAACCCTCTCTGCACCCTGTGATCTATTTTATTTTGGAACTTGATGGCTAGATTTTTGTGTCTACACTTTAGCTGCATGTTGGCCCTACTTGGGCTCAAAGATATAGAGTGACTCTGCTTGCTTTGCAAGGACACAGAACTGATTTCCAGGATCCACAAAATAACAATAACAAACAAAAAAACGAACAAAAACCCAACCAACCAACCAAAAACCACCTGTGGTGATGTGCACTTGTAATGCCAGGGATGGCGAGACAGGCAGGTAGTTAAAGAAATAATAATGTAGATAGTGCCTAATGACCCATACTCAGGATGGTCCACATATGTAGACATGTACCTATGCATCCTCCAAACCTGTACTGCCTCCCCCCTGCAATGAGTGCCTAGATTCAGTAGGTTACAGTGACAGCTGTATTCAAGATGGCAGAGTCCTCTATACACCCAAATCCTATTGTCCAGAGATGGGATGAGGTAGGTGAACCTGGCCTGCTGTCGAACAAGTTGTCAAAGGCTGCTTACTTACTGCACAGGCTCTGTGCAGTCTGGGGAAGCCCTGCTAGCTGTCCCAGAGGATAGAGGAAGAAGCACCCCAGGAGTGAGAGGGTTGTCTGGAGGTAACACATAGGAGAATGGCCCTCAAGCCTGGTGTGAGAAGGAACCTGAGGGCAGAGGCCCAAGACTGCCCTTGGCCCATAGGCAACCAAAGGCGTCCAGCAACTCCAGTCTGACACTGCACAACTCTCAACAGTGTGGAAACGACGTGTTGGGGACAGGAGGTGGAGAACTGCATGGTGTGAACTGTGCTGGGGTCACGGAGGGCGCTTCAGGTCTGAGGTGGAGAGTGGTACCTACTGTAGTCTCCAGGTTCCATGTTGCCTTCGAGCAGGCCTCAGAGCCTGACCCCGGGTCTGGATGCCTTTTCCCCGACCACTGCTGCTAACTGTCCAGAGTCACACAGGCTTCATGGCCTTGCCTTGGAACTCCTCAGCAGGAGTTCCCTGCAACTGAAGGAGCAGGGGCCATGTGTTGTCACTGAGTTGGGGATTGGGCTTAAAAGCACCTTGGGTCTTGGGACAGGCCAGTGTAGGAGGATCTAGGTGGTAACCACATCTTTGTCCCTCCTTTAGGCTGCCCATTCTTCAAGGAGGGACCTTTGCCTTTGTGGCTCCCTCTCTGGCCATGCTCTCTCTTCCTGCCTGGAAATGCCCAGAGTGGACTCTCAATGCCAGCCAGGTGAACACCAGCTCTCCTGAATTCATCGAGGAGTGGCAGAAGAGGATCCGAGAGGTAACAGGAGAGCTGGCTGCTAAGTTGATGCACTTGCTTAATAGTTATTATCCAACTCCCTGTAAGAGAGACGGCTTACCTATCCCACGGACACAGACAAGGGTCAATGTGGACCATTGTGGGAGCTGGCATTCCAGTGGTGTGAGTGTGCGTGGATGGAGACCACGGGAACAGAGGATAGACAGGCCTTGACACCACTCTTGTGTGTTCAGGAGGGAGAGTGCAAGTGACATTCATACTTACTTAATGCATTGGTTTTTGTGTATTTGTGACATGCAGGGAGCCCTACCTATATCAGGAGTTAGCAAATTGGGATCTTGGACCAATTCTCACCTATGACCTGTTTTATTTTTTTATTTTCATGTGTATGAGTGTTTTCCCTGCATGTATGTATGCACACCACATGCATGTTGTGACCTCATGGGCCAGAAGAGGGCTTCAGATCCCCTGAAACTGGAGTTAGAGGTGATTTCTAGCCAGCCTGTAGGTGCTAGGAAATAAATCTGGGTCCTTTATGAGAACAGCAAGGGCCCCTAACCAGTGAAACCTTCTCTCCAGCTTCTATGGCCCGTTCTTTTATTGCCATGGTCAAAGAATGGCTTTCCTATTCTGAAAAGGTTGTTTGAAAAAAAGAAAAAAGTACTATGAGACAGAAACCACAGGTGGTGCTCACAATCCAAAACGTTTTCCTTTTCTTTTTCTTTTCTTTCTTTCTTTTTTTTTTAGGAGTTATTTATTTATTTTATTTATATGAGTACACTGTAGCTGTCTTCAGACATACCAGAAGAGGGCATCGGATCCCACTACAGATGGTTGTGAGCCACCATGTAGATGCTGGGAATTGAACTCAGGTCCTCTGGATGAGCAGTCAGTGCTCTTAACCACTGAGCCATCTCTCCAGCCCCTGTAAAAATGTTTTCTTTCTTGGACATTCGCAGAAAGTCTACCAGTCCTACTGGATAACACAGGGCCTTGGACTGGGTTCTGGTGGTCCAGTGTGTGTGTGTATGTGTGTGTGTGTGTGTGTGCCTTCCATTTCCCTAACATGGTCCTCAAGAATCCCAGCATAACGAGCCACAAGACCAGTTCTACCTGTGCTACGTCATTAGCTCTTTCTGCTGGCCACGGTTTCCTCCGGTATTGATTAACAGAGAAAGCCCTGTCATGCCAACCTCTTTGCTGTCATTGATCAGTGCTCGGTTATTTAATTCACTCTTGGAATGGAATGGAATCCCCATGTCTGTGTCCACTGAACTACATTCATCTCTCTCCACACCTCAGTTCCTGAAGCCACAGGTGGTTGCTGACTGTGCAGCTCAGGGCCAGTCACTGGTGAAAACAGCCACAGGAAAGCTGAGCTTGAAGGAACTATCAAAGAAAAGTGAACGGAGATTTTATTTTTAAAGAAATAGTGGCAGGGGCGGGGATGTAGGAGACAGAAGTGGTAACCAGTAATAACTTTATTGCCCAGTGTCATGACACATGGACCCCAGGCCACTCAGTGCCAATACATAAAATAATGTTTTCAAATGCTGTTTTAAAGTGAGCTTAGTGGATAAAAAGAATTTAGACACAGCTGAGAGGAGGTTCAGAAGTGAAGGGTCAGCAGGGAGAAGGTGGCTGTGACTGTAGAGAGCAGAAAGCCTGAAACTGAGGTGACAAAATGTGGGGCTAGAAGGGAAATCTATCTAATAGGAACTCAGGAAGGTGGTGGAGAAAACAGAGAAACAGTAATATTAAAGAGAGACAAAGATGAATAGTTTAGAGTTGGGGAATACACAAACTGAAGAAAAGCACAGAAGTCCTCAGTGGGCTAGCTAAACATCAGCGCACAGCTAGACACCCACAACGAAACGGTAACACCGAGTACAAAGCTGGTAAGAGCAGGGCTGAGAGACAGCTGGGTGGCTCGGTGGATGAAATGCAAGTGTGGACACCCGAGTTCAGATCGCTAACACATGAAATGCCCGCACACGAGACCCCCGTCTCAAGCTAAAATAAAACATTTGAAAATAGAAGAGGAGTTTCCATCCATACCGTTAAAGCAAAAAGGGAGAATGACTCATTCAACTCAACAGATAGGGCAGCACACACCCAAACCTGGCCTGTTCGTGGCTCCTCAACAGCCCACACACTAAGAATGGCTTTACACTTTCGGTGGTAATTTTGAAAGACACAGAAAGAGGAGTCAAATACACTGACCCATCAAAATGACATGAAATTCCAGTTTCATCTCCTGTAAATGATGTTCCAATTTATGGTCCATCTTAGCCTCTGTGCTGCCTGGGGGATCCCCAGGTGTAATCAGGTTGGGCAGTGTGGAGTGGCCTGGCCCGGTTCCTGCTGAGTCCCACATCTTTCCTCCAGCTGCAGGGTGCTATCATGGTGGCTTCCTGTGTCCAGATGCTGGTGGGTTTTTCGGGCCTCATCGGCTTTCTCATGCGCTTCATCGGCCCCTTGACCATCGCGCCGACCATTTCCCTTGTGGCCCTGCCTCTCTTTGATTCTGCCGGCAGTGATGCTGGGATCCACTGGGGGATTTCTGCCCTGTAAGTATTCTCCAAGAAAGGCAGGCCATCTCAGTCCTGTTTGGGACACTTACAGGAGTCCAGGATATTGGTAAACCCTCGTGGCTTATAAATACTTCCATGGGCATTACCATACCTTAAAAAGCATCACAGTTGATACTTAAATTTTATTGTTACTATTAGATGTTTTACTCTTATTGATTCACATCGACAACCTGTTCATCACAACAGTGTATAAGAACATGTGGTGTTTATGAAAACTTGACTCTACCGGTCCCGGCCAGCTAGGATTTCGGTGAGGTGAGAAGGATACAAAGAACGGTTCCAAGCCGGGCGTGGTGGCGCACGCCTTTAATCCCAGCACTCGGGAGGCAGAGGCAGGCGGATTTCTGAGTTCGAGGCCAGCCTGGTCTACAAAGTGAGTTCCAGGACAGCCAGGGCTATACAGAGAAACCCTGTCTCGAAAAACCAAAAAAAAAAAAAAAAAAAAGAACGGTTCCACCTTGCAGGCTTGTTGTAGTCTACGAGAGAAGGCTGAGGTCTAACAACCTGCAATACTGGGAGTCAGCAGTGAGTCAGAGGATGCTGTGTGTGTGCAGGGCTCGGGTGGTGTGATTGACAGCCAAGGAGGCTCGCGGAAACTCCAGGGGAAGTGAAGCCTCCAGCGTTTACACTGAACTTAGGGATGCTCTTCTCATTCACTCTGCCCCTGTGGGCCGAGAGGAGGTGTGGGGGGCACCAGGGATGCAGAACTGCCTGGGAGACATCTCTGACTCTGGCCTCAGTGACAGCTGGCTCGATCCTGCTGCCACAGTTCATTTCTCTCCGTCTGCCGGAAGTGACATTCCCCTGGGCCGTTATTTCCCTTCAGCCAACAGTGTCTCCCACTAAGGCTCAACCACTCTCAAGGGATGGCAGGATTTTTGCCAGTGCTTTCCACAGGGACTCAGCAAAGTCACTGCTGCCACTGGCACGTGATGGCTCAGCCTCCTGGCCCATTCCTTGGGGTACCTTGCGAACTGGCCATGAGGATCCCAGCCCAGCAAAGTAGGCGTGGCCATCTGTTTCTGTTTCAGGACCATCTTCCTCATCGTGCTCTTTTCTCAGTACCTCAAAAATGTCATGGTTCCTGTGCCAGTTTATGGAAGAAGGAAGAAGTGTCACATCTCCAGGTTCAACCTGTTTCAGGTCTTCCCTGTAAGAACTGCCCCTCACCCACTTTTCACTCTGGGTTGGCTCACCTGGAGCAGGTAGGGAAAGCTCCCTATGCCCGGCAAGCTCCAAAACCGATGCTCTCTCCTTTCTGGAGGGAGCCTTTTTCTTAGGAGGCTGGGGTGTACGTGTGTGTGTGTGTGTGTGTGTGTGTGTGTGTGTGTGTGTGTGTGTGTGTGTCTTGTGTGTCTGTGTGTCTGTGTGTCTGTGTGTGGTGTCACACCTCCTAGTGGTTGGTGGTGTGCCATCTCAGGTCCCTACTCTGAGAACTGGTATGGGACAGACAGCCTTAGCTCCTGGCTGTTCTCATAGCCAAGTTCTTAGAACAGCGGCTTCACTTCCGATGACTTATGGGTACCTCCTTTTCCAGAGCTTTCTAGAAAGATACTGCCACTTGTTTCTGACCCCCAGAAGGAACAGCTTCATATTGCACAATGCTCTCCCAGGGGGAGAATTCGCAAAGCATTCTGGGATTCCACTTCGTTTCAGGCTCTATTAGAGGATCAGGTTTAATCCATGGCACAGATGAAGACAAGTGTGAGAGCCAGATTGTGACCCTTTTGCCGCAGGCTCGGCCCAACATCATTCTGTCCCACTCTGCCCAAGGTCTCTTTCCACAGAGAATTATCTGTCTCTGTTTCTAGTCTGCTCCCTTAATGTGCTAATTTACCCATGGACACAGCAGATTCCCACTGTCAGTAGCAAAGTCAGTAACACAGCACGTCTCAGAGCTCCCCACCTCCCTCTCCCCACATCTAGAGGAAGGGGTGGGGCAGGCAGCGTGTGAAGGGCATCTCCCTTTGGCAGGTGCTGCTAGCTCTGTGCCTCTCGTGGCTCTTTTGCTTCGTGCTCACTGTCACCAACACCCTCCCTGAGTCCCCCACGGCATATGGATACATGGCCCGTACAGACACCAAAGGCAGCGTCCTGAGCCAGGCCCCCTGGTTCCGCTTCCCTTACCCAGGTGAGGAGAAATGGGTGTCCTTATGATCTGGGACACGGGCTTCCTCAGACAATCTATGGGATGCAAGGCACTGGATGGAGGATTGAAAGGGTTAGGGACAGATTGCAAGGAAAGATGGGCTCTGGGGAGACCATGTATAACCCCTAAGAGAACAGGGTAAGGAGTGAGGCCCCAGGCTACTCTAAGGTGTGCATGTGCTATTGGGAAACGAGCCCAGGTTCCATGTTTGTTCCACGTTTGCTACATCTCTGAGATAAAACCTCAGCTATCTTTTTTGCTTTTTATATTGAGTCAAAGTACTGCTAAATTGCTCAAGCTGACCTTGAGTTCACTCCACAGCCCAGGCCAGCCTTTAACTTGTGGTCCTCCTGCCCCATTCTCTTAAGAATCTGGGACTATGTTCATTACCCACTAAGCCGTGGTTGTTCTAAAAAGCCCTTGGGAACAGTAGACCAAATGCCATTATTCCAAGAGTTTTCCCAGAACTAGCATAAGGCCTGTACCTTCCTCCATGTTACCCAGAACCCCCTGGTCTTGGGCCCCTTGGCCTTCGGGTATGTGAGGGAAGATGCAAGAGAGGTCATCTTGACCTCCAGGAAGATATTTGGGTCTCATGATAGGTCCTGGTAGGCTTAGGGCTGAATTAGAATATTTTGGAGGGAGATCAGAGCTTCCTTTAGTCTACTTCTGGTCTCACCTTGAAGTATAGGAAAGTAACCAGGGCTGAAGGATGGGCCAGCCTAGTTCATGATATGTCTTTCTAGTCACAACTTTACCTTCCAACAACTCCAAGGCGCCCTTTGAAGGAGGCGCCATTTCTACCCTCAGAGTGGAAAGGCAGAGCAGAAGCTGCCAAAGCCTCTGGACAGCTGAGAACTTCCCAGCCTTGTTAAGCTTCTAGAGACCCTTCTGACAAAGAAATGACAGGGTCCCCTTGTGTCCCCTTGGCAGGGCAGTGGGGCCTCCCCACCATCAGCCTGGCTGGAGTCTTTGGAATCATTGCTGGAGTGATCTCCTCCATGGTGGAGTCGGTGGGTGATTATCACGCCTGTGCTCGGCTGGTTGGGGCCCCACCCCCTCCGAAACATGCCATCAACCGTGGCATTGGCATTGAGGGCCTTGGCTGCCTGCTGGCAGGGGCCTGGGGGACCGGGAATGGTACCACGTCCTACAGTGAGAACGTCGGGGCACTGGGCATCACCAGGGTAAGACCACTGATGGGGTTCCTGGGGCGGGGCTGGGTTCCTGCAAACTAGTTTCCTGTTGTAGCTGTGACAACTCACAAAGACTGGGTTTAGATCAATATCACCCTGATGATCTAGCAGTCAGAAATGAGGTGGGGACTGTATGGGGGCTAAAGCAGAGGTATGGAACATAGAAACACTCCTTAAGGCAGGCCTTTTCTACAGGCTGTCCTGTCCCTAGACTGTGGCTCCTTCTTCCTCGTTCCCCTGTCACAGATGTGAAACACTGCCTCCTCACAAAAAACACACGGTGTTATGCTGAACTACCAGTGTGAGTCAGGAGACCATCCCTAACTCGCCATTCCCGGCTCAGGCACCTCTGCAAAGTTCCCTTGCCAAGCATGGCAAGGCTACATATGAATATGTATGGCTTTCCTTCAGGGACTCAGCAAAGCCACAGATGCCACCGACACATGATGGCTTCCCTTTGGGGTCACACATCAGATACCCTGTATATCGTATATTTACATTATACAGTAGAAAATCCATAACAGTAGCAAAACTACAGTTATGACGTGGCAATGAGGGACGAAGTGATAGGGAGGCTGAGGATGACTAGCCTAGGGGCTCAGAATGGGCTATCTCTGCAGGGGTCATGACCCTGATGTCAATATGTGGCCTTCTTTGGTTGTGGTGGGACAGACATTGCCTTTACCCTGGCCCTGAATATTCAGCTGTCCCTAGCCAGCTCCACCTTAGGTCCCCAGGGCCCTGACAACCAGAGACCTCTGAAACACACCCATTCTTCTGCAGTCTGTGTCTGAGGGAACCCATTCCGCCACTCATGTCATCTTTGACATTCTGAGACATTCCTCTAGGTTCTTCTTTCTCTACAGGGCTCCCTGCCTGGCCCTCTTGACTCCCTTCCTGATGACACAGACTGACTGTCCCTGTCCAGTAGGGCCTCACATTCTCTCTTAGCAGGATCTTACACATCTCCACTCCACCCATAACTTGACTGCCCGGTTTCTAGAGCCCAGTTCTGACTAGTCTCTGTGTAACATCTATTCCACACCCCCACACCCCCGCCACTTCCTCCTAGAGAGTCTAGGAAGGATGGTGTTTCATTATCCCAACTTGCAGTGTCTTGTGGCTCCCTCCCTCCATGGCTCCAGTGTGCATCCTGGAGGAATTGTGCCTTCTGCTCCCGAACCCCAAGTGACCCGTGCTACTGCTGGAGCTGAAATCCACAACCAAATCCCCAACCACCTCCACTGCCGTTCTGACAAGCCTAGAGAGTTTGATGCTTTCCCAAGGCTTGCAGAGCCCTTTATCCAGGCTGTGAGTGCACCACAAATGTAGCAGCCGGCTGTATAAGCTTGAAGCAGCAACAGTTTTCCTCCTGTTAAAGGGTACACATCCTGTGAAGAACAGAAAATTACATTCCATCAACAAAACAAATTTTGGTGGGCATAGTTTCTAAGCTGGGGCCTTTTAAGAGAAATGAAAAAAACAGGAAATAAAGACCCACAGGAACAGGGCAAACTGAATCAATAAGAGGTTAGAGCAACTGAGAGAGCACAGGTGCAAAGACCACTTGCTTTTATGGCTCACACTCCCCCCTGTGGCCTTTTTAGGCATTGCAACAATGGGTGAGGGGGGGGTAGTAGCACATGTGTATGTACATGTGTGTCTGTATGGTTTGTGTGTGCGTGAGTGTGTGTGCACATGCATGTGTGTGTATCTGTGTGTATGTAGTAAATGTGTGTGCATGTGACTCTGTGCGCATGTGTGTGTATGTGTGTACGTGTGTGTGTGCATGTGCAAGTGACTCTGTGTTCATGTGTATATGTTGTGTGTGTGAATATGTGTGTGCATGTGATTCTGTGTGTGCATGTGTGTTAACATGTGTGTGTGCATGTGCGAGTGACTGTGTATGCACATGTATGTGTCGCGTGAGAATATGTGTAACTATGTGTGTACATGTGACTGTGTGTATGTGTACATGTGACTGTGTGTATGTGTACATGTGACTGTGTGTATGTGTACATGTGACTGTGTGTATGTGTACATGTGACTGTGTGTATGTGTACATGTGAGTGTATGTGCATGTGGATCTCTCTGTGTATCTGTTGGGGTGTGTACGGGGAGATCAGGCTGAAGGCCACAACACTCCTGTCACTTCTCTAGGAAGTCACAGCTGCCTGCCAAGATGTCAGTTCTGAGGCCAACGGAGACCCAGTCTCCATGACAAGCTCTTGCGGTGATGGGCTTGGGCATGCCACTCCTTGTGAGACCTTTGGCACAACAGGCTGGACCTGACAGACCCACCTGTGGTACCTGCAGTCACACAGTCAACTGCAAAGGCATTAAACAAAACAAAGCATTTCTGATGATTCTCAGTCTGGAAAGTGAAGAATAAGAACCTTTGTAATGTGTTCACTGGTTACTGCATTAGTGGACTTTAGCTAACACTAAAATACCTTTAAAAATATTTTCTCACTGTGGGGAAAACCGCACAAAACAGAAACTCACCAACCTAACTATCTGGAAGCTTAGTTTAGTGTATGTACACTGTTACACACCAGAACTCTAGCCTCTTCCATAGCACACAGGTGGGACTGCATGCTGGTATCCTTTAAGAAATTGGACAGACAGAGAAGGAGAGAGGGGATGGGAGAAAGAAGAAAAGAGAGAGTCTCTGTGTGTTTGTATGGCTTTCTGGGTATCTATGTGCCCGTGTGTGTATTACAGACAGGTTTCATGGCAGTGATCAGCCCTCTATTGAAACAACTAAGGGAATCTCTTAAGATTTTAATCTCCCTTTAACATTCTGGATAGACTTGCACTCCTTGAATCCCACCCAGCACTTGAGAGGCAGAAGGAGGTAGATCTCAGAGTGTAAGGCCAGCCTGGTCTACAGAGTGAGTTCCAGGACAGCCAGGGCTACACAGAGAAATTCATTCTCAATCCCCACCCTGCCACCCCCAAATTAAAAAAAAAGTTCTGTCTAGAAATAGGAAATGATGTGTGGGATAGGTTTGGGTGTTACATGACCTGCACACAGGCAAAGGAGAAATCAGAGTTCACACAGGCTGTAACAGTTGCTGTCTGCTGAGGAGGTCTGCTGAGGAGCTGTGATGAAATAGCTGTCCTGGGGGAAGCTTTGAGACTGGGAGTCACATCTCGTCACCACCTTGCTTTAAAGCCCTCTGGTGAAGGAGTGAAGGTTTCTCTTGGTTTTATTTTTACTGTAGTAAAATTTTTTAAAACACGAAAATTACCATTATGACCATTTCTAAATGGTTAGCATGGTAGTTTTAAAAAACATATATATTTTAATGCAATTTCATACATATATACTTTGACATTATTCCCCTCCATTGTTTTGATAAAGAATTTCATCATGTAGCCCAGGCTAGCCCCAAATGTCTGTACCTTCTATCTCAGCCTCCTCAGCGCTGGAGTGTTAAGCATGCTGACATTGTACTGCAGCTGCTGGCCTTCCTCGTCCCACTTCCTTGTTCCTCTTCTCTTCCTCTCGTTCCTGCTCCCTGTCGCCAATCCTCTTCTCTGCTCCCCCACCCCAGCTCCTCCTTTCCCCAGAGACTGGCAACCTCTTGAGCTCCCTGGCTCCATGGATTTGAATCCCACCCAGGCTTTGTGTGAGGCTCCTTTCTTTCCCCAATCCTCTTCTCTGCTCCCCCACCCCAGCTCCTCCTTTCCCCAGAGACTGGCAACCTCTTGAGCTCCCTAGCTCCATGGATTTGGGGCCCCTGGAGACCTCCTGTCAATGGAGACATGTTATGTGACTTTTCGTGACTGGCTGGCTTGTGTCTCCTAGCACACGGCCCCCAAGGCTTCTGTCAGTTACCTTTCATTGCTGTGATAAAATACCAGGGCTAGAAGCAACTTGAGGGAGAACGTGTTTATTTTAATATATGGTCCCAAAGGGATATTGCCCTCATGACGAGGAAAGCATGGCATGGTGGCATTTTAACCAGGGAGAGAGAGGGAGGGAGGGAGTCAGAGAAGGAGAGAGACAGAGACAGAGACAGGGAAATACAGAGACAGAAACATAGAGAGATAGAGAAACACAGAGGGACAGTCACACAGAGAGACAGAAAAACAGACAGATAGACAGACAGACAGACAGACAGACAGACAGACAGAGTCACAGAGAGAGGCAGAGCAAGAACAGGCTCAGGAAGGACCACAAGGCTATAAAAGCCCACCCATCAGCAGAAGACTTGGACTCCTAAATGTTCCATAACTTCTCCAGACAGCACTACAAGTAGGGAAAAACATTTTTAAAGCCTATGGGGGCTTTAAACATTTTTTTAAATTACCACAAACCTCATCCACACGTTGCTCCAGGTATTAGAAGTACTTTCCATAGAGGCCCATTGTAGGGCACATTTTGTTTGTGCCCACTCCTGAGCCCCCAGAGCCCTGCAGGCTGGAGCCTGTCCCTTGTCCGGGTTCCCTCCACTGTCCTGGGCACTGTAGCCCAGGTGCACTGATTTTCCTCGTGCTTTAAAATTGCTTTTCCCATAGTAGAGCTCACATGAACCACTTTCTCTCTAGAATATTCTCCCACCAAATCTTTGTGTACATGACTCTCTCTTGCCCCTTCTGTCCTTGTATATGGGTTGAATTCTTCTGACTGGTCAGACTAGCCAACCACCATAGAGCATCCCTCAGTGCCTACTGTCCCAGGACTGTCCCTCCTGCTGGGACATTAGATGCTTCATTTACAAAACACCAGATGACCCAGGAATTGAGGTGGGCATTGAGAATAAAACCCAGAGGGTCAATGACTGCAGGAAACCCTGGCTTTGTGTGAGGCTCCTTTCTTTCCTTTGGGCTTCAGTATTCTCTTCTACAGAATCAGGGATGCACAGAAGGGTCCCTCAGCACTTCCCTCCTGCCCTGGCCTTTCCTGTATCCAGTAATGTGTATCAGCATAGTGATGTGGACTAGGGATAGGGAGAGGTGTGGGAAGTTGTAATGCGATTCATGTCTTTGGAGGAGTGTGTGCTGTGGTAGGAAAGTAGAACCACTCTCCTCTCTGGGTGTGCAGGTTGGGAGCAGAATGGTGATTGTTGCCGCGGGCTGTGTGCTGCTCATGATGGGCATGTTTGGGAAGATTGGCGCAGCGTTTGCCACCATCCCTACCCCCGTGATTGGTGGCATGTTCCTTGTCATGTTCGGGATCATCAGCGCCGTGGGGATCTCCAACCTGCAGGTGAGGCACCTCAGTGAACATCAGTGCTGCCCACCCTGGGAGGAGCCCTGGGGGTGGAGCTGCGTGGGGGAGGGACAGGAGAGGAGGAGAAGAGAAGAAGGGAAGATGATGAGAGGAGCACAAAGAGGGTTGGAGCCAAGGGAGAGGAGGGCGTGGTCCTAGGAGGCACACTGATTCCCCCCCACCCCCAATACAAGAAAGAAACAGACGACTGCACGCTAACCCTCAAAGCCAGCCTTATGCGCATGCGTAAAGGTGTCTAGGGCCGTAATGAATTCGGGCGTCTTTTCTCCCACAGTATGTAGACATGAATTCATCCAGGAACCTCTTCGTGTTTGGCTTCTCCATCTACTGTGGGCTCGCCATCCCCAACTGGGTGAACAAGAATCCTGAGAAGCTGCAGACAGGTGAGTGCTGTCTCCTCGGGCCTGTCACTGCTCTGAGTGTGAAGCAGGGTGGCCCTTGGTCCCCTGGAACCGAACCCTCACTTTTGTCGCATTCCAGGGATTCTCCAGCTGGATCAGGTCATCCAGGTGCTCCTGACCACAGGCATGTTTGTCGGTGGATTTCTGGGCTTCGTCTTGGACAACACCATCCCTGGTAAGGCTGCAGGTACCTCACAGCTGGGCTTGTGGACATCTGAGCAGTGTCAGGGCAGTTGGAGCTTCTGCCAGGCTGTTCACGGCACACCCTGGGGCTGGAGTCAGGATAAGGCCTGGCCTACTTTAGTCAGCTTGAGCTGCTGCAGAAAAACATGACAGAATACGGTGAGCCAAACGACAGCCTTCTCTCAGTCCCCCTGGCTGGAATGCTGAGGCAGGTTGGTTCTTCATAGGACCGTACTTGGCTTGCAGTGAGGGGTCCTCACATTGCCTTTGCTTTGGGCTGGCACATCCCTGCAGTCTCTCTGTTTCACAATCTCCCTTTGTGTGAAGGAGACAGGGCTGGGGTGGGATGTAGCACAGCCGGTGGAGGCTTGCCTACATGCACAGCTCTAGCTTCCAATGTATAAGCTACTTGCAGGGATGCCCACCTGGGATCCCAGTGCTGGGCAGGTGGAGGCAGGAGAAGGGAGAGTCCCAAGACATCTCCAGCTACATAGTGAGTTCCATGCAAGCCCAGGATACATAAGACTTTATCTCAAAAAACAAACAGACAGACAGACAGACTGGAGGCCTCTAACAACAGACTCCTTTTAACATCTTTACCTTCTTAAATATTATTGGCAAATACTGACACCCCCAGGATTAGGCTGTCATTCTACGACTTTTCAAGGGATAGAGTTCAGTCATGGCAAGGCCCTAAAGTGGATGATACACCAGACACAAAAGGAAAAAAAGATGACCTTGTGTCTTAGTTAGGGTTTTACTGCTGCGAGCAGACACCATGACCAAGGCAAGTCTTTTAAGGACAACATTTCATTGGGGCTGACTTGCAGGTTCAGAGGTTCAATCCATTATCATCAAGGTGGGAACATGGCAGCATCTAGGCAGGCATGGTGCAGGCAGAGCTGAGAGTTCTACATCTCCATCTGAAGGTTGCTAGTAGAGGACTGACTTCAAGACAGTTAGGATGAGGGTCTTAAACCCACACCCAACAGTGACACTCCTACTCCAACAGGGTCACACCTCCCAATAGTGCCACTTCCTGAGTCAAGCATATATAAACCATCACACCTTGGCTCTCTTAAACCTATAATATAATTGATTGATGGGAAAACCACACACATCATCCATCCATCCATCCATCCATTCAAACATCCTTAATTCTAACTATCTACTATGTATGTAACAAGTGCTACTCACTAGAATATAAAGAGAAGTGAGACATTTCTCTTCCTCCCAGAAACCCACAGGCTAAAAGAGGAAACAGACAAACAAGGGGTTGTTAATGAGGCCTGGGATGAGCTACTTGATGGTGCAGGGACTGGGAGGGACACTGATGGTGAAGAGTGTGGAAATCCCATCTCAGCTTCTGGACAGACATCCACACACACACCTTTCTTCTGTGTCCCTCCCCCAGGGCCTCTCCGAGAGACTTTTGTGGCTGCACCTGCTTCTTGCTTTCTGTTTGCCACATTATACTCTCCACCACACATAAAATGCACCTTCATTCCACAAACACACATGGACAGGTCTGCTCTTGGGAGCTGGGGAAAGCTCTGGGGTCCCATGTTTGAGCCTGAGCCTGGGTACCACATGAGTAGGGGCTCTGAGATTGCCTAATGAGCAGAGGGGATCTGTGGTTCTCGCCAAGGCTTGAAGGAGGAGTGGAAGAAAAAGCAGGGCATTGCTGGGCACTCGGGTACTGCCAGGCACCCAGGCCCCCCCCCATAGCACTTGTGACCCCAATCTAAACCCAGCCTTGACTTCTCACTGTTGACTTCTCAGGCAGCCTGGAGGAGAGAGGCCTTTTGGCATGGAGTAAAATCCAGGAGGATTCTGAGGAGTCTTCGAAGGTCTCAAAGGTCTACGGCCTTCCCTGGGGGATTGGCACCAAGTTCTGCACATCTTCATGTACCCGACTCCTCCCCTTCTGGCCCAGGCTAGACCACCACAGAGACGAGGTGGGAGTGAGCCAGCTCACTCTGTGTTCCCAGACCTCCTCTGGAAATCACCTGTGGAGTGCTGCAGAAACCAAGATGTGAATAGAATGCACATTCCATGCCTCCCCCCACCTTCTCATAGCCAAACTCTGGCCTGCAAAATGCAAAGATCTATGTTCACAAATAGTCACACAAGGGTCCTTCCCAGGACCTTCCACACCTGGATACCGTGGTGGCCACACAGTGTTGATGAAGAGCATAATCAGTATGGAGCTGGCCCCAGGGCATCCTTCTACTGTCTCCTGGCTCCAGAGTGGACAAGGGGTCTGGGATCTCCACAATTTCCCTCCACTGTTTCCCAGGGAGAATCAGGCTTAGGTCCTCAAATTTTGATAGGTTCTGAGTCAAGGGAAAGGACCTCTCCCAACCCCACTTTAGACAACAGGAACTCTTTTTGCTCGACCAAACCCACATTCAAAAGAAAGAAGCCTGCTCTTGGACAATGCTCAGCAATATTCTGGTGGATCAGGAGGAGGAGGCGTGCTGTGGAACAGGGGCGGGCTGTTTGGTGAAAGCTGACGAGGCCAGGCAGCCTTTAAGGCTAGCTGGGCGACTTGGCAAGATCCTGTCTCAAAATAAAAAGAAGTAAAAAGCAAGGTAGGGATGCTGGAGAGATGGCTCCATGGTTAAGAACACTGGTTCTTGCCGAGGATCCAGGTTCAATTCCCAGTACCCACATGGTGGCTCACAACCATCCCCAGCTGCAGTTCCGGGAGATCTGACACCCTCTTCTGACCTCTGTACCAGAAACATATGTGGTGCACAGATGTACATGTAAGCAAAACACTCATACACATAAAATAAATAAATCTTTTTTTTAAAAAAAAAGCAAACAAACTAGGGATGTAGCTCTGTGATCAAAAACTTTTGTAGCAGATGCATGGACCAGGTTCAAACCTCAACATGAGAAAACAAAAACAAAAAAGAAGCAACCAACACAGTTGTTTTGGTCCCCTTCCTCCAGAGACCTTGTGGCCTTCCAGCTCTTCCTGTAGCCTGTAGCTGATCCCTCATTTTTCACATGGAAAAGCAGTAAGGAACATCCCCTAACCCGCGACCCCCTCTAGCACCTGTCCAGCTTTAGGACACATGATCCGACCTAAGACTTCTGGGTAGAATTAAGATGACTCGTGCCCTGCTGTGCCCCATTCTTCCCACAATTCTGACACAGCTTCCGGCTGCTCTTCAGTCTCCACTCACCGAGGAGTCACGGGGCCTCAGAACCCTTTCCAGGAGGAGAGAACTCAAGCTCTACTGCCCCCACATGTCACCACACACCCCCACATCTGCCAGAGCAGGGGCTCAGGTTCCTAGGCAGCTGCATTCAGTCTGTCTGGGATGCCTTCAGAACCCTCCACTATTTCCGGGGGGGGGGGGGTGGGGGGATCAGGCTTAGGTCTTCAAATTTTGATAGGCTCTGAGTCATATGAGCCAGGGAAAAGACCCATCGCCTCTTCCAACCCCACTTTAGCCAACAGGAACTCTTTTTGCTTGACCAAACCCACTTTCAAAAGAAGGAAGGGCTGAAGTCTGCTGTGGGGTTGGGGAACATCTGGGTCCAGAGGCTGCTTCTTGTCTAATAGGACTTACCGCATCTTACCTAGTTCATCTATCTCTGCTTGGCAGTGGGTGGGAGGAACTGACTCCCATCAGAGCTTGGTGATGCCCAGACTGCGAACAAAATGAGCAGAAAGGGGGTGTGCACCCTTGTGAGTTAGACTAGGAGAAGGTGGAGAGGGCACCCCGCAAGCCACGTGGATTCAAACGCTGTCCATCCTGCTGTAAGGGAGGGCCTCATGGGCGCCAGCATGCCTCTGAGAGGAAGTGCTGTGGAGGGCTCGATGCTCTCCCTTCTCACTCCAGCTTTCCTCTCTCCTCCATTAAATTTCTAAGAGCCCCACTCTCTGAGTGACCCTGGGAAGGGGAAAGGTCACCAGGTGGGGAGGACTGGCCAGAGCATCTGGGAGTCCGGACACGGGAATTTCTTTTACCCCCAAGAGGTAAAAGAAATCTGGATTCTTATGGGCAGAGTGTGAGCTTGACGCTTCCGCTGCAGCCGATGGGGAAGGGACATGCGTTCATCTACAAATTCAGAAGCATGGGATGTGTGATCCAAACTATGTTACGAGGCAGTGGGTTTGAAAAGGCCATCCTTGAGGACTCTTCTTGACCCACACCCGGCGGCTTCTAGAACTGCCAGTGAGGCTCCTTTTGAGAGAAGAATAGACACCACCCCTGAAACAACTTAGAACTGTACCTCAAAATAACAATGGCTGGGGGCAGGAGGAAGGAAGGAGGATTACCATTTAAAACAGGGATTTCCAGGCTGGGTGTGGTGGTGCAGACCTTTAATCTCAGTGCAGAGGCAGACATCTCCATGACTTTGAGGTCTGTCTGGGCTACACGGCAGTTTCCAGGTCAGCCAAGGCTACATAGTGAGACCCTGTTTCAACAGCCACATGAATTTCCAGCTTCAAAGTGACCAGAGGGAGGGGTGGAGTGTATACAGCTAGAGCCCATGATGTGCCTTTTAGCCATGTGAGAAAATCTTAACTCAGACACAGAGTTGGATAGGGGCCAGCCTCCCTCCCTCCTTCATTGTTGTAGCTGCAGCTTGCCTGTTGCCCTCTTCTTTCTCACCAAAGCTAAAGGTGGTGGCCACAGGCCATGCAGGTGTGTAGCTCCATCATACTGTGACAGCAAGGGAAGCTTGGGTTGCTCACTGTTCTGAGCACAGCATCTATGGGCCCCGTGCGTTTGCTCTTGGTGCCCGGCTTGCGGATTTGTTTCTTTGTTTCCCCATGATGTCTGCCCTAACAAGGCTCGACCACCGTGCACCTGCTTCTACAGCTCTGGAAGCCAGGTGCCTGGAGTGGGTCTGACAAAGCTAGAATTCTAGGTGTGGCCACAGCTGCTTCCGCTGGCAGTTGCATCTTCCATCTTCTCAGCCCCCTTTTAAGGTCTCTTCCCTTATCTACAGAAAATCTAAGAATGACATTTAAGAGGAAACACCTTTCTGAGACTAATTTGATTCACCTAGTCACCTCCATCTCAAATTCTTAATGGTCTTGGGTTGGTCCTTTTCATCACAGCCCCCTTGGCTAAACTTCCTCACTGACTAGAACCATTCTTCATGACTTACAATGTCACTGGACAGGATGCAACTGAGTGTCCTTGGTCTGGGATCCACCATCTTCATAACCATGAACTTCATGTGGGGCCTAACTTACTTCCCAAGCCAACTCAAATCTACAGCCTTCTCCCACCCTGCCCCTCTTCCTCCCCAGGGAAGCAGCAGAAGAGGGCTTGTGCAAATGTCCCCATCTCTTCACTCCCCTCTTTCTGAACTTGTACCCTTAGGTGATTCCTTTGAAAGAACCCCAGGTTCTTCTAAGCTGGCCTCCTCCTCCCAGTCCAGAGCCCATTTTCCGATTCTGGCCCAAGGGTGTCCCTGCAACAAGGCTCCATCTTGTATCACTAAATTTTCTTTTAATATTTTATGCAACCACACATATCTCTGTTACTCGTATTATCATTTTAAAAGCCTGTTTACTGTAAGTGTGTGGCATGGTGGGCTTGAAGTAAGAGGGTCTGCCCCCTGTTCCCTGCTTTAATAATTTTGTTGCAAACCTAGGAACCAGGCTTAGCTGTTCAGAGGGAACCCAGGAAGCCTGTCCCGCCCTCACCCTCGAAGGGGAAGGGCTGTAGAAACAATGTTTTTGTACACAGTGTAAAGTTTACCCTCTTGTTATCCAAATGTTCACTTCTCTGGCTTCACATACACAGCATTGTAATGCTTATACCAACAATCCCCTGCCTCAAGTTTGTGTAAACAGTCCTGACCATTTATTCTCTGCCTTGTCAATAAATGCTGATCAACCAATGGCTGGGCAGAACAAGAATAGGGCAGATGTCCACCAGCCAAAGGGAAAGAGGGGGAGGGAGAGGGGGAGAGGGGGGAGGGGAAGGAAGGGAAGGGGAGGGGGAGGGAGATTTTTTTTTAATGAATCCCAAAGTCAGCAATTTAAGTAGCAATTTTCATTTGTGTCTATTTGAGACAGAGTCTCTCTATTTTGTGGCTCTGGCTGTCCTAGAACTCTATTTAGACCAGGCTGGCCTTGAAATCACTGATCCACCTGCCTCTGCCTCCCAAGCGCTGGGATTGAAGGAGTCTGCCACCAGGCCTGGCAAACACAAACTTTTAAATTCAAATATTCTAATCCCCCACAATCCAAAGACATACTAATTTGTACCTTACAGGTTGAGGAGTGGCAACAGGAAAATATTAAAAGTACTTGTTTTCTGTCATTAAACAATTATATTTCTGTAAGCAGAAAATTTTGTATGCACGTATAAACTGTGCAATTCCTAGTTTAACGGTCTCAAGCCTTCAGGGAAGGAAGCCATTTTGTCAGTGCTTGGTGATGTCACCTGGTGTGATGGCGTGTGTGCAGTGTACATCTAGTGTGCACAGAAGCAAACGACAGTGATGCCACGTGATGCAATATGATCGGACACCGCCAGAAGCACCCCGGCTCCCGTGTGAATGCTCTGACTTCAGATTCACTCCAGTCTGTCAGTCAAGTACACCAGAGAGTCAGAACTGATTGCATGTAGATATCGGTATCCAGACAAGTGGAGAGAGATTTACTTTACCCAGTTGGTCCACGCTGTCATGGAGGTATAAATCCAACATTCACTGTTGGGGCTGCATAGAGGAAGAACTGCTATGCAGATTCTCCTGTATTATCCAAAATAAATTCAAGACTACCCAGTACCTTCCCCCTTCAAAAGGACTTCCCAAACTGTACTAGCAGGCAAAGTGCAGAGCCAGATAAAGAAGCCGGCTGACCAAACAAATGTAAAAACATAGTTTTAAAAGTCAAAATTGCTAAGCTTCCAAAACAAGATTAACAATTCCACTTCCCCGCCTCACACTAAAAACCTCAAGGACAGACAAAATGAGAGTCACCCTATACAAACCAACCAATGTCTAAAAAGGTTATTGGCTACACCAATTAAAATAAGCCAAACTACCCTGGTGCCTATATCCGGCCCTTACAAAGGTATAAAAAGTGTGTTCTTTCTTTGTTCTGGGCCTCTCCTCCGGCCTGCGTGCTGAGAGGGGAGTCCCTAACATGTTGGATAAGTAAATCCTCATGTGTTTTGCAACGATGGCGGTCTCTGTGGTCTTTGTGTGACTGAGGGTCTTTTGACAAGCTACAACACTCCTTCCTTTGAGGAACCCAGCATTTTGTAATTAAGGCCTTTAACTGGATGAGTGACGGAGCATGATGGGCTATACTCAAAGTTTACTGATTTAAATGGCAGCACAGGGAGATAGAGCGATGGCCCAGCGGTTAAGCGCACTGACTGCTCTTCCAGAGGTCCTGAGTTCAATTCCCAGCAACCACCTGGTGGCTCACAACCACTGATGTGACCTGAGGCCCTTTCCTAGTGTGTCTGAAGACAGCTACAGTGTACTTATATCCATAAAATAAATAAATAAATCTTTATATGGCAGTACAAATGGCATTGTACTGCCCCCTCCCCCATGGCTCTGATGTCATACAAAAAAAAAATACATTCACAGAAACATCTAGAATGATGTATGACCAAATGTAGGGTACTATAGTCTAGTCAAGTTGACACAAAATTCTCTCTCGTGTCTAGTGTGGAAGCCCAAGGATAGCCATATGCTCTGCCCAGGAACGGCACCCAGAAGTGCACACCACACTGACTGCTTTGCAGCACCCAGTCGTCTGAGGGAAGCAGCAGGTGTGCTGGGTTCCGTTCTGTGGCCCTGAAGCATAGGATTGAGCTGAGCACTGTTCCTGAGTATATAAGCCCTGAGTAACTGGGCTTCAGATCTCTGGAAAAGCCACCACAGCAGCATCAAAGCCACCACAGCAACATCCTGAGTCCAGGACATGCTGAGAGGACTCGATATTGCACTACTCACAGGGCAGATCTCGCCTATCGTCTTCTTGAAAACCTCATAGCCTAGGCCTTGGCTACCCGTGGTATCTCACCCTCCTCCACCGAGCAGGGACATAGTGGATGTGTGTCCTGCAGCAGACTCGTCCCTTGTATTCAACAAGCCCCCAAAACCATTGCAAGGACACCAAAAAAATCATTGCTCTTAAAACTTTATAGTAACAGAAACTAAGAACATAGAGAAGGCTTTCGGAAGCAGCCTTTCTCAATGAGTCTTGAAAGACAAGGCAATATAACTCTAGCTACTGGTATTCAAACTTGAACCCGCCCCTCCCCCATTTAATCTCCTCCTTCTCGGCGGCCCTCCTGCTTTACAGATCGTCAAAGGTCTCCAGGCACTTCAGCAACATCACATCATCATCGACTGGGGGATCTGGTTCCTGCAGACCAGGAAACAAGAGGCTAAGAATTAGGGGCAGCGGGTTTCCAGGCAGGTCAGAAGGTCCCAGCATCCCAGGTGGGCTTCACACTCCAGCTTGGCCTGCAGCTTCAGGCCAGGCAGGAGTCGTGGGGATTTCCATTTCAGTTCCATACAACCTTCTCTGACTTTCAGGAAGGGCAGCAAAGAATTGGCTGGAGTTTCTATGCATCCATAAGAGACGGAAAATCTTAAGGCTTTGTCTAAATGCCCATCTACATACCATGACTGTGTGCAGAGACAGACACTGTCCCTGAGAGGAATTGAAAGTGGTGTCAGCAGGGAGAAATGAGAAACCAGTGAGAAAGGGGTCAAAGGACACCTCTGCCCGTGGAAATGGCGCCCTCACTGAAAAATTGTTTGCCACTACTATGTTACTATTTTAAACAAACAGCTTTATCTTGCTAGGTTAACTGAGAAAACCCGTGGTGGTGCATCTGAAAGGGCCTGTCCCCTGGTGGTGCAGTCTCAGCACCCCACCCCCACCCCCATGAGAGTTCAGAAATGGCCTCCTAACCAGGATCCTATGACTTACGTCACCACCAGCTACAGTGAGAGCTTTCAGAGAGAAGTTAGCCTTCAAAAGCTGACCAGAAATACCACTAAAGATGCACAGAAGACCAAATAGCTCACACAATGTTTATGAGTGCCTGCTAGGAGCCTGCCCCTCGGGATCTGACCTTGCTACAAAGAGCTCCTGTGCAGATCTGTCCTGGGGGAAATCCCCCTGCCTCTTTCTTCAGTTTCCCCGGTATCCTCCATTGTACAGAAGGTGCTAGACTAAAGCTGAACAACTGTGAAGCAAACCAGAGAGCCTGAAAGCTCTCTGAGGTGGGCAGAGTCAGGGCTGGCCAGAGTGCCCTCCCCACTAACGGTGTTGGTAGAGATTTTTGCTGTCCCCACTCTGTCTTACCTGGTTTAATGGAGTGTTAACACAGCCAAGGCTTTTGAAAAACTCAATGATCTGTATGTAGAGCTGAAATTTCTCCTCTGGATTTTCTGAGTTGCAGGTGGCAAACATAGAGCTGACAAAAGAAATAGAAACCATTTAGAACCTGACCCCTCACTTGGGCTTGCTACCACCCACACCCTAAACACCAGCTCACTGTGCAAACTTTGAGCACCCAGCTGAATTGTCAAGTAGCCCGGGGCTGTTCCTGGGAAGTGTGTACCACCTCACTGCAATGCCATATCTGGAAGAAGTGACTATGGCAAGCCTGTCTCTTGTGTCTTGATGTAATATTCTAAGCCGAGACCTCCTGAGTGAAGAGATGGGAGGCCCCTCTTACGCTCGGTCTTCTGCAGCAGGGCCCGTGGTTTGGGGCCATCTGAGGCAGCTCAGGGTGTCCATACACAGTGTGGGTTCAGTCAGTCCCCACTCAGTGCTCTTCCCATGGCACTCAGGTTAGAGCAAATGGTAGTTGTATTTTGTAGGTGGGCCTCTTCCTCTCTATCTTTATGGGCATCCCTGTGCAGCTAGTGCCTTGTAGTCCAGAGGCTGAGTATCATAAGGTAGCCCAGGAATCCTTTTATACAGAAGGCAGGAAGATAAAGATAAATCTTTAATAGGTTTCTCCTTGTCTTTTCAGCAGAATGAGGAGTTCCTAGCACTGTCTCACAAATGTACTCTGACAGCTTCTCGATAACGTTGTTCTTACAAGCTAAACCCAGTGCAGAAGTAGGAATGTGAGGTTCTAGCCATTTGCTGCAATATCATCCCTCACACATAGGTGGGAAGGGCTCCCACTGCATTGTTTCCAGGCAATCCCCAACGTGGAGTGGCAGAACTAGGGTGGTGTTCAGGCAGCTTGAAGTTCTGCTTGAAGCCACCCAGGTCGCAGCTTCCTGGACTACCACTGAGAGGACCCTTCGCTCTGATGACAAGGACCTGGAAGTCCTTCAGTCCCACGGCAAAAACCTTACATGTCAGGCATATGTCAGCCAAGACCACAGCCTCTCAAAAAACACCTGGAGAGCTTCAGTTCTGGACGGTCTCATTCTGGGAAAGTCCCCCTTGATGCTTCTTGCTTTAAATCTTTTCAGGTCCCGGGGCTGGAGAGGTAGCTCGGGGCTTAAGAGCGCTTCCAGAGGTCTTGAGTTCATTTTCCCACAACTGCACGGTGGCTCTTAACCATCTATAATGTGATCTCATGCCCTCTTCTGGCATACAAGTGTACATGCAGACGGAGCACTCATCCATAAAATAAGTAAATAAATCTTCCTAAAAAGTCTTTCTAGATCCCACTTCACGTCTTGCCACTGTGGTGCAGACAGCCATCCTTTGCTTTTTCTGCCCCTGTCAGTGCCCCACTTTGCACACCCTTCAACTCAAAGCATATCCCTGTGTTGGTTCTGTGCGCCCACCAGATTGGCTGCTACTGCCTGCCTTATGGACCAAAGCTCAGTGGTTCCCCCACAAGACTTATATTCATATAAATTTAAATGATGGAAGATGTAGCTAACCCCCAGAATGATAGAAGGGTATCAGGACTCTTATAAAAGATGCCCTATAGAAGCCTGGTTACAGAGAAGGTGCTATCTACAGGGAACTGGTGTCTCCCAGACTTTGTCTCTGCCTTGACCTTGAATGTCCAATCTCCAGAACCTTGGGCAATAAGCGTCTGTTGTTTCTCAGTTGTGTTGTGTAGGATGGGTCAGTAGTAGGTCTGTGACTGCCCCGAGCAGGCATGAGTAGGACCAAGGCACACTGGGGAAACTAGGCAAGTAAGAGACTTGTTCTTAGAACCCTGAGCATATAACTGGGTATGCTCCAGCGCTGGGCCAGGAAGGATGAATTTCCTCCTGTGGGGTTATGTGTGCATCTGGGGTTATGTGTGCATCTGGGGTTATGTGTGCATCTGGGGTTATGTGTGCATCTGGGGTTATGTGTGCATCTGGGGTTATGTGTGCATCTGGGGTTATGTGTGCATCTGGGGTTATGTGTGCATCTGGGGTTATGTGTGCATCTGGGGTTATGTGTGCATCTGGGGTTATGTGTGCATCTGGGGTTATGTGTGCATCTGGGGTTATGTGTGCATCTGGGGTTATGTGTGCATCTGGGGTTATGTGTGCATCTGGGGTTATGTGTGCATCTGGGGTTATGTGTGCATCTGGGGTTATGTGTGCATCTGGGGTTATGTGTACATCTGGGGTTATGTGTGTATCTGGGGTTATGTGTGCATCTTGGATTATGTGTGTATCTGGGGTTATGTGTGCATCTGGGGTTATGTATGTATCTGGGGTTATGTATGTATCTGGGGTTATGTGTGCATCTGGGGTAATGTGTGTATCTGTGGGATGCAGAAGAGTAACTGCAAACACCCCAGGAATGAGGCACTTGTACACACTCACTCACATGCACAGTCACATTCATCCTAACACAGCCTTCTCACACCTATACACACACTCACACAACTTCACATATGGACACATGTATACCACACCCTCACCCAGATGTAATCTCACACCCGCAAACATACGTACACACTTCCCTATGCCACCTTCCTTACCTGATGTTAGACACATGCTGGGCCTCGCTCTTGTCCAGGAAACTTGCCACGTCAAAAGCATCTTCAAAAAGGATCTGAAAGAAAGGACATCATTACCTGTGTCAGAGCTAACACTGCAGTCAGCTGCATGCCCAGGGCTACTGCGCCAAGGGAGGCAAACAGGCTCTCTCGTAGCATCCTGGACATCTGAAGGGCACACATGTCACATCCAGCACCAAACTCATGGTCTCTGATCAGTGATCGTCCCAGGGACTTACTAAAAGGAAGAGAAAGAGCTGGGGACTGCTATCCCCACCCCTAAAAAAGCTAAGCCTCAATTTACATCCAGAAAAGGGCAATCCAAAGCTCTCCAGGTGGAGTTATAGTCAAGTCTACAACCCACAAGCACATCTCATCCCGAAGAGCTGCATCAAGGTGAGGCTGAGGAGGGCTGGCTCCCAGTGCCTGTTCATTCACTGGCAAGGCCAGCAAAGAGCTTTTTTCAAACTCTCTTTTATAAAACAAGTCACAACCGCCACAGTCAAACGTCTGTCCATTCCAAAACTCTTTAACTTGGGCTTCAGGTATTGGAGAGATGGCTCAGCAGCTAAGAGCGCATAGGACTCTTGGGAAAGACCCAAGTTCGGTTCCTTGAACCTACATTGGTCAGTTCACAACTACTTCTAGTTCCAGTTCTAGGGGATCTGGTGTCCTTTGGCCTCTGTAGGCACCTGTACTCATGTGTGTGTGTGTATGTATGTATGTATGTATGAATATGAGTGAATTAAACTCAAATATGTTGATAGTATTAACAGTTGTCTGCTTCATAAAAGAACTTTGTGAACACCGTGGGAGTTCTGAACCAGGAATAAGTAAGTTAAGAACCACTGAGTAACTCTCCGGCCTGAGAGACGCATGGCCGACACAGTGACCTACTTCTCTGCAGGCATTTCCTTCATCGTGTTGTAAGATAAGAATTACAAAAAGAAGAAGAATTACAATGATCAATAGTATGAGAATACATTCGTTGTTTAGATAGTTTTGAACCTGCTTTCTTCTGAGTTGTATTCAAAGAAAACTGATTTGTACTTCAGATTGGGAGGCCACTCATTCTCCTCACACACACAAAGCCCTCTCAGGAGTCACCTGCTGAGGGACACTGAGGAAGTCAAGGCGAAGGGCCATCTCACAGGGTCTGCTCAAGGCAAAGGGCCATCCCAACGGGGGCTGCTCACCTCTTCTGGGGTGGACTCCAGCGAGCAGCTTGCTCCCTGGCTGTCCACACCGCTGTCCTTCATGCTGCCCTCCACCCCGGCCAGCTCTAGACAGGCCTCGGTGAGGTCTACGAAGGCGCTGTGCTGCTGTTCCCACACCTGCAGGAGTCTGGCCTTTTTCTCCTCAGAGAGAGTCTGCCACAGGTGGGAGATGGCGGCAGAGACAATAGGGAGTGTCACTTCATGTGCAGAGATGATGCTGTTCATGGTCAGGAGGTCCATGGTCTGCTTGTAAAAGTTGAGATACCTGAAACAGACATGGTCTGTCCCTCAGACACGCAGTCAGACGCTTATGATCAGGCCACAGCTCACTGCCTTGGCCACCGTCCCTTGGTTTATCAACAACATAGTTTTGTGTCTGCCTTCCCCTGGCCTTATAGATGCAGCAGTCATCTTGAGGGCCATGGGGGACATGGATTTGTGCCTCTCTCATTTCTTCTGCTCCCAAAGCTCCTTGCCTTGTACAAGGCACGGCTGCTCTAGCCCTCCTCACCATGGCTGCTCTAGCTCTCCTCACCATGGGTATATTCTGAGACTATAAAATATCAGGCCTGCTACAGTCCTGCTTTAATTTCAGGCTTGAAAGATTCAGTTCCGTATGGAGTGATCCTCCGTGCCTCTGGAAGCCAATATGGCTGCTAGAGGGTCTTAAGTCTGTGGAGGAGTAATTAGAAGTTTGAGCAAGCCAGGCACTCTCTTTATATAAGAGCAGTTGTGGCCCAGATCTCAATTTCCAAAAGTAGATTTCTGAGATGAGTGTGTGGTCGAAGGAGTATGAAAAACAACTCCCAGCAACTGCTCTTTGGAACCTGGGTTGAATCATGCCTGCTTGGAGGCTGCCATCCACGCCAGCTGGAGTGTCTGTCCCCTTGCTCATAGAATCCCCCTGCGTGCACAAAGCATCCCACCCAGTTGTTCTTACCGTTCAAATTCCATGAGGTCCGGCAACAGAGTGGAGGAGGAGTGGGAGAGATTGACTTTTTTCTCCTCCTCTTCCTCTTCTTCCTCTTCCTGGTACTCCTCTCCCTCTCTCTCTTCACCGTTTTCTTCTTCTTCTTCTCCTTCTTCGTCTCCTTCTCCTCCTCCTCCTCTTCCTTCTTCTTCTCCTTCTTCTTCTCCTTCTTCTTCAGCATCCGGTCCAACAGCCTCAGAGGGGAACCACTCAGGGGGGCTGTCCTGAAGAAAGCTGTTTAGGAATACACTGGGGGGGGGATACAGAATCAAGAGGGTGCTTGGCAAATCTCACCAGTGAGTGCACACACTGAAATTCATAATACAATTTTACTAGCTGTGTAATGCAAATATATAGATAATAGCCAAGTGGCTCTGACAAATACAAGATTGCTCGTGCATTGTTTGAAAGTCAGTCAATTTACCATACCTACAGGTTATAGAAGAAAAAGCATGTGCTTATCTCATTTGATTTCTCTGTGAACAAGAAAGTGATAAAGTCTGTATGAAGGGAGACTGGAGGCGGTTTCTTCTTGACACATTTTTTTTTAACATCTTCACATGGTGTAACTTGATTTTTAACAAAAATTTCCACTAGGCTATAATATAGTTAATATTTAATATATTTTTAATTTAGTTAATCTTAAGTATTAATATATATTTAATATATTCAAAAATTATTTCACAAAGGCTATAATACATATTTGTTACTTAAAAGTTTGGAAAACAGGGCTGGAGAGGTGGCTCTGTGTTTAAGAGAGCACTGGCTGCTCTTCCAAGAGGACCTAAGTTCAATTCTCGGCACCTACATAGCTCTTCATAACCATCTATAACTCCAGTCCTGGAGATCCAGCATCCAGTCTCCAAGTCTACTACAGGTACATGCAGGCAAAAACACCCATCCATATAAAATAAAAATGAATAACTTTAAGCATTTAACTTAAGAAATAAAATAAAATTCTGGAAGCCAGAGGAAAAACGTACAGAGAACAAAATAAATGTTCTAAGCATTCACACCAAAAAGAAAAAAAAAAAAAAACCTGACCAATACCATAATGTCACAGATTTTGGTGGGCTATAACAGCCAATCGATCACAGCCCTCTCTGGTGTGGGGGAAGACATGACTTGCATTCTGGGTCTCATCAGAGGCCCACCTGGATCTATATCATGCCATTAGAGACTGACATGCCATGGGTCCAGTGGAGACAACAAGGGCTTGACGGTTGCCCCTCAAGTACAAGATGTGGTCTGGGGCCTGCAGGTTCCATGCATGAGAAAGGGGCATTATGTCATCTTCTGACCACAACACAGGCAGAGAATATACCCACACATCACGCAAAACACCAGCAGTGAAAAACGTAAATGTAGACTTGACTTCACTTACAGTTTACATGTGAACTTCCCCTTACCCCCAAAAGTCTCATGTGTGAGGGCTTTGTTCTGTTGGTGGTACTATTGTGGAACACCCTGGACACATAAGATTGTAAATCCTAGCTAGAGGACATAGGTCACTGGGGTGGGGCTTTGTCCCTGACCCCTTCTTATCCCTCTCTTTGCTCCCTGTCTTCTGTGAGCTGAAGAGCCCCCCTCTTCCACATTTCTGCTGCCATGATATCCTGCTCAAGCCCATGGAGCTAAGCAACTATGGACTGAACTCTGCAACTGTGAGCAAAACCAGTGCTCCCTCCTTTGTGGGGTCTCTCGGGTGCCTGGGTCACAGTGGTGAAGAAAGTGACTAACAGTGGGGCAAACATAGAAAGACATTTCCCAAACCAGTCTCTCTGTTCAAGCTTGACTATGATGTCAGCATAGTCTTCCACATAATACATCTATATGTATATATACATATACACACACATATGTATACAAGCATAACACGCACGCGCACACACTTGCCAAGATATATGGGTAAACGCTCTCTAAAGTAGTGTGAAAAACATAAAGTTATCAGATGGGTGGACATCCATCAGAGTTAACGTGAATTTTCAGAGAGGTGAGATGATACACAGTCCCACATTTTTTCTAAATTCTGTAATAAGCACGCATCATTTAGGAAGACTACCCAAGGCAGGCCATGAGGATGAAGGAAGGTTAAGGCTGTAAGGAATGGGACAGCTGTAAGTAGTGAGAGCAACCCCGATGGCCTTGCTCACTGGAAGCTGCTGTCACACAGCACTGAAGGCTCCCGGCTCCAGTATCTGCCAGGTCTCACCTGTCATTCTCAGAGTACATTCTGGCATATTCTTCCTTGACCTCCTCTAAGCTGTTGGGATTCCCATCTTGCAGGTTGAAGGATGCTATTGGGGACAGGAGAGCAAGAGTCATAAAGAGAGGGAAAAAAACCCAAAAAACAATAGACCTTTGGGTCTCTCCTGCCTGTCTAGTCCAGGGATCCCAGAAGGAGGGGAGTGGAGGCACAGAAAACCCAGACCCTCCCAGCTTTAGAGCGTGCAGAGCCATTTCCCACGTCTCCTCCAAGGCATGAGGGGAGACTCAGGTCAAATACTAGTCGACTTCCTCTCTGGGCCCTAAAGCTGAGGTCCGATGCCTTTAGCTGTGTCCCATTAGGGAACCCATTGAACCCACAGAGTCTGGGGACCCTTGCCCATGCTGCCAGGGTGCAAATTCTCTGGGGTGGGGTCCAGCTATGGCTAAAGCACAGGGCCAGACACACGGTAGGTTCCTAACACGCATCTCTGCCTTCCCTGGAAAGCCAGAGGCAGCCGTCTCTAGGGAGGGGTCTCTTGCCTTTGAGCTTCAGCAACTTATCCAGGCTTTCTTCCTGTTCCTGAATATGAATCTTTGTCCTATTCAGTACCTGCCACTGAGGACACAGACAGACATTGTTGAAAAGACAGCCTTTCACTGCTGGAACCCTTTTCTCTATGGGCCCAGGAAACCCTTGTCACACTGAGGCCATACTCCCTGCCCCCGACCCCCCACAAGTCCCATCCTTGGCCTTGTCTGTGGAATGGATAGGAAGTTGGTCCCAGTGCACAGAAGGTATGGGGACATGTTTGCATTCTATAAATGGATGCTCACTGAAATACCAAAGTGGGAATAAGATGTGTTGAGAAAACGACCCCAGTGGCAGCAGCTGTAGGGTCACAGATGTGTGCACAGGCTGCTTGCAGGTGGGGCACTATGACACGGGGGATCAGCAGACTGAATGTCAACCCCAGGTTTGTACAAAGGCCCACTAGACTTCTGCTCACGCTGTGACCATGTGCAACTCAGTATCTTTTTCTCAAAATGTTTATTTTCTGAATTCATAGACTCTGTGTAGCTAGGTATATAGCTCGATATGTAGCTAGCTACAGGCATATGCCTATAATCCCAGAACACAGTAGGTAGAGGCAGAAGGATATCCGGAGTTCAATGTCAGTTGCAAATTGAGTTCAAGGTCAACCTTGAGATACATGAGACCCTGTTTAAGACAAAAAAGAAGAAAATAATTAAAATATTTTATGTGATCTAAACATATTTAAAAATAGCAAATGTGCTGTGGATTTGAATTCGGAATTTCCTGCCATCACTACAAGCCAAGGGATGGCAGGGATGGGTGGAAGATGCCAGAAGCCAGCAAAGGTGTGAAATTTTCTCTTCTGAGCCCTGTTTCTCAGTAGAGACCCCACTTTTCACCCCACAATCCCAAACTTGGCTTTCCTTCGCTACTCACCAGCCCCTCACCTTTCCAAGGGCAGGTAGGGGGTCTGTGGGGGGGGGGGTCCTGCAGCTGGAAACAGTACAGGTATCAGTTGGAGCCCTGTACCAAGTGGCCAGGAGCTACCCTTCTCAAATTTCCACAGAAGCCTAGGCCTACTCAGGAGCTCTTCTAAGGTGTCTTCCTACCTCACCCCAAACTGGGAATCCTCTGGCAATTCTAGTCACAGAAAACGAAACGGCTCTGATTGTTGCTTTGCTGAAGGCACCATCCCTGGAAGGAAACCAACCAACTGGGAACGGGTTCCTGGGTATGAAGAGCTCAGGCAGGGAGATGTGAAAAGAGTCAGGCTTGGAGTGGGAACTTTTTGGCCTTGCCTTCTACCAGAGGGCAAGTGTCTCCCCTCCCCTCTCCTCTCTGCCTTCCTCTCCTCCTCCAGCCTCTGTTAAGACATGAGGAAATACAGGGACTCTCCACTGTGCCTGCCTGTAATGCTCTCATCATTATTAACTTGATTTCTTCTACCAACACCCCACTTACCAGGCCTTTCTCCAGTCTCTGGACAATAATTAATTAATTAATGTATTGTTAATTAGCAGCTAAAAAAGATAACCGAGAAGAGAAAGAGCTGTGTGGTACACACCTGTCATCTGATGGACCAACCTGACTCCATTTTAAGCCATTTTGTTATAAGGTCAGAACATGTTCATTTCTACTTCCTGAAAAATTCAACTTGACTGTGCTTTAACCTGTTTCTGAAATTGGACATCTTCCCTGCCCCGTGGAGTTGAACTCACACCTTGATTATACTCTGATAAGATGCTCTGCCAAATTTTAAAATGTTCGGCCAAGTTCCTATGTAACCAAAGTTCTTCTGGAAATCCCCCAACCCTTGAAACCTCCCTAGTCTGGATTGTATAAACCTACCCTCCCTCTCCTGTGTTCAATGCTGTATTTCCAAATCTCACTTTTGGGGGAGATAGCCCTAACAGATAGAAAATAAAACTTGTTTAATTTGACCAAAGAATCTGGGGTGATGGTCTTTACTTTTTTTGGTGTGATTAACATCATCCTAGCACCCAGGGAGGCAAAGGCAGGAGGGTGTGATTTCAAGGAGGGTCTATTCTCTGGAAAGTTCTAGGTCAGCCTGGGCTACATGAAGACTGCCTCAAACATCAGCATCAACAAGAAACAAAAAGGGTAGGAAAAGACAAATGTGTGCCTCGAGATACAGGCATACTGAGCCTGCATATGAGTGCCAAGTGTGTATTCACTTCTAGTATTTGTATTGTACGTATGTATATGGTGTGTGTGTGTGTGTGTGTGTATGTGTGTGTAGATAGATATACAGGTTCCCAGAGCATCCATTGGAGATGACTCTTGCCCACCAAGTAACCACATGATCTCCCTCCAGCCCATAGTTTCCCCTCTCAGGTCAGGCTGCTGGGATGCTGGCAGAGAAGCCAGGCTTTGACAGTTTGCCTATGGGCATCAGGGCTGGCAGCTCTAGGCCAGTCCTTACTTTACAGTCCTATCATATGGAGACACGTTTCACTATCCCCAAGTCCCTGTACCTTTGAGGCTGTGATATCAGACTGGGAGAAAACTGCCTTCCTTAGGTTGTTGAAGAGCCCTACCAGGGTGGCTCGATGGCGGGCCTGGGACAGGCGTCTGCGGACCACCCGGGGCTCAAGCTTCTGCAGCTGCGCCACTGGCTGGGGTGCCCCATCATCACTGGGTTGGTTGCCTTCTCCAGGGGTGGCCATTATAATCTACAACATAATATACCCCCCTTTAGCCTTGCATAATAGAGATACAACGTTGAGGAAGGCAGACAGAGCAGACAGAAAGGACATAGCTCGCAAGGCAGTGAATATAACCAAGACCCACAATAAGCCACAAGTAACCCCAAATCTCCTACGGGAGCTTGGCTCCTAAAATTACAAACCATTTACAGTGGATTTCCAGTTGTCCGGTGAGTCATGAAAGACTATACCCAAACCCTCTTGACTTGTACGGAATCTGAAGCTTTCCCAATGCCCATGGCCAAGAAAACTGCTTGGCTGGTGGGAGCCCTGGAGAAATGTGCAGTTCTTGTCTCCACCACAGGAGGGAGACTGTCTCCTAACTTGCTCTCACTGTGGTTGTCAGTCTTCACTGCCCAGCTTAAGGAGTGAGACTGGCAACAGAGCAACCCCACGGGCTACCTGGCATTGTGGCCTTGATCTCCTCCATCAGCCTTAGGTTCTCCCAGGTCAGGAGCTAAGTAGGAAGCCAGGAGACTCTGCCCCTGGGAGGAGGGTAAAGGCTGGCAGATAGCAAAGGACAGCTGAGTGATTTTCAGTGGCCTTCTGCAAGCTGCCCCCTTGTCATCACCAGCAAAGACTTTCTGCAACTTCCCAAAGATCGTCTCTCCTAATTATTATTATTATTGACCTGGATTTGCTGTTGTCCCTTACAGGGGCCTAGGTCTATCTTTTTCTGACCAAACTTTTAAGGGCCTGCTTTGGAACTCCCTATATAGATCTAGCTGGTCTTGAACTCATCCATCCCTGCTATTGGATTGCTGAAACTAAAGGCATATACCAGAACATAAGGCCAGGCCGAATGTTTTTATTTAGCATTATTAATTTGTGTTGGGGGGGGGGAGTGCGCATGCGTGAAGGTCAGGGGATAGCCATATAGAACGAGTTCTCTCCTTTCACCTTTTCAGGATTCCAGGGAAGAGCTCAGATTGTAAAGCTTGCATGGTGAGCGCATCTTGCTCTTTGAGCTTCCCAGACTGAACAGTAATGCACTTGGGTCCAGGTCAATAGTAGCTGTGATTGTGTGGAGAGACCCTGCCCTGGAAAAATACCTCCGAAATCTCCTCGGGATGGGAAAAGGGAAGGCAGGACTGAAGTTAGTGCTGTGCTAAGAATGGGTGACCTAGCATACAGTGAGTGGGGGACCTACTACAGTGTAAACTTAAGGTCAATAAGTGGTTGTGTATGTGTAGGGCAGGTTCTTATCACACAGCCGAAGACAGCCATGAACTCAAGATGTTCTTGCCAAACCGTCCTGAATCCTGGCATTACAAGTGTGTGTCTGTGCCCACCAACTAAGAAGTGAAGTTTAAAAAACAAAACAAAACTGTTTTAGGGGAGGGAGAGTAGGCTCAGTAGTTAAGAGTGCTTGCTGCTCTTGCTAAGGACCCAAGTTCAAGTCCCAGCATTCTCATTAGGCAGCTTATAACCTCCTCTAACTCCAGCTCCAGGGGGCATCCAAAGCTCTTGGTTCTAGGGGCACTAGTGGGCACATATTTTCACGTACTGCCCCCCCCTCTACAAACGCATATATTCTTTTAGAAAATTTTAGCTAGGGGTGTATCTTGATGATAGAGCACTTCCTGGCTGTGCCTAAAGTGTCACAACAGAACAAACCCTTTTCTTTAAAAACCCTCATAGATTAAGATGTATGAAGAAATCTCCCCTCAGCAGCTCAAGGAGTCAGGTCTATAGAGAGTCTGCATAGCCTGGGACTCCAACACTAGGAAAAGCACATCAGCTTGCAACACTTTTAAAAACTCCAGAAAGTTCTGAAGATATGCTTCCGCTAGCGCCCACCCCAGGCCCATGAGTCTGCTGAGTAGCCCAGGCTGACCCGGAACTCTCCTTACTCAGCTTCCAGAGAGCCGGGATTTTCGGCACGCAAGCCCATCCCTTGCATGGTTCTCTAACGGGAGAAATGTTCCCTCTTCTGCCCACTGACCCCCATGCTGCAGCCTCCTGTCACTTTTGTCACCTAGAACATCACATATCTGTCCTCAGCCCTGGTTTCTACCCATCTAGAGCTGGCTTGTTCTCTGTTTCTTTTGCTTTGCTTCGGCTGGCCTCAAATTCAGATCTGCCCACGAGACCCTTGGTGAGGCTCCATCTCCCAGGCGTTGCTGGCATCCTTCCAATCATGTGGCAAAATGCAGGCACCTGCAGGTAGATGTGGCTCTGGCCAACACCCCTGTCTGCACTGCCTTTTCAAATTGAAACAAAGAATCACATTGACTGCCCTGCTAAGACAAAGATCCCAGGTTAGAAGGAACAGCAGCAGTGATTAATGAAGGCAAGAGCAATGAGGCTTAAGAGGAAAACACAGAGCAGAGCAGGAGAAGAATCAGCATTTTATTTCTCCCTAGCCATACAGAACGGTTTGTATTCCAAGCATTCACTATTTCACCAATTCGGTTCTTAACAGGCACAGTGAGAGGCGACCAATTAGAGATGCGCTAAAGAGCCATGGGAACCAATACTGTACACCTGCTGACTAAGAAGAGAAGAGAGAGATGATACAGGGGCAGCAAAGTCCCATGCTTACTCGCAGAGACTGGCACGGCCAGAGGACTGAATGTACACACCCAGATGACCCAGGATGCAGGGAACTCAGGATGGAGATACCAGTTTGAAGGAAAGTACTGATTTTGTTGTTGTTGTGGTGGTGGTGGTGGTGGTGGTGGTGATTTTGTTTTCGAGTCTCAAGACTGTACCTTGGCCTATCCTCAAACGCAGGATCCTCCCGTTTTGGCCTCCCAAGTAGTCGGATTAGAGGTTTGTGTTACTATCCCTAGCTGAAGATATTTTTCTCTGAGAGAGAATAACGGCTCCCAGCTGTAATCCCAGTGCTTGGTAGGCAGAGGCAGAACGATGGCCCAGAATTCCAGGCCAGTCTAGACTAAGAAGGGAGATTCTGTCTCAGAAATTCCCAGACTTGGGCTGGCTACGTAGATCAGCTGGCAGACTGCTTGCCTAGCTAGCGTGGACAAAGCACTGGCTTCAGTCCCCAACGCCACAGAACCAGAAAACCAGGCGGGTGGCGCTCGAGAAGCAGAGTGTCCAAAGTTCACGATCATCTTTACCTACACAGCAAGCTCAAGACTGAGCTGACATACATGAGACCACCTCAAACAAACACATCAACAGCCCCTCTCAAGAACAACCAACCAAAAACCCAAACAAAAACAAAAACAAACCAACAACCCAAAACCAAAAAAAGAATCCCAAAACCACAACCAAAACCAATCATCACCCCCCAAAAAACAATAAAAAAGAAAAAACAAAACCAACTAACAACAACAAAAAGAAAAAGACAAAGAAAACACTAAGCAAACAAAATAAAGCAAAAGCAACATAAACATGCCATGAATTCGTTATTTTGTATGATAAATAAAAAAAAACAATTAAAAATTAATTACAGGTAGTGTTACCTAGTATATCAAGATTTTACCTAAAATAAAAGACAGAAAAAAAGAAAGAGAAGAGAAATCTAGGTGGAGGATGAGTAGGGTGTTTCAGAGATGATACAACACATGGTCCTGCTGTGTAAGGAATGGCAGGCCAGCTTCTGGGTGCGTATAAGGCCGGAGTCACATTGCTAGCTCATTTAGCCAGCCATATGACCAAAATGGGCCAAGAACTCTCTAGATCTTAAGTTCTCTACCTGTAACGAGGAGGCAAAAAGCCCTTCAGTAGACTGCAAGCTAAATGCTCTCATTTGACTTGATTCCAGTCTCATTAAGTAGCCCTAGCTGACCTTGAACACACGATCCTTGTGCCTCAGCCTCCTCAGTGATGGGGTGACTAATGTCTACCACTATGCCAAGGTCTAAAACAGGCTTTTCTCTTGTCCTCTGCCCCTTTTTTGAGACTTGATTTCACTCTGTAGCTCTGGCTGTCCTGGAACTCATCCTATAGACCAGGATGGCCTCAAACTCACAGAGAACTAACTGCCTGTCTCTGCCTCCCTAGTGCTGAGATTATTAGTGTGTCCGTCACTGCCCAACCCAGACCACATTTTTATAGCCGAAGATTTTTTTCTATCCAAACTCCACTGAATACCAACTCGGAACTGACAATTTGTAAAGTTCCCCAAGATTAGATGTGGTGAGACACACCTGTCTCGATCCAACAAGCAAAACGAATGGACAAGCCAGCTGAACTAAATTAATTACTTTCTTTTATTTCCCTAGATTAAATAAAAATAAGTGATCTTATTTTTTTTCTAGGTTTCAGAAAACTTTCAAATTTTTTAAGTATCTCTGAAAACCCCTTGCGTGTGAGCCTTCTTATTAGCAAGTGGTAGGTAGAAAGGAGCAATATGCTATATAATATACTTGGGCTTCCTTCGATTCCTTATGCTTATGATTATGTAAAAATGATTATGATTATGTAAAAATCCAATATCACTATCAAACATGAAGGAGTTGTGGGTGATATAAATACACATGCTCTAGGAATCGCTGCTCACACACCACACACACACACACACACACACAAGGAGTCATGGGTGACCCACACACTCTCTAGAAGTCATGAGTAAAACACATATCCTCTAGGAGTCGATGGTTGACCCTCTCCCCCACATTCTAGGAGTTTCAGGTGACCCACACAGGCTCTAGGAGTCGTGGGTGATCCACACACACATCCTCTAGTAGTAAGAGGTGACCCACACACATGCGCTCTAGGAGTCACAGGTGACACACACATGCTCTATAAGTTCTGAGTGACACACATCCTCTAAGAGTCCCTGGTGGCCCAACACTTATCCTCTAGGAGTCGCAGGTGACCAGCACACATCCTGTAGGAGTCACAAGTGATCCACATACATCCTCGAGGAGTCGGGGTGACCCCCCCCCACTCTAGGAGTCGCAGGTGACATACAGATCCTTTAGGAGCCGTAGGCAACTCCCACACATCATCCAGGAGTCGCTGGTGACCCCCACACGCATCCTCTAGGTGTCGCAAGTGACCTCCCCCACAATTCTCTAGGAGTCTCAAGTGACCCGAAGACATCCTCTAGGGGTCGCAAGTGAACCCCCTCCACACACACATCCTCTAGGAGTCGCGGGGATGCCCAGATCCTCTTTGAGTCGCAGGTGACCCCCCCACACACATCCTCTAGGAGTCGCTGGTGACCCCCGCCCCATCCTCTAGGAGCTGCAAGTGACCCACACATCCTCTAGGAGTCACAAGTGACCCACACATGCTCTAGGAGAACGACACACAGCACAGATCCTCTAGGAGTCGCAGGTGACTTCCCCGCTGGCTCCGCTTCCCCGCCCCACCCCCCAGGGGTCGCAGGTGACCACCACACGTTTTCTAGGAGTCGCGGGTGATGCACAGATCCTCTAGGAGTCGCAGGTGACCCACACACATCCTCTAGGAGTCACGGGTAACACCCCCTTCTCTAGGAGTCGTGGGTGATCCACGCGCACACTCTAGCAGTCACTAGTGACTTACACACTCTCTAGGAGTCACGGGTAACCCCTACACACACGCCCTTGGAGTCCCGGGTGATCCCCACGCACGCCCTAGGAGCCCCGGGTGATCCCCACGCACGCCCTAGGAGCCCCCGGTGATCCCCACGCACGCCCTAGGAGCCCCCGGTGATCCCCACGCACGCCCTAGGAGTCCCGGGTGATCCCCACGCACGCCCTAGGAGCCCCGGGTGATCCCCACGCACGCCCTAGGAGTCCCGGGTGATCCCCACGCACGCCCTAGGAGTCCCGGGTGATCCCCACGCACGCCCTAGGAGTCCCGGGTGATCCCCACGCACGCCCTAGGAGTCCCGGGTGATCCCCACGCACGCCCTAGGAGTCCCGGGTGATCCCCACGCACGCCCTAGGAGTCCCGGGTGATCCCCACGCACGCCCTAGGAGTCCCGGGTGATCCCCACGCACGCCCTAGGAGTCCCGGGTGATCCCCACGCACGCCCTAGGAGTCCCGGGTGATCCCCACGCACGCCCTAGGAGTCCCGGGTGATCCCCACGCACGCCCTAGGAATCCCGGGTGATCCCCATGCTCGCTCTAGGAGTCGCAGGTAATCCTCACACAAGTTCAAGGAGTCACAGGTGACCCACACAGAAGCTCTAGGAGTTGCGGCTGACCCACACACTCTCTGGGAGTTACGGCGACACACATACACATTCTAGGAGTCACGGCTGACCCTCCCCATACACTCTAGAAGTCACGGGTGACACACACACACACACTTAAGTCGCCGGTGACACACACACACACAAACTTGTGCAAACAGATTAAATATCCACTGACAGGGCTACTACTTGTTAAATCAGTTCATGCATTCACGAGCACCCACTTTTACTCTCAGAACACAGACGGTAGGAGAGTACTTACCTTTAAGGCCACCACGGTGGACCATGCACCTTCGACACTTGTGGAACACGCAGGAAGCTGCTCGAAGCCCTGACGAGTCAGTCACTCACGACTGCCCGTCGCAGAATAAGAAGAGAGGCTCTTGCCTCAGGTAAAAAACTGACCTGGTACCCCAGGCTGCGAACCAATCACAGCCCTGTCCCTGCCACCATGACCAATGGGGATGCATGGTGGGGCGCCAATGGGGAGCGTGGACATTGGTGGAAACATTGTAACAACTTGCCACAGGTTGCAAGAGGGTGTGGAAGGAGCGAGATGACCTTCTCACCCCATCCAGGTGGCTAGCGCCAGTTCTTACACCCCTCAACCAGGGCAATGCCACCTATAACTTTCTCTTGAGCGATAGAGGAACCATCTTCAAGGTCCCAGTAGCAGTCCCCTGTTTCAAGGAAAAGAAAGAGAAAAATGAAGATGTGAGAGGGAAAAGGTGCAAAATAGGAGAGGGGAATGGGGGATTCCTGGCTAAAAAAGCAGAGAAGAGAACCTTAAAGGTGGAGTTAAAATGCAGAGAAGAAAAGAGAGAGAGAGGTTGTGTTGAGTTGTTTGTAGTAAGCAACAAGTTTTCTCCAGGTTGAGGGACTACAACTCATTTTCCGCCTTAAATCAGATGTGCTATTATCTTTAAACCGCTTTTCCCCCTTGCATCTTGAGATATCTGTAATGGTCCTGACATCACCACATCAGTTTGGCACACTACGAGCGCCACCACATCACACTGGCACACTAGGAGGGCCAGCACACTCTTGTAGAGAAAGGAAAGCAAGCAAAAGCCCCTTGGAAGGCGAGAGGCTCAGCCTGTGAATAGGAGGGAGGTGCCTCCTGCAGTCTGACCTGAGGTGAGCTGCTTCACCATCGCCCTCCCTCACCCCCCCCCCCCTCCACAGAGGTTAAACGGAGGTCACTTGAGGTAGCAGCTGCAGCCTCGACTTTGGTAGCACCAGAAGTTGGTTTCCAATCCAGGATCTACCTCACGGTGACTGTGACTGGCTAGAAAGGAGCCCCTTTCTAAAGTATGCAAAAGGGTCCCTTAAATTCGACTCTAGCGAGTCCTGGTGTCATCTTTCAAATGGTTTTGGTAGATTGTGGATTTTAAACAAAATGAAAACTGTTCAGTGGGAATGGTGGGTCACAGCTGTAGTCGCAGCAATCAGGTAGCCCAGAAAGAAAGAAAAAAAAAAAATGAAGTTGGTGGCTAACCTGAGCTTAGAAGTGAGGCTCTTGCTCCTGGCAGAAAACAGATCTGATGCTTAAGGTACAGGAGTGGGGACCAATGGGGACCCTGTTACCAGTTCCCCTCTAAACTATCAGGGATAAGGCTGGCTAAAGGAGCTGGAGCTTTGTAAGACATTGTAGTGAATTGCCAGAATGATACAGAAAAGAGTGCTGAGGACAGGAATGGCAGCAGGGCCTCTCTCAAAGGCTTGTATCAGGTCCAAATAGCAGCTACACCTTACCCCCTTGGAGGCAAGTTTTAAAAGTATCTTTTTACTTCCACGCTCTGCTTGGGTCATGACCTTCTGACTCTCGGGCGGCCTTCTATGTGGGTTTCCAGGTGGTCCCGGGCCTGCATCTATAGTCCTTCTCCTGGTTCTGCTTAAACCTCCGTACCTGCTGCTGGGGCTACTGGGTGCAGAACGGGTACTGAGACTGTGAACCTTTGTCTTGGAGAGCCTTGTCCTTGACCTGTGAGGAATGTGGAGGTTTGCAAACTTTGACCTCTGACAGGTCTCAGCCTTTAATTTAGTTGCCATTCCCCTGCCTACTTCACACACACACACACACACACACACACACACACACACACACACACACATGTGCGCTTCCTTCCATACTTTGACGTCCACAGAAGAAATGTAATTCTTGCAGTAGCCCGGTTTCTTTATTGAAAAAGAGATCTTTAGGCAATTCCTCAGCATCAAAGCCAGTGGCTCTGCTCCTGAATGGTAGGGACTTCCAGGGGTCCTAACAATATCCATATGACCACTATCCTTTGAACTTCATCTCTGCTTCCATGTAACATAGCTCCTGCCCTACCCCCACCCTACAAGGGCTGGAGAGACAGCTCAGAAGCTAGGAGCTCATATTGTTCTTCCAAAGGAGAAGAAGCCACACCAGGTAGCTCACAACTGCCTGCAACTCCAACTCCAAGGGCCATCCAGTGCTCTGGCCTCTGCATGAAGCTTTAAAAGCCCACCCCTCCCACGTATGTCCTGTGGCCTATGTCCGCATCCCTGCATTGCTGAGCGCTGCCCTGAAATCCTGTGCTTCTTTCCTGGTTTCACCACCCTCCTACTAGATCCAGATACCACCTTCCTGTCAGGAAGGCTTTCAAGATCCCCGTTCTAGACTAACTCAGAGGGCCACTTCGGTTCAATGTCCTTTGGTCCTGGTTTGTAAGAAAAATTAACATTTCTTCTCAAAATTTCATGTGTATGGGTATTTTGCCTGAATGTATGTCTGGCAGATGTCAGAAGAGGGTGTCAGATTCCCTGGAGTTACAGACAATTGTGAGCCAACACGAAGGGGCCAGCAACTGAACCCAGGCCCTCTGCAAGAGCAGCAAGTGCTCTTAACAGCCGAGCTATTTTTCTCTGATTGGATTCTAGCCATTTCATCTGTTAAAGTGTGGAGGCCTAAAATTAGAGTTCTGGCTCATGAGTGGATGGGTAAATAACCTTATAGATAGATAAATGGGCAAAAGAATGACTTACTAGGAGATGTGGCTCACATGATTATGAAGGCTGAGAAATCCCATGACAAGGGTGTTTCCTTGTTCAAGACCCTGGCGTGCCAATAGCATGGATTCAGTTCTGATCTAAAGACCTCTGAGCCAGAGGAGCCTCTGAAGAAAATGTCAGTTCAAGGCGGGGGTGGTGGTGGTGGTGGTGTCTAAGCACTTGGGGAGACACTGGTGTGAGCTCTGGGGTCTAAAGGCTCGAGAGCCCAGGACTCTGAAGACCAAATGCTGCAGGCAGAAGAGAGAAGGAGAGAAGGAGAGAAGGGGAGGGAGGGAGGGAGGGAGGGAGGGAGAGACAGAAGGATGGAGAAGGAGAGAGGGATGGGGGGGAGGAGTGAGAGTTTTCTCTTGTTTTATTTACTTGGGCCCTCAGTCAATTATGTAGGGTCCTACAATGAAGACAGTGCTATGTAAGGTTACTGTAAAAGTGCTCTGGGAGGCGTGTCCTCAGGCTGTGAAGTAACAGGAAGAGGATCCAGTGAACTTGACTTTGGGCTTTTTGTTTAAGAGGCCACTCTTAGGAAGGCTTGCAAGTGGGTTTCTCCCTTCCTCTCCCAGTCCTCATTCCCCTCCTCTCCCCTTCTCTCCTCTTTTTCTTTCTTTGGCCTGGTGTTTGTGTGTGTGTGGGTAGCTTAGGCTAGCCTCAAACTATTACATCATCTTCCTCAGCCTCCTGATGGCTGGGGATATAGTGTGCCAACACACACGCACTTCTATGTCTTCTCTCTCTCTCTCTCTCTCTCTCTCTCTTTAAGCTGGCAGCAAGATAGCTGCAGAGGGAGGTCCTGAAGGCACAGAGCAAGCTGGGGTGAGGTTGGGATGTGGAGGCTAGGTAACTCCTTTACATTCCCTCACATGAATTTGATAGATAGGGGCCACTGTCCCAGATCCTGATACAAGGGGACAGAAAATTTCTCGAGGATAAGCAGAGTGGCTCCTGACACAGTGGGCGGGGTGTGAAGAGCAGAACCTCAGGACTGGGACATGAAAGAGGGATTCCTGGAGGAGTGAGAAGGGACATGGTGGGATACCCCTGCCCAGCTTCTTGCAGAGGCTGGGGAGATAGGCTTGGTTCCCCATGTGCTCCTACAGTTGGCTCTTGCAAAGGCCTCCCTAGTTATTAACTTAGGAGAAGCAAGTTGATTCTGTAGCAAAAGTGATGCATTTTATAGGCTCATAAACTCATAGCCTCCAAGGCTAGCCTATCACCTTTATTGGTGGCCTGCTGCCCTCTGCAAATGGTGATCCCTGCCTTAGGGGTGGAAGGCAGGGTAATTAAGAGGGTGGCAAATTCCTACTCTGACCTGACGCTTTGATAACAGTCTGTGATCTGAAAGAAAGAGCTTTGTTTCCTGCATTAGTAGTAGCCTGACAAAGGTTCCTAGCAGGTTCCAGCACGAGGCTTGGGGACTGTAGGTTGGCAGTAGGGCACTTGCCTGTCGTGAATGAAGTTTCCTGCTCAGTTTCCCATGCCGTTATAAATATACAGAAAAGGGGAGAGACGTACACAGAAAAAGGGAAAGTTTTAGTTCATCAGCTGTTTATGTGTAAAAATTTTGGGGGTGGGGGTTAGTTAAGAACTTTGAATGTGTTAGCACTAAGAGATGGCTGGTCCAGTCAGGCATGATGGTGTACATCCGTAATCCGAGTACTCAGGAGGCAGAGGCAGGAGGATCATTGCCAGTTCAAGAACTGACTGTTTTATATATGGAGTTCTGGGCCAGCCTGAACCACATACTGAGACCCTGTCTCAAGAAAGAAAGAAAAACAGACATATAGCTGTTATAGGATATGAAGATGCTATTAGATATTTCATTCATGGGCTGGAAAGATGGCTCAGCAGTTAAGAGCACTGCCTGCTTTTCTAGAGGTCCTGAGTTCAATTCCCAGCAACCACATGGTGACTCACAACCATCTATAATGGGATCTGATGCCCTCTTCTGGTGTGTCTGAAGACAGTGACAGTGTACTCACATACATAAAATAAATAAATCTTCAAGATAATATTTCATTCATTATGTTATAAATCCAACTGAATATATATTTGTAGTAAGGAATTTGAACAATGTTAGAAAATATCAAAATTCAGGTATACCCACAAATATAGTATGTCCATTACCTGCAACCAATAACTGCTAATAATTTTATGTGTGTTCATATACAGAGTATAAACATGTCACCTAAAGCTGGGCAGTGGTGGCACATGCCTTTAATCCTAGCATTTGGGAGGCAGAGGCAGGCGGAATTCTGAGTTCGAGGCCAGCCTGGTCTACAAAGTGAGTTCCAGGACAGACAGAGCTATACAGAGAAACCCTGTCTCAAAACAAAAAACAAAAAACAAACAAACAAAAAAAAAGTCACCTAAAGTAATGGTATTGCAGCTAGAATCTATACTTCCAATGGTGATGGGGCAGTGGGTCAGCTAGTATAGTGCTTGCTGTACAAACACAAGAAGCTGAGGCGTGGTGGTCCATGTTTGTAATCCCAGCTCCGAGGAAGTGGAGGCAGGATACCTGTGGCTTGTTCAGTCTAGCCAACTGGTGAGCTCCAGGCTCAGTGAGAGAGCCTGTCTCAAAGAAAATGAGGTGAAGACGCAATTGAGGAAGACATTTGACCTTGACCTCTGACCTCAACACACAGGTGCACCTGTGAATGCTGGAACACAAGCACACACAAACATGCCTACCCTTAAATGTATGGTTTTAGAATAACTACTAATGTGCAACCCCAAAGAATAATACAGAAAGACTTGTGTAATCTTTGTTTTTCCTTGCTTATAAAATCTTATAAAAATAAAGCACAATATAGCACAGTCATGATATTGATATTTTTAAGTTAATGGTTTTAGTGAGATCTCTATGTGTTGGCATGTATGTGTTTCTTCACACACATGTGCATCCACAAGCAGCCATGATGCGGCCCAGTTCTACCATATGAACCCCTTGCATTGCCTTGCATTGCCCCTTACATGATAACACTCCCCTGGCTTCTCCTGTCCCTCAACCATTAACCAGGGGGTACGTTTTCTTTATGTCTACATTTCACATTTTCAAAGATATCCTATGAATTACTCATGTTGTCAAAGGACATCTAGAGTATATCCAGTCTTTTTGGTTATGATGAATAAACATTTGTATACAGTTTTATTTTAAAGATTCATTTATTTTTATTTGTGTGCATGAATGCCTGCACATATGTATGTGTACCGTGTATGTGCTTGGGGCCCACTGAGGCCAGAAGAGGTCACTGGAACCTCTGAAACCCAAGTTACAGATGCCTGTGAACCTCTATGTGAATGTTAGATGCTGAACTTGGGTCCTCTGCAAGAGCAGCCAATGCTCTTAACTGCTGAGTCATCTCTCTAGCCCATGTGTACTGGTTTTTAATGTTAAAGATATAGTCTTCCTTCTCTGGGTCAGATCCTCACACTGTGGTCATTGCATTCTGTTTTCTCATCTATAGTTTTGTAAGCCTCAGTCACAGGTTTGAACTTACAGTCTCCATCCATGCTTTTCAGTTAGAGACACCTATGGGATAGACATGTGGAAATGTCCCTGGGAAATCACGTAGGAGTTTAGGACAGAGGCCTGGCCTGGAAGGGATATTTCGTAGGCATCAGTATAAAGCTGTTATCAGATGCATCTGTGGGAGTCAGGTACCAGGACCTTGTTCTGGGTCCCCCCATGTTGGCTGCTCAAACCTCCTTGGTTGGGTTTCCGTTTGAGACTGTTACTCTCTGTTTCCTCAGTTTTTCTCCAAGAATGGGCTTGCCTGAAGGTGGCTGGGCCCTAATTGATATTGCCCGCAGTAAATGTTTATCGGGTATGGGCTATGAGCCAAATGTTATTTTGCGCTCTGAAGATATCATAGTAAATAAGACAGATGATAATCGCTCCTCCCACCTATCAAGCGTATGTTTTAATGGAGGGAGAGACAGACAAGTCATTAATTGATGAAAACACTTTTTTTTTTTTTTTTTTTTTTTTTGAGACAGGGTTTCTCTGTGTAGCCCTGGCTGTCCTGGAACTCACTTTGTAGACCAGGCTTGGCCTCCAACTCAGAAATTCGCTTGCCTCTGCCTCACAAGTGCTGGAATTAAAGGCGTGCACCATCACGCCCGGCTAGTCAATGCTATTTTGAGGGCAGCCAGAGAAGTCTCTCTAAGAAGCTGACTACTCTGGTCTGAATGTTGTAAGCTGAAGCCCAATCCCCAGTGTGTTGGGAGATGAGGCCCCCCCCCCCCGCCCCGCCCTGCCCCCGCCCCCGCCCCACCCCGCCGCCCCCCCTCCCGCCCGAGACAGGGTTTCTCTGTGTAACCCTGGCTGTTCTGGAACTCACTCTGTAGACCAGGCCCGCCTTGAACTCAGAAATCTGCCTGCCTCTGCCTCCCAAGTGCTGGGATTGAAGGTGTGCGCCACCACTGCCTGACTTGGGAGGTGAGGCTTTTAAGACTCTCCTGGTGTGACTGCCCTGGTGCAGGAAGGAATGTATATCCTAAAGAGGGACACTCCTGTGTGTCTCTTCCTTTGCTATCAGACTATTGATTGACACAATGGTTCCCAGGGAATTGGTATTTCCCTGGCAATCTCGTGCTGCGGGGAGGGAAAGGTTGGGATCTGGTGTCAGCCAGAAGAGGAAGTTCTCTCCTGGGAAGAGATTTCACTAATTTCTGACAACTTACAGCACTTGCAGGAAAAGGCTGGAGTTGAGGCAGTGAGGGCCAATGATGTCCTGGACCACAATTCACCAGGAGGTGTTTACTTAGACACACATCTTGCCATCTACTTAAACCTTAACCTCATGTCAAGAGAGCAAAGATCTGTGGACCACTGGATCTTTAGAAAAATGTATTCCTCTTTTCAAGATGGCTACGTTGAACAAATCTCCTTTCTCTGCTTATTAATTATTATTATACCATAGAGGATGGAACTTAGCTCAACAGAGCTGCAGGGACCCTGTCTTTGATCCTAAAACCTGTGCTACAGCCGAGCCTGTATTTTTAACTTTCTGGGCACCAGATCTATGAGAACTAACTCCTTTCAAAGCCACCCAGTTCGTGACACTTTGTTAGGCAAGCAGACAAAAACTGAGACATGACATCTGAACAAACGCTGGAGGGAGAAAAGGCAGCTAATGTGAGTGCCTGAAGACATTCCAGATTGAACAAGGGCACAGAGAGACTGCTTCTCATTCATTATATAATATAAATATGTAAAAAATATATTTTATATTTATACAATATATAAGTAAAATTTTATATTTAACTATTATATAAATATATATTATACCTTGTATAATACAAGTTATATATTGCATAATATATACTATATTTATGTATTATATATAAATAATATATTATATAAAATGTATTTATATTATATATAAATATAATAAAAATCAATGTACTATATATTCTATATAAATAATTTTATATATTTATATATATATAAAATATAATCTTGAGGCTGGAGAGATGGCACAGTAGTTAAGATTGCTTGCTCCATAATCATGAAGATCAGAGTTTGGCCCTAGCACCCATGTATCAAGCTGGATGTCCCTATAAACAAGTGTAACCTCAGCTCTGAGGCAGGCAGATATAAGGGACTGTGGAGGCTTGCTGGCCTCCAGCCTAGCCGTGAAAATGAGAGCCCCAGTTCCAGGGAGAGACCCTGTTTCTAAAGGAAAAAGTGGAGAAAGACACCCAGTGCTCTCTTTGGGCCCCCACAAGAGCATAGATACCCACACCCATGTGTGTGTGTGTGTGTGTGTGTGTGTGTGTATACACATAAATAATTTGATCTTTTTGGTGCCTTTTTTTTTTTTTTTTTTAAATTAAGAAAGGCTGGCCTTGAACTCACAGAGACCTGCCTAGCTCTGTCTCTAGAGTATACACCACCACGCCTGGTCTTCATGCACTATCTTATCAAATCTTCATTATGACTGTGCCTGGTGGACATTATCAGTGCTCTCTCAAAGATGAAGAAATAAGGCAAAACGTGTATGTATGCCTTGTAAAAACTTCAAATAATTTTCTAAACAAGAAAAAGAAAGAAGGCAAAAGGAACTGAAAGTCCTTCAGAGAATAAAATATAGGTTGTTTTACAATTTTCCTGAGTTTAAAAACTGTTCACAAAACCACAATTAATTGAAAAAACTAACAAGAAACTGGGACCATAGGCCACCCCCTTCTGAAACTTGCCTTTTTTTTTCTCTAAGTGGTACATCTTGGTTGGTATAGTTTACCCTTCCTACTCAGGAACTCAGGGCTAGACAGGACTGGTTGTGGGGATTTTTTTTTAATTGCGAATTCAAGATCTGTGTGGTCAATTTAGTGAGACTGTGACAAAAAGCAGCTCAGCGGTAGGGTGCTTGCCTAGCGTGTGTGAGGCCCTGGCCAAAAAGAAAGAAAAGAAAAGAGGTCCAAGCTGAACTTTTGTGAGTTGACTTCACACTGGCCACTTTACCTGTTGGGGCTCCAGTTTTCTCCTTTTGTAAGGAGGAGGACAGAGGACAAAAGATTCTGCAGTGTCATGCTAATAAGCTGGGAACATCATTCCCTCCCCGCCCTGTGAATATGTGAATATGTGAATATGTGGTTCGCAAGGTCCAGCTTTACTTTACTTGGACCGAGGTAGCAGTGTTAGCAACTCAGGAGATCACCAGAAAACTTCAGCAAGCAGAGACGTCGGGGAGCTGGCTGAGAGTGGGGAGGGGCGGGCTACAGGGGAGATAGGCGGGGCGCCTGCGGGGCGGGGCGGGGCGCACGGTTGGTAGGTTGGGCGTGGCGTGACGTACGAGGCGCCCGAGGTAGGCTCCGCCCCGTCGCTCCAAGCCCCGCCCCTCCGCCCTGAGCGGCTCGGGTCTTTTGCAGCGCGCGCGCGCAGCGATGGCGGAGGCGGTGGAGCGCACGGACGAGCTGGTCCGGGAGTACCTGCTCTTCCGTGGCTTCACGCACACACTGCGGCAGCTGGATGCCGAGATCAAGGCGGACAAAGAGAAGGGGTTCCGGGTGAGGGGTCGGCAGGGGCGGCGGAGGCGGCTCGGGGGGCGGGCCTCCTGCTCCAACACTGCCCTCCGGGGCGAGGGCGGCGCTGTCACTGCATGGTAGGGGACTGAAGGCGTCTCCGGTCTGGCCCTCGCTTGACATAGGAGGAACTGAGGGCCGGAGATGGTCGTGACATGCCCGAAGTTGCTCAGTGAGTGAGTCAGGAGCATCGGGACTCAGGTCCCTGGTTCCCGGTACAGGGCTTCACTCCATGCCAGCCTCTCAGCAGGTGCTAGCCAATGGTTGGCCGGCGTGGTTACAACACTTTAAGAGCCATGGTTGAGCACAAGTCTGAATTTTGATGGGAGAAGCGGGAGCAAAGGGGGCTGCACCCAGAAGACTGGGTTCAGGTCTGGGAGGTAGATTGTAAGAATGGCATCAGGGAATCATTGGAAGATTTCCTTCTGCTTTGAAGCACAAACTTCTCTGATACTAGTTTCCATTGAGAGGTGCTTGGGATTTCTTTGCTTATGATTTGTATGTTTGCACGTACAGAGTTAAATTGGTCTTGGGCAGATGGATTGAGGGAGGTGGTGAGCTAGTTGTTGGCGCATCAGAAGGAAGTTAGGATATTGGTTTCTACCTTTCGAGTTTATTGGTTGCTTGGTGGCAAAGCAAAGCATTTCCCTGCTCCAGACAGAAGTGGTATTCAAAACGCTGTCATGGTGTGATTGTCCTTGACTGAAGGCAGCAGCCACTGAGGCTCAGGTGGGACTTTGATGACCCGCAGGGAGCCAGTAATCACTTTGTCTCTTGGAATTCAGAAACTGTGGAGCTGGGACAAGGACCCTGGCAATTTGTCTCTGGCTCATTGGCTCTTACTTATTTTTACAGTGTGAGGCAATCAAGACTGCTGTTGAAGTGACATTGCCAAGTTGGTCAAGGAGACTCAACACCTGGAGCCAAAGCTCTTGCTTTCTGGAATTTCTGAGCTTGCTAGAGCACCAAGTCCTGTATCTAGCATGAGAAAATAATTTGAAAGCTAGTATGCTAACATATCTTGGGGATTTTATAGATTGCCAACAGAACTATATGTTTTTACATCTGGGAGCCATAGGAAGCAGATGAAACTATATGATGTATAGTGAGGTGAGAATTTCCTTCTGTCTGTCTCCCCCCAGGTGGACAAGATTGTGGACCAGCTACAACAGTTGATGCAGGTTTACGACTTGGCTGCCCTTCGGGATTATTGGAGCTACCTGGAACGCAGGCTCTTCAGCCGCTTGGAGGATATCTATCGACCTACCATCAACAAACTGAAAACCAGCCTGTTCCGCTTTTATCTTGTCTACACCATCCAGGTACTTCTTGCTTTGACTGTTTCCCCATCCCCGGTGTCTTATGATCTGTAGAGATCATCTGATTGGTTTTCCCCAGTTCTGTGTCCTTTTGGTTTTAAGCATGTAAACTTGTGTAGCATTTTAAAGAATATAAACTTTATATATAAACTATATGTAAAGCTGGAGCTGGCAGTGGCGGTGCACTCCTTCCTTCTTTCCCAGCACTCGGGAGGCAGGGGTAGGTGAATCTCTGAGTTTGAGGCCAGCCTCTGCTGCAGAGTGAATTCTAGGATAGCCAGGGCTGCACAGAGAAACCCTGTCTCTAAAAAGCAAAACAAAATGTAGCTCATTTGGGGAACTAATTTAGATTATTTGAGCATCACCTAGGGATTGTTTTCAGGATGTCACTTGTCATTAGAACCTCAGTTGACTTTTGATTTTGAAATCGGTTGAGCCTCATGTATCCTGGGCTGGCCTCTAACTTGATATACGTTGAGAATGGCCTTGAACTTCTGATCTTCCTGCTTCAGTATTTCAAGTGCTAGGTAGACAGGTGTGCCACGTGCCTGGTTTTATTTGGTGCTGGGGATTGATCCTAGGACTCTGTGCATACCAGACAAATGATCTACAACTGAGCTATCCCCCAGCCCCAGAACTTCAGTATAAATCAGCTTTGAAATGAGAAAAGGCCAGGCAGGGGTGGCATACGCCTTTAATCCCAGCACTTGGGAGTCAGAGGCAGATGGATTTCTGAGTTTGAGGCCAGCCTGGTCTACAGAGTGAGTTCCAGGACAGCCAGGGCTACACAGAGAAACCCTGTCTCGAAAAACCAAAAAAGAAAGAAAGACAGAAAGAAAGAAGAAAAAGGTGATGATTTTCTTCATATATAGATACTGTTTTACTGGCCTGACAGGAGGTATGCAAAGTCTGCTCTGCAACAGTGAAGAACCTGACTACCTGATTTGGGGACTTGTCTTTCTCCTCCCTTGCAACTTTCTTTGTATCTTGGCAGACAAACCGAAACGACAAGGCGCAGGAGTTCTTTGCAAAGCAGGCCACGGAGCTCCAGAACCAGGCTGAGTGGAAGGATTGGTTTGTCCTGCCCTTCTTGCCGTCCCCAGACACCAACCCTACCTTTGCTACCTACTTTTCTCGACAATGGGCCGACACATTCATTATTTCTCTGCACAACTTCCTGAGCGTCCTCTTTCAATGCATGCATATCCTTTCTGCTGCATGTGGCAGTGTCCGTAGTCTGAGGGACCCAGGCACGGAGGTCAGTGGTCACTGCTCATGGGACACCCATTTCTTTCACAAAATACCCAAAGATCCCTCTCAGGTGTCATGTGAGCGGCTTGACAAATTGCGGGTTATTTTTGTCACGAGTCCAGGGAGTCATAGTTCTTAGTTCTGCATCTGTGCTGTCAGTAATAGCTGATATGCGTGGACAGGGAAGTTGGCAGCTTCTGGGTGCTGGTACTGGCTCAGCCAGGCAGCTCAAGGGTTAGGAGCAGCCGGGCATGGTGCATGTTTCTGGGTGGGGTGTGTGGAGGGATGCTGTTGCTTGCTTTTGCTCGGGTTTGGCGGGTTTGGCGGCAGATGAAAACAGTTTGGGGGCTGGAGCTTTCAGCCTGAGCTTGTGTTTGGATTACCTTCTGGGACGGTGACATCAGTGTGGCTCCACTTGCCAGAGTAGCTTTAGGAATATATTTTCAGGTGTTTGAGAGAGAGAGTGGGAGGGAGAGAAAACATCACTGTAATTCACTGCCTACAACTATGTTGTTGAAGGCCCAAGATCTGATGTGAGAATATGGCTGCCTGGTGAGGGACTGATAAATTTGGGTGTGGTGGAGGCCCAGCCACTGCAGCTGTGTTGACCTCTGGGAGGGACATCTTCTGATGGAGGTTCCTGCCTTTGCTCCCTCCCCCCCCTTCTTCCTGTTGTGGATAAGTGTGAATCAGCCTTTCTCTTCTCCTCCTTCCTCTTCTTCCTGAGGACTTTCCAAAGAACTTAGCGTGACCACATTGGTCCTCCAGGGCAGCTGGAACCTGTTGTTCATTATCTTTTCAGTGCAAGACAGGTCATGACCCTGCAAACTAGGTCATGCACATTGGAGCTGCAGTTTGCCTCCTCCCCACTCTGTGCTTCCAACAGGACTCTGGGCAGCAGCTGGGAAGGACCAGTACCCTAAGCTGGAGCATAGGTGGTCATGGGGTGGTGTGTGGCTGTGCAGTCTGTAGAGTGGTTTAACCATTTACATGTTTGCCAGGGAGAGAGACAGCCTGGAGAAAGGAAAGGCCTTGTAGTGGATTCTGCTTCCAGTTTAGCTTCCAGCCGGATGTTGGCATGGACCCCGCTAAGGCTTAGATTGTGACGTCTACTGAACACGGGCTCTTTACTGCTGGTGCTGGGGAAAATGCCTGAGTTTGGGATTTATGGCTTATGCAAGACTTGGCCAGGCAGATTGTCATGTGTCTCTTGAGTCCAAAAGAGTCAGGTGGTCTAGAGTAGCAGGCCCAGGGACTGGGAAGAGACCCTTTCCACAGTGCCAGTTCTGTCCTCTGTTCCCTGGGTTTGAATGTTTGGCTGGGAAGGACTTTGAAATCTTGCCAGGCAGAGACTTATTCTTTAACTTTGTGCACCGGTTCCTGTGATCCTGAACTTTGATGCGGAATGTCAGAGGACCAATCAGGTCCAAGAAGAAAATGAAGTTCTGCGCCAGAAGGTTTGTTCCCTTGGCTCGCGCTCTTTGGGAATCACTTCTGCTTTGGGGTAGCAGTGGGAGCTGGTTAAATATAGAAAAGGTGAACTGTTCTCAGATGAAAGAGAACCACCAGGCTTGGGGATCTGGGGCTGCACCAGCGCTGGTAACCAGCGCTGAGATTAATGTTTGAAATCAGGTGTGCTTCATGAGCAACGAGGCAGCAAGAACAAGCCTGTAAGGAGAAAAAGACTGTGTGTGTTTGCAACCCTCGGCTCTTTTCATCTATTTTTCTTTTAAATTATATGTGTGGTATGTGGGTGTAGGCGCCCATACAGGCCAGAAGAGGGTGTCAGATCCCTTGGCATTGGAGTTAAAACCCATCATCCACCTGATGTGGGTCCTTTGCAAGAGCAGCACTCACTCTTAACTGCTGAGCCATCTCTCCAGCTCCAGCTGTTAGTTCTTCCCAGTGTCTTTCCCATGTAGCCACACATACACTGTTTATAAGCCAAGTAGAATTGTTCTGAATCAGCAACACACTTGATAAAAGAGGAGCTCCAAGACGCCTGTGCCTGCTTTTACATTTTGCCCCATGAGTCTCCCTGTCTTGCAGTGAAGATCTGTTGTCAGTGATATTGCAGGAAACAAAAGTAAGCTTATAAGCTATTGGGGGGGGGGGTGAGATTCTTGGATGCTGCATCATCATCTTCAGGCAAGGGCTAAAGATGCTGCCATACCATAATTATTAAACACATTTTTCTCTGCAAGTTTCAAAGGCTCATTTTGTGGATTTCACTCCAGTGAATTCAGGAAGAAACAGTTGAAGTGGTCAAAGGAAGTAAATCAAACGATTAAGAAGAAAATAAACCCACAGTGGTTTTGGAGGTCCAAAAGTGTTTTGCTTTTTAAACTCATTATTAGCTGTGGCTCTTTCATTTGCCCACCCTTTGATGAGCAGAAATGGTTTGGATGTGGCGTGTCTAGGAAGTTCCCTCAACAGAGGGAAGGTCCTGTGATGTGATGTCACTAGCTAACTGGGCTTTGCCCCTCCGTAGCTCTTTGCACTGCAAGCTGAAATCCATCGACTAAAGAAGGAAGAGCAGCAGCAGGAAGAAGCAGCAGCAGCTTTGGTCCAGCATAAGCTGCCACCCTATGTTTCCAGTATGGACCGCCTTGGGGACTCGGAGCTGTGAGTAGGCTTGGGGTTCGAGAAGGGGTGGGGGCTGCCATCTGTCCTCTGATCTCCCTGTGGTCTGAGTATCACACTGACTTCCTCATTGGTAGTGGCCTATGTCTGCCGAGGGAAAATTGCCACAGAGGGATTGAGCATACCTGGCTCCAAATTGTATGTGTGAGGTCCCAATATTTTAAGGTTCTCTCCTGGATGGGGAACTGTCTAGCTAGCTGTGTCAGGTGTCATGATGGTGGAGTCCAGGGAAGCTGCTTCATAGGTTGGAAGGACCGGTCCCCACAGGTGGGCATGTTCCTCAGGAGAAGCTGCTGGGGTTATAAAGAGGTAGACAGTATGGCAGAGAAGTTTGAGTAACCTTAAAAAAAAAAAAAACAGCCAGTCTGATCTCTGTAGCTGGAAGTCAATTGCCAACCACAGATGCAATAAGGTTTTTATTAGAGATGTGGAGAAAGTAAAAGGGGACCCATAGGGTTCGTTTATTAATGAACATATTTATTTAACCTTATTCTCAAACTACTCTAATGCATAGTAAATGGTAATCAAACATAACGAACTCCCCTGTATTTTTTTTTTCACACTATGTCTTTGCATCCCATCATGGGGCTCACCCCTGTTCATCTCCATTTGGATTAACACAGTCAGGTTTACTGGACAAAGCAGCTCTGAGATCTCCTGGGTCTCTAAAAAGAGCTGCAGCAGACTTCACTTTTGGGCCAGATATGCTTGCAGGCTCTTGGTCAGGAAATGGTACCTAGGGTCATGCTACCTTTCAATTTGGGTCTCGAACCTAGCTAAGCCCCCAAGTCACTAACTTCAGCCGGGAGTTGTGTGTTCTGGCTCTGCCTCATTCCCCTGCAGCCCCTAATGCTGTGCTGTGATTACTTGGCCAGAGCATTGGTGTGCAGCCAGAGGCCTGCCTCCCTCTCCCAGTCTCCTCGAGTGGGGTTCCTGTCCTCACTGCTGCCTCAGAGTAAGAAGAGCCCTTCGAGGTTGTCACCTGCCCAAGGCCCCGCTCAGGCTCAGAGTTCAGCCAAGAAAGACTCCTTCAGCAGTCAGGTAAGTGTGGGCCCTGCCTGTCTAATGCTTATCAAGACGCTTCTGATGGCCTGCTCTCAGGCCGTCTGCCAGGACTCCCTGTCACTCATGGGCTTGTGGGTCATCTTCTCAGGGCTAGATTTCCTGGATGTGTTATGAGATCCCAAATTCAGTTCCCCTTCCTTTCTTCTCCCTTCCCTGCAACCCTCTACACCCAAACACACAACCTTACCAGCCAGTGATGTCATTGCAGGAAGAGAACAGAGGTAAAACTGTAGAGGGAGATTTAGTAAAAAAAAAAAAATCAGAAAATCCACCTAATGAACCACTTTTCCATCTCTCTTGCCTGTGTCTGGCAGTGTCAGGCGTGATGCTGAGCCGGAGGGTAGAGTGTGTCTGGACCTGCCAACAGGACTGGCTGAACCTCAGACTCCCACTCTCGGCCTCTCAGCCCCACGTAGCTTTGTCCTCCAGTTCCCCTGCACCTCTGTTAACAGCTGCCAGTCTGCCACACTCCGCTAGTGAAGTGTCAGGTGGCAGCGGGGAGTAGATGTGGAAGGGTTCCTTCCCTTTGCACCGGTTTCCCGGGAACTCGAGGGATTGTGAGTGTTTAGATAGCTCAAGTGTGAGTTCTGAACCAAGTTTTGGAATTTTGAAGTTTGAGGGCTACAAATGAGTGTCTGGCCAAACAGTGGAGTAAAGACTAAAGTGAAAGTATGTGTCTTTCACTTAAATGTTGGTATTTGCTGATTCTACAAAAGACTTCTACCATTCTTCACATGTATGTTATATGATAAGAGGCCTTTGATGCCAGCTTATGTCCAGAGCAGCCAGGAGTCCTCTGAGGGGTTTTACTGGTGGAGTCCCACTGCTTTTGGAAACGCCCAGTGGGTGTGGCTCAGGAGCGCACTTCTGTAGCACACTTGAGATGCTTGCAGGTTTAATAGACTTGGCGTTTTAGACTTCACTGCTTTCTCTTTTCCTGTGTTTACTAAGACTCTAAGGGGGAGGTTCTGTCGCTAAGGTCTTGTTCCCCAATTGGTTCTTTCTTGACTTGTCAATAAAGAAGGCCGGAGGCCAATTGCTGGACGAAAGGTACCCGTGAGTCTTCCAGGTCCCAAGAAGAAAAGGAGATGTAGGGAAAGAGTTTTGTTTTTGTTTTTGTTTTTTTTTTAAAAAACTACCTGCAACATAAGATGGCAGGTTATCAGTCTGTCCCTTCCTCTTCACCACCTGTGACTTACGTTGCAACTGCTGGAGCAGTTTAGGGTGTCTGTGCCCAGGATGCTGTGGTCTGCACGAGACTGACACGGGACTGTGGGTGTTAGTATTGTTGAGCTGGAGACACTGAGTAGCATTCTGGGGGAGATGGAGCATGGACTCAGGCAACTCTGTTTTCCCTCTGGCTCGTTGTCCCTTACTCAGAACTTGGGGAGGAGCAGGGCTACAGAAGTGCCCGTGGTATCAGCAGTGTCTAGCAGAGGTCAAACAGTAAATTATAGTAAGATCTGGGCTCCTGCAGGTCCTGGTGATCAGCTCTCATATCCCCTGCCAATGTTGTGTGACTGTCACCTTGGCATGCCTGAGTGTGGAGACCGTCACAAATCACCCAGCGCTACCTCTGTGACTGCTTTTTCTGAAAGTCCAAATCTTATGAGTAGAACTTCAGCTCTTGTAGAATGTGACTAGGTCTGCTCCACTGTTTGTCTTCTGGGTCTCACATGAGCAACATGTAAAAGCTTGATAGATGGTGGGTGGAGCCTAGAGTCTCTTGAACTCCAGCTTCACTGGGGTGGAAAGCAAACACAAAGACGGCTTCAGGTAAGCCATGCTCTTGATACGTCCAGGAATTATGGCTCATGTAGTAAGTTTGAGTGGTGTGGTGTATTGGGTGTGTGTGAGCGTAGTTTACAGCCAAACGGCGAAAAAAGAATCAGCCAAGTCACTTTCTTTCCGTTTATGATGATGGTGATTTGATTTTATTGTCTGTGCATGTCTCTTTGCAGTGTGTGTGCACATGTGTATGTGTGCATTTGGAGGGCAGAGATTAATGTTAAGAGTCTTTTCTCTGTCGCTCGTAGAGCTCACCATGGGTGTCTGGAGCCAACCTCGGGCCGGCACTCATGCTCACAGGGCAGGCTCTTTACCCGTTCAGCCATCTCCCCACCGTACTCACTTCCTGTTTTCAAGTGATGGTAGATATTTAGGCTCAGCATCTGTTTCAGTTCTAATAATAGCTAGTAGATTGGGGGTTTGAGGGACAGCAGAATTGTGGAGCTGACCTTGGATTTCAGGGTCACCCCCTCCCTAGCCTACTGTGAATCAGAGTAGAGGCTCCTGCGATGTGGCTGGCCTTTCCCTGTGGTCTCATGGGCATTTGCTTAGTATGAGCCCGTTAGTGCACCTTTGATGACCTCAGCTTGTCCCCCCAGCCTACACAGAATGGGGCTTGTGTAGAACAGCCCAGCTCTTTCCATGCGGAGCTTCTCTGTCCACCCACTCTCTGTTTACTCCTGTTGCCGTGGTATCGCTCATGCATGCGGCTCTTCACTCTGGGAGGACTGCATAATGTCTCTGTCCTTTGGTCATAGTTGATGTTCAGATAGTGTTGTAGACTTCTCCCTTACCAGTGTCAAATGCAGTATGTGGTAGGGGCACTTCCTGTGATGTGGTAGCATGTTCCTGTGTACTCTGTAGATGCCGACACTGGGCTCTACACCAGCTTGCTTGACCAACATACGTTAGGCTCAATGTTTTCCCACCATGGCCATCCTAGAATTCTTCTTTCTTATTTGCTGTTGAAGGATGAACACACAGAAAACATAAATGGTATTTTATTGTTAAATGGGCAACATATCAAATTACTAGACTTTTCTACCTTAAATATTATTTACATATAGCGTTGTAAATTTTATTCACAGCATTTTGCCTGCTTAGGATCCCACACTGTATGTAGCTCAGGCTGGCCCCAAACTCTGGCCTCAAACTCCTCCTTCCTCAGCCTTCCAAGGGTTGCGGTTACAGGACAGAGGCCTGACACCTGGCTTCATACCACTGTGAACACACACTCTCCAGGCTTTCAGGAGAAATCTGGAGGCAGAATTGGGAACGAGGGGACAACTGTAAAACCATGGTCCCCAAGGTCTTCTGGGATCTCTAACTGTGAGAGCTAACGGGTCATGTCCACAGTAGCAGGCGTGCAGTGCAGGGGCTTCCCTGCCATTGCATCCTTTCCCAGAGTGATAATTCTTAGCCTTTCGCATCCACTAAGGGAGCCTGGGGCAGCAGGTGGGAACTACCTTCTTATGGAGATGGCCCTTAATTGGCTGTCAGGTACAGAAAGCAAAGAACAACCACCTCTGCAAATCGCCCTGTTCCCTGCTGAGACACCAGTGGTGAGGCCATCTGCTTAGGCCTGTGCTCCAGGAGCTGGGCAGGATGGGAGAGGATGCCGGCCACAGTTAGGTTTTAGGATGCCTTGGCCTTCAGGTGAGATCTGTTTCTCAGTAAAGCTGGACAGCTCTCTAGGAAGAATTTTGGAATCCTCCTGTATCTACCAAGGCTGTCTCCATAAGGAGCAGATCATAAAAGGCAGGTTACAGATATCGTTCCTGAACTGTTGGGAGCCAGGGAGATTATGACTGGATAGAATTTAGGCCATTTGAATGTTGGATGAAACCACTTGTTAGGATTGTTTTAAATGTCTGTTTTTATTTTTATGTGTGTTTACCAAGGTGCATATGTATTCAACACATACGGGCCTGGTGCCTGCAGAGGCCAGAAGAGTGTGTTAGATAGCCTGGGAGTCATAGACCTTTGTGAGGCTCCACATGGGTACTGGCCACTGAACCTGGGTTCTCTGCAAGAGCAGCCAGTGCTTTTAACCCCCGAGCATCTCTCAGGCCCAGCATTAGTTAGGACTTTTATGAGTTTTTTTTTTTTTTTTTCCTTAAAACCTGCAGTGATGAATTTTTTAAGTTTTTTAAGTTAAGACACACGTTCGCTTGTTTACTAAAGTGCTTCGTGGACGGCTGCCTTCCACAGATGTCTGCCATGTTGGTATCCCATGACCTCCACAGTTAGAGCTGAAGGACCCTGTCTGCTCTTCTTCACCAGCAGCTGACAGGTCACATTTAGGCCCGTGCTTCTCGGTATCAATGACTCTTTTGTTGCCTCTCTGACTTTCCTGTGTGCTGATTGTTAATACCCATTTGTATTTTTTATTTTGGGAAATAGAAGTTTTGGGGTCCCAGCATGATAATATACCAGATGACCTCTCTGCCTTTCTGGCATGTGAGGGAAGGGTCCCTTTTTAGTTCCCGCTGGCTTTTTTTTTTTTTTTTTAAGATTAAAAAATACTGTTATTGTTAGTATTATTGTATGTGTGCACATATGCACATGAACACACACACCATGGCATATATGCAGAGGTTAGAAGACAATTGACAGGAAGAGGTTGTCTCTTCCCACCATGAGTCCTGGGGACTTAACACACGTCCTCAGTCTTGCATGAGTGACAAGTGCTTTTATCCTCCAGCCGCCATCTCTCTGGGTCTTTCTGCTGGGGACTCTGCATTGACTGGGGAGGTACTAGAGGGGGCTTCTGAGAATTTTCAGTCTCTATACTATGTGTTAGTGGCTGTCTTAGTTAGGGTTTACTGCTGTGAACAGACACCAAGGCAACTCTTATAAAGGACACCATTTAATTGAGGCTGGCTTGCAGGTTCAGAGGTTCAGTTCATGATCACCAAGGCAAGAACATGGCAGCATCCAGGCAGGCATAGTGCTGGAGGAGCTGAGAGTTCTACATCTTCATCTGAAGGCTACTAGCGGAAGACTGACTTCCAGGGAGTTGGAACAAGGGTATTAAAGTCCATACCCACAAGACCACACCTACTCCAACAAGACCACACCTCCCAACAGTGCCACTTCTTGGGCCAAACATATACAAACCATCACAGTGGCCATCCGAACTGAGCACCCTTAACACCACACACACTGGAAGAGAAAAGGGCACTGCTTACTGGGCGTGGGAGGTAAATGAGCAGAGAGGAGAGCTACAGAGTGCTGAAGCTCTTCCCACTTCTTGTCCTGAGGTGGGATATTCCTGTGTAACACAGATATGGCCCGGGACAGGCAATACAGAGATCTATGTGGCTGCTTGGTGCCTGCCTGCCTTTTGGCAGCTTTTCCTGTGCTTTCGGATCATTATCTGAGGAAGCATGTGACCACAGCAGACCTTGTCCTCAGCCGTGCTCCCATACCATCCCCCCAAGCCTATCTTAGACACAGACACTTTCTCCTATTGCATGTGTCTTCCCAGGACCCATCCACAGCCATGGGCTCATCTCTAATCCTTGGAATTAAACTGGGTCATGTCTAAGTGGTGTGCTTTACCATTCTTGTTCTCTGTGGAATAGTGTAAGGTTTATAAGCATGCCTCTGTTGATCCAGCCCCGGGATTGTAAGCACATACTTCAGACTTGATTTACGAAATGGGGATTGTAGGCTTCTCTCAGTCCTCCTGCTTGTGCGCTGAGCCGCCCCTGCACTCCCCTTTCTAGTACTTTCTAGGTTTGCATTACTCTTTATGACTTGACTGCACCTCTCATTCCTGTAGCTGTTTGCTCTCTTCTTCGGCATCCGGTGGCCAGCATGGCTTGCCTCGGATCTGCTGTCTCACACACATCTGCACGCTTACCCTTGAAAATCCCTCCTTTTCTCTGGATATGTTCCCAGAGCCACTGCGCTAGGACACCCCTCTCTCACACATCCTCCTGGAGTCACTTTCCCTCAAGACTTCTTGTCAGCTAGATGAGCATAACCAGCCAGCTGCCCAGTCTGGTAGTCTGCGTCCCACTTCCTTTACTCTCTGTTAAATGGAATTGGCAGCAAAAGAATTCCTCAGAGGCTCTGCTCATACAGGCCAGGCACCTGCAGCCTAGGAGAGAATGCCAGCCAGCATTTTGGGGTCTGTTTGAAGGGATCTGCTTCCATCGCATTGTGGCTTCTCCTTTGCTTCTGGTTTAGCCTTTTTGTTCTTACCTGACAGGATAATACAAACAAGGCTCTCTCTTCCCTACCATCTCCCTTTGGGTTTTATCATTCTGTATTGCCATCAGGAACTGATGGGTGTTCCTGGTTTTCCACAGCCTCACCAGCAGCAGCAGCAGCATCTGCTGCCAGCCCCAGAACTGTGGCCAGCATGATGTGTATAAAATGGAGTCTCAGACCAGATTTAAAAAAATTGAAGTGTGTGTGTGTCAGTGTGAGAGGGGGGGAGAGAGAGATGACAGACAGGACAGACAGACAGACACCAGATAGGCATGTATGTGCATGTACTGCAGCACAGGTGTGGAGGTCAGGGGATAACTTTTGGGAGTTACTCTTTGCCATCCAGGTCAGTAGACAGGAGAATGGTAGATTGTGTCTTGAGGGTTGGCCCTCCAGGACACCATCCTGCCTCAGCACTTTGCAGACAGCGGCCCACAGCTGTCGTCACCTCCTGTTGCTCACAGGAAGGGAAGAGCTGTCTTGGGGTAGGTGGAGGTTACTAGATTCATCCCTTTGTTATAGGTTTGGAGCTTTTCACTCTTGGTGTGAAAAAGTGAGAACATTTTCAGTGCCTTTTCCTTTCTAATTTACCTTAACACAGAGATCCTTGAGTGTCTAGCATGAGTTCTGTTGAAAATGTCTGTTAGTTTAGTCAGTTGCAAACCAAATGACTTAGTGGTCCTGACTTTTTTTTCTTTGACTGTTGCAGCAGGCTTTCTCTGTGTAACAGCCCTGGCTGTCCTGGAACTCTCTTTGTTGGCCTCCTTCCTCTGTTTCCAGACTGCTGGGATTAAAGGCCTGTGTGTGCCACCAGGCATGGCTCCCAACTTTTTGTTTCATTTTGCTGTTTTTGAGATTGAACTCAAGCTTTCTTGCCTGCTCTGCCTCTGACACCCCTCCCCCATAGCCCATTTTTTATTTGTTCACAGTAGCCAGCTTAGTCATGTAGTTGACGCAAAACAACAGTCTGTATTGTGTTTCTTTTTTACTACAGAGAAAATTGGCTGGTGTGTGTGTGTGTACTTAATATTGTTCAAATGTTGTTACATATAAATTCTGATATTACCCATTGTGAAACTTGACCTGTTATAAAGTACTGGGCTCCTATAACAAAATTGATCATTTCTGTTGGCTCAAAGAGATTATCTCTGCCTCTGTCCGGGCGAGAGTGTAGGCTAAGGGCAGCAAATGACCTAGCACAGAGGAGCTCGGTCTGGAGGCCTGCCTGGCTGGTTTGAACCTCCTGCCCAGGCCAGCCAAGGAGGGCCTTTCCAAGGAGCTAGTCAGGGGAGGAGTGCCATCCTTCCCGCCGCAGACACTGTCTGGATAGCCTGAATGAGACTTCCCACAGCCTGCTTCTCATCCTCTAGGCTACCAAGGGAAAGGACTCAGTGCCCGGGGCCAAGGATGGGAAGAGCCTTCTGAGCGGGCCGGTCCCTGGGGAAGCCAGCTGGACACATCAGCGACAACGGCGTCTGCAGGACCACGGCAAGGAGAGGAGGGAGCTGCTCTCTACGTCCTCCTCTCAGGTATAGGGTGCCTGGGCAGCGAGGGATCCTTTGGGGGTCCCTCTGAATTCTGCTGTTAGGCAGGGCCTGCTCTGGCCTGGTTGGTTGGTATCACACTGTAGTTTTGGTGTTCTGTTTGGCCTGCTCTTCTCCTGATAGCATTTTCCCAAGTGGGACTAGAAGGATCTCTGTAAGATGAGTTCTGAGGACCCCCACATACCAGACTTTCCCATGGGTGAGCTGTATGCGGCATCACGGCATGGGGCCTGTGACTTGATCTAGGTCTGACCCAACATCCCTTTCCTGTGCTTCCCCCGGTGGCCCTGCTGTGTGGCTGCTGTGCTGACAGCCATGTGCTTGCTCACTAAGATGATGTAGCCATATCTTCCCTGTTGGGAGCCATGGAGACAGAGTGCCTTGCTGTGGGGACGGCAGATGGCATCCGCTTTTCCTGATGGTGTCAGCTGTTCCTACCAAAAGCCCGAGGGACTTACTGGCTCACTCCCTGGGACACTTTCTCCTGGGTGTATCCTCTTGTCCACTTAAAGGCAGTTGTGCCCTTATGCTAGTAGCTTAGTGGTAGGGAGCATACACTGTGGTTTTTTGAAGGGTTCAGGTTGCTTCTAGAGTCCTGTCACAGTCCCGTTGCCCCCTTGGTGTTACTGTCCTGAGGTATAACTGGAAGGCTATCAGGTGGCCCATGCACTATAGGTCTTGGGTGGGTCTGGATGAGCAGTGAGGGAACGTAGTGAAGGACATTGGTTGCCACAGGAAGGCAGATGCTGGACTGTCCCTGAGGTTCTCAGGCCTCTCTTCCTGCCTGCCCACTAGCCTCAGTTTCCTTGGTCCACGCATCAGGAACATATCCTGGTTGGCATGGGTGCACTGTCACGGCCAGGCTCCACTTGACAGCTCTGTCTTCATACCTTTCTGTGTTTTCACCTTTGCCAGCCAGCACTCTAAGGGAAGGTGTTTAGGGTCTGCCTCAGTCTAGTTCCCACACATGTAAGTGGGGCGGTAGCGACATCATCTGGAAGTAAGTTAAAGCTAAGCTATAGCCACTCGGCACAGTCAGCTCCCATTAAACGCTGGGTAGATTTATGTTAACTGCATAAGCTATAGCCATCAGAAGGAGGGAGCCTTAATTGAGAAAATGCATCCATAGTATTGGGCTTGTAGGCAAGCCTGTAGGACTTATTTTAAATTAGTGATTGATGGGGAGGGCCCAGCCCGGTGTGGGTGTGGTCATCCCTGGGCTGGTGGTCCTGGGTTCTATAAGAATGCAGGTTGAGCAAGCCATGAGGAGTAAGCCGGTAAGCCGTGCCCCTCCGTGGCCTCTGCATCAGCTCCTGCCTCCAGGTTCCTGCCTTGTTTGAGTTCGTGGTGTTTCATCACAGCAATAATAACCCTAAGACACTTGTACTAGGATAGTCGGGTATCACAGTGACAGACCTGACCATGTTGTTTTGGGGGAGGATTGTGGGACAACTTTGTAACTTTGGGTTAGAAGATCCATTGGGTGTTGAAAGCTTGGTAAGCTCTTCTGTGAGAGCTCAGAAGGAATGACTGTTGAGAGAAATGCAGACAGTGGAGGCCTGGCTTGGCTTGAAGTTTCAGAGGGAAATTTGAAAGCCACTTAAAGGCTATCCGGGCCATTGCATGTTTGCTGTTTGTGGTTCCGGATAGCTGGGGCTGAAGAGTCAGCTGTGACTTATAAGAGACCAGCACCACTGAAGTGAAACCTTTGTTTTCCTGGCACAATTGATGCTGGTCAGCTGGAGCTGAGAAATTAGCTGTGATTAAGAAGAGACCAGCATCACTGAGGTGAAATCTTCTGGGAAGTGTTTCCTGAGAGTCAGCACACAGAAGCTGTGTTGCAGAGGCAGACAAGATTGTACTTCAGGCCGGCAGCTGAGTCTTGGTAATTGTACTGGGTTTGAAGGCATGAAAGGGTCGTGGAGAACAACTGAGGTTTGGTACTGTGAGCAGCCATTGGTGAAGGCACAGCCTCAGTAGCAGTTGAAGGCCCAGAATTGAAGGGATCATGTAGAGAAGTTGAACTTGGCACCATGAAGAGAGCTGGAGAGAAGCCAAAATGTAGCAGGAGACCCCAGCATTTTGGAGATGCCAGTACCATGGATGGTGACCACCAGGACCAGCAGCAGTGATGGAGTGGAGCCTGCCCATGCTTCGGAGACAAGCTGAGTGTGCTGCAGAGGGAAGAGCCAGAGAAGACCCTGGAGGAGCCCAGAAGATCCCAAGTGAATCCCGGATGCTGAACATGGAGCGTTTTACACTGTTGGAGTTCGGATTTGCTTTGTTCGGACTGTGGTGACTGTGCCCTGGTCCTTGCCTTTTGAAGTAAGAAGGTATTTGCTTTTAATGTTATAGGAACTCAGTTGAGACACTGTAAACTTTGTTTTTGTTTTTTGTTTTTTTTCGAGATAGGGTTTCTCTGTGTAGCCCTGGCTGTCCTGGAACTCACTCTGTAGACCAGGCTGGCCTTGAACTCAGAAATCCACCTGCCTCTGCCTCCCAAGTGCTGGGATTAAAGGCGTGCGCCACCACACCCGACATTAAACCTTTTTTTTTTTTCTTAAAGGGAATTTGGAGTTTTACAGGTCTTTAGATTAGAGAGACTAGATATTTTTAAAGAGTCAACTTTTAAAGTGTTTGAATTTGTAAGGCTATGGGACTTTTTAAGTTTATGAAATGTTTTACATTGTGCTGTCTTAATTGTGTGATCTTGGGGATGAACAAAAAAAGGTAAGGGTATGGTTTACCATCGACGTGCTTGTCAGGTTGACAATGGCTCAGTTGTGCTGGTTAGTTTTGTGACAACTTGACACAAGCTACCCTCATTTGAGAGGAGGGAACCTTGATTGAGAGAATGCCTGTATGATATTGGGCTGTAGGCAAGCCCGTAGGGCAGTGGTTCTCAACCTTCCTAATCCTGCAACTCTTTAAGAGAGTTCTTCATGTTGCACTGATCCCCAACCATAAAATTATTTTCTTGCTTCTTCATGAATGCATTTTTGCTACTGTTATGAAGCACAATATTGTAAATATCTAATATGTGACCCCTGTGGGGGTTGAGACCCACAAGTTGAGAACCACTGCTGTAGGGCATTTTTCTTATTGATTGGTACAGAAGGGCCCGGCCTATTTTGAATGTTACTATCCCTGGGATGGCGGTGCTAGATTCTATAAGCAAACAGTCTGAGGATAAGGAGCCAGCCAGTAAACAGCACTCTGCCTACCATGGCCTCTGCATCAGCCTCTGCCTCCAGGTCCTTGCCCTGCTTGACTTTTTGTCCTGATTTACATCAATTTTGGAAAGTGATGTGGAAGCATAAGCCAAATAAATAAAGCCTTTCGTTTCCAACTTGCTTTGGCCGTGGTGTTTCATCAGAGCAACAGTAAGCCTGGCGCAGACATTACCCTCTGTTTGGCCTACATCAAGACACAGCTATGCCATTTGAGAGGACAAGCCCAAACCTCTCCCCACCTAGGGTCTGTGAGAAGGTTGCAGTTTCCAGGGAGCAAGCACTCCACTCTTCCCAGGGGAGCGGTGCGTAGCTCTCCAGCTCAGAGCTGACCCGTGGCGGCGAGCGCCTGTAGTCATCTATTGTGTTTTTACGGTGGAGGAAACCCTTTCTAAGCTGACATTCCACGCTTTGCCAGTCACAGTGTGCAGAGAAGAAGCCGGAAGTTAGTGGCGCAGAGGCTGAGCCCTGCCTGGAACTCCACATGGGGCCAGTAGAGGTGCTGGCCCGGGTGTCCACAGCCGGGTCTGAGGGAGACCGTCCAGAGCAGCCCTTCATAGTGCTGAGCCAAGAAGAGTATGGAGAGCACCATTCATCCATCATGCACTGCAGGTAGGCCTGGGGAGGTAGGGTGGGGGTGGGGGTGGGGCTGGGGTGGGATTCTAGGCAGTTCGTGAGAGTGTTAGTGGCAGGAAGTGTCCCTGAAAGGGCCAGTAGAGTCCTGCAGGCTGCTACTTTTGTAGTGGTCACCCTTAGACCACTCAGTTTTGTTGGCTTCATGTTAATGTTTGGATGGAAAATTTTACCAAGTTTGAATTTAGACTTAGTGAAAGCATGGCCTTGAAGAACAACCCTCAAGGCACAGGCAGCTTCCTGCTTAGCCACTCCTAATGTGCGTGGTCCTTGGGTTGATCTGGGGCCTCCTGAGGGAAGAGCTCCAAATTTCAGATGGCATCTCTTAGGGCACACCATGCACATCTGCTGCTGTTCATCTCACGTGTTCACTGCACGGCCTTGCTTGTCACGATGTGTATTGTTATTCCATATGCTTATTTATGTATTTCTTACTGTGTGCGTGTGTGCTTGTTGTGTCTTTAAGTGTACACATGCATACAGAGTTGTCCCAAAGGACAACTCTTGGGAATTGGTTCTTCTCCATTTACGTGGGCTCCAGGGTATCTAAGTCAGGTCTCCAGGCTTCTGCAGGATGCATCTTTACTTTAATCAGAAAGATGAGCCATCTCTCTGGTGCCCTATAATATTTCTTAGATGAATGAACCTTTCTCGAGTAGTCTACACACACCCTTTACTTGTAGGCTGTGAGCATCATTTTTAATGCATTTGGAAAGTTGGGAAAGTATCGTTGTTGGGATTGATGTTAGCCCGAGAGGACGAGGCCAGGACACTAATGCCTCCCTTTGTCCCATCACAGAGTGGACTGCTCTGGTAGGAGAGTGGCCAGCTTAGACGTAGATGGGGTCATCAAGGTGTGGTCCTTCAATCCCATCATGCAGACCAAAGCGTCCTCCATTTCTAAGTCGCCACTGCTCTCCCTAGAGTGGGCCACCAAGCGAGACAGGCTGGTAAGTGACATGGTGTGGGCAAAGCTTGTTCTGTGCTTCAGTCAGAAGTTCTCAGAAGCTCTTGACAGGCTGAGCTGAGGAGGTAAGCTGGATCCTGTCCCCAGTGCCATCATGGGGCCCAGGACCAAAGCTCTAGGCCTGGCCCAGCTGACATCTGCCTGGAGTGGCAGTGAAGTTATTCCTGGAGTTATCCTGTCTGCTGGTGTATCTCAGGAGGCCCTGGCTTCCCATCACCCCTCTGCCTGTGTTTCTGATACAATATTAGTACACAGTCTTCTCTTGTTAAGACCTGACTGTCCCTGCCCAACGAGCCACAGCTTATGAGGGTAGTGCTAAGCTTGTGCCTTCCACAGGCCCCGTTGCTTGGGAGTGGCCCAGTGTTGGTTTTCCCACTGGACTTTCTATTTTGAGGCAGAGTTTGACATTAAGGAGTTAAAATTGATTGCTCATAGCCCAACAGACAGGCGTTGATGTTTCTGGATGCCTAGGAAACATGGGAAGGAATTATCTTCATAGATGTTCTTCTCAGGGCTGTCCCTGAACTGGTGTCTACTTGCCAGTGGGGTGTGGAGGCCATTGTCTAGCTAATATTCCTGGGAATACCCCACACCGGAGCTGTTCTGGCATTAATTTGTTACTTTCTTCTACACTTTTATCCAAATGAAGTCCTAAGCTCCAGAGGTGGGGAGGACTCACTCTATATACTTCTGGAGGCCTTGATGGAACTAGAGCCAGAACTGTCCCTGGAAGGGCAAATGGAACAGTCGCCTCGGTCCCAAGACTAGCCAGGGCCAGTCCTACAGAAGGGAGCGAGCAGGAAGGGTGAACAACTGGGATTGAAAGCTGAAAGGAAGGAGCGAAAGACCAAAGGGTCTGAGGTTACTAGTCCAGAATATTTCTGAGTGTTTCTTCTCTTCTAGAGATTTCATAGAAATTCTGTCTCAAGCCGGGCGTGGTGGCGCATGCCTTTAATCCCAGCACTCGGGAGGCAGAGGCAGGCAGATTTCTGAGTTCGAGGCCAGCCTGGTCTACAAAGTGAGTTCCAGGACAGCCAGGGCTACACAGAGAAACCCTGTCTCGAAAAATAAAAAAAAAAAAAAAAAAAAAGAAATTCTGTCTCCTGTTGCTGTAACAACATGCTCGAAGCTGGGTGTATTACAAAGAAGTTTCTCTAGCTCACAGTTCTGTAGAACCTGGTTCCGGTGGCTGCTCGGTTCTGGTGAAAGCTCCCAAGCTTGGCTGCAGCACCTGTGTTATGATGGGAGCTCAGGCCAGAGGGAAAGATCCATGGTGGAACAGGAAACCAGAGAGGGATGAGGGGCAAAGCTTGCTCTTACAACTCTCAAGGGAGAATGAATGCTTTCACTTTGAGCCCATCATTAATTCCCCTGAGGGTGACTCCCTCAGATGCCTGCTCCCAGTGGTCCAGTCACCTCTATTTATCCCACCTCTTCAGGATCCTGTCCCTCTCACTTCAAAATACTGCTTGGCTTTCATGACTTAATAACATTATTTTTTAAAAAATCAGCCAGGCGGTAAGTGTTTCACACCTTTAATACTGGCACTAGGGAAGCAGAGGCAGGTGGATCTTTTGAGTTAGGGGCTAGTCTACTGAGTGAGTTCCAGGACAGCCAGGGCTACATAGAGAAGCCATGTCTCAAAAGTTAAAAAAAAAAAAAACAAAAGAATCTTCATGTTTTATTTGCATGTGTGTCTCAGAAGAGGGCCTCAGATCCCCTGGGACTGCAGTTTCAGGTGGTTGTGAGGTGCTGTGTAGATTCTGGGAATGGAACTGGGTCCTCTGGAAGAGCAACCAGTGCTCTGAACCAGCCCCTCTCCATGGCATTTTAAGTGAGGTCTGTTGTGGCCCGAGTTTCCCTGGCTGCCTGGAGAAGGGACTTACCCGTGCAGTCTGCCCAGATGCATACTACACGGGAGTGGGCCTGGCCTCTCTCACCATGGTAGTCCTCCCTGACCCTTGTCCTCAGCCTCCTGCCTCTTCTCGTTGCAGCTCCTGCTGGGCAGTGGTGTGGGGACAGTGCGTCTTTATGATACAGAAGCCAAGAAGAACCTCTGTGAGATCAACATCAATGATGACATGCCCAGGTGGGTGGGTGCACTGGGAGCCTCAGGCTGCTACGGGTGCCCTGTGGGCCCCAGCTCCTGGAGCGGGAATCAGCTCAGAGCCTGTGGTGGTGATTGTCTGACCCCGGCCTGTGTACGTTGCAGAATCCTGTCTCTTGCCTGCAGCCCCAATGGGGCCTCTTTCGTCTGTTCAGCCGCAGCTCCCAGCCTCACCTCCCAGACAGACTCCTCCGCCCCGGATATCGGCAGCAAAGGCATGAACCAGGTTCCTGGCAAGCTGCTGTTGTGGGATACAAAGACCATGAAGCAGCAGGTATGGGATCCGCCTGCGGGTCTCCTGGAGCTGGGTAGGTTGCCTGGAGGGCACCCCGTGTGGAGGGCGCACTGCTCACACTCCCTATGTTTTTGATGAGTCTTCTCCCTTCTCATTTCTTTCCTAATATTCACGGGCCCTTCTCAACTCTGTCGCCTTTCTCCCTTCCCAGAGATCATGTCTTGAGTTTTGGGTTGCTGTCTCCTTACAGCTTAACATGTGCCTTAGCACATGCGTAGTTACATGTGCATACAGCCTACCTAGTTCTGCTTTTTGGGCTTTCAAACTTTATGTGTGTAGAGTTGCAGGGTGCCTTTTTTTTTTTTTTCCAGACTTTTGTATTCTAGTTGGAAACAGGCCCATCCTCTAACCGTGGCTCTGTCTTCTCTGGCATTGTGTGCTGAAATCAAGAGGTTGGCTCCTGGTTCATCTCATTCCTCTGTCTGGCTATTAAGATCTTATCTGAGTATCTCAGTATGGATTTTCTAAGCTTAAAAAATGTTTTTTTAAAAACTCTTCCCGGTAGTGCATGCCTGCACACTTAAGCATTTGGGAGGTCGAGGCAGGAGGAGCAGGCATTCTAGGTTAGCCTTTCTCTAAATAAAAGAATAAAATTTCCACCCTCAACAAATAAAGGTAAATAAAATTAGAATTGCAGCTTGCAAGAGGGTTTGTGTCTTTGTCCAGTTCTGGGCAACTCTTAGCCGTATTCTTCCAGGGTTAACACGTCTCTGGGTCTCTCTTGCCTTCTAGAGCACCAACTTGACATTCTTAGGACTCTTCCTTTGTCTCACTTCACTGCCCTCATGACATCGTTTCCTCGGCTTTGACAGCGCAGGTCCTCCCCAGCGTCCCATCTTTAACTAGTCTGTGGGGACATTCATTGCAGGTCCTGTTTCTCATTTCCAGGAACGCAGCGTCATCCTTACACACGGTGTGGTCCTGCTGCCGTCTCCTCTGTAGTCCTTACTCTCTGACTTTGAGCTAAACACTTTGAAAGCTAACCCCACCCCTGCTGTTTCTGAGGATGCCTGCCCCTCTCCCCTTACCTTCCCCTGCCCTGTGAATTTCTACTTCAGGTTCTTCTTTCTGGCCCTTTATCCGTGGGGATACAAGCCTCACTGAGCATAGGACTGAAAGGGACCTGCTTTCACTTGGGCCAGGTGCCTAGAGGCTCCACCAACCGCTGACAACTTTGAAATCCATTCTCAGACTACACAGGGATTGTGACCACACTAGCCTGAGGTTGCGCTTAGCAGAGAGGTGCATTTTCTCAGCACTTTCTGTGAAGTCCTAGCTCATTCTTGCACGGAGGGTGTTCCTTTCCGGAGTCTTAGCAGCGTATGGGGATTGGCCAGACCATTCACTTGGGGCTCAGGCTTCTGAGTGTTTCATGCCTGTTGGGTTCACTGGTCCACAGGGCTCTCCCCCTCCTCTTGTCTTTGGTCTCAGTGGACTCCTTTGTTGGCAGGTCACTACTGTGCCTGTGTGTGAATGACATCATCTGACATCAGCCTTGCAGCTTTTGTCCCCAGAGGGGTCTGCATTGTTGGAATGCTGTTCCTCATTGTCAGAGTATAGCCTTAGATCTTATTTACATCACTGGCTTTGTTAGGTCCTGTGGATGTTGGCTCCTGTAGGAAGGGCCAGGGGCAGCTTTGGGACGTGTGTGTCTTGTGTGGCTCAGGGCTGCCTGCCGTGGAAGGCAGCTGATGGGGCTTAGTTCCTGCTGGCTACAGAAGTGTTCAGTAAGACTTAGCTTGGAGTCCAGTGGAGGGAGAAGAGCATGGACTGCTGAGGTATGGCTTGCTCGTCACAGCTTTGACGTGGATTGTTGCCTCAGTGCAGAAGTAGAATATCTGTAGGCCCAGTGGCATTGCCTTTCAGAAGAACACATCTGTCAGTGGGCTTTGACAGACGCTCAGATAAGTCTCTTCAGAAGCAGGCCTTGGCAGGGGGAGTCAGTGGGGTCTGTGCTGGCCTAGTCTGCTGCTAATGGTGCTTTTGTCTGCATTCCCAGCTTCAGTTCTCACTGGACCCAGAGCCCATTGCCATCAACTGCACAGCTTTCAATCACAACGGGAACCTGCTGGTCACAGGGGCGGCTGATGGTGTCATCCGGCTCTTTGGTATGGAAGTGTGCTGCGGCAGTCCTGATCCCCTCCTTAAATGACCGAGCTGGGGCCAAGGCCATTGCAAAAGCCCAGTTTCAAAAGCTTGTTCTAGAGCTTGACTTTGGGCGGCGTCTTCAAAACTTCCACCACAGCCCACTTGTATGTGCTCAGTGTCTGTAGACACGGGGTGGGGCAGAGCCCAATAGTCCTTTGACCTTGAGCTGATTGACCTGAGTCCTTGTCACCTGTGGGGAGCTACAAGGGGTCACAAGAGAACAGTGCCATCCTATTCATGTGCTATAAGGTGGCTTGTCTCCTGTCTCCAGGAAGATAGGCCTAGGCTCTAAAATGGGATAAGGTGACACCCATGTAATAGGTCTCCATGGTGCCCGGGGGCAGTTACAGAGGTGTGATAGGAAGGACTTCTGTCTCCCTAAAACTTACAGGAACCCCAGGTGAGCTCTTTCCCCAAGGATCCCCAATTCTCCCTTTGACCACATCAGGAGGCTGCTCAGAGGCAGGTGACCTGGAAGGGTCAGCACTTTGTGGCCCAGGAGGCCCCTGGCCACTAGACCAGCTGTCATAGAGGGTAAGGGGACCCTGCTATGCCCTGTGGCCTTAACAGGTGTGGCCTTGCTCTCTCAGACATGCAGCAGCACGAGTGTGCTATGAGCTGGAAGGCCCACTGCGGCGAGGTCTACTCTGTGGAATTCAGCTGTGACGAGAATGCTGTGTACAGCATCGGCGAGGACCGCAAGGTAGGCGCCAGCAGCAGTGGTGGCAGCTGGACTGTCTGCAAGCCCTGGGACCGTGGACTTCTTCCTGCCTCCATTTTAGCTTCCACAAAATAAGGATACATACAAGTCTACCTCAAAGCATCTTCGTGGGGTTCAGTGAGTGCAGTGGGGTTTGGCTGTTCTCGTAGATGGGAATTCCATATCCTTCTTCCTAGTTGTAGCAAAACTGACCCATGTCACCAGAGAGGGAGCCACATTTGGGGAAGATATTCTTTGGTGAGTGGGGTTGGTCATGGTCACAAGACAGAGCATGGGGTTTGCTGACGAGTTGGAGTGAGGATCCTAATGGGAAACAGATCTGAGCAGAGCCCAAAGAAGTAAAAAGTAAGCAAACCCCTGTCTTCTAAGTCACTATAAGTCAAGGCCCTTGTAGATTCCCTCTGTGGAAAGGTGTGTTAGGAAGTGGGAATGACAGTGGCCTTGCACTGAAGTCGGGGGTACGAGAAATAAGTAGGAGAACGACTTAGCTGTCTTATATACCCTCCTAAGCCTGTGGGATTTTATACTGAAAACAGTGACTACAAAACCAGTGTCTGTCTGTCTGTCTGTCTGTCTGCGTGCATGTATGTATGTATGTATGTATGTATGTATATATGTATGTATGTATGTATGTATGTATGTTTCTGCCTGCCTGCCTGCCTGCCTGTCTGTCTGTCTGATCATATCTTTCTCTGTAGCCCAGGGCTAACCTCAATCTTAGGGCAGTCTGGCCTCAGCCTCTTAAGTGCTGGTATGCCAGATGTGAGCCATCACACCTAACTGTATTGATTTATTTATATATTTACTTAACTTATTCTGAGACCACATCTTAGTGTGTTGTCTAGGTTGGCTTCAACTTCTTTGGCTCCAAGATGCTCCTGCCTCAGTCTCCCATAGGGGTGGGATTATAAATGTGTACCACTGTGTCCTGATTCATGTCTTCCCTGGGAAACTCTATAGGGCTTTTAAGTTCAAGTTTGGCATCCTATTCTGTGGGTAGGACTCCCAGGAATGACGAGAGCCTGTCTACAGTCTGGGCTATTCACTCTCCACGTCACAAGTGAGACGCAGAGTGTGCCACTCAACATGTTGATTGATTGCACTGCTGAGCAACTGAACAGTATTTGTAATCAGCCCATCTGTCCTCTATACTTTGTCCCCAGGTCCAGAAACTCTAACTGGGCCCCAAATTCTGATAATACAGGAAGGAATAATGACAATATTAACTGTAACTTAAAAAGCACCTCCACACACTGGCCTGCCTGCCTTGCCCAGGAGACCAGGAGGAGGCCTTGCAAAGCCTGTGTCTATCCCTTTCCTCCCTGTGCTCAGGCTGGAGTAACGAGGAGGGCTGGGCTTTGATACGAAGCTGTTAATTGCTTTCTAGATTTTTTTTTTCCCCTGAGGAAACTTGTATTGGTGAGAGACGGGACTGGGAGTAGTCCATGGTCCCCACATCCCTGTGTTGCTTCCTGCTCTCGAAAGGCTTTTCTGAAGGCTGTGGAACTGGTGAGGGAGGCAGTTGCCCCAGCCAGTCACTGCCCGAGGTTGGCCATGGCTTTGTTTCCCAGGCCTAGGCGGTGACTGCTGTTGGGGGATCTAAGGGAGTCTGGGTAGTTGGCTGTGTGACTCTAAGGGAGCCCCTGTTGTGCCTTGTATCTGCAGTTCATCCAGTGGAATATCCACAAGAGTGGCCTCAAGGTGTCTGAGTCCAACCTCCCTTCAGATGCCACGGGCCCCTTTGTCCTGTCTGGCTACAGTGGCTACAAGCAGGTTCAAGTTCCCAGAGGCCGGCTCTTCGCTTTTGACTCTGAGGGCAATTACATGCTGACGTGCTCTGCCACAGGGGGCCTCATCTACAAGGTAAGTGGGTGGCAGAGTACTGGTGGGCACGGACCTCTCTCTGGAGGTCAGCTTGGCTCACCTGAGCTGAGTGTGGCCCTGTGTCCTGTATCCTGCATAGCTGAGTGTGGCCCTGTGTCCTCTGCCCTGCATAGCTGAGTGTGGGCCTCTATCCTGCATAGCTGAGTGTGGCACTGTGCCCTGCATAGCTGTGTGTGGTCCTGTGTCCTGCATAGCTGAGTGTGGCCCTGTGTCCTGCATAGCTGAGTGTGGCCCTGTGTCCTGCATAGCTGAGTGTGGCCCTGTGTCCTGCATAGCTGAGTGTGGCCCTATGTTCTGCATAGCTGAGTGTGGCCCTATGTTCTGCATAGCTGAGTATAGCCTGTGTCCTACATAGCTGAGTGTGACCCTGTGTCCCACATAACTGAGTGTGGCCCTGTGCCCTGCATAGCTGAGTGTGGCCCTCTGTCCTCTGTAGCTGTGCTCTCTGTGCCATACATTCTGTTATGATTCTTCCCTTTTCTTGTCTTATTCCTTGGAAATAGTATATATTCTCAAAGATATCAGTAGGGCAAAGGGCTTAGGAGTGTGGGCCCATGTGCCTCAAGAGTCTGAGATAGGTAGATTGCTTTCATCACTGAGTTAGAATAGGCTGTTTTATAGGAGGCCTGTGGGTCAGGTACACCAAAGCCTACATGTGAGACAGAAATTTAAGATGTTCTTTGTCAAGCTAGGATACAAGTTATCTACATAGTTCTGATTTTATCTTTGAAGATTTATTTTATTTATGTGTGTGTTTGTGTGCTGTATGTATTTATGCATTTGTATGTAGTGGTACCAAGAAGAAAGCATCAGATCCCATAAAATTAGAGCCACAGGTGGCTGTAAACAACCTAAGTGAGACTAGGCATCGGACTCAAGTCTGAAGTGCTCTAACCACTGAGTCGTCTCTCCATCTATTTATGTCTACTTATCTGTCTATATTTTTGTGTGTAGGTACCTGTATGACACAGGTGGGAGGGTGTGGGCCAGAGGTCGGCCTATAGAACTCAGTTCCTTCCTTCCATCACGTGATTCCTGGGGACTGAACTCAGATCTCTGGTCTTAGCAGCATATGTCTTTATCTTCTGTATTAGTTGGGGTTCTCTAGAGCCACAGAACTTATGGGTAGTCTCTATATAGTAAGGGAATTGTTGATGACTTACAGTCTGTAGTCCAACTCCCAACAATGGTCAGCAGCAGCTCTGAATGGAAGTCCAAGGATTTAGCAGTTGCTCAGTCCCACACGGCAAGCAGGTGAAGGAGAGAGTAAATCTTCCTTCTTCCAGTATCCTTTTGTAGGGCACCAGCAGAAGGTGTAGCCCAGATTAAAGGTGTGTGCCACCACACGTTTAATCCCAGAGGACCTTGAACTCAGAAATCTCCCTGTCTTTCTTATTTATTTATTTATTTATTTATTTATTTATTTTATTTATTTATTATATGTAAGTGCACTGTAGCTGTCTTCAGACACTCCAGAGGAGGGCGTCAGATCTCGTTACAGATGGTTGTGAGCCACCATGTGGTTGCTGGGATTTGAACTCAGGTCCTCTGGAAGAGCAGTCAGTGCTTTTAACCACTGAGCCATCTCTCCAGCCCGAGATCTCCCTGTTTTTTTTTTTTTGTTGTTTTGTTTTGTTTTGTTTTTTGAGACAGGGTTTCTCTGTATAGCCCTGGCTGTCCTGGAACTCACTTTGTAGACAAGGCTGGCCTCGAACTCAGAAATCCGCCTGCCTCTGCCTCCCGAGTGCTGGGATTAAAGGCGTGTGCCACCACGCCCGGCTGAGATCTCCCTGTTTTAATCTTCTGGAATTCATAGCCACTATGTCTCAAGATCTCCAAGCCAAGATCCATGTCAGAAACTTGTATCTTCCAGCCTCCAGATTAGGATCACTGGTGAGCCTTCCAATTCTGGATTGTAGTTCATTCCAGGTATAGTCAAGTTGAGAACCAGGTATAGCCACTACACCTACTAAGCCTTCTTGCTGGCTTGTCCACATTGTTTTTGTTCCTGTTTATAGATTGAAAAACACAAACAAAAACAAAGCAAGCAAGCAAACGACCATCCTCTCCAGTGAGAGCTTGATTCAGGCTCTGTACCACTGAGCGACTGAGTGGTGGGTGGGTGGCCGTCACACTCGGATCATCCAAAGACGAGTGCTGAGCCCAAGAGCACGTGTGCGGTGCTGTGAGTTCCTTCCTTCTTTCAGTGCTCACTTGAGAGTGTTTCCCTGACAATGGCGGTTAGTCTGTGAGACGGAGGGGTCCTCTCAGTGTCTGATGCCTCTGCTTGTCAATCAACAAACAGCTTGGCTCTGAGCAGCAGTTGTGTGCTAGGCCTGGCACCACTGTACTGTGGGGTTAAATAATGTCTGTTTTGGCCTGGAGTTCAGATGCAAGTTAGCACTGAAAGTAAGTGGTAGACAGCTAAGCCCTGAGCAGTTCCCAGAGAACCGGGGTGGGGTCCAAGTTCTCAGGAAAACCTAGAGGGAGGCTGCAGTCTGTGCACTGGAAAGAGCAGGGGCTGGGAACAGGGGAGAGGACACTCCTAGGGGCCCAGGCTGGGCAGAGGCCTGCCAGTGGGGGACTCTGTGTGGGATGAGATGGGAAATGAGAAGCTTCACACAGACCCAGTGGCTGCTCACTGAGACCTGGGCTTGCGGTCAGTAAGGCTCCTCTTTCTGCAGAGGGCGGCAGTACTGTGTTCTCACCCTCCCTGCTGCTGCTAGCTGTATGATCTCTCGTGTGGATCTGTCTCTCCTTCAGGACACCCTAAAACACTAGTTACAAGGCTAGTTTTCCCCTTTAAGGCTTGCTGTACTTGACATTCGGGAGAGCTGTTCTTTGTTGTCTATATGGAGGAATAGCTGGATATACATTTTATTTTAAGGCATGCAGCCTTTTCCCCATCCGTATATGTGACGCACAGTCAGACTTGCTCTATAATCAGATGATGGGTTGATGGGTTTTCCCGTGTAGTTTTTAAAAAAAGTGTCATGAATGGTTCCAGTTATTTAGGGTGCCTGCTAAACTTCAGATTGCATTTTTTATAATCCATAAATAATTTAACCGATAGCTTTTTTAGTTATCTCTTCATGAATGTGAATGCTTTCTGCCGCTTGCTCTCAGGCGTCATAGTGTTGCTAGGAGTCATATTGTTTCTGATTCCCTGTGCAGTGCCTGTTAGCGTCTGGTCATTCACACATGTGCACAGTTCTAGACGCGCGAGCGTGTGTGTGTGTGTGTGTGTGTGTGTATGTATGTATGTGTGTGTGTTGCTGGATGGCAGGCTTGTTCACACATTCATCAAGGCCTTCCTGTGCCTGACCCCATTTGGAGTGATGAAGCTGGTCTTAGAGGTCCTGCCCTCCAAAGTTTATGTGCCCACGGTGAGAACTGTATGTGTAAGACCACGATCTAGAGTCAGGCAGTAGCTGGCAGGTGATGCTGTAACAGGTGGATGCTGTGGGAACACACGGGGAGGTGCAGGAGCACTCCCCCCCCAGATAGGTCAGGCTGCAGAGAAAACGCCCGCCGTCTTTTGAAGAGCATCTCAGGGACTTGATTTCCACATGAGGCGGGCTGACTACTGTCAGGAAAGCGAAGGTGTAAACAGGCTTTCCAGAAAAGTGGGGCATGGGCCAGGGTCCATTTTCTGATTGGGGTGGCCGCTCCCAGGCTCAAGGTAGTTTTTGGACACTAAAAGTTTTTGGTTAAAGTGTATATGTTTGTGAGTGCTGTCTGCTAATGCTGCTGCTTCACTCCTGTCCTCCTGCAGCTGGGCAGTGAAGAGAAAGTTCTAGAAAACTGTCTGAGCCTGGGTGGCCACCGTGCCCCTGTGGTCACCGTGGACTGGAGCACCGCCATGGACTGTGGGACGTGCCTCACGGCCTCCATGGATGGCAAGATCAAGCTGACTACCCTCCTAGCCCATAAGCTCTGAGGTCGGGCCCAGCTGACACGCGGGAAGCAGAACTGTGTCTGGCAGAAGAGAGATGCGACGGGGGACAGGACAGAGCTCTGGTTCTGCACTGCCAGGGTGGTGGATCTTCAGGAAAGCCCCCGAGGGGGCTCAGTCATCCTGACGAAGCCCCTGGAGCAGGAGATGTGGAGCAGGCTGCGTGTACTCCCTGAAGACTAGAACGTGGCTATTGCAGAGCGTGCTCCAGAGCACAGGACAGATGCTAAGGAAGGAGCCACAGTGGCCGGTGCACCCTCTTCAGTCCAAGAGGCATTGACTGTATTTTGTACATAATTGCTTATTTTTCTTATTTAAGGGGAAAAAAAAATCAGAGCAAGGTAATGCTCTTACAGTCACTTGGTGTCTCTTTCTGGACTATGTGAGTCGCCTGGCCCTGGTGATAGTCACAGCTCCCTGCCTTGGTTATTGGATGTCAGCTCTCACTAGCCTCAGCTGCCATGTGTTTCTGGCAGAACCGGGTTATAGTTGAGATGTAGACCACAGTGCCCTCTTCTGGCCTCAAGCCGAGATCTGAGTGTCTTCTGCAGAACCTGAAAGCTAGGTAAGGCACTGGCTAAGAGGCTTCTCAGGACAGCAGGCCTGAGATCTGGGCCCACCTCCAGCTCCTGCACCTTGGGGTCTTGTGGTCCCAGAACTCTCATTTGGTGGCTCCCTCCTCCTTCCATCGTGAAGTCTCTTAGCTTGAATAGTATCAGCTGCCTTCACCTCTGCCTGGCTCAGCTGCTTCAGCTACGCCTGTGCTCTGGTCTCTTACTTGGAAGGACCACGAGTCCCATCCCTTGTCAGTCCTACATCCTACTGCCGAGACCAGCCTCATGAAAGAACCGTTTATAGGGTCAGTGGGCCTGGGCCCGAGCCTCCCACATTTGGCATAGGCGACCTTGTTACCTGCCTAGGGCACGCCACTTCCATGAATAGTGACTGCTTGCATTAGTCAGTTGATGGCTTCTTTGGGCTCCAGGCGAGTTGAGTTGAGGGCTGCGGGGCTGGTAACTCTCAGGTGCCTACATAGAGAAAAGCAGGAGTGTTGAGGCCTGGGCTCCCTTCTGGGATGGAAGGAAAAGTGGAAAGCGATATATAGGAAAACCCTATAGATCATAGTTACTATTTATTATTGGTGTGCCTGTGTGTGTTGGGTGGGTGGTGGGGTGGGGTGGGATATGCCACAGCAAAGATCACAAGACAACTTGGTGTAGACTTAGTTCTTTCTGTTCATCTTTATGTGTATTTGGGGGATCAAACTCAGGTGGGCAGGCTGCATGGCAAGTGGCTTTCCCCGCTGCGCCACCTCTTGCTCATGTGTTTTTACCCAGGTCCACACTGACATGAAGGGGTCAGTCCATTCTCTGCCGTTTCTCCACTCCCACTGAAATGGCCTCATCGTCTGCCTCACCCAGCTTTGTGGGCCTGGGTTCTGCCTGAGTCAGGAGCCCGTGGTTTTTTAATTTCCTCTGGGTTTCCTGTCTTATGGCGTGCTCTTTCTTCCAGCGTGTTCCCCACAACTTGCTGAACCAGTGGTTTTAAGGCTCAGAGACAGAAGGAACATTCCAGAGCCTGTTCCTCCCCAACCCCTCCCAGGAAGAATGCATCCTTCAAAGCGCCTCTTTGGAACCCCTGAGGGCCTTAGTAGGGCTCGGTCCTTTGCTGTCTTTGAGTGAAGGTGTCATGGGGCACAACCGAGAAGGCAGGTCACACTGCAAACCTTGAGTCACTCTTCTGGGGGCTGAGAACCTCGCCTGGCAGGTGCAAATCTGCATTTCCCTCCCTGTGCCCGGGGGCCCTGTCTCTGCTCAGCCCCAAACCCATGCCCAGTAGCTCAGTGTGGGGTCTGGAAGTACAGTCATGATTACAGTGCGTGCTGACTAAATGAAGCTGACGGACACTTGTTACTATAGCCAATAAATTTATCTGCCAATTTAAAAGTAATAAAACCCATGTGGACTCCAGCACAGGCAAGTCTCCTAGCTTGGTCTCTCCATCCTGCTGGAGTCTTTGCCGACAACAGGCTCAGTATGCAGCCACACAGGTCTTTAGCCTTATTTGCTGGGTGGCCATGGAGAAGTTTTAAGAGATGTGCAGGGTCGGGAGAGTTATTAAGAATCAAAGGAATCCAAGAATGGAAGGATGCCCTCTCACCCAGCGTTAGGCTTGCTTGGCTCACATCAGATGAGGTTGAGGGCCCTATTTACAGTCAATGAATGCTACTTTCTTGACAGCTAGGGGCTGACCTCCCAGAAAGGTGGCAGCCTGGCCTGGTTCAAGAGCAGCTAAAAGGACTCTAGGGGTCATCTGTGGGATTGGAAGCCATTGGTTTATCCCATTAAGAGTTGGGGCCTTTACTTTCCTGGTCCAGGCTATCAGTTTAGGATTGAGGATTCGCATTAGGGAACGGCTATGGAGAAACCGTGCTCAATAGGGGAGCTGTGGGTGCCCCAGTCCAGAGTGCGGTGTTGACCTGCTGTTGTAAATCGAACTTGGTCACTCTTGATTTCTCCGTTTGGGGTCAGACAGAATCAGATCTGAGGTTCCCTTTGCTCCAGCGCGCCAGAGAAGACCCTCTCCTGTGAGGGCCTACTCCTGTGTTTTCAGTCGTCGTCTTCCGTGGCTTTTTTCCCAACCACCCAGGTTGCGTTGTCTTAGATCATGCATGCGTTTAGCTGAAAGATTCCGGACACCTGGGAGCTAGCTTGGTGGCGCCTCCTCCACTTCTGCAGAGGGAACCTTCCTTTGCTTCCCCTAGTTACTGACTCTGGCCGCTTTCTCAGAGCCAACAGCTGCGCCTCTGTCACAACAGCTGACAGAAACAGGAGCCTGCGGATGTGACCCGCGGTCTGCAGGGGGCACCCGGGGCCCTAGCGGCCAGCCAGCGCCCGGGTCGGGAGCGCGCGCGCTGGGAGCGCGCAGGAGCCGGAAGGGGCGGGCGGTGGGATGCGTGCGCGTCTCGCAGTTCTGAATCCCCGGAACCCACGGGAAGGATCGCAGTGCTGCCCTCCCCTCTTGCCCACGGTCCCATCCTGTCCCCAGGCCCCCGGCTCTGCGCCCTCTGCGGTAGGGAGGGAGTGGCGCGGCCTGCTCCACGCTAGTGCAGCGAGGTCCCGCGTGTGCCTTCTGGGTGAGGTTTTCCAGGGACCCAACGGGCCCGACCCGATCAGCGCTGAGCTCCAGAAACCTTGCGGCGGGCAGGACCTGGCTGCTGGCTCGATGGTTGATGTCCAGCTTTCTGCGACTTTGTGCACGCTAATTCTTAACCACGTCTGTTTCTCGGCTATAAAATGGACATGATACACATGTACTGCCGGGTCTGATTCATTTCTGTACACTGTCACTCACTGAATGGTATTCCTCTTAATCGACTTCTGTTCTGTGGCTGGACAGGTTAGGCTGATCATTCTAGTTTGTTTGTTTTAAATGAAGTTATAAACAGTCATTCTGGATGAGCCAAAATTGTCTAGTGGTGTATGTTGGGGGCAGGGGGAGCACTGGCCATTGAAATGTGTGAATTAGAAAGCCTGGGGGCTTTAGTAATAGATATGTTTTGTAAAATGTGGTATGGTGGGAAGTGCCTTAGCGGGCCCATGCAGAACCCCCTCCTTCCCCCCAGGTATCAGCCATACAACGGGTCTAGTATAAAACGAAGTTTATTTGGGGGCATGAGAAGGGTGGTTGAGAAGGGAGTAGAGGCAGAGAAAGGGACAGAAAGAGGGGACAGAGAGGGACAGAAAGAGAGAAAGGGAAGAGAGAAGAGGGAACACGTGGAGAGAGAAGTGGGGAGGGAGAAAGAGACGGGTGGGGGAGTGGGGGGGGGGGTGGTCAGAGAGCATGAGAGAGGCCAGATAGTCCTTTTATAGCAAGCCAGGCTTGTACCTGGCTGTTGCTAGGTAGTTGAGTGGAGCCTAGAAGGAATGTTAGCATGTTAACAGTAACCAAATCACAGTAGAGGTGAGAAGTTTGTGACATAGATGGAGATGGACGATTGGACCAGAATCCTCTTTCTTCCTTCCTTTGGGCTGCAGAAATGACAGGAAAGCATTTCTTGTTGCTGCAACTGCCTGTGTAGGGCACAGAGCAGGGGAGGGGCTCCAGAAACCTGTCTGCAGGCCCCATGTATCTGCTGCTAGTCCTCCATGTGACACAGTGTACATGGCTTGGCCTTCTGGGCTCTGCTCACCTCTGGGTCGCCTTAGGCCTGCCTTACACTGACTAGTAATTACTGCTGGTAAGTTGGAAGAGCGTTGACTTACTAGAATCTACTGACTTGGTTCCTCCTTGTAGGCATTGAAGATTGGCACCCACTGGGGTCAGATGAGCCTGGTGTGACAAGAGAGTGTGAGTTTTGGTCCTGCTCTAGAGAATCAAGTCACTGAGTGTGGCATACTAGCCATGGAAACCCTAAAATCCAAGACCAAAACGAGGGTCCTCCCCTCTTGGATGACAGCCCCTGTGAATGAGAGAAAGGTTGTATCAGTGAAGACAGCCACAAGGAAGCAGACAGCCGCCTGGGCCCGGAGAGTGGGGGCAGCAACAAGGTAGCTTTGCTGGCCTGTCAGAGTGGGTGAGGCAATGAGGTGGGTCCTTCCAGCAGAGCCCAGAGCTCTCAGCTTGCCCCTCACAGAGAAGCACCACCACGTGAGTGTGTGCTGGTGAGCTCTGTGCTGGTGAGCGAGGTCCTGCCGTCTAGCTGTTGGTGCAGGCAGTGAGCTCCGCCTACAAACCATGCCCGCAGGAACCAGTTGTTCAAAGTGCTTACCTCTTCTTCATTGGTGACAAAAGCAAGATCAATGGATCTGAAGTCTAGTCACCTGAGTGGTGCTGCCTTTCCTGTACACAGGGCTTTTCAGACAGTTAGTCAAAAAATCCCAAGTTGCAGATGTGACTCGGGTGAGTGCTGGTAGTCAGGGCGGGGAGAGCTTATCAAGTAGGAGGGAGGGTGCTGCCATTCTCTCAGAAATGGCAGGAGGCTTTCAGGGCCACACTTGCTGGCTCTTTCCTGTTCTCTACGTAGTTGTCATAGCCCCAGTCACATTCACGTACAAACTGGGCTCTGGCCTAATGGCCTGTATTGGCTATGTCCTCTGTTTGCTTTTGAGACAGTGTCTTTCTCTCTAGCCTAGGCTAGCCTGGAACTTACTATTTAGGTCAGACTGGCCTAGAACTCACAGAGTTCCACCTGCCTCTGCCTCCCCAGTGCTGGGATTACTCAGCCGTCCACTGTGTGTTTCAAGGAGTAACAGTGGGAAGCTAGCCACCATCCCCACTCCCAGTTCCTTGTGAGGGAGTCCACGGAGGGAGGGTAGCCCTGTGCCCTGCCCCTGGACCACTAGGCTGAGGAAACTCTACAGCTCAGGGAATCAGTAACTCCCCCACCCCCTGGGAGTGCTTCCATTTCCTTCCTCGTTGTGAGTCCCTCTGCCCTCAGCTGTGGCTTTGCGTCTCTGTTTCAGAGCCCCAGCCACGGAGACCGTGTACTGCATGAATGAAGCTGAAATGGTAGACGTGGCACTGGGGATCCTGATTGAGGTAACATCTGTCCTGTCTCTTCTGTCTGTCTGTCTCCTATGCCTGGTGATTCCTCATGGGTAGGAACTAGCACAGGTCCCCTGCTCCTGGTAAGAGAGATACACTCAAGCTGCCTCAGGTCCCACATCTTCCTTTTGCTTCCTCTTCTCAGCCAGGTTTCCCTCAGCCACTGCGTGTGATGTGTGTCACGTGGGGTGAGCCTTTGAGACTAGCTGCACGGTTGGGATGTGGGTGTGAGGGGGAGCAGGCACTGTGGGGGAACCGTGCTGACGTGTATGTGAGGGGCACAGTGTTCACTTGAGTTCTTGGGAAGGCTACCAGTTGGGTAAGAAGACTCCTTTCCAGTGTGCCTGTCCTTAGCAGAAGGCTGTGGATGTTCCTGGCTTCCTGAAGGCGTGAGAGCGGCTCTCCCATGTCATTGCACGGCTCTTGTGTTTTCCGTGTGCTTTAAAGCAGTGTATTGTCTTCCCAGTGCTCATGGCCACCCAAACTGCACTGATCTGGGATACCGCTATCCCCAGGAAATCAAGGCTCTGTGGCCTGGGCTCTTGGTGTTCTCGTGCCTCACCTTCCAGCCACGTTTTTTTTGTTGTTGTTGTTGTTTTTAGTTCGATCCTTTCTCCTTCTACTCCACTGTTCCTCATATGTAGATCCCTGCATCTGTCCCTAGCAGGTCCCGATCCTGAGGTGTGGGGTGGAGAAAGCATGGGTGCCCATGGGGTGGATGGGAGCATGTCCCAACTGGGTCATGTGCTGCACTGGCTTTTCTGTTGGCTCAGGGTACATCCATAGCACTGTCAAACTAGTGCCTTGGAGAAAGGAGCCACTCGTGCGGAGACTGCTGTTTCTTCTGCTCTGCAGGGCCGCAAACAGGAAAAGCCCTGGGAACAGCCGTCTCTGGAAGCCACTGATAAGCTGCAGCTCTCCCCTCCCTGTTCCTCGTCCCCCGGGAGCAGCAGTGAGGAAGATGACAGCAGACTCAGCTCGCCTGCTCCAGGCCTCAGCCCTCCCCGGGGACCAGAAGCTTCGGACTCTCCCTGTAGCAGAAGCCCAGAGGAGGAGAAGGAGGAGGAAGACGCGTTGAAATACGTCAGGGAGATATTTTTCAGTTAGTATGAATTGTTCACTGCTTCGGCTGAGAGCTGCGGGCGCTGTCCACCCCTGCTGGCCCCTGCCACCTACGAAAACCAGGCTTTGTTCCCAACTCCCAGTCCCAGGAGGCTGTCAGTTTGGGTGGGACTTTTTCTGTAGCAGGATGCAGAAATGCATCCTGTTACAGACTTTCCCTGCTCCACCCTCGGGCCCTGAGGGTTGGCAATCCCAGCCCCGAGTTTCATTCACAGTGAAAGTGAGGTCTTGGGCTTACTTGCCAGACGCAAAGGAAAATAGAGGTGCTGAGAACATGGGTATTCTAGACGGGCAGCCAGATCTCGACTTAAAGAGGCCTATGAACAGTCTCCTTCACGACGCAGTCCAGCAGTAAGCTTCTACCCTCCCAACCAAACAGGCTGGCAACTGCCCACAGCTCCCTGCCAGTCTAGGAGCAGGAGGCTCTATGAGGCTGGTGAGCCACACAGGCCCTGTCTACCACCAGTCACCTCTCTTCCTCCTGGGGCCTCCACCTTGACCCCTGTAAGGGAGAGTGGGACACAGCACGCTGAGGACAAAAGATCACACCAGAGTCCAGGTTTCTTTATATGCACTTTGGCTTTTGATGAGCACAGAATGAAGAACTCATTGCCACGTAGGTTTTCTGATACACAGACACTGAACAAAATATATACTGATGCCGCGATGCATAATAAAGACCATGCCTTCTGCCTTTCCAGTTCTGGGTAAGGTGAGGGGACACGGTGTGTGTTTGTGACAATTATTCAATCCTGTTCACCTGGGTCACAAGACTGGTTTAACAGCTGATTTCTGTTTGCTGTCAGGTCCAGGGACCCATTCAGGGGACCCTGAAAAGCCAGGGAGGCTTCTCTTTGTGCTGACAGGACTCGGTGTTAAAGCAGTTCTTGTTTTTTTGTGTGTTTTTCCCCCTAACTGTCCCATTTGTTGCCATAATCGTCACAGAGTTCTAGTTTGACACTTTGCCAAGATAGCTTGGAAGTTTGGCCTCTGACAGACTCCCACCTGCCTGGGAATCCCTGTGCTAATGAGCTACATGGTACCCTAAGAAACTGCAGGTACCCCAGCCCTCCAAGCCGCCTCTGGGTTCCTTGACACCACAGCCCGTCTGCACAGTGGGTGGTTCCCTCTGCTGTGCTAGAGATCAACATTAGCTATGACACAGGGTGGTTGAGAAAATCCACTCAGCCACAGGTTCTCCAGCACCTTCTTGGAGCACAGTTGGAACCGAACCCCTGCAATCCCATAATAAGCCTTTGTAAGACCGGACTAACAGTTCTCCCACTGGTTCTTGTCCTCCTTATCCCGTGGCGGGAACCTAACCATGGCCACAAGCAAGAAGATGAGTAACAGCTGGGCTAGGCATAGAGCTGGCAAGGCAGGCCCCAGGAAGGAGAGCCTGAGCCACTTCCACACGAAGGAAAGGAAGAGGCTTAGTCCTCCAGCCAACAGAACTGAGGATGCCGCCAGGAAGCACACTGCCAGCCGCCACTCTCCCTCATCTCTGTTGTACTGGGCAAGGAGGAGAGGCAGAGGGACGAACACTGTGAGGACCAGGGCTCCATACACACCGAGCCTGGCCAGGGCTAGGCCAACCTGAGGAACGCCCAGCACCTCCAGCTCGGGAAAGTTGTAACATGCTAGGGAGCCCATGTCCTCCTTCCACAGACAGAAGTTGTAGAAGCCGATTCTCAGGCTAGGTAGGTCAGCGAGGTTGCCAGCCTGCCAGAGGAGAGCGTAGAACATCAGGCACAGCGCCGCGGTCAAGAGGATCATGATGCCCACGAAGGGCAGGTGGTTGTTCCGCCACAGCCTGGAGAAAGCCATATCTTCTGCTGTTGCAGGGAGACCTGGAAAAGGTCACAGCAGTGAGTATCCAGCCCTTTCCTTGTGTTTACAAGTTCCCATTCTTTCTGTCCTCATGTAGAGAGGAGGTCCCAAGTCACAGCCAGGTCCCAGTCCCAGTGGTCCACTGCTTTGAGGTTAGAAGGAACTGGGCAGCTGTGGAAACCTGAAGTATCCTGAGCCGCAGCCCTCAGGTAAAGGGCTTTCCCGCAGCATGGATATCACAGGCTGTTGGTGGCTCTCTGAGTGTGTCTCAGGTCCTCACAGAGGTGGGTTTGCAGGAGGGTGAAGGGCAAGCCTCATGGTTAGTTGGGACGGCAGCTTGAGGTAGATGTTCAAGGCTTGACTGAGCCTAAGCTCAGTTGCTGCTGACAACCACTTAGATGACTGCAGAACTACCCAGCTAGGCTACATGACAGTCAACCCAGTGTCTGCAGGCTGGGTGTGCATGGTCAGCAAAGCTCTATGGCTTGGTTGGTTGGATGTGAGCCTGAGTGGAGGATCAGTGGCCTGTGCCTCCTTCCCTATTTAGGGAACTGAACCTCTCCTTGGATGAAATCACACTATTGCATGTTGTTGCTTTTAAAACATGTCTGTCCCCTCCCCCCATAACAACAGTAATCTATTCGTCTAGGAAATTCTGGAAACTTTTTAAAAGAAAAAAATTAAAATAACCCTTTATCCTACCACCATAGTAAAACCACTGTTCATATTTCACAGGCACTTCCCCTATGTGATTATATGTCTTTAAAGCACAGTGTTTTTCACTGTTGTGGGAATTTTTTCATAGCTGTTGAGATATATTTTCAAACATGATTAATGGCTACATAATATCTAATCCATAGGCTGACTATGTATTGCCAGATGGACCTACAGATGCCAAGCCCTCTCTTTAAGTGTATATCAAAGAGCCTATTTTACCACACTCTCATTACTTAGAAAAATCTTTTCATTACATTTTTATTCAGAAGGACTTTTCCCAGTTGCCTCAAAAATAGTAGTGTGCACACTGCCCTTTTCTATGTGTGTTTCCCACTAAGGAATAAGAAAAGACAAACAGCAGGAGTGACTAGGAATGCAGAGCTGGGAACCTTGTGAGACCCAAGCACCAAGGCCCACATACCAAGTCCCAGGGGCCTAATCCACAGAGCTAGGTGCGGCCCAGCATTGGTGGCTCCGGAGAAGGACCCACAGACCCTGTGGATCTCAGGGGACTCCTTGGGGAAATGGCTCCTCTCACACGGTGCAGTGCAGTCTCTGTGTATCACGTTTGTTTTACAGGAACCAAAAGGAATTAAGAGCGAAAGAATGTTTGCCAGCCTTAAAGGGGTAGGGTAGGGGGAGATGGAGGAGGGGCTTCCCTTTCAAGTATGCCACAAGGGATTCATTGGTTGGCTTTAGCAGCCACCTGGCAGTAGACAGGTAAGGTTAGAACATTGAGGTCAGAATCTACATTGTCTCTACCCAGCATCGAGCAGTTCCTGGTTCTCATTGTGGCTTCCCTCCAGTGGAGCCCAGAGGCCTTGTTTGAATGTACTAGGGATTCTTGAAGCAGCAATGCTTGTTCCAGAGGGATTTGCCAAGACTAAAAGGCAGCTTTTGTCTGTATGCTAGGTTTGAAGGATGAAATAATTAATCCATGCAGCCGTGGTATGAAAAAAATCCCAGCATATTTTAAATGTTTTTGGTCATTTGGAAATTTTTTTGCCAAGTCTATATGTGTATTTTTAGAGGGGTTAGATATTTCAGGATATGGGGTGCGTTTCTGGGTGGGGAACTCCTGTTCACCCAGTGGTGCTGTAGGAAATAACCGGTGCACAGTCTGCATTCCCAAGAAACAACCAGGATGCGACCTGGGAGCCTCCTGTTTGGATCGTGTGTTTAGGCTAAACAGTACCACCCTTGAAGCTTGGTCAGGCAGTGAACTTGGCTTCTCAGAGGAGGCCAGGGCCACCTCAGCACAGCTCCTGCCAGGACCCCTTGTTTGTGGCTTCATTTTTTTTTCCCAACTGATTTTTTAGAGGTTTTGGTAGGTTATTTTGTTTTGCCCTGTTCTGAAATAAGAGTCTCTCTATGTAGCCCAAGTTGTCCTCAAACCTTAAGATCCTCTTTCCCCATCTTCTGAAATGCTGATTACGGGCATGTACCGCCACGCCTGACTTCCCAAAAGTTTGCCGTGGAGAGCAGAGCAATGGAAAACAGGAGGGGAAGGAACCCAGGCCCGGGCATGTGCGGAAGGCCTGCCCTGGCTTTGCTCTGCCTTGGGGGCAGGCAGAGTTCAGCCCTTGCTCCTGTGCCTGGCTCTCTAGCATCTGGTCTGTCCTAGAACTTGAGTTTTACTGGGACTCAGGTCTCTTTGTCCTCTGCCCTTACTTTCTTGTGGTCAAGCTTTTCTGCCCAGGCTGTGCCCACGCTCAGCCTCTCTCCAGCTGCCTCAGGCAGGCCAGAAGTTGGAACAGATACAGGGCTGCAGTGTTCCTGAGGGACAGTCTTCATCTGTTTCATCCTCAGAAGGATGAACACTTTTTGGAATGAATGAATGCAGATGCTGGTAACCTTAGGCATACACCGTGAGAGGCAGCGCATTCTCAGGGGCCCTGTCCATGGCTTGCATTTTACCCCCAGTGTTGGAGCATCCATTCGGCTTTATACTGGAAACCCAGAGTTCTGAGGCTGGTGGCTAGCCCTCCTTTCCCCACTTCCTTGTCACGGTGCCTATATACTTGGTTGAAAACCTGATGACACTCTCCTAGCTGTCCCGGAAAGTCTACCTCATCCTGGTTTTTCTAACAGCCCCAGCAATCACGTTGTCAGCACCAAGGACCCCAGTTTCCTGTAAGGATAAGCCCCAATACTTCCTTCAAAGAGCAAGAGGCTCTCGAGACTGCTGAGTCACCGTGGGCACTTTTAGATGAACTTCTTCTTCCTGTTTGTAAGAAAGCAATGTGTCCTGGTTTCAGAAAACTCTCCAAACATGTCAGGTGGAGAAAGATTAAAAAATCATCTGTAACTGCTGGTGACCAGTGAGCGCATCTCCTCGCATGCTCTGCAGTTAGGGTCGTGTCCATGCACGAGTGTATCTCCCATATGTCATTATAGCATGCATGTTTATGTCCTGGCAATTGCTTCCTGTCACCTTTAAGGGCTTCCTGGAGCTGTTAGGGCTAATAGGTTTCTATAAATGATTCTTTACATTTCATAGTCTTATGAATAATGCTATGTGAAATGCTTGTGAATACATTCATCTTTCTAGCAGCTTAACAATAACAAACAAACAAACAACCTTGTTTTATGTTGTGTGTGTGTGTGTGTGCCCATAGCACCGGTGTGGGGGCAGAGGGCCGCTGGCAGGAGTCTGTTCTCTCCTCCCACAGGGATGTGGGCTCAGAGAACAGGACTTCCAGACCTGGCGACTATCTCCATCATCTCGTTACTCACCCGAGCCATCACCAGGCTTGAGCTTAACTCGTAAATTCCACTTTAGCGATGAGGTCACTACACTGCCCAGGCTGGTCTTGAGCTCTGGTAAGTAAGCCTCCTGAATAACTGGGGTGTGGGTATGCGCTGCCTGCTGGCAAATGCCTATCTGACCCCGACCTCTCGAGTGTCAAGTGTCGCATGTTCTTGAATCACCTCATCTTGGATATTGATGAGCCGCTGCTATTCAACGCTCTCTTCAGAGACAGTAAGGTTCAGCCTTTTCAAGTGTTTACTGGCCGTTTGTCTCTCTTTGGTGGAGTCTCTTTGCTTTTGAAAAATGACGTTTTGAACACGCCCAAGGCCCTGGGTTTGCTCCCAATGCTACTGAAAAGGAATCATCTGGAGTTTTAGCTTCCCTGTCCTGTGAATGCTCTGGAGGGCAGAGGCCCCAGGCTCGTCCCTGGGCCACAGTAAAGGAGAGTCTCCCTGCTGCACCAGTCCCCAGCCTGAACTCTGAGCTGAGCTTCCAGTTCACGTGAGTTTGAGGGCCATGGCATGAACGACCCAAGGAATCGGTGATTGAAATCTGCTTGATTTCCTAGCTGTGGAAATAGGAAGGCCAGAGGTTGGGGTTTGCTTGCTTGCTGTTTACGCATTTCTAGAATTATCCTAGTGGAGAATGGGCTAGTGACCCAATGGGGCATGGCTACGAAATCATTTCACTCTGAATTATAGTTATGTTCTTGTCAGGATCATTTTAAAAGTGAACCCGAGAGAGACCTCAGATCCCTGACCACTGTTTTAACAGCCTTAAGGGTTGGTAACGCGGTGTCTCCAGCGGGAGAAGCTGCTTAATGAGGAGCACACACGAGAGGCGAGTGAGGCAGAGAACTTCCGCACAGCGCAGCCTTGTATCTGCAGCCCTGGCTCTAAGACGGCTACCTTCCCCGTGAGGAACACTGGACAAGCATGGAAAGGCAGGGAGGCTGTTGCTTTTGACACTTGCTCCGAGTTCAAGATTCTGAGTGAGACTGCAGACCGCTCACAGTACCTGATGCTCCCCGTCACAGGGAAGGCTCGTAGCACCAGCCTCCATACTTAGCTTATTAAACCTGACAGTTGTCTCCTTCAAGGCAAAACTGGTGATTATCTAAACAGCAAGGGCTCCCCTAAGCACACACTGATTTATAACTTCAGTCTGTCACTGTCCTCATCACGATTCAGCTAGCACGGTCGGTATTTGAGAATCCTTGAGTTCCCCTTTCTCTTCTTTGTCTTACATGGAAACAACCTGCAGTGTCTGGTAGTTTCACAGGTCCTTCCCCAGTGTTTTGTGGGATTCAGGTCTAGATTTCAGAGGGCGGGGCTAACTAGCTCCCTGAGACACACCAGCCTGTCACCTCTTGTGTTTCTAATGACGTTCCCATGAACTTTGTCTTCTCTACCTAGGCTAGCCCCACAGAACCACCCTATGCTTTGTTGTTGTTGTTGTTTCTATACTATGCAGAGAGGATTGAAGTTCCTCCACAGGAAGTCCCCACGGCTGGTGTTCCCTCTCCAGAAACACACCTAGATGGCTAACATTTGACTCCTTCTTTGGCAAGCCTCTGCCTGGCAGGTATTCGTGGGCCGAGAGCGAGCCCCCAAGTAAGGTGAAGATCCGCTGCTACTTGGGAGCTCTTGTCTCTTGGGTGACATTAAAAATGCTCCGGCCTTCTTTTTGTTTCTTTACCATAAGACCCCTCCAATTGTCACTACACACCCTGCCTTAGACTTCCAGTCCTCTTGCTGTCTCTTCCTCAGTCGCCACAGTGGCCTCCCTGGTATTTTCTGGAAACCTAAGACAAGCTGAAGACTCCTGCCATTGTTACCTCTCCACTCCCCTTTCAGGTCTCTGCTCAAATGACTGCCTGGGATTAGACTCACCTTCCTTGCTTAGCACTGGGGAAACTGCAATGCCCTCCTCTTCCGTGAGCCCTGCCTGGCATCTCATCCCTGCTCATCAGCACGTCTGACTGTCTGACAGAAGGCACTCCGCTTACCCCATCCTCCAGGCGGATGGACCTCCAGGGCAACAAAGGCTTTGTTGTTGAGTTTGCTTTGCTGTCCTTTGTTCTGTGTGTAGACAGACGAGGTCTGGCCACAGCCTTGGGTGTGTCAGTCTTTCTTTAGGAATGTCATCCACCTTATTTTTTGAGACAGGGCCCAGAGATCACCTATTAGGCGAGGCTGGCTGGCCAGTGAGCCCTAGGACTCCATCTGCCTCTGCCTCCCAAGTGCAGGGGTTACAAGCGCAGGCCAGCGTTCTCAGCTTTTTATGTGGATACTGAGTCTCAAACTCAGGTCCTTATACCTGCATGGCAAACACTTTCCCAACTATGTCAGCTCCTTACTTATGTTCAGTTTTCCGTCCCTCTCTCCCTCCCTCCCTACGTCCCCCCACCTCACTCTCTCTAACTCTCTCTGTGTATGTATGTATGTATGTATGTATGTATGTATGATCTATCTAAATTTTTTCTGTTCTGTCCTTAATACCCAAGGCTGCTCCTGGCATCTAGAATGCATTCAACAAACATTCCCTGGATGGCAGGCATGGTTGATTGGCTGTCAGTGGCAGCACACGTCACACATCACAGCACACACAACTTCTCATAAGTTCCTTCCTCTTTCTTTCTTTCTTTTTTTTTTCTCACTTGCTTCACTGTCCTCTGGTTCAGTTAAAAAAATTCCTCCCCTAACACCTGGGTTCAAGTCCCTCTCCTGTCACTACAGACTCTGGGTCTGCATGGGACTTTGGGAGCCAGAGTTGGTATTTCTGTGGTTGAACCAGTTCTGGGAACATGCTAAGTGCACGTGTGTCCTGTGATCATGAGGCTGAGGCAGGATTTATGGGGAGAAGAGTCAGGTGGAGGCTGAGGGTGGGGGTGTGAGCAGTGAGGGAAGGCAGAACAATAGGCTCTGACAGGCTGCAGGGAGAGCAAGGTTGCCCATGTCCTTGTCAGAGAGGCCGCTGCTCTCCTGTAACTGTGCTTAAGATTAGTGTCTGTGGCTTAGGTGTGGCTCTCAGGGAATAGACAGGAAGGAGAATGGGAAATGCGTCGTGCTTCCTTTGTCAGAAACATGAGCCCATGTCCTCGTTTCTCAAGACAGGGCTAGGGCAGTGCTGTGGCCTGGGTGTGGTTAGTAGTGTAGGTGGCCTCTATGGAATGCTGGAATGTTTGCGTTCATCATCAGTCTGCTGTGTAAATAAAAACAGCTTGGCCAGCAGAGATAGGATTGTACCAGGGCACTGTGACAGAAAGCCAGAAGCATGGTCCAGGCTAAGGCGTGGATAGCAAGAGTTGAAGTAACTGTTTAAATGGCTCCTTTAATATTAACTTTGTATTTGTTCCACTGTTTTGTTGCTTTTTGGCATTGGGTAACAGATAACCTAGCAAGGAACAAAGGTTACAGAAACTTTGAAGACAAAAAAAGCACCCTTAAAGATGAGTTCCACCTCTGTCTCTCAGTATTGGTAGGTCTCCCAGCATGCTTAGAGGCAGCTGACGCCTGGGCTGAGGACCAGGCTTCCCAGGACCTGGTTCTGCTCTTGAGCTCTGCCACTCTTCCCTGCAGTTTTGAGGAGGGAACTGTGCCATCCCCTTGCCAGGCTAGGATTTCATCTCCTGACCCCACTAATGAAGCATTTGGGAGATCCCTGAGCCAGGGGCCCTGGAGAATCAAAGACACAAGGAACAAACAACATTCCCCCGACCCCGACTTCCCCTGCAGATAAGCTTGTGCTCCACTTGGAAGACATACACGACATAGAGTTTTAAGGAGATAATTTTGAAAAGATTTGGGGAGGATCTAAACAAAGATAAGTGAAGGGGAGAGAAAGCAGCAGGAATAATGGTTGCATATTACAGGGCTGGGGACCAGCCATACACATACTGGAGATACTAGGTTTAAGACCTAGCTTCCACTAGCTAGCTGATGCTAAACTGGCTGGTTATTAACAAGCCAAAAAAAAAAAAAAAAAAAGAAAAGAAAAGCTCTGAACTATTTTAGGACATTATGCCATATGCCAAATTTCACATGGATTCAAGAATGAACCAATATAAAATAAGATCTAGAAAAAAATAAACTCTGATTTATGAATGAGAAAGTACGTTCTGAACTTAAAAGCACATCAAAACTACAAGGAAAACTACAGACTTAGCTATTTTTTTAAAAAATGGAAATTTCTGTGCACCAGTAAAAGCAATACAGAATTAAAAGTCAATGAGCATGGAGAATATCTGCAAAAAATGTGAGATGATAATACACACAATGTATGGAATGTTCATGCAAACATCAAGAAAAACACTGCGCTGTGTGAAACGGGATTTGGTAATACAAACAATTCACAGAAGAATGTAGCTAGCAAGAAAAAAAAGATTTGTGTTTTTGCAGTGCCTCCAAGGTATGCAGGGTAACCTTCTTCTCCCTAAAGACTGTAGCTAGCATCCTCGGTGACACTCCAAATGCCAAGACTGGCTTCCTAACATGGTGACTCTGACTCTAAGGTTTGTGTTTTTTGGCCAAATGACCCGCTTTTACCACCTTACCCCTAGGCAGTATCATAGAAAGGATGGAGTACTACAATGTCAGGCATAACAGAGGTCAGTTGTGTGTCAGAATGGAGAAGCAGCCAATTCAAAAGCACAGGGGTGGTCAAGGCATCGCTAGACAGGTGCACAGGAGAGGAGAGGCCACTGGTGGTCAAGGCATCCCTAGACAGATGCACAGGAGAGGAGAGGTGGAGAAAATCAGTCCTGTGGTGTTTCCCGGTGAAGGCCACATTAAAATGTTCCCAGAATTACGTGCTGTTGGTGAAAAGTGAGATTATAGAGCAAGCCACCATAGCCTTAGTAATTCGATAATGTGGGGACTAAAATAGCAGCTTAGAAAACGAGATGTGTGAGGCCTTGTTCCAGGCGCTGACTCTCAGACCTGTGATTAGGAAGACCCAGAGAGGAGGAAATACTGAAAACACACTTCAGCTGTCTCTGAAAGATTCCCCCCTCACCCCCTCCGTTTTTTTTTTCTCTCCTATCCAGCAACTTGATTTTACAGATTAAAGAAGTGTAATGGGAGTTATTAATCAGCCAGAAAAGATAAGAAAGGAAAGGAAAGGAAAGGAAAAGAAAAAAGAAAAGAAAAGAAAAGAAAAGAAAAGAAAAGAAAAGAAAAGAAAAGAAAAAAGAAAAAGAAAGACCTGTTTCAAGGGACAATCCCCCCCTCCATGAGTTTCCTTTGGGGGCTGATATCAGGTCTTAAAATCTTTTATGTCCTATAATTCTCTTTTGGACAAGAACACAGATCTTTTTTTTTGTGTCTTTCAAATCTTGGTATCAGTTTGGCTGTAGTGACATGTTTTTGTTTGTCTGCCTACTTCTGGAGAACAATGTGTCCCAAAGCCATAGGTATTTACTGGTACAAGCTTCCCGAAGACCAGGCTGCATGCAGCTACCTGTGTGTTTCTAACCATTTACAGATTTTCTGAGGCAGAGATACACACAGTGATGCTTCCGAGCATGGGGGCAGGACAGAGGTGAAAGGTTATATCACTCTCTGGGGAGAGAGGAGGCCACCGACACCAAGCAAAGCGCCCCTCTTGGTTTGTCGCTAGAATGTGGGGTCTGGGAGGTTAAACACCTCTTATCCCTTGTGGACTTGTGGGGGTGTACTTACAAAAACCAACGCTGGAGCCCAGGAACACTCATCAAAAGGTGACACAGGAAATCAGCGTCTGTCTGGGGAGTCGATCTTCTCCTGGGCTGCTTTCTAATGTCAGGCTCCAGAAACCAGGGCAGAGGAGAGAAGCTGCAAGCAGACAGCTCAGAGCTCCTGGGCTCTGCCTGCACTCGCAGGCAGTCGCGTTCAAGTAAACAGCTCTGAACTTTGGTACATTTGTGCTGACTGATGTCACTCTCAGCTGATTTCACTTTCGTTTTTTAACTTGCCTGTGTCTTATGACTTTTCAGAAATGAAGAGTGTAAACAACTTGTTGCTCACTGGAACACATGACCCACAACCGGCGCGCGCCCCCTGCCTGAGCCAGGTGAGGGTCCCGATTTTACTGTGCGAAAGTTGATACCAGCTTCCAGATCTCCAGGGCATTGCAACTCTTAGAGAAACACGACCCAGAATCTTTCTAGGGAGGGACCTTAGTTCACATGGCCAAGCTTCCAGCCAGTGTAGCTCCTGGAACCTGGGTCCCCTCTTCTCATCCCTTTGGAAGGCACCTATACCTTGGACGCTCCTTTCAAAAATCAGCGGATGATCTTGACTGTGTCTCTAGATTGAAAACTTTGCCGTTAGCAAAGTTACATCTAACAGTTATGGGGCGACAGAAACACTGTGTTCCCATTTCAAAGTAAAAGAGAAAGAAAGCTTTCAGTCTTGAGATCGCAGGGAGGGGACTCTTGTCTCCCTGGCTCACATGATCTCTGGAGCTTCAGAACTGGGTGAGATTGGGAAAGACAGTAGACACCTCCCAATAGCGCTAAACCCTTGGCGGCTTTCTCTACTTTCTACATGATATCCTGTACCTAACTGGGTCTTGGTTCATCCCAGGGGTTCCCTTTGCCGACATGCTAGGTTAGATTTCTTGTTTCTGGGTCCCAGGCTTTTCTCTTTTCTGCTGTATTCACTTTTGGTAGAATAAATTCCAGGTGATTTACGGAGAAATGAGGGACACCAAAGGTATTTTTTTTTTTTAAGTTTGTCAAACTGATATCTTTATTCTATTCTTAAACTTGTTCAAAGTTGGATAGAGTATAGTGTTTTTCTTTAAACTTAATTTTCCCATGCAATGTGGAGGCCGAGTTCCATGCTGTCTGCCTTTCCCGTTGCTAGGAAGTTCAGAGCCGGTCTCCTTCCCACTGTTGTCCTTTCAGCCTTTTGCCTTTAAAAGAAAGTGCCATTTTAATGAGGTCTTGCAAAGAAAAAAAATGAAATATCAACCATTTTGTCATTTTCAACTGGACGCCTAAGTCCTCCACTCCCACCCCACCCCCTAACCCCCTTTTAGACACCACTTTTGCCTCTGAACTTCCTCACACCCTACCAGACAAATTTACACAGGGAGAGAGTCTCCGAGCCCTTTGCTCTGATGTCTGACTTCCTGAGACCTACTATCTGCGCTGTTCCTGTGGAGCTGCACTTAGGGATGCTGGTGCCTCTTTTGAATGACGTGGCTCTTCTTAGAGTACTGCTGGTACTCTAGACAGTGGTCCGATCTCTTCAGCTTGATGATTTGCTCCCACTCGGATCTTCTACCTTATGAAGAAGCTGGGCAAAGGTGACTGGTTCCAGTATGTCTAGCCTGCAAGGTTGGGAAGAGCCTTTGTACTGTGGTTGGGCGGAGGAGCCAGCCAGTGACTCTAACCTCCTAGTTGTACCTGATTGGAGCACCTTGCCTCTGCAGCTTGGAGAAGGAATGAAGGGAGAGAGGGAGTCACAGTGGCATGCCTCCTTGCCATTATTATAAGGACTTAGTACCTTTACTTGAGTGTGTATATTTTCCTTTGCTTTGTTTGTTAAGTGTGTGAGTGCTCACACTGTGGTTGTCAGAGGACAACTTGCAGTTGTTTCTCTCTTTCTGCGTGGGTTCTGGGGATTCTCTTCAGATAACGAGGCCTGGAGCAGGGCTCCTTTACATCCTCAGCTGCTCACTGGTCCTGAAATATGGAGCAGAATCTTAGCAGGGCCGTTGTATTTGAAATGGATTCCAGAATGATGGTGCCTAGGCTTTGAAGTTGCCTTTTGTAAATAGTCAGTGGTTGTTCTCTGAGGTTTATGGGGTTGCTCTTCTAAAGGACTCTCAGAGCCTTTACATAACTCAGACATGCCTGGAAAACAGAGAAGTCTCATTTGGCTGAGTTGCTTAGGTAATGGCTCCTTCAGACAATTCCTAGATCAGATAAGGTTTTGGTATGTGGAAACTGACTAGCTAAAAGTGCCTTTTGTGTAACAATAAAGAGCCCTGCCCATCCCCCCTAAAAGAAAAGTTTGGAGTTTAGTCCTTGGCAATTAAAACAGCATATATCTGAGTGATGAATGAATGAAAAAAGAAATACAGAAAGAATTTTTATTTTTTCAATCCTGGAGTTAAATGGAAATGTACCATGCAGAACCCCTGGGACACATTATGAGTGATCCTAAGAGAGAAAAAAATTACAGCTCTAAGAACCTACACTAAAAAATCAGAAAGACCACAAATCAATGGCTTAATGCATCCCAAGAATTTGGAAAAACAAGAATAAACCAAACTCAAATCCAGTAGATAGGAAAAAAAATCAGAGCAGAAATGAAAGGAAAAGAATAATATGTAAAGCAGTAAATGTAATAAGTTATTTAATTGGACTTAAGGACAAAAACCATGTGATCATCTCAATAGGTCTTACTCATCTCTTTCCCACTGCCTTGTTATACCATTTGAAGTCTTTGCTGATTAATCTAGTTACTGTAAATTCCTGGAAGATCAGATGGAGGTCTTCAAGAGAAGGGAATGTTTGGGTTTAATCTTCAAGGAGAAGTAGAGGCTTTCCAGATGTACTGCTAGGTTTGCATAATAAAGATAAGACAGAATGGCCTATGGAAGAGCTGCATACTTAAACATTTTAAGTTAAAATTATAACGTGAAGAGCAGAGTGTGAAAATGGCCTACATATTTTTTTTTGTCCTCTACATGTTAGGTATTTATAGCAAATAAGATACTAGGGGAGGGGTTATTAGATGGCTCAGTGGGTGTAGGCACTTGGTGCCAAGCCTAAGCACATGAATTCCATCCCTACACCCACATGGTAGGAGGAGAACCGACTCCCACAAATTGTTCTCTGATCTCCACTTGTGTGCCATGGCATACGTGACCCACGGGAAGTAAATAATGCAATAAGAGATTTAGAACATGATGCCTGCAGCCATGGGTTGTCTGTGGGCTGTGCTGCTGCCGGGGGCCATATCGATTGATCAGAGTGCTCTGTGCAGCCATCTGAGGCCGTGGTGATATCTGGGTCTGCACTGCTCCTGAGGACCAGGTCTGGGTCCATGTTCCTATGGCAGCAGAGGTCTGTGTTGATGTCTGTGGTCTGTGCTGCTACTGGAGATGAGGTCCGTGGCACATGGGGACACCAGAGATTATGTGGATGTGTGTGTTCTGTGCTCCTACCGACTGTAATGGGCAAGAAAACGACTTTTTCCTTGGTGTTGATGACTGCTGACTCACAGAAAGAGAGACCTAGGAGGCTTCTGTGGCAACAGCTAACCCTGGCTGCCAATAGTAACAGCCTAGACAGAAAAGTACTGAAGAGAACTATTAAAACTTGTGATACAGATGCTAGAATGTAGCTTGCCACAGCTGATGGGTTCTGGTGTGGGTGTGGGTAGAGAAGGACTCAATTTTCTTTAAAGGGCTGGCCACTGGGAGTTTGATCATGTTCCAGTGAGTATATGGGCAACAAAAATTGGACTTGTTAGGTTTTATTGCTTTTGTTCTTTTCTCTTTCTTCTTCTTTTTGGGTGGTGGTGGTGGGAGGCCACAAGGGTGCCTGGGCAAACCTGGGAGTACTTGGGAGGGTGTGAGCTCGGGGTTCATGATGTAAAATTCCCAAATAATACAAATATTATGAAAAAATTGATACAGGGAGAGTAATTGTAAGGGCAAGGAAAACGGTAAAATAATTAAGAGAATATCTCTGCACTCCTCAGTCTTCTGAGGAGCCAGATTGTTACTTTGCTTATACTCACAAACATATTCAACTCTAGAGTTTCTAGTCTCAAACTTTTATACAATTGAAGTTTTATATAACAAATGTCATTTAACAATTTAGATTTCCACCAAGTTTAGGCTTTCCTTGATTTATGAGAATAAGGGTAAAGCTTTTACTTTACCCTGGTGTCAGTTACCAGGGTGAGAATTCCTAGTGAGAATCCTGAAGAGCTGAGAAGCTGGGCGCCTATGCTCACTCATTCCTTGAGCTTCTGTAGTCTTATTTGCATGATACTGAAGTGGGACCTAGGGCTTTCCCAACATTCGGCCTGTAGTTCTCTGTCATTGAACTCAATTTCCCTCCTCTTTGTTTAGCCTTTTGGTTAGAGACAAAACTTCATTAGCTTGCTGAGTCTGCCTTTGGACTCACATTGTAGTCCAGGCAAGCACTGAGCTTGTAATCTTCCTGAGTCAGGCTCCTATGCAGATGGGACTGTAGCTTGCACCCCAGGACTGAGTGCTCACCACCTAAGACAAATGTGCACGGTTTGTTCCTGAAATATCCGCTTGAAGTGTGCCTTCACTGGCTCTGGAAGAATCAGGACTTCTAATCGTTTACAACATTGTTTAATTATAAGCGGTAAATGACTTTGGAACCATAATATATTTCCATGTCATTTGGTTCCACCTTTTGTGGTCTATGCAAGTGGTGTCTTTTAATATGTGCTATTTTTATCACCCAGAGGTACACAATTAGTGTTGTACTATGTATTCCTAGTCAGGTAGTAGGATTTACTATCTTGTTTTTAAGTGTTGCCCAAGCTGGTCTTGAGTCCCTGATCCTTCTGGGATTGCTAGTATATGCCATCATGCCCAGCTATCGAGTGTGTTCAAAGGAACAATTATATGATGATCTTTTAGGGGGAGAAATCTTTTTTTTTTCTCCTGTGCTTTCTATTACACCAACTATATAAAAGAAATACAGGAAATGATGGTGGCTGCTGGCTCATCAAAGTGACTATTAAGTAAAATCATCACTAGTGCATGTCTTTCCTTTCTTCAAGTCTGCGTTTTGGGGCTTTATATGCATACATACTTTTAGAAGGAATCAAAAGTTTTGAGCTCTTTCCCATGTGGATACAAATTAAATATTTGTGTTTTAAACTTTTCTATATTTTCTCTGGAATTTTAAAATCTCTGAAAGATGTCTCCTCTAAGGAAGTTGGGATTTGTAAAACTCAGTAGTATAGTAGCCACCTATGCATGTGAAGGGGGAGGGGGAGGGTTGGGAGGGAGCTGCTGTTCTTTTTTTTTTTTTTTTTTTTTTTATGAGTTCTTGGAGGTACTGTCAGCCCAGTTAACTGTTCCTGTGAAACTTCAGCTGGAAGGTGAGCAGGCCATCACTCTCACTGGGTTTTTTGCTGGTTTTGGTTAGGTAAGGAATTCTCTGCTCAGAGCTCCTCATGGTGAATTCTTTAGGCTGCAGAACACTGTTACCCCTGATGATACTTGCATCCATGTTAGAACTCGAGGGCACAGCCTCCCATTGGCTGGTGGCAAGCTGCACATCCTTAGCCTTTTTGCCCCAGAGTTCAAAATGTTTTGTCTTCTTCTGAAGATTGCAGAGAGGTAACAAACTTTCAAATGACACAAGGGGCACAGACTGGAGCCATTCGGAGGTGTCTGTCATAAGATTCCTTTGGGTTTTAAAAGGGAGATTTCTGGTTGGTGTCCAAGGTATGCTGTATCTTCTTCTATTTATGCAAGCAGTTGGAATAAGTCTAGAAAAAGAAATGAAATGTATGAGTTTTTGCCTGGTGTGTCCCTACTTTGTATTCCTAGGTATACTGTCATCATGCAGACTATAAAGTTTCCCTCGGGTTGAAAGAACCTAGCGGGAAACCCCCACTCAGTTCCTGATTCGGTGTGCACCCAAAGAATCACAAACAGACCGTCTTGATGTAAATACACGAGGTAGTTTAATGGCGGAGCTCCGGGTCGAAACTTATCTCATGCAGGAGACAGTGGATTTGACCACGAGGCTTGAAAGCTAGGAGTTTTTATAGAAAAGGGTCTGGGGCTGGGGAGGAAATGGCGTGGTTTCACATGATTGGTCCATTTAAACATCAGCAGACTGTACATGCAGATCGAGGTAACAGCAGAGCATCTGGTTAACATTTAACTTAGGTCAGAAGGGTGGGAGATAGGGAGGCACCAGGCTAGTCTGGACATTCTTGTATGTCTTCCCTATCTTTATGGCTAGTTGGTTCCTGGGATGACTTTACAGCCTTTGTTCTTTGCTCTAAGCCCCCAAAGCCCTCCTAACTAGTAAGGTGCATGAGTCATGGACCTTGAATAAACTTTCTGGCTAGGGCTTTGAAATCTTGAATTTAGTTTTCTTTCTTTCAGGGTAAGCTCAATGCCCATTAGGACTTTATCCTTATCTTTATGAAGATGAGGGATGTCTTCATCCCTGGTTCTAAGTGTTTGGCTGTACTCCAGTTCTGTTCTAAATGTCCAGAGGATGTGATAATCTGGATACCTTCCTCAGGACTCACTGACTTACCTATACATCTGGTCCATGCTTTGCCCTAAACACTTAGTTTATCTCATTAAACTAAGTTGTATTATTCATGATATAAGTTGTTTTCTTTTTTCTTTTTCTTTTTTTATGACAACTAGTAAAGGGGTCAATGAGCTCTAGAGATAGAAGTTTCTCTTAAGAGGAGATTTTTAATCATTAATTGTAGCTACTTAGCAACTTAGCAGTCTATTTTTCTTTAGAATTCAATTTAGCCAGGGCATTTTAGCTATAGTTTCATTAAAATTTTAAATTATGAAGTAATTGTAGCACTGTGTGCACTTAGGAGAATAGAGCTAGATCTTCATCTACCTTCTTCCATCTGGTTCCCTCTAGATGGGACATTCTGTAAAGCCACAGTGAAACAGCCCACTGAACACTGTCATTGGTGTGGATGGCACACAGCCATGCCTTATGTTGCTAGGGTAGTGCTCACTTCTCTCCTTTCTTGACTCCTCAGCTCCTGGAAAACATTAACTTCTCATCCAAATTGTCATTCTGTTATTTCAAGAATGTGATGTAAATGCAATCACAGTGTGCAAACTTTTGGGATTTATTTTCTCCCCAACCACTATAATTCTTCAGGGTTCACTGTTCCCTCTCTTTTCTTCTCTTTTCTTTTTTTCCCTCCTTCCTTTCTTCCTTTCTCATCCTTTCTTTCCTCTCTCTTTCTTTCTCTTTTTCTTTTCTTCCTTTCTTTCCTTTCTTTCTTCTCTTCTTTCTTTTCCTTTTCTTTCTTTCCTTTCTTTCTTCCTTTTCTTTCTTCCTTTCTCTCTCTCTTTCTTCTTTCTTTCTTCCTTCCTTCCTTTTTTCTTCCTTCCTTCCTTTCTTCTTTCTTTCTTTCTTTCTTTCTTTCTTTCTTTCTTTCTTTCTTTCTTTCTTTCGTAGTAGCCAGTGGCATGGATATACTACAGTTTAATGATTCCTCCAATGAAGAACCTGTGTGTGGGTCATTTATTCCCAGCTTATAGGCATTTCAAATAAAGTTGAGTAATCATTGTAGGGAGGATTTTGTATGAACTTGTTTTCATCTCACTGGGATTACATTCCAGAAAGCAGTTGCTGGTTAAATGGCAGTTATATATTTATTTTTGTTTTGTTTTTGAAAGAGACTCTTGCTTATGTTGCCTGGGGTGGCCTTGAACTCATAATCTTTCTAATTTTGCCCCCACCAAGCACTAGGGTTACAGGTGTGTTATCACACTCAGCCATCTGATAGTACTTAAGAAACTATCAAACTGTTTTTCAGAGTGGTTTCCCCATGTTATGTTCCCATCAGCAATATGTAAATAATACAGTGTCTGCATCCTCCCAGGCATATAGTGTTCTTGTTGTTGCATGTTTCTGTTTGCTATTCTGATAGGTATGCAATAGCTTATTGTGAATTCAACTTGCATCATGCTAATACGTGTGGCTATGTGCTACTATATATTGTTTAGTTAGTCTTCTGCTCATTTTCTTATGACTTGTTTTTATTTTCCTTTTTTTTCCCCTGGAAATTTCTTTTAAATTATATGTATGCCTGTGTATTTGTGTAGGGTTGTATGCATGTGAGTACAGGTGCCTCTGGAGGCCAGAAGAGAGTGGTAGATTCCCTGGGACTGGGATCACAGGTGGCTGTAAGCTGTCTGATGTGAGTGCTGGGGACACACAGGTCTTTTGCAAGAGCAGTTCATGCTGTTAACTACTGAGCCATCTCAGTAGCCCTGAAATGTTTTTGTTTTTTTTTTTTTTTTGACTGTTGAATGAGGGTTCCCTTCCTCCCCCTCTCTCTGTGTGCATACATGTACATGTGTGTGCATGTGTATATGTCTTAGAGTTTTACTGCTGTGAACAGATACCATGATCAAGACAACTTTTATAAGGACAACATTTAATTGGGGCTGGCTTACAGATTCAGAGGTTCAGTCCATTATCATCAAGGCAGGAGCATGGCAGTATCCAGGCAGGGATGGTGCAGGAGTAGCTGAGAGTTCTATATCTTCATTTGAAGGCCACTAGGAGAAGACTGGCTTCCAGACAGCTAGGATGAGGGTCTAAAAGCCCATGCCCACAGTGACACACTTCCTCCAACAAGGCCACACCCACCTGAACAAGGTCATACCTCCTAGTAGTGGCACTCCAGTAGGGACTGTTCATGCATCTTCCTGTGTGCAGACATATCTGGGGGCTAGAGGCCGGCATTGGGGACTGTCCTTAGTTGCTCTCCACATTCTTTGTTTTTCAAGACAGAATCTCTGACCTTGGATCCACTCTAGGACTCACCTCCTCCTTATTCATGTGATGACAGAGAATTAAAGCAGTGGTTTTCAACCTGTGGGTCACAACCCCCCTGGGGGGTTAAATGACTCTTTCACAGGGCTCACATATTATTAGATAGCCTCCATGTTAGATATTTACATTACAATTCATAACAGTAGCAAAATTATAATTATAATGTAGAAACAAAAATAATTTTATGGTTGGGGTCACCATAGCATGAGGAACTGTATTCCTCATGAATCAAATGGTTGCAGCATTAGGAAGGTTGAGAACCACTGACTTACAGGGTCTCTAGGATTTTACTTTGTATAAAAATGTACTGTATTTATTCTATTAGAGTAATTTAATTAGACAGCAAGCCACGGAGATTCTTCTGTCTTTTCTTTCCAACACTAGTATTACAGACATGCCAACAGATTTTTACTCAGGTTTTAATTAAATTAATTAATTAATTTATTTTTTGGTTTTTCAAGACAGGGTTTCTCTGTATAGCCCTGGCTGTCCTGAAACTCACTCGGTAGACCAGGCTGGCCTCGAACTCAGAAATCCGCCTGTCTCTGCCTCCAAGTGCTGAGATTAAAGGCGTGTGCCACCACTGCCCGGCATCAGGTTTTTATACTTGCACTTTATACTGCGAGCACTTTATTGATGAACCATCCCTTTAGCCATTGAGGGTTTTTTAATCAAGATAATAGTATTTTGTTGATGTGGTTTGTAAATATTTTTCTATTTTATAATACTTAAAAAATTATGATATGGGTATTTTGCATCCATATGTTTGTGCACACTTGTATGTCTGGTGCCTCAGATGCTAGAAAAGAGGATCCCATCCTTTGGAACTTTAATTATAGATGGTTGTGAGCCACCATGTGGTTGCTAGGAATTGAACCTGGTCCTCTGGAAGAGCAGCCAGTGCTTTTAACCACTGAGTCATCTCTCCAGCCCCTTTTATAATATTTTATTTTATTTTTTCATAGTATTTTAAATATGCTTTTGTGTTGTTTTATGTTTTGGAGACAGAATCATTATATACCCCTGGATGGAATGGTACTCAGTTGTTAGCCCAGGCTAACCCTTTATTCACAGCAATCTTCCTGTATTAGTCTCCCACATGTTGGGATTACCAGCATGAATTACCATGCCTAACTTCTTTTTACACAGGGTGTTCGCAAAGCAAACATTTTAAGTCCCACTTACCATATTCCCCTTTTTGTAAGTCATATTTTTGGCGTTAAGTCTAAGAGATTTTAGCCTTAACTTTGAGGATTTTCTATGTAAACATTTTGTAGTCTTTTGTTATGTATTGAAGACCATGCTCCATTTTGAATTAATCTATGTATAAGTGATGAATTTAAGCATTTTTTGTTCTTTAGAAAGCACATTTGTGAGTCTACTCAGTTCCACAGATGTGTCTTCTCATTCTCCAATACTATAGTACATTGCTGTAGCTAAATAAACGTTCTTGAAATCAGATCAATTCCCTTTGATAAATTGTTTTTGATGCTTCAGTACTTTTTTCTAAGTAAAAATTTATATTAGCCTTAATCAGGTTTATAACAATTCTGTTGAGGTTTTGATAAGAACTTGTGTTGAATTATATATCAAGCTGGAAAGAGAATATCTTGAGTTTTCTGGTCCACAAACATGTTTATCTTTCCCATTCATTTACACATTGCTTTTCACTATTTTTATTATTCTCAGCTCCAAGCTCTGTATATATTTTGTAGAGTTACAGATATGTACTTCATAGTTTGAGAATGGTTTTATATATGTAGTTTTAGGAGTCACATGTTTATTTTTTATAGATAGAAATATAATTGTTTATATTGTTGTCATATATTCTGAGACCTAGAAGGACTTGTTTGTTAAGTTAAAAACAAATTCTTTGAGATGCTCTACATAGAGAACACCTCTTTCACAAACAATTGCTATGTGATATTCTACATAGAGAACACCTCTTTCACAAACAATTGCTATGTGATATTCTACATAGAGAACACCTTTCACAAACATATGCTATGTGATATTCTACATAGAGAACACCTTTCACAAACATATGCTATGTGATATTCTACATAGAGAACACCACTTTCACAAACATGCTATGTGATATTCTACATAGAGAACACCTCTTTCACAAACAATTGCTATGTGATATTCTACATAGAGAGCACCTCTTTCACAAACATATGCTATGTGATATTCTACATAGAGAACACCTTTCACAAACATATGCTATGTGATATTCTACATAGAGAACACCTCTTTCACAAACATGCTATGTGATATTCTACATAGAGAGCACCTCTTTCACAAACATATGCTATGTGATATTCTACATAGAGAACACCTTTCACAAACATATGCTATGTGATATTCTACATAGAGAACACCACTTTCACAAACATGCTATGTGATATTCTACATAGAGAGCACCTCTTTCACAAACATATGCTATGTGATATTCTACATAGAGAGCACCTCTTTCACAAACATGCTATGTGATATTCTACATAGAGAACACCACTTTCACAAACATGCTATGTGATATTCTACATAGAGAGCACCTCTTTCACAAACATATGCTATGTGATATTCTACATAGAGAACACCTTTCACAAACATATGCTATGTGATATTCTACATAGAGAACACCTTTCACAAACATATGCTATGTGATATTCTACATAGAGAACACCACTTTCACAAACATGCTATGTGATATTCTACATAGAGAACACCTCTTTCACAAACATATGCTATGTGATATTCTACATAGAGAACACCTTTCACAAACATATGCTATGTGATATTCTACATAGAGAACACCTCTTTCACAAACATATGCTATGTGATATTCTACATAGAGAGCACCTCTTTCACAAACATATGCTATGTGATATTCTACATAGAGAACACCACTTTCACAAACATGCTATGTGATATTCTACATAGAGAGCACCTCTTTCACAAACAATTGCTATGTGATATTCTACATAGAGAGCACCTCTTTCACAAACATATGCTATGTGATATTCTACATAGAGAACACCACTTTCACAAACATGCTATGTGATATTCTACATAGAGAACACCTCTTTCACAAACAATTGCTATGTGATATTCTACATAGAGAGCACCTCTTTCACAAACATATGCTATGTGATATTCTACATAGAGAACACCTTTCACAAACATATGCTATGTGATATTCTACATAGAGAACACCTCTTTCACAAACATGCTATGTGATATTCTACATAGAGAACACCTCTTTCACAAACAATTGCTATGTGATATTCTACATAGAGAGCACCTCTTTCACAAACAATTGCTATGTGATATTCTACATAGAGAGCACCTCTTTCACAAACATATGCTATGTGATATTCTACATAGAGAACACCTTTCACAAACATATGCTATGTGATATTCTACATAGAGAACACCTTTCACAAACATATGCTATGTGATATTCTACATAGAGAACACCACTTTCACAAACATGCTATGTGATATTCTACATAGAGAGCACCTCTTTCACAAACATATGCTATGTGATATTCTACATAGAGAACACCACTTTCACAAACATATGCTATGTGATATTCTACATAGAGAACACCACTTTCACAAACATGCTATGTGATATTCTACATAGAGAACACCACTTTCACAAACAGATGCTGTGTTCTTCCTTTTTCTTTTTCTTGTCTAGTTGCTGTGTCAAGAACTGGCACAGTGGTGAGTGAGCGTGTGTGAGTGGTAAGGGTGGACTCCATCAAGCTGCATGAGGTCCTCTGTTCCTTCTCTTCTGATAGTTCTTTTAAAATCACTAATATTTAGTCATGTCAATATTTGTGCCAATTAATATCATAATATGAATTTTCTTATCTTGCAAAAATTGAGGGTTACACTGCTTGTTAAGCCATTCTGGAATTGTTGAAATAGGTGAAAAGGTGAATCATAATTCTTTTAAAATTTAGTATTGAATTCTATTTGCTAATAGGATTAAATTTCTTGATTTTTAAATTTTGATTCTCTCTTTGACTGATTCTGGTATCATGCCAATAGTAGCTTCATAAAATGAACTATGAATTATTTTCTCATTTTCTATAAGTCACTGCAGAACTGGTATTAATTATTCTTAAATCTTTGGTTTTTAACTTGTGGGTTGCAACTCTTTGGTGTCATATATCAGATATCCTGCATATTATATATTTATAATTCATAACAGTAGCAAAATTACTGTTATGAAGTAGCAGTGAAATAATTTTATGGTTGGGGGCCACCACAACATGAAGAACTGTGTTAAATGGTTACAGCATAGAGTGAGAACCACTTCTTTAAATGTTTGATGAAATTGTGCTGTTAAACCATATGGCCAATGAGATTCCTTTGGGGCTGACTAAAATTATGAATTCAGATTTTATGTACATAAACACAAACATGTAACAGTAAGGAAAGGAGGTCATGAATTTCAGAGGGAGGTGGGTGGGACATGAGAGGAGTTGGACAAGGGAAGGGTGGGAAGGATGTACATGCAGGACTCATGAGAAAAAAACCCTCTGAAATAAAAGCCAAGCTACAGGGGCATGAAAACATTCTATTCCACAGGGTGTAATTGTGTGTGTATATGCACACTCTGAGGAAATATTCTTCTGTAACATCATATTTTCACTTTTTGTGATTTTCTTTCTCTGTGTGTTCTTCAGCATGTGTGTGTATGGCATGTGTGTGTATGTGGGTGCACATGCATATCTACACCACAGGACTTCAAGTGTCATGCCTCATATTCTATCCCCCCTCCCCCCCACTTTCAACAGGCTGTCTGACCTGGAGCTTGCCATGGTCAGTAAATTGGCTTGGTCAGTGAGCCCTAGGTGATCTACCTGTCTCTGCCTCCTGGGTGCTGGGATTACATGGACCCCTCCCCCCCTTTAAAAACATGGGTTTGGGAATGAGGTACAGGTCTCTCGTACTCACAGCTGAGCTACCTCCCTAGCCTGATCTGTAGTGTTTCTGTTTCATTCCCCTTTTACAAGATCTACAAGATCTTTAGTGGCATCCCATTTCCTTCCTCATATACATAATCTCTCATTTCTTTGATATTCTTGTTAGAGGTTTGTCAATTTATTGTTCATTTAAAGGACCAGTTATTTTTACAAATTTTTTTCCTGTCACATTAGTTTCTATCATTTTATCGTTGCCTCTCCTTGTTTGGGGGCTGCTTCTTCTTTTATAGGTTACTTTTTAAGATTTTAAATTACCTTTATTAGTGTGTGTGTGTGTTGCGAGCTGGAGGAAAGCTGTGGGAGTCAGTTCTTACTTTCTGTCACGTGAGGGTCAGGGGTGGAACCTGGGTCAACAGGCTCCCTTTTTCTTCTCCACCCCACCCTCTTTTCTTTCTTTCTTTGACAGAGTCTTCCTATATATCTCAAGCTGACCTCAAACTCACAGTCTTCCTGCCAGACCCTTTTGTGTGCTATGATTACAGGTTGGCCCCCATACACAATTATCTGCAGTGCTCTTGAATAGCTTTTGAAAGGTTAGTATGTACTGCATATACAGGATATCATAATGTAGTGCTGGTCCAGTGTTGTCTTACCTAGTTCGAGGGAGACTCAGAAACCTTCCTCACCTCTGTATCTACCACCTCACACTTATAAGTGCCCTAAATGTTTTCTTTAAAAACATTAGTGTTATACAACCTTTGCCTTAACAATCAAGTATAATTTATAAACACAATATTTACCTGTATTTCTGCTTATCATATTTCTTTCTTTCTTGATATTTCTTTTATAATTCATTTGCTTACGAAGAAATTCTTTTGAGGTAGTCTTGTGGTCACAAGTCCCTTAGTTTTCTTCATCTCATTGTTTACTGGCTTGGCCTTTCATTGGACACAGACTATTCGTCTGACAGTTCCTTCCTTTCCCACATTTGACAGTACAGAGCCCTCCCTCCCTGCCCGCCTAGGTCTGCACTGCTCATCTGCTGTAAAGGCGCAGGCTTCCTGCTGATTTCAATGCTTGCCTTCTGTAGCTAAAGCCTGCTGTCTCGCTAATAGCCTCTTGGTGATTGCTGAGGTTACTGATCGAAGTTTACGTCTTTTTCAAATTTCAAGCATTTCAACAATTACTTTTTTAAATTCCATTTCAGGTCTATCATATTCCATCCGTCCTTCTGAATCTCTGACATGAAAACAGACTGTATTTTATCTCCCACAAGTCCCTCTATTTAATCTCCTTCTCTCTGCTGGTCAGCTGAGTAATCTCTCTCTCAAGCCATGGGCTCCTTTTGTCACGCTGCTGTACGGGCAGATGAACTCTTTTTCCAACGTTGTACTTTTCAGTTTTATAGATGTCACTTGGCTACTTTTAATATTACTTTTAATTTCTCTCCCTCAGCCATTTCTTTCCTTTTGCTCTTTCTCCTTCTTTCTTTTATCATCTCTCCTCGCTCTCCTCTTTCATCTCCTTCCCCCCTTCTCCTTTCCCATCCCTCTTCTTTCTTGTCTTTCTCTCCTTAGTCATGACAGCTACAGCACTCCGCTAGAAACTACGACTAACTGCCTGTCTTCTGTATGATGTTGATGATTATACAGTAAAGGGATAAACATCACACAGAGGACCTTCCTGCCCTCCAGTACTTTACCTATCTAGAGGTAATCGCTCTTGAGGATGTGTGCTTCTAAAGTTTTCTTCTTCATTCTATTTGAGTGTGTATGTAATCACCTAAGCCAAACTGGTATATAGCCCATGCTTTGCACATATATGGTGAACATCATTTCCTAGTAACTAATAGTCACTTGCCATACTGAAGTACTACATATTTCATAATTTAAGGAATTTTCTATTCTTGAACATCTATATTCTTTAATTTTTAACTCCTATAAGCAATACTGAAATGAACATTACATATGACTCTGTTTCTCATTCAGTTTTTCCTTAGATCGACTTCCAAGTGGGATCTGCTTTAGTCACGGTGAATGGCATGACCTGGTACTTTAGTAGCATGCCTCAGGGCCCTGGCTCAACTACAAACACCACAGAAAGGATGAGGAAGAAGAGGGAAGAGCAGTGTGAAGGCAGGAGTTTTCATTTATAGTATTGAAATTCCTTGCACAAACTCCTAATTTGTGTCACAATCAGTGGATAGATTTTCCTACTAAGCAGCAAAAATCAAATAAAAATTAAATAAACACTACATCATTGCTTTAGCTGTAATTCCTAAATTAGCAGGAGTGAACATTTTGAATGTTTATTGGCCACGGTATTTCTTTTGTGAGTTGCTTGATTATAATCTTTGCCTATTTTCCATTAAAATCTCCACAATTTTCCAGTTAATTTGTAGGCATGTAGTTAGGACTTTGGTAACAAAGATTTTTACAGAGTTTGAATCCAAATTCTTCTACTTATTGTGGGGCTTTGAAAAAGTTGTTTAATGTCTTTGCATCTTAATCTTGCTATATATAAAATACAAGGTGCTCACACTGTCCTTAGTATCTGCAGGTTCAATCAAGCACAGTCTAGAAATATATTTAGAGTTGAGATTAGTTAGATCTATCGATGTGGAAACTGTAAATATGGCCATACATATATAAGTTAGAAAAATATTTAGCACTTGAAAAGTATACTATAGGGGCTGGAGAGATGGCTCAGCAGTTAAAAGCACTGACTACTCTTCCAAAGGTCCTGAGTTCAAATCCCAGCACCCACATGGTGGCTCACAATCATCCGTAATGTGATCTGATGCCCTCTTCTGGGGTGTCTGAAATCAGAGACAGTGTACTTACACATAATAACATAAATAAATATTTAAAAAATAAAAAAAGACTTTAAAAAAGTATAAAAGTTGTCAATAATACTATATTTATTATTTTCATATGAGTAAAGATAATATGGCTTGATTATCTTCTATTTATATAGGGTTTTTTTGGTTTTTCGAGACAGGGTTTCTCTGTATAGCCCTGGCTGTCCTGGAACTCACTTTGTAGACCAGGCTGGCCTTGAACTCAGAAATCCGCCTGCCTCTGCTTCCCGAGTGCTGGGAGTAAAGGCATGCGCCACCATGCCCCGCTATAGTTTTCTTTTATGCCTTGGAGGTAGTTCTGTTTTTCATCTTTAAAAGAAATAAACTAGCCAGTCAGTGGTGGTACACACCTTTAATCCCAGCACTTGGGAGGCAGAGGCAGGCAGTTTTCTGAGTTCAAGGCCAGCCTGGTCTACAGAGTGAGTTCCAGGACAAAAAAAAAACCAACACAAACAAGAATATATATATATATATATATATATATATATATATATATATATATATGCCTTCCAGTGAGTACAAAATAACTGAAGTAGCCAAGATGAATTATTGTAATCCTGCTCCCCTTTCCCAGGAGTGTAAGATTTTTAAAATATCTGAAAATTGGCAAGTTATACTATAGTTAGAGCTTATTTATGCTACTTTCTTCATAGATACAAACTAAACTATTTTATACAAGTAATAAGTCAAATAATGCTTGATAACTCGGTCCTTTACATACTTGGTATATAATTATGACCTTGGGTTTGTGATGTAGTGTATGCAGTTTTAAAGTTCCTATATTTGTTTAATGACCTAACAAGCTGTGCTTCCTTATAAAACTGTATTAAATAGTAAGGAATGGGCTGGGGTAGCTTAGAGGTAGAACATTTGCATAGCATACACAAGGGCCTGGGCTTGATCCCCAGTACTACATAGGTAAACATGACGGACACCATTGACTTACTGATGTTGTTGCAAGTTGGCTATCGGATTGATTAGATTGTTCATTTGAGTGGATTTCCTGTTTTGAGAGGACTCCACGATAGGGAGTAAATACTTTAATATTTCCTGAGTTTGAGCTATTCTTTTATCCCTGTAAATTCGTTTCTCATCATCTGTCCAATTCGTGCCAGTCCTCTTGCTTTGGAAAGATGAGCATTTTTTTGCTTTGCTTTTCAATTGGTGATGTGACTCTAGGGAGCAACCACAAATATTTATACGGACATATATCTAGACATATGATTATATTCATTTATCAATCTTGCATTAAGCCCAATTCCATACCAAGGGAGAAAACAAGTCAAATATACAGTAACCCACAGGTTGAGAACCACTGTCATAGCCATTGTAAGGTCTACAAGCGTGAGCTGGAGGGCTGGGAACGGAGGTGTGCCACAGTGTGAGAGGTTTTTAAACAAGATCATGCTGGATGCTGAGTTGAGAATGGCCTGAACAGGGCAATGGTGGAAAAGCACAGATCTCTTGTAAGACTATTGAAGCAATTTACAAGGCTGGTGGCTGGGAGTATGGTTGTGAAGGTGGTTAGAAGGGTACAGGAGAAGTGAAGGTCCTGTGTAGGTCTAGGGTTCTCTATAGACCCAGATACAAGAGTAAGACAGGAATTAGCAGTGTTTGCAAAGTCTCTAATCTGAGGAGTTAGGGGAGGTCGCTAGAAGAGCACGCTAGAAACCCCTTCATTACCTTAGATACAGAAAGAATGTTAATTAGAGTAGAGTGCAATGACATTTAACACTTAAACGTGCAAATGCACCTGAGTTGTCCTGCCACCACTCACACGTGTTCCACTGTATGCCTTTGCCTCTCAGCTCTGAACACTGGATGTGTGCAGTCTGCACTGTGCATGCCAGCATGCCAGGCAGCACCAACCAACTCTGCCCGAAACACTTTAGATCAGATTTAAAACCTTTGCCTGCTACAAATTAGTGTACATACAAGGCTTTCTGTGCTAGATTAACTTAACTATGAAAATAAACTTGTAATATTTTCCTACCATTATTCCTCACATATAAGTACCTAGTATATCTTTGGGTTATATAATATCAGGCAAACACACACATCCATCTCATTATTGTGAAATAATAATTATAGCATCTGTGTGTTTAGATACACATGTGTGTGCAGGTGCATGTGTGCATGACTGTAGGACAACTTTGAATACCACTCCTCTTCTTCCTCCTCCTCTTCCTTCTTCTTTTCTTTCTTCTTTCTTCTTCATTTTTGGAAACAGAGTCCTTTGCAGGCTTGGAATTCACCAGGCAGCTAGGCTAGCTATCTAGTCAGCCATAGAAACTTGCCTTTCTTTGCCTCCTCCACTGGCATTACAAATATGTACCACTATGCCTGGCTTCTGGGTACTGGGGTTCTAACTCAAGACAATTACTTTACTGACTGAGCATTCCCCCTAAACAGTATTTTCATCTTTAATAAATGGTAACATTACATGTATACGAAAATTGTGTATAAATAAATTTCATTATAGTTTATTATCTATAACTTTGGAGTGGTGTGTCTATTTTATATACCTGGGATGATGAAAATGTTTCTCAGGTGGAAGGAGCCATGAATGGAAAGTTTAAGAAGACCTGACCTAAGTAGTTGACTAACATGGCACATTCAGAAAATCACAAATTTGGTTTAGAGTGGCTCATATGTGAGTTAAGTGTGATAAAGTTGCTCAAAACTAGAAGTTTGTTTGTAATAATAACATTTTTAATGGCCTCTCTAAACAGAAATGCTTTGTGATGAATACATATGGTTGGAATTCAACAGCTCAGGACACTGAGATTTTTGCAAGAAAGTTGTATAATTGGTTTGCCTTTTTGAAGTTATGCTGCAGAATGACAGGATAAAGAAAACTGAGCTGAAAGTTGTGGGGACAGGCTAGGAGGTAAATGAAGGAGTTCCAGGGACATGGACAAAGACTGTCTGGATTCAAGCAGAAGGGTGTGGGGGCAGTGAGCAGAATCAGAAGAATCACTGGGCACAGAATGGAGAAATTTCCAGTGTGCATCATCGACTTGGAAGAGTCATTAACCTTCTGCTGGATGGGGCTTAGCTCAGATCTTTCCCTAATCTGTAGCCTGCCATTTTGTCCTATTGATAGTGTCCTTTGCCTTACAGAGATTCAGAAGATGAGGATGTTACTTAAACAAATAGATAATGGCCATATACTGCCTGAGATACAGAAGTCAGGAGGAGAGAGGGAGTACCAGTAAGGTAAGGTGAACAGAAATACTCAGGGACCAGGGTAATAAAATGGAGGGAAGTCTAGTAGACAGGTAAGTATAGAATCAAGGAATGATCTGGATTGGAGATATAAACTTATGATGTTTGGTTGTTGAATAAAGAAGATATAAGTACAGAGGAGAATGCTGAGGAGAAAAGTATGAGGTGAGAAGAAAGACAAAGGATGGACCACTGGACCACTTAAGGTTTAGATAGAGGTGATGTCTGCTATGATTCTCCTTCACATACATCATCAGGGTTAGTGAACTGAAATAAAACAAAGAGTAATGATATGGAAAAATTTTAAGAACTCGATGAATCAAGAGTGAGAGAGAGAGAGGGAGAGTGAGGGAAGGGGAGGGGAGGGAGGAAGGAGGGAGGGAGAGGGGGAGGGGGAAGGAGGGAGGGAGGGAGGGAGAGAGAGAGAGGAGAGAGAGAGGAGGGGGAGGGAGGGAGAGAGAGAGAGAGAGAGAGAGAGAGAGAGAGAGAGAGAGAGAGAGAGAGAGAGAGAGAAAACGAGAGAACGAACCAGTATGTTAAGGAATGATGGATATAATTATTTCATGTTATTCTGACACTAAGCCAGACTGTAGTAGGTTGAGATGTACACACAAGATGATGTGAGGGTGTTGTTTATTGATCAGATTTTGAGGAAGATAAGAAGTAGTCACTAAAACTATGCCACTGAGGAAATTGCTGAGCACAGGATCAGAGTGATCCTGGAAAATTAACTTCAATTAATTTTCCTAATTTTCTGAGGAACTGCCAGATTGATTTCCAGAGAGGTTGTTCCAGTTTGCAATCCCGCCAGCAATGAGGAGTCTGGCCGTTCCTCAGAAAATTGGAAATAGATCAACCTGAAGACTCAGCTATACCACTCCTGGGCATATACCGATAAGATGCTCCACCATATCACAAGGACATGTGCTCCACTATGTTCATAGCAGCCTTATTTGTAATAGCCAGAAACTAGAAACAACCCAGATGTCACTCAAACAATTAATGGATACAGAAAATGTGGTTCATTTACACAATGGATTACTACTCAGCTATTAAAAACAAGGATATCATAAATTTTATAGGCAAATGGATGGAACTAGAAAATACAATCCTGAGTGAGGTAACCCAGACCCCAAAGGACATACATGGTATCCTGAGTGAGGTAACCCAGACCAAAAGGACATACATGGTATATACTTACTGATAAGTGAATATTAGCCAAAAAGTTCAGAATATCCATGATACAATTCACAGACTATGTGAAGCTTAACAAGAAGGAAGGCCCAAGTATGGATACTCCAATCCCATTTAGAAGAGGGAACAAAATAATCATGGGAGGCAGAAAGAGGAAGGGAATTAGATGGTAGAGGAAAAGGGGAGGGAAAAGCGGGGCAGAATCATGTATGGGAGGAGACAGGAGAGAAGCCCAGAGGCCAGCAGAATGAATAGAAATATGCAGCAGTATGGGGTAGGGGGTGGGAGGCAGAGGAAACCTCTAAAAAGTCCCAGACACCAGGGATATGAGAGTCTCCCAGGACCCAATGGGGATGACCTTAGCCAAAATGCCCAACATTGAGGAGATGGACCCTAAAGACTTCATGTCCAGCAGATAGACATGGCTCCCATTTGAGGCATGAGGCCACACACCCATCTTCAAATTTCTTGACCCAGAATTGTTCTTGTCTAAAGGAAATGCAGGGACAAAAAAGGAACAGAGCCTGAAGGGAAGGCCACCCAGAGACTGGCCCAACTTGGGATCCATTCTATTCACAGGCACCAAACCTGACACTGTTACTGATATGGTGCTGTGCTGGCAGACAGGAGCCAAGCATGGCTGTCCTCTAGGAGGCTCTATCAGCAGCTGACTGAGACTGATGCAGATACTTACAGGCAACCATTGGACTGAGTCCAGGAATGCCTATGGAAGAGTTAGGTAAAGGACTGAAGGAGCTGAAGGGGATTGCAACCCCATAGGAAGAACAACAGTATCAACTAATCTGAACCCCTCAGAGTTCCCAGAGACTAAGCCACCAACCAAAGAGTATAGGAGGGCTGGTCCATAGCACATGTGGACTGGTCTATAGCCCCTCGATACATATGTAGCAGAGGACTGCCTTGTCTGGCCTCAGGAGGAAAGGATGCACTTAATCCTGTAGAAATGTAAGGCCCCAGGGAAGGGTGATGCCAGCAGGATGGGGTAGGGGTGGGTGGGTGGGTGGGGGAGTACTCTCTCAGAAGCAAATGGAGGGGGGAATGGGGTGAAGAACTCATAGAGAGGAGCCAGGAAGGGGGTTACATTTAGAATATAAATAAAATAATAAAAAACATTCATTTTTTCTGAAACAAGAAGGATGATTGATATGAAGTACTTTTATTTAATGCAAGAGTTGTAGAAGTTGAGGACATTTTGCCAGATCACCTCTTGGATGTGTGTGCACATTCATGTGGCTGTGAAATGTGAATTAAAGTCATCTATTAAGAGTGAAGTACTCTTTAATCTAGGTCGTGGACAGAGAAGGCCAGCTAAATCCATCTAGGATTAGAGTTGTTAGCCTCAGCTGAGTTAGAGAAACAAAAAGTTCTAACGGTATTAACTGCTAACAATTTGGTTGGTGTTCAGGCAATGAAACTAAAAGGAATGGAATGTGCTAGGGATTTATATGTGGTTACAAGAGCTGGTGTGCACATTATACCCCCAAGTTTGGAACTGGGTCAGCCATGGTTCCCTGTCTCCTCAGCTCTGCTAGTTTACTTTCCCAGATTCTGACTTCCAGTCTCATATAATGTGACTACAGGCATCTGATTACTTCCTGTATAGCCTCCCACTGAGAAGATGAAGGAGAAACTTGTCTACCAAAAGAAAACAGTAGTGAATATGGGTTCCCATGAGATACAACTCCATTGCATTTCTGTTACTTATAGTGTAGATAGACCAAATGGAACTTCCACTAAGAGCAAATGGAGTTTAAAAAGCAACATGATTATTAATAAAAAAAAAAGGAACTTCAGGAACAGTCTACAAATGTACTCGAACTCATGGGCATGAGGGCTTAGGGCAAGGATAAGCTATTGGCATTTGTGGGCACATTCTTGTGGCCTTCCTTTTTAAAAAACTTCAGTATTCTCCAATGGAGAGAAAACAGAAAAAGAAACTCTTTCTTCAACCCACTGTTCAATCCATTGTTTTCTTTTTGCTGCTTAGGTCTCACCAATATTTAAGATATATCAATGTCATTGGAAGTAGTTACAGAGTGCAAGTAGAACATCTGTGGATGTGGAACATATTCCAAGAAGGAAATGACGTCTGGGTGCCATGAGTTATCTCCAGAGCTGGTGGCTTGGAAAAGCAGAAGAGCGGGGAGTTCAGGAATACAGTATTTACACTGGTCAGGCCCCAAAAAGAAGACTGAGACATAAAACAGTTGCCAGGATTTGTCCTGAATTTACGTCTCCACTCTGCGTTGGTAAGCAGAGTTCATTTTTGTACTATCTCTCATCAGTAAATAAAAACACTTCCAGAACTAAAGTCTGACTGAGCTGTTCTTTAACTTATGACACAATCCACATATTTTCTTCTTGGTAAGTTCAATAATGGGAAGGGACAAACTTTCTTCTTGTAAGAAATAGAGCAATAATGAAGACATGGTTTTTCAAAGGGAATGCAGAACAAAAAAGAAGAGATTAGCTCCTGCTGAAACTGACATGTTTTGGAGAAAGGGGAAATTGCAGAACTTTTAATGTCACCAAGATTCTATAGGACATTTGTTTATAAAATAAAAAGTAGTTAAGGAAAGACGAGGATCTTAGCTCAGGAAAACTAGAGAAAACAATCCTTTTAGTTCCTAAATGAGATTAAATTATTATCATGTACAGTGTGTATGGAGAAGGGCATGCACACATGAGAACAGAGGAAACTTTGTGGGTCAGTCTTCTTCTATTTTTAGGTAAGTTCTAGAGGCTGAACTCAGACTGTCAGGCTTTGCAGTGGGCCTCCAGCTTTCCTCTCCTCTCCTTAGACACAATTCAGTTGCATTGGTGCCTCTAGCATTCTACTGAAATTTCTCTTTTCAAGATCCTCTGAGCTTCCCCTGTCATAAAATTCAGGTCAGTCCATTTCAGTTGAGCCACAGAAGTCTCAGACTCAGCTGATCATTCTCTCCTACTTGACACATCCTTGCTTGTCTTTTGGAATTGTATATTCTCTGGGTTTCCCTCCTACCCACAGGGCTCAAGGTCTGCTGTGGTTCTTTTCCTGACCCATCACTGTGGGGATTCTTGGAGATTTGGCCCTTTGTCATTTCTGTCTCTATTGCACACTCACTTCCTTATAAATGCTTTCCTTCCAGAGCTATACTGTAAACCATGATCTATATTTTCAAAACTTCCAAATGTATTCTAAGTCCAGTTCCTTTTTTCTGAACTCCATACTAGTAATCAGCAACCTATTCAGTAGCTCAACTTCAACATCTAAAAGACACTTCCAATATAGTGTGTGGGGGCAGCATTGCAGCTCCATCCTCAGTCTTGCCTGTCTCAACAGATGCTTTTCTTCAGCTATTTGCCCCGGCCTTAGACCACGACATTCCAACAGTTTTCAAGACTTGTGAAATCATCACCACAATCAGGATACAGAAAAGAACACTCCAATGGATTCCTAGGATACATCCAGGTTCCGACACAGCTCTAGGGAACAACTGTATTTGTTCTTTTTCCTCTCCAGTTAACCTTGCTTTTATATATGTGCAGTCATATAGCATTTTCTATTTTATGCCTGGCTTTTCATTTGGCACAATTTTTAGATCTATTCAAGTAAAAGAATTAAGGTGAACTTGGCTTTAGCTTTACTTTCTACAACTTAGATCAATTGGTTACTGTGATGAATCAGAATTAGACCCTTACAGAATTTAGCCTTCTGCAAGGGGCCATTCAGGATAGACCATCTCAAGGCAACAACTATGGCCTACAGTGGTGTGCAATCGGTTTTGGGCCACATTAGAGACACAAAATAAAAGGTTGCTTACAACTAAAAAAGTCCCATGTTTGAGAAGTAGAAACGACCAGAATATGGTCAAAGTATTAAGGAAAAGTTCCTTGGTTGTAGAGTAGTGCTAAGAGAGCTATCTCAGATAATGCCATTACATTTTTTCAAGACTATATTACACCAAGGGATTTTTAAATGTGTCTCAGTCATTCAGAGATAAAATAAGGTAAGTACTTTTCAGCAGTAGGGGGGCAATGGTTATTAATCCCCTATTCACTAATATAGTTCCCATAACTCAGATCGGATGACATTAATTATGATGATATAATGTAAAGGATCTTTCTACTTATTAAAATGTTAAGCAATTATAATTTAAAAAAACCTGTTGGTATTCTTGTCTTCTCAATCCAATTTGAAGGTCTTTTGTTCATAGGACATTTCACCATTTTGAAACAACTTTCATATATATTGATTCCTCTGGACTGAACTTCCTGGATTGGATTCTTATAAGTTTCTAAAATATATGTCCTATGGTCTTTGTTAAGACTCTTAATCATACGCTGGGAGCTGAAAGAAATTGAGTATTGTCATCTCAGTGTCACATATTTACATAAGAGTATTGCAGTTCTGTTTTCTACTTGCATATTATGCCTTAGTATGTAATCGTTAACCTCTCATCAGCTGTGATATAGTCAGAATAGCTAGGACTAGTCCCATTTTTCAAAAGATGATCATAAAGGTTAAGCAATTTTCTAATGATTACACAGCATCAAGTATTGTAATACTTCTAATTCCTATCTTCTAATCCCAGTGTTTTTCCTATTATCTTTTACATTTTTGTTGTTATTAAAGTGTCTGTATCTGTGTCTGCATGAGTTTATGTGCACACATGCCAGCTGAGCAGGCCCTCTGAAGGAACAGAGTGCTTTAACCACTGAGGCCTCGTGTTAGCCCCATCCTTCCTTATCTTGCCATTTATCATTTGATTACTTTCCATAGGATAGCTTATCTTACAGTGACCAACTCTAGGTCCAAGTATAGCTATTTCCAACAATGCCTGTCATATTATCAGTTATGTAACCAATTCCCTAGGCTTCTGGAGTAAGAGAATACACATCTAACAGATCCTTTTTTGTAGTTGTTGAACAGAAACCAGGTTCCTAGGAAAGAAGGCAAGGAAGGAAGAAAAGGCACTCCAGCACTTCCTGCAGTGAAATTACATAGTTTTGCAAATTCAGTGAGTTCTCAGATGCTTATCTGTGATTACTTAAGCCACTGTCCAGACAGTAGTTGATATCATTATTCCTATGAATAGGAAAATTGGTCAAAGGAAATAGAGATACAGTAGTTGCCAGTTCAGAGAAAGATTCCAAGCTGGTCTATGTAATCCCTGGCATCCCTGTTTGACCAATAGGCCATAAATACGGGCAAGACTGTAGTAAACTATGTGGTTGCTCTGCATTCATCCTACAGTGCTAATGAACGTGTGAGAAATCAGATAATTCAATGATAAACACAGAAATAAAAGGCTTTAGTTAAGATTTTAAAGCATCATCCATCAAGGACAAAAATTCAGGTGACAGCAGATGCTGGCGAGGAGAAAGAGGAACACTACTCCATTGTTGGTGGGGTTGCAAGCTTGTACAACCACTCTGGAAATCAGTCTGGCGGTTCCTCAGAAAATTGGACATAATACTACCGGAGGATCCTGCAATACCTCTCCTGGGCATATATCCAGAAGATGTTCCAACTGGTAAGAAGGACACATGCTCCACTATGTTCCTAGCAGCCTTATTTATAGTAGCCAGAAGCTGGAAAGAACCCAGATGCCCCTCAACAGAGGAACGGATACAGAAAATGTGGTACATTTACACAATGGAGTACTACTCAGCTATTAAAAAGAATGAATTTATGAAATTCCTAGGCAAATGGATGGACCTGGAGGGCATCATCCTGAGTGAGGTAACCCAATCACAAAAGAACTCACATGATATGTACTCACTGATAAGTGGATATTAGCCTAGAAACTTAGAATAACCAAGATACAAGATACAATTTGCAAAACACATGAAACTCAAGAAGAACAAAGGCCAAAGTGTGGACACTTTGCCCCTTCTTGGAATTGGGAACAAAACACCCATGGAAGGAGTTACAGAGACAAAGTTTGGAGCTGAGACGAAAGGATGGACCATCTAGAGACTGCCATACCTGGGGATCCATCCCATAATCAGCCTCTAAATGCTGACACTATTGCATACACTAACAAGATTTTGTTGAAAGGACTCTGATATAGCTGTGTCTTGTGAGGCTATGCTGGGGCCTAGCAAACACAGAAGTGGATGCTCACAGTCAGCTATTGGATGGATCACAGGGCCCCCAATGGAGGAGCTAGAGAAAGTACCCAAGAAGCTAAAGGGGTCTGTAACCCTATAGGTGGAACAACAGTATGGACTAACCAGTACTCCCCAGAGCTCGTGTCTCTAGCTGCATATGTATCAGAAGATGGCCTAGTCGGCCATCACTGGGAAGAAAGGCCCATTGGTCTTACAAACTTTATATGCCTCAGTACAGGGGAACGCCAGGGCCAAGAAGTGGGAATGGCTGGGGGATGGTACGGGTGATTTTTGGGATAGCATTGGAAATGTAAATGAAGAAAATACCTAATTAAAAAAAAGATTTTAAAGTATCATCCATCAAGGACAGTTTGGGCATACTGACATTGGCTCAGAACCTTCAGGAAATAGGAGGTTGGGGGGCCTCCAGAGTACACCAGAGACCTGGGAAGTTCAAAACTGAACCTGGGTGTGTTCTTACACATTATAGTGATCTGATAGGTCAGATCTAAAGATAAACTAGATCAACTTTTTTCCCTAAACAGTAAACTTATCTGTTGCTTTAATTCAAAATTAAATATTCTAATACAGAAGAAAAAAATAATATAGTTAGGAAAAAAATCAAGTTTAATTCTCCTACCTGGACCATGATTTTCTGGGATAAAACCTTTGTCCAGGAATTTTCACTAAAAAAGGAAAATATGCCATAAAATATCGGAAGTAACATTTTAAGATCAACAAAACTTAATTTTAATCTTCTTGACAATTACTTTGTGTAACTTAATGGCTAGATAATTTAGTTAAATAATGTTTTGTTTACACATGAAATATATGACTACAAATTCCTCCTGATAGCCTTTTAATAAGATGGTTCCAAGAGAAGAATAACCTGTAGGAATATCTATGTATTAACTACCAAACAGGAAAGTAACTGATGGCCAGGAGTGCAGCTCAGTGGCAGAGGACTTGCCTAGTATGTGTGAGGCTCTGTGTACACTAGGACAAAAAGAAAGTTTAGAAAAAGCAGCAGCAGCAGCAATGAAACAGGAAGCAGGCAAGACTTACTCCTGAACCCAAGTAAGTCCCTCTGAGTGGTGCCTGCTATCAGGGAGGCAGATCCAGGAGGATTATGAGTTAAAGGCTGGCTTGAGTTCTTAGTCGGCCTAGGTTATAGTTCAAGATTGTAAAGAGAGGAAAAAAAGGAGGAAGAAACAACAGCAACCACCATCAGCAAAAAGCAAAACCACCTCCACAACTTGTGAAGGATGTGCCATACATACCCATGTGGTCAGTGTTTTAGAGGGCTGATTTACGATGCACACGTATCAGATCAGAGTAAACTATAAGGTATAATACATAACTATTATATACATATTTTAATATAAAAATTGGAGTCTAAATTATATATTATTACATATTTTCACCATTATAGATATCTTATTATTTAAAGAAAATAATAATAGAACTAGTTGATAGTAACAATCACAGTTAACAACCATAGCAGAACAAGTTAATTAGGGTATAGTGATAAAATTACTTTTATAACAATGCTCTCTGATACAGACTTTTAACTCTTTTGTAAGAGTTATATGGTCTTACATGGTTAGCTTAGGCTAACTGCAAACTCTCCCTGTAGGAGACCAGCATGTAATATGCTCATGTAATATGCAAGTGATTTCACCACCTAGCCTTTTGATTGCACATTGTTGTTTTGAGGGAAGATGAAAATATTATCATTTGATTTAGTTTTTGTTTACCTAATCTCAGATTCTTGAGCTTCATTCTACCTGTGTGCTTTTACTTTTCTTTTCCTTTAGGATGTCTCTGTCAACTTAACAGGCATAGGAAGACATACCAAGTGTGAGAGCAAAGGATTTATTCAGGTCAAAGTGAGGATGGCCACCTGGGACATAATCTAGCAGTCTATAGTTAAGTGCTTTGAGGTTTTACAAAATGATAGCTATATTTATAGTTTTAAGCTGCATGAGAGGTTTGAAAGTATTTGTTCTGCAAGTATAATAGGCACTGGATAACTTAAACTGTCTTATAAAAAGTGTATTGGACATGTCTCATTCTCCGGGTAATTTGGGGGAAGGGGTCCATTGTACACAATGTCAGTAGAATGTAATAAACTTAAATGCTTTAAGAATCTGAAGTATGCCAAGTCCTAAGATCAGCTTCATGGAGGGGGTAGTTGTTTTTCAAACAGAGTTCAAAGGTTTAACTGTGGATGTATGTGAGAGCAGATCTGTCTCCTAGTCCATTTTAGTGTGCAAACCAATTCTACTCCAGTTTGTCTTCCTTGACACTTAACCTTGAATTAGTTTCTACATGTTGTACCATGTCCTCTCTTGAGTCTTTCCATATCTTATAATGTGTGTGTGTGTGTATGTGTGTGCGCACGTGCATGCATGCGCATGTAGAAGTCAGAGGTTGATGTCCTGTCTTCCTTGATTGTTTTGTAAAAGTCTCTCACCTGAACTCAGACCTTCCTGAATTCATCTACTTAAGCCAGCCAGCTTACTCGAGAGATTCCACTTCTGCCCTCAGAGCAATCATGTACACCTGGGCTCTATTTTTGGCCATCTCTCTCCATAACTAGCCAGGCATACTCCTCTATTTGCCAGTAAAACAACATAGTCATTTAGCCTTCTCTCTTTAGGGATGCATGGGTCAAGCTGGCACTGGGATGGTACTCCTTATCTTTTCAAGATCCTTGACAGGAAACTGCTTCACAATAGTTGCTTCATTGCTGAAGCTCTGTAGCAATGGGGTGACTTGTATTGCAATTAATAATACCAAGTGTAGTCAAAGTTGTATGTGCCTGATGAATTAGGCCTAATGAATTATGGCTAAGACTAGAGTATTCTCCAAGTTTTTCTGTGCCTTAGGATTGATGAGATGTAGATGCAAACGTTAGATAATGAGGTAGATATTCTGTTCTCTTTGTGGTGGTATAAAACTTATAAGGAACAGATTCATGTCAACCAACGGTCATGACCCTATCCCTCCTATCCCTCTCTCTTGAGCTGTTGGTTACTGATAACTTCTGGGAAGTGAGTCACTCATTCAGTCACTGTCTTCATTTGTGTACCCATTTGTGTACCTCTAATGGATAGTTGTAACTCTATGGTCACAAAGGCAGCTCCAGTTAACCTTAATGAGTCACAAAACAAAACAGAAAGATGTGAATGCAGGAAAGAGGGGGACTAATGGTGCTGGGGAAAGCTGATGGGAGGGTGTGATGGTTTGTATATTCTTGGGCCAGGGAGTGGCACCATTTGGAGATGTGACCTGGTTGGAGTAGGTGTGCCTCTGTGGGTGTGGGCTTAAGACCCTCACCCTAGTTGCCTAGGAGTCAGTCTTCCACTAGTAGCCTTTGGATGAAGACATAGAACTCTCAGCTCTTCCTGCACCATTCCTGCCTGGATACTGCCATGCTCCCACCTTGATGATAATGGACTAAACCTCTGAACCTCTAAGCCAGCCCCAATTAAATGTTGTTTTTATAAGACTTGCCTTGGTCATGGTATCTGTTCACAGCAGCAAAACCCTAACTAAGACAGAGGGGAAGTGGGGGAAGAGGAGAACCTGATCTGGTATAGGGTGAGGGAAAAGGACTGAAGCCTTGAGGGCCAGTAGAAAGAATGGAAACAGGCAACTTCAGGAAATAGGAGGTTGGGAAATAGGACCCCCCAGAGTACACCAGAGACCTAGGAGGTAAGAGACTCCCAGGACTCAAAGGGAGGGAGGGACCTTAGATGAAATGCCCAACAGTAGAGAGAGGGAACTTATAGAGGTCACTTCCTCCAGCAGCAAGCCAGGATAGCAAATGAGGGATGGTGTTGCCACCCCAGTCACATCCCTGACCCATAATTGTTTCTGTCTGAAAGAATTACAGGGATGGAAATGGAGAGGAGCCTGAGGAAAAGAAGGTCCAGCAACAGGACCAAGTGGGATCCAGCTCAAGGGGAGGCTCCAAGGCTTGATGCTATTACTGAGGCTGTGGAGTGCTCACAAAAAGGGTCCTATCATGACTGCCCTCCGAATGACCCAACAAGCAGCTGAAAGAGTCAGATGCAGATATTTGCACCCAAACAATGGACAGAAGCATCTGACCCCTGTTGTTGAATTGGGGAAGGCTGAAAGAAGCTGAGGAGAAGGGCCATTCTGTAGGAGGACCAACAGTCTCAATTAATCTGGACCCTTGAGATCTCTCAAACACTGGACCACCAAACAGCCAGCATACACCAGCTGATATGAGGCCCCCAACACACATACAGTAGAGGACTTCCAGGTCTGTGTTCATTCAGAGATGATACACCTAACCTCTAGGAGACTGGAGGCCCCAGGGAGTTTAGAAGTCAGATGTGGTGGGGGTTTGGGTGGGTGGGGAAGGTGAGGATATGGAGCAGTCAGAGGGTGGATGAGGGGTGGGGAATAGAATATGGAGTGTAAAAAATAAATAAAAAATAAAAAACAAAAGAGAGGGTAGGTGCTGAAAGCTACACACACACACACACACACACACACATGTGTGCTTTTCATTGTGAAAGGAGTTACAAACTTGGAACTGTACATAACCATGCTTTCCATTTGTCACACATATGAGTAACTCCTTTCACAATGAAAAGCGCACATATGTGTGTGTGTGTGTGTATGTGTGTGTGTGTGTGTAGCTTTCAGCACCTACCCTCTCTTTTGTTTTTCATTTTTTATTTATTTTTTACACTCCATATTCTATTCCATATTCTCACACATATGAGAAAAGGTCAAATGACAGTTAATACAAAATTAAAAACAAGTTCATGTATAAGCAATATCATTTCAGTTGGCTTTTTCTATACATTTCCAGATCTGTAAAAAAGCCAAAAATTATGCTCCAAAATGTTTGGTAGGGTGAATGCTGGCACCCTAAGCATAAAAGGGAGGGCAGTGCTGACAGTAATATATATTCAGTACCGTAAGCACAATTTTATCTCCCTCTTTTCTCTCTTTTTACTAGACCATCTTCTTCTTCTTTAAAATAGAGCTTAATGGTACATAAAGATGACTGTTATTGCACATATTCAGATTGTAGGTGATCCCATTTCTGAGCCCGCTTTACTCACCCACGCCTTGGCTAGGCAACGGTCTTCTGAAACAGTGAGCCACATAAACATCTGGAGCATCTATCCTTGGATCTGGAGAAGACGGCACAGGAGCATGACAAATGGAAAGCATGGTTATGTACAGTTCCAAGTTTGTAACTCCTTTCACAATGAAAAGCGCACATACTGTGTGAATTGTAGTTTAACTCAATGAAATTAACATATGACATCTTCAAATATTTACATGTTTGTTGTAGTTCAAGTATTTATACCTTTGGGACAAGAATTGCTTCTCTGGGAATTTATTAGAAAGAAACAAGTATATATACAAATGGATAGATTTTCATGTTGTTTGCAATAAAGGAAAGTTAGAAAAAGTTAAACAGTGGGCTTACCTATACAAATTAAGATTTCTTTGTACAAAGTAAAATATTTTGCTGCCATTGATTCACATGAAAAAATGATTATAAAATACTCTAATTTTAAATGAAAAAGAAACATGCAAAATAACACAATTATATCATTCATTAACATGTGAAGTTTACATACAGACAGAAATTTTAAAATATTATTTTTACTTTATATATATTTTTAAAATTTCAGACAATTTATTATTATGGAAAGAAAGGCATCTATGTGTTCACAGCCAACATCATAGTTCTTTTTACTCAGATCTTATCTTGAAGGCCTGTCATCAGATTTTACCTCTTAAAATTCTTCTAGTGAAATTAGTACAATTTATGTAGAAACTTATAACCCCCACTGTGTTTTCCTTTGCACACCCTCAGACTACATTTATTGTTGTATGTACGCACATACTTAAACAAAAGCAATATACATTAAGCCAATAGCCAACATCAATTAAATGGAGAGAAACTTGAAGCAATCCCACTAAAATCAGGGACAAGGCAAGGCTGCCTACTCTCTCCCTATCTATTCAATATAGTACTTTAAGTTCTCGCCAGAGTACCAAGACAACTAAAGGAGATCAAGGGGATATAAATTGGAAAGGGAGAAGTCAAAGTATCATTATTTGCAGATGTCATATACTTATGTAATCCCCAAAATTCTACCAGAGAACTCTCATTGCTGACAAACAACTTCAGCAAAAGTGGCAGGATATAAAGTTAAGTCAAAGAAAAAAATCAGTAGCCCTAGTTTATACAAATGATAAAGGGGCTGAGAAAGAAAACAGGGAAACACCACCTTTCACAATAGCCATAAATAATATAAAATATCTCGGTGTATCTCTAACCAAGCAAATAAAAGACCTGTATGATAAGAACTTCAAGTCCCTGAAGAAAGAAACTGGAGAAGATATCAGAAGATGAAAAGATCTCCCAAGCTCATGGATTGGTAGGATTAACTTAGTGAAAATGGCCATCTTACTAGAAACAATGTACAGATTCAATTCAATTCCCATCAAAATCCCAATACATTTTTTTAAACAGATCTTGAAAGAGAAATTCTCAATTTCATCTGGAAGAACCCAAAATCCAGGATAGTCAAAATAATTATGAACAATAAAAGAACTTCTAGAGGTATCTCCATTCCTGACCTCAAGCTGTACTACAGATCAATAGTGATAGGAAACTATATGGTATTGGTACAGAAACAGACAGGTTGATCATTGGAATCGATTCAAAGACCCAGATATAAACCTACACAGCTATAGACACTTGATTTTTGACAAAGAAGCCAAAACCATACCATGGGGAAAAACAACAAATGGTGCTGCTCTAATTGTCAGTCTACATGTAGAAGAATGCAAATTGATCCATATTTATCACCCTGTATAAAGCTTAAGTCTAAGTGGATCAAGGTCCTCAATATAATACCAGATACACTAGAATCTAATCGAAGAAAAAGTGGGGAATAGCCTTGAATACATTAGCATGGGAGAAAATTTCCTGACCAGAACACCAATGGCTCAGGTTCTAAGATCAACAATTCATAAGATAAATGGGACCTCTTTAAACTTAAAAGCTTCTGTAAGGCAAAGGACACTATCAATATGACAAAACAGCAGCCTACAGACTGGGAAAAGAGCTTCACTAAGCCTACATCCCACAGAGGGATAATTTTAAAAATATATAAATTATTCAAGAAGTTAGACTCCAAAAATATAACCCAATTAAAAAATGGAGTACAGAACTAAACAGAATTCTCAATAGAGGAATCTCGAATGTACAAGAAGCACTTAAAGCAATGTTCTAAGTCCTTAGTCATCAGGAAAATACAAATCAAAACAACTCTGAGGTTCCATTTTATATGAATTGAAATGGCTAAAATCAAAAACTCAAGTCACAGCAAATGCTGGAGAGGATGTGGAGAAAGAGGAACACTCCTTCATTGCTGGTTAGATTGAAAACTTGTACGACCACTCTGGAAATCAATCTGGTGGTTTCTCAGAAAAATGGAAATAGCTCTTCCTGAAGACCCAGCTATATCACTCATGGGCATATACCCAAAAGATGCTCCATCATACCACAAGGACATGTGCTCCATGTTCATAGCAGCCTTATTCGTAATAGCCAGAAACTGGAAGCAACCCAGATATCCCTCAACCAAAGAATGGATACAGAAAATATGGTTCATTTATACAATAAAATACTGTTCAGCTATTAAAAACAATACCAGCATGGATTTTGTAGGCAAGTAGATGGAACTAGAAAAAGGTATTCAGACCCCAAAGGACATATATAGCATGTAGTCACTGACAAGTGGATATTAGCTAAAAAGTACAGAATACCCATGACACAACCCTTAGGCTCAAAGAAGTTAAACAAGAAGGAAGGCCCAAGTGTCATTTAGAAGGGAGAACAAAATAGTTATGGAAGGCAGAGGGAGGGAGGGAATTGGATGGTAGAGGGGAGGGGGAGGAGAAGAGGGAAGCAGGATCAGGTATGGAGAGAGATGAGAGAGGCCTAGATCCCAGCAGTATGAATTGAAATATGCAGCTGCTGGGAGTGGAGGTGGGCAGGGGAACCTCTAGAAAGTCCCAGAGATCCGGAATAAGGAAGACTCCCAGGACTCAATGCAGTGACCTTAGCTGAAATGCCTGAAAGAGGGGATATGGAACCTGAAGAGACCACCTCCAGTAGCCAGACAGGACTCCCAGTAGAGGAATGGGGACACCAACACACCTATAAAACTTTTGACCCCAAATTGCTCCTGTCTAAAAGAAATGCAGGGACAAAAGTAGAGCTGAAGGAATGGCCCAACCTGGGATCCATTTCATGGGCAGGCACCAATTCTCACACTATTACTGATGCTATGTTGTGCTGCAGATGGGATCCTGGCATGGCTGTCCTCTGAGAGCCTCTACCCAGCAGCAGACTGAGACAGATGCAGAGAGCCACAGCCAAGCATGGGATGGAGGTCAGGGACTCCTATGGAGGAGTTAGGGCAAGGATTGAAGGAACTGAAAGAGATGGCAACCCCATAGGAAGACCAAAAGTGTCAACTAAGCTGGGTCCATGGGAGCTCTCAGAGACTAAGCCACCAAGAAAAGAGCATACACTGGTTGATCCAAGGTGCCAGCATATATAGAGAGCAGAGGCTGCCTTTTCTGGTCTAAGTGGGAGAGTATGGGCCTAATTGTATAGAGACTTTATGCCCCAGAGTGCTGGGCACCTGTTCAGAGGTGAAGGGAGTGAAATGGAGGGAAGAACTCTCTCTCTCTCTCTCTCTCTCTCTCTCTCTCTCTCTGTGTGTGTGTGTGTGTGTGTGTGTGTGTGTGACTGGGGAGGGGAGCAGCAGTTGGGATGTAAATAAATAAATAATGAAAAAGAAAAAAAATATGCTCCTAAAAGGAAGAACTGATATCATATATTTCTTTTTTATAAAAATATATTTACTAGCTGGGCATGGTGGCACACGCCTTTAATCCCAGCACTTGGGAAGCAGAGGCAGGTGGATTTCTGAGTTCAAGACCAGCCTGGTCTACAAAGTGAGTTTGAGGACAGCCAGAGCTATACAGAGAAACCCTGTCTCGAAAAACCAAAAAAAAAATGTGTGTGTGTGTATATATATATACACACACACACACACACACACACACACACATATATATATATTTACTTACTATTATTATTGTGTCATGTTTGCATACTTGACGTGTGTGTATGGGGCAGTACATGTTACTGAGTGTGTGGAGGTCAGAGATAACTTTGTGTAATTGATTTTCTCCTTCTCCTTTTCACCTGAGTCCCAGGGATGAAACTCAAGTTGCTAGGCATGTGTGCCAAGCACCTATGTTTGTTGAGCCATCTTGGCAGCCCTTATATACATCTTTGTATCTTTGACACCAAGCACAGCGTCAACCTCAAAGTTATGGCATAAAATGAGTGTTGTTGAATAAACTAATTGTTTATGAGAAGGTAAAACAGAAATTTACCGTTCCCATCAGAATTTGATTCTTCGTGTCTTTGGAGTAAATGTTCTTTGCCATAAACCTATAGGAATAGAGAATTAGAAAGAAAACATAACATATTATAAACATGAAACTGGGGTATGTTTCTTATATGATTATGATATGAATGTTTAACAAACATTTCTTATTTTTATAGGTTTAAAATGGGCAAATTGTTTCATAAATCCAAACTTCTGGTGTTGTTAGCAACACTACTCTCTTGCAACAATAAATATCAAGAAAAAGCCAATATTTTTTCACTACTAAAAAGTTTTATTTCTTACACAGAACTAATGTATCATAACGAAGAGAAAAAATGTTAAATTAGAATTACTTAAACTAGAATTTGAGAGCATGAGATAAAAGAGTATGAAAGATCCTGACAAATGTAAAAGGTCATAGAAGCCCTGAAATTGGCAAAATAGATTTCATTGCTAGCAGAACTAGCTTCACTGATTTAGAAAAATAGAGGTGCACAATGCTTTGGTCACTCCTTGAACCCTTGTGTCTGCCAATGTTTTGACCGTTCCTTGAACCCATGTGTGTGACCACTGATGAAGCCCATTGCCAGGTGTTTGTGATATTGGTTGCTGGGGAAGAGTTGGAAAATCTCCCCAGCAACCACAGCTGGGCCAATCCTGAGTTGCTGCACCTGCACCAGACTCTTTCCTTGTACCCCTCCCATACCCATTTCTTGAGAATAGACATTGTTTAGATCTGGAAATCCCCTAATCCCCCCTTCTCCTTTCGCCCCTGAGGGCCTATAAAAACTGAGACCCCTTTCCCCTCGTGGTTGACTTCTCTACCCCCACGTGAGATATGAGTCATCCCCAGAGCTCTGGCTTTCCCCGAATAAATCCTCATGTGGTTTGCATCAAGCTTGGTCTCTCGTGAGTTCTTAGGTGTCTGCTATTGATACGAGGCCTGAGTGAGGGGCTCCTCTCGGAGTCTTTCAAGTATATATATATATATATATATATATATATATATATATATATACATACATACATACATACATATATATATGTGAAAAACTACCAATAAATTTCAGAACTGTGCTTATATATAAAAGATAATATTGTTAAGAGAATATTTTCTTGAACTTTATAAAGATCTCTAATAAAACAATGGAAACCATAAACAAATCATTTTCTCTTTTGAGAAGAAATGCAAATCTGGCCTGGCCTAAGAGATACGCACTGGACTTTTGACTGTGAACCTTGAATAATCTACAAATTGACCAAAACCAGTTTTGACATTTCCAAGGTGTTTTTGTTTTTGTTTGTTTGTTTGTTTGTTTTTTTTGCTTAACATTATAAAGACTTTTCTAAAAGAAAAGAGGAAAGGAAAGATAGTGAAAGACATTTGACAGCATGCAGTGCATTATAGTTCAGTAACACTAGATTATTAAAGTAAAGTTAATGCTAGCATCTATGATTCTAGAGCTCTGAGTGCAGCCTGGCCAACAGAAAACAAAACCTTCTCTCAACAAAACAAGAGAAATAATATAAAACAACACACAATAGAACACAATATACCAAATAATTAAAACACAAAATCTATTTCTTTGCATATATAATTGGCAACAGATATTGACACTTCTAGAGAAATTTTAATCCAGCAGCATGGCTACTCTGATAAGAGATCACATCTAAAGACCTAGATCTTTGTGATCTGGCTAGAATACAGACACACTATACACTTTTAATCCTCCTGTTGGAATCCTTTAGTACACAACTTTAATCCCAACCAATGTTGTCTAATTGAGGGGCAGATAAAGTGGTGAATCAGAGAAAGATTTGACAGAATGAGTCAGAGATAGGATACACCCAGATCTCAGGAGAGCAGTCAGGAAAGAGAAGCACAGGGAGAGTCAGTGAGTTGGGAGTCAGTGCAGTGGAGTTGAGTTCATTCATGAGTTCATGCAGTTCAGAGCAGGTCAGCTGAGGCAGTTGAAGCCAGAGAATAAGGAGATTAGAACAAAGTGCCAGAGTAAGTTTGAGGCCAAGCAGGAATTCAGTGAGAAGTCAAGAGGAGCCAAATTGAATCAGTCGGTTTGGAGAAGAGTTTGAGCCAGAACAGCTGAGTTGAACCAGACAGCAAGAGTTCAGAAAGAACTAGAAAGGGTGAGTTTATTCAGCACTAAGCCTCTGAGACTACAATTATATCAAGCAAATAAAAGTTACTTTTACAGCCACTAACTATGGAAATGAAGAAAAGGTGAAAATAAAACTTGTGAGGTTGAAGAGCTGGCTGGGGGCGTCTCCTCTGACTACATAGAGTTGTCCAACCCCCACTACTTTTTGGTTGATTGCTCTCATGTTTTCAACCCTGCCAGGGGCACAGTTTGCTCTTCAGGTGAATTCTTAAAAAAAATCTCCTTTGAATGGGCAGGTCTAGAAACTGTGTGTGAGGTCTGTTCTGAGTTCTTCAGGGCTCCTCCCAGCTGTCGCCCCAGTTCTCCTACAAAGTAGCCAGGATACAGTTTAGAATGTGTTTCTAATCAACCTCTCCCAATCTCTGCCCAATTTCTTTTTACCACATTTGCTCAGGTTTTAAGAATTTAATAAGATTTAACTTTCTATATCCTCTGTCACAAATGGAGTAAATTCTTTGGGAAGAGATTAGGATGTTATCTGTTGTACTGCTTGGTTCTCTCTCAAGGCAAAAGATGCAAGTCTTAGTTCTGGATCTGGGGCTGGAGACAGTGGGACTCTTCTAAATGAAGCCTGGCTACAGTAGCTTCAGGTCTTCAAGTGCCTCTCCCTTACCTAAATTGATATGGTACAAGCTAAGGCAAGAATGATCAGGGCCCAGGTATTGAGTGGTACAGCACCAAGATAAAAGCTCTAGCCAAAGACTTAGGTTTGAGTAGCAGGATTGTTTGTCCTTTTCTCTGCACTCACCTTGAACTTGGCCTTAGTTAACTGGAGGCAAGATTAGCCATGCCTTGTTCCTCCTAGGAAGATATCTCTGGTAGCTGTGGGAGAGGTACCACTTATTTTCTTGGGCTGCAGTATTCTGCAGAATATTCTGTCTTTCTGAGCTAGGAGTGGGACAAGGACAGTTTGGATTCACAGACTTGCTATTTGCGATGAATCTGAGGAGTTTTGAACAGGTTCTTTCTCATCTCCTATGCACCCTTAGACTGTTAATGGTTGCTAATCATTAACTGTTAATCATCTGCACTCTTTGTTAAGGAGTCTTCCCAGTTTACTGCACACTTTGCTGCTTAGTTCATCTCTCAGCACCATTTACTTTCATTCATTCGTGTACTTTTAGATTTTCTTGTTATTTTTTCAATTTTCTTTTTAATATAATGGATGCATTTTTGTAAGCATTCTCAAATAATTTCAAAAGAGTAAATATAAATGAAATTCAACATGGCATATTAATAATACCTGCCTCTCACCTGTCAAGGATCGTTTGAGTTTTGTAAACAGCAAATAATATGACCAAAGTTCTATTTAATTTTTTTCTGAGGAAAAATGAGAACATGTGACTGTCCCCTCTCTTACATTCTCATTTAAAACACTCTCTTCCATTAATCAAGATTTACCTCTTGCGTGTTATTCTGGCAGTTTGCTAGGATGGCATTTCTTTCCCTCTTTGTTTTCAGATACTTTTTCTTGTTTCTTGCCTGGTAAAAGAGTATTTTAAATTAGTATTCAATGACCATATCAAAGACAATATAAATACAGACATTTGAGACTCACTTCCTAGGAATTGGCATAGTGCCCCATTCCTTCCCACTCACCACAGCTGAGCACACTAGATATAAGCAAAGCAAACACAAGATTCTATGAAAAAGTAATTGGGGTTTTAGAATTGTTTCCTATCCCCAGGAGCAGAGATTACTCCATATCTGCACAATAAAAAACTTGTGGTTCTTGCATAGCATGCCCGCAGCTTTGGTTTTGATCCCCAGAACACATGCAGGCAAACCCAGAATTATTTTGGTTCTATGACTGTTAATGTACTACCCATTCTTCATTCTAAAATGGTAAGTCTATTATAATTTCTGTTCCATTATTGTGGGTGTATGTTAAAAACTTGCCTTATTTTACAGGTTCTGATCCAGGCCTGGTGAAGGTCATGATGAGGGGGGACCAATAACCATGCCTGGATGAGACTCTGGGTATTTTGGAAAGGGTACAAATATTAATAAATTTACCATTTATTTAGCAGGAAGTTAATCACTGTGGCCTAGAGGTGAACTGTGGAAAGCTAAACCACTGCTTCTAAACGTTTTGTCCTCTGTAGTAGGGTTATGAACCCCTAGCCTTTGCTATGAAACCCTGTAGAACCTCTCATGAAAAGTGGAATATCTCTCCATTCTCTTGATGTTGAGCGTGTCTGGCTATGTGACTTACTGTGCCTAGTGGAATGTTAGTGAAGATGGTCTATGACGTGGTTATAATAAGATCGAAAGATGGTTGCTGGAGAAAGCGTGGCTGTCAATGGGCTGATATTGTACAACCATTCTTTTTATACTAGGGGCTTTCATCATGGGGGTTTTACACTGGGCACTCTCTAGTTGAAGGAAATAAAAACCATATTATTTAATAGAACTAAATCTGAATTCTGAAAACAACACCATAGACCTTATCATTCTTATCAAAGTCAATCTTCAGATCCCAAGAATGAGAAAATAAAGGCTTACTATAAATTGCTAGTGTTTTGCAGTTATCTGTCACACAGTGAAAAGCTTATTCCCCAACTTTCTTCTTATGTGTCATCTCTTTCTTTAGTAAGCTCATGCAAACTGCGATCTCCATAGACACTCTGTAATTGCTTCCTTAGGCATCTATCCTCATCTATGGAGTCATAGATTTTACCTATTTGTTGTGTCACTCTCAAAGCTAGGATATAGGAAGACACAGGGATAGGTTATCTGACTCATTGTTTTCACTGCTCTGCTCCTAGGACTCAGGCAGTGCGCCTCGTACATAGTGTGAGTCCAATAGTAAGAATAAATGTGTAATTAAATTTATGAATATTGGGTTAATAAACAAGTGAGTTAAATTAGGTCACCATATCTGACATTAACAAGTAGTATGACATTTTAAAATTAACTTCACTCCTTGGATATTAATATTTTCATCTATGAAATAAAAGGATTGGAATAAAAATTCTAGAATTTAAAGATAATGCACATAATAAGAAAAAACAATTATTACTATACAGTAATGATAAAAGCACAAACCTTCTTCTTGGTTGTTAGTAACAATATCAGTGTACCTGCTTAACATATCCACACTGAGGCTAAACTTTTAATCATACCTGAGAGGTCACCTTGAGAAGGTAAGTCTGAGTGTCATTGGACTCTGAGCTGTCAGAGCCTCGACTACTAAAACAAGAAAACAATAACAATTACAGTTTTCAGAATGTAAAATTTCCATGTCACTTCTACTTTATCATCTTATTCGAATGTACAGTCCTAATTAAACAGAGCATGATATTTACAAAAGTTCTTTATTATTTGGTGGTCTCATCCAATTTAGAAATGGTATTTCTACTTTCTCAATGTACAGAAGGTATAACTGTTTGGGGTTGTGCTGCTGCAATGTAAGCGCCCTGGAAGGAGGATTGCTTTATTATTATGTCACCTGGTACACTGTGAGACTCACTGTTCTTTGTTAATAAGGAAACACATAAGCGATGGATCTGTGTAGTTCTCCAGCTCATATGGCTATCATTGGCTCTTAAAATTAATTTTACATCACTAGATTTCAATTTTACCTAAAGATAATTTAAAAGATAATTCAAAAGAATAGGACCTCAAGGAAAAAAAAAGGTCAAACACAAATCTATTTCTAATTATAATTGCTTAGTACAGTGGCAGCAAATTTATTTACTTGAGTGATAAGTCATGGAAGGAAATGTTTCTGGGTTGTATTTTTGATATATTATTGTTAATAAATAGATTTTACTTTTTAAGAATAGTTTCAGGTTTACAGAAGTGCATAATAGATATTTCACAGTTCCCTCCTGCACAACTTCCTTTACTATCAGCTTCTTATGCTACATGGGAATTTGTTACAATTGATAGCAAATTTATTGTTTAGTAGCTGACTTAAATTCTGTAAGTTTTGAAAACTTTATAAAGACATGTATCTTTCACCACAACAGCATCAAACAGCTTCACTGACTCAAAAATCCTGTTTGATTATCCATGATTCTGTCTCCAGAGAACCCCTGGCAACCACTGACCCTTCCTTTCTCCCTCTAGCTTTGTCTTGCCCATCATGTCACACAGAGTACATACAGTGCATAGCTTTATCAGGAGTCTTTCATTTCCCAGGATTGCTACCAAGACTGAGGCAGACACGTTAGAGGCAAACTCCTAGATTGATATACCACTAAAGTGCCATTTCCTTTATTTCAACCAAAGGTTTTTTGAACAAAGTTAGATAAGCCTAGAGGCATTTCTGTGCACTATCTTTGAGATGAATCTGAGCATGTTTGCTACCTTTAGGATGCAAATTGAACATGTCTTGTCTGCCGTTTTTCCCTTTTCATATCTACTACATGACCCCAGGCTACAAATGCCCCAATGTCTCTGCCATCATTCTTTCGTGAAGCATGACATTAAACTGAGCATGGTCAAGAAATCTACTCCTTAACTGAGCATGCTCAGGGAAGTCCATCCTTATAGTGCTTTCTTATATTAATCTTTATAGGCTTTCTAAGTAAAACTCCCACACTGCCTTTAAGGAAGGCATTGCTTTTGGCTCTCCGTACCTGCTAGAGATAGCAAATCTTTCTCAGTTATTATTTCTTGGCCATGGTTTGTTTTGACTTTGTTCTCATCGAGATGAAACCCACTTGATGTGGTTGCCATATGGACTCAAGTTTCTGTTCTGTTATATCTTTATGGTTTGACAACTCACTTATTTTTAATCATTGAATAATAGTGCATTATATGGACACACTTAAAAAAAAGTCATCCATCTATTGGAAGACATCTGGTTGCTTCCAGTTTGGGCAATTATAAATAAAGCTATTATGAATACTGTGTGGACTTTTTTCACTTTGTTTGGTTTAAAACCCAAGAACCAAGGATGAGCTAGTATGTAGTAGTTTCATGACCCAGTCATGCAATTATGGCACATCTGTCTAAGGGTAGAAAATCCACAGGACAATTCTAGTGTGGCTACATTTTTTACATGGTTAAGATGGCATAACTCCTTATTGTAGTGCAAGTTACATGAGTGATAAGATACGCAATCAAGCCTGAGACATCTGAGAGAGGAGCAATCCCAGTGACCAATTTCTTCTAAATGGTATGGAGTGATATGTCTTCTTGATGAATGGCATCTATCATACAAGTATGAGGTTACCCCCAAATGCTGATGGACTAGAAATTACAGTGGCAGCCTTGAAAGTAGCATGCAGTAGACAGTAGGAGGGTGGTAATTGCAGGTGGTGGGAGAAGGAGGAGGTAGTGAATCACTTACAAATTTGGTACCCGAGCAGACCTAAGGCCTAAATTCCAGCAGGGAGAGCGAGTGCTATGCTTTCATGGATTTCATCTTTACAAAGCAAGGGCCAAAAGGACAAACAAGGGGAATATTTCATACATCGCACTGGTTGGAACAGAAATTGGGATGAATGGGTTCCAGAAAGCAGAGCTCTTAAATACATGGACACAAATTTGCAGAAACAGAGAACTTTAAAGGCCAATTAATCAGGAGCAAGGCACTCGGAGGGCAAGAGGAGAGGGGCTGGCTGCTCCTGGTAAGACGACATCTGGCCTGCAGTGAAAAAATGACATGACAACAAAAAGGGACAGGCAGAAACCTCCAGGAAATGGAGATGGTGACAGTACCATGAGACACCTCAGCCTCCTGGGAAGAGGGCCCAAGTAGATCCAACTATTGGAGATGAAGACAAATTTATGGACAGGGTTGAAGTTAAAGATTCCTGAAAGCTGACACCACGGCTGTGGATGACTGGGGCTTGATCACCAGGCAAATAAGCTCAGTAAATGTGGTGCTCCATGCACCTAGGACATGGGTGCATCAGGGCGATCTGTGAGAATTTCAGCATACTGCAGTCTCTCAGATTTTCATGATTTCCTCAAGTACCTGGCGAAGCCTTCTGCACCTTTGTTCAGGGCCAGTGATTACGAAGTGGCTCCTCCTGAGAGTCATCGGAAAGCCGTGTGAGGGGCGTGCTCTCCCTCATGTTTGGGTCTCTGCAAACAGAGTTTGGCTCTTAGTCCTTCTGTACAAACGATGGACTTTGAAGATGTTAGTGCACAGCAGACTTGCTGTTTGTTTCTTGTTTGATTTTAAACAGAGAAAATAGAGGGCACTGCTTTTCTATTTCTATTTCTTTTTTTTTTTCCCACTTCAAAGTTTCTACCGGTGTATTTGATAATGGACAACAGATGTGGTATAGGCAGTGGTCCTCAGTCTTCCTAATGCTGTGGCCCTTTAATACAGTTCCTCATGTGGTGGTCACTCCCAATCTTAAAATTATCTTTTGCTTTATGATATTTCTGGGGTCCTGACCCATACAAGTTGAGAAACAGTGCTGTAGAGCGTTTTACTGCCTAGTGGACATAGCTCCTTTTTAATGCTAGTAATGTTCCTTTGACACTATGCACATTTATAATATGTGTTACTGCTCATTGACAAAATGCTGATTCCTAGTGCCTAAGGTTCACTTTAGTGTATGCAACTGAACACACATACACTTATGCTTTTCTGCTAATAGTGCTTAAGAGCCCATTCTTTGTAAGTTAGCCATGTTGTTCCTTAGGCATGTTATCTGTGCTCAATTGTTGCAGAATTGTGGGATAATGGTTTTTGTATTTCTGTCTAATGTGTGTTTTAATGTGTTACATGCAATGCATTGTGTAACTACGGTTTTATAGAAAAGTCACATCTGTAGGAGTTGTTTTCAGATCTACAGTAATTTTTTTCTTTTAATTTCAAAAATAGAAAAAAGTATCATGTATGGGACAGGACTGTACTGAGGGTGTGACATCAGTTGTGTGGCCTTTGCTGTGGGTAAGACAAGCAACTAAGACTGATATGTCTGTCCATAGAGAATGTGCCAAACTCAGGGAGGAATTTTAAGTAGAAGACACATGGGTGCTATTTTTCATGTTAGTTATGATTTTGCAGGGAAAATGGAAAATATGAGAGAATAAGCTGAAGTGATAGAAGATAGATCTACCTTTAGCATAGACGGGAACAGTATGAAAATGAAGGCCTTAATAATGACCTTTATAGGAAACATTACGATTTTTAGCAAATATTCTGCATCTGAACACTATTGTCTGCCAATCAAATATGATGAGCCTGTTCACCTGCCTTCTAACTCTTTTGTGATCATGTACATTGATTACTGATATGGAAGGAGATTTCACGTTTTCAGTGTGCAGTGGCTACAATGGGAACTCACAAAAGGTGAGGTTGCTGGGAGTAAGTGACTGTTGCTGTGGAATAGTGACTCCACGCTATATAATTCCATTTAAGGCTCAGGGGACAGCACAGAAGAGACGATGGGACGACTGTAAGAGCCAAGGCAAACGACAGAGTGTTGTAAAGCTATTTCCTGTGAATTAAAACATTTCTCTTGGAAGGAGATTTATCGGGTTCAGGAAGCTAAGGCCCAGGGAGGTCCTGAAACCTACAAGGCTCAGGAAACTCAGAACGTTACAAAAGCCACAACCCCTACTTCAGATTTGCTAAGAAGTCAGCTTCTGGGAAGGAGGCTTTCTTTAGTAGAGGTATCAGCAGAAGTGGTCAGGGGCCACTATGGATGCAACTTTGGTGAGTTGTCACCTGTGCTGGGAAGGGCCTTTGGTGCTGCAGCAGCCTTTGAGGCACATAGACTTTGGTTAGTAATTTCAATATGCGTTCACAGGCTCACCAGCTAAACTCAAGTCAAATGATTCCTTGGTCTGTATTGGGGCCCTCTCTAGGATGAATATAACTTTATTCACACCTCCCCAGGAAGAGTCACTCAAAATAATCCCACCCAAAAGAGAGGTCCTATGTTCCCACATTTGCCAGGATTTTGGATTTTAAGAAATTCTAAAAATGTTTGTTGTGGTATTTCATTGTTTTAATTTGCAATTTCCTAATGATGCATATTAAATTTTCATTGGGTTTTTTCCTTTATTAGTTTTAAAACTTATTCTTTCATTGTTTTAGATCTTAAAACATGAATAACTGTACATTTTCTATCCTTATTCCATAAAAAAGATATTATTCTTCCTATATAAAACTTTTGTGTGCTTGTTTCTTTTTACAGACTATCAGTATATACAGATTTTCCTTATTTCTGCACAAAATTCCACAGTCTCAAATCTATCACTGTTGATGGACTATTTGAGAATGACATATAGTTTTAATGGCAATTCTAAGCCAGCACAAAAGAAGTAAGATCAAGTATTTTAATGTACAAAGAAATCTTCTATTATCTAGCACCATAAAACATGACACAAATAGAGTATGCTGTCTAGAATGATTCTTGTTTTTTGAGAAAGGGTATCAGTATGTTGTTCAGGCTGGCCTAAAATTTATCATCCTTCTGCTTTGGATTCCAAATCCTGAAATTGTAGCGATGTACCATCATGCCTAACTAGAACTGCTTTTTAAACATATTGGCTCTCTGAAAAATTGAGATAGTATTTTCTTTTCCTATCTCCAATATGCTTATCAAGAAGAATCTATAAAATGTGGAATTATCTGGTTAATATCTCTCCTTCTGGAAACTGTATAAAACCTAATACATAATTATGAAGCTTCACTCGTGAAGTGCACTAATACCCTGCATCCTACATACGCATATCTATCTTTAAAACAGAGGAACGTGAAAATTACTAAATGCTTTTACTTGCGAACTGAAAAGGGTTCAGAAGAAAGCTTCCAAATAGTTGTGGAACTTAGTATGTATAAGGCATTGTTGTAGTTTGATTAAGAAAGCAAGAGCACACTAGCAGCAATAGGTGAAAATATGTGAAGAAGAACTGTAACAATAAGAACTAACAGAAGAATCAGTGGAGAGAACTTAGCATTTGTGACTGACAGACTGGACAAAAATTGTATCACTATTCACACATGGTTCTTAAGTCATGAGTAAAATTCCATTAGATTATCTGAAACCTAATAGTTACTGCATAACTAACAATAGAAAATAGATATAAAATAGTACTATTTTTATGCACTGTCATTCACTTTTAGAAGAATAAATATTAAACAGAAAATGGTATTCTCATAAGGCAATTAGAATTCTCGTCATAGACTTCCCTCTTGCTCATGTCATAAAATTTAGGTTGTTTTCTCAAGACAAGGCTTTATTAATTATTATTAAAAATTGTTGATATTTTTATTTGAAATGTCAAGTCAGTATTAGACAATATTTAACTTTCTGCCTAATTGTGACATCCTTCTATATAACTTCAGGAATTTCTTACACGATGAGCCACTCAAGGTCTACAGTAAGTCACCCTCAGCCTACCTGATTATATTATGTTTTAATATCTCTGTCCTAATAGTCTCCTGTCCTTCTCTCTCTAGAAGAATAATAATGAGCAAGGTCCAGGGCAAAGACAAAGACAAACTCTTAAAAAGTCACAGTCCCAGCAACTTAATTGGACCTTATCTGTTATAGTTCTCTCTCATCTTCCAATTGTCTGAAGTTTTGAATCCATCAATAGAATGAACTGTTACAGCCCTCTTGTTCTAATCAATCCTCTCTTCAAATGTCCCTTAAATGTACAGTCACAGGTAAGCTTTACTAATCTTTTAGATGTCTCTCAAGAAAGTCAATTTAACAATCAGCATTAATCTCACAATAGTCAACTGATAGCCAACCGAGGTATCAATGGTACATAATAGGGAAAGGATAACCATTCCAGCAGATGGTTCTAGGAAACTGTATATTTACATTTACAAGAATGAAATTGCAAATAAATTTATAATGCAAATACAAAACTCAAACTGATGTAGCAGCTTCCATTAAAAATAGTATGGAGGTTCTTTAGACACTAAAATATAGTAGCAGTAGGTGATCTGATAGTAAATCTGGCTGATACAAATGATATACCATCACTGGACATCAATCCAAAAATCTAAATCTAGCGCTGACAAGTTGATAGTACTAACATATTTAATGCAACATTTTCCAAAATAGTACCCAATCTATCTATATTAGGTAGCTAAAATAGTCTAATTCATAGCATCAGAGGATGGTGGTTATTAAGAACAGAAGCAAAAGAAATGCAAGTTACTAATTAATAGACATGAAGGTCAGTTAAGGAGTAAGTTCTAGAATTCCATATACAATATTGTACTGTAGAACAATCATCAGCAATGACATTGTCAACTTAAAATTTCATTGACTGTAGGTCTCTTTTAAGAGTTCTTAACATCTGAAATTTAATTGTAAAGAGCAAGTGTACTACTCCACTGTCTAAGGGAACAAATAAACCCAAATCAAAACAATCCTGAGAGAACAGCTCTGAGAGAAGCCCCTTCTGCATGACGTGAGTGTTTCACCATCTGGTCCTGGGCAATACGACTCTTGGGATTTTAGATGTGAGACCTACAACACTATACTGGGCATGCTAGAAAGGGCACACATAGTAAAACAGTACAACAAACTGTACTTTTACATTGGCAATCACAATGCTTGATTCTTACTCAAAGGAGATGAGAATGTATCACAGAAGAACTTGCAGAAGGATGCTTATAGAAGTTTTATTTATGATGCTGACACTTGGCCGCAAATAAGTATTCTTCAGTTGAGTGGATAATTCTGGTATATTCAGACAATGCTTACTATTTACAGCTAAAAAATAAATGTGCCGTTGCACCATGAAAAGAACAGAGGAATTTTGTAAGCATGTAAGTAGGTGATAGAAGGCAGTTTGAAAAGCTTATATGCTATACACTTCATGCCAGATGACACTCTGGAAAAGGCAAAACTGAGTAGACAATGATAGAGAGCTGTGGTTGCCAGTGGTTAAGGTAGAAAGAATAAACGGAGGCATGAGGCCACACAGTGAAGATACCCCGTTTTATACTATGATGGTAGGATACATGTCATTATAAATTTGTCCAAATCCACAGCATGTGAAACTACTTTCTGACTGGAGTATCTGCTAATGTGGACTATGGACACTGGGTGACAACTGGGTGTTAATAAAATTCATTGAAATATCACTCTGGGATGTTGATAACAGGAGAAGAGGCCCTGGATGTATAGGAATAGGGGAGGGGATATATGCTAAACCTCTCTAATGTCTACTTGGTTTTGCTGTAGATATAACATTTTCTAAATGATAAATAGAGGCAATGCAAAACAATTTGGGGTGTCTTTCACATATAGTAAACACATGGCAAATGACAGTGCTTATTATTGAATAAATCAAGTGAAGCCTTGATATAGTTGACCAAGATAATGCACTTGTGAAAGCTTTCCCTAATATGAGTCAGAATTTTCTGTGTGGAACTGACAGTAATATCCAAGTAGTATAAAAATAGCTCAGTAAAAGAGTGTAACAAATTATGTCAATGTTCTAGACTTACCTAGACTCTACATCCAAAGAAATTTCTACTAGAGAAGCGTCTGTGTTATCAGAGACTCTTTCGGAGCTCATATGTTTTTCCATTTCTTCTAATTCTTTCAAGCACTGATAATACTAAGAAAAAATATAAATGAGTTCATTATAAGAATAACATTACTTTCTAATTAAGCTAATTGAATATTTAGATGTATCAATAGTAATAGTCACAGGGTGATTACTACATACACCCAAACTCAGAAAACCATTAGACTATTAAAAAGGGAAACCTGCTGTAGGACAGCAGACGGACCATTTATGTGATAGCCTGAATCTGATACTTATCCAAATTGAATTGACTTACTTTGCTCCGGTCAGGATCACAGTAGTCCAATAGAGAATCACAAAAATGATATCCCATCGACTCTAAGTCTTTTGTGCCAAAATGAGTGCCTCGTTTATTGCCTAAAACATCACAAAATTGATTCACCTTGGAGAATGAGGTACTAATTTTTCTTGTTATGATAAGTCTAAATTGTGAGACATTATAAATAAAACACAGGAATGATTCCACATTCTGTCCTTTCAATTTTCTACTCTGGAGTAGGTCAGTTAATAGCTTAATGCTTTTGCTCATTTCTTTTTGGGGCAAAGCTTATTCAAAGCTTATGTGTTGTGAGGCAGAAAAAAAGTTAGTAAGACAGTTTTAGCTGTGGTTACCAAGTATTAACAGTGATGGTAACTACTCTGAGAAAAATTCCATGAGAATATTTTTCGTTATTATGAATGATGTTACCTCAGTTTAAGGTCACACAAAAAGCTAGGGGATCACTAGGCATGGCGACATATGCCTTTAGTTCCAGCAACTCAGAAGGCAGAGGGAGACTTAGAAGACAATTTTGAATTTGAGGTAAATCTAGTCTACATAGTGAGTTCCAGGACAGCCAGGGCTATGAAGAGACTATGTCTCAAAACAAAAACAAAGAACAAAGAAAAACCTAGGTAGAAATTACAAATGTGAGTTTCCAGCATTTTCCTTTTTCAAAATGGAAACTATTCTTTTATGTTTCCTAAACTTACCTTGAACTCAAGGTCTGCCTGTCGTTGTCTCTTTGAGTGCTGAAATTATAGGTAGGTACCATCATACAACCTAGATGTGAAACCTTTTCTAAGAGTGTTAAAGACATTATAAAACAGAATATTTTGACTTCATTAGTACATGCTCAGTATGATAAAGATATTCCTTATGAGAGAATACAGAGCATGGCTCCATTTCTAGTTGCAGGAACTAAAGGCTCCCTTTCAAATATAAGTTGACAACAACTAATGAGTGAATGAACCAACCAACCCAAGAAATAGACAAGGCAAAATACCCAGTCTATTTTTGCTATTTGTTGATTTGCAATCAACAAATCAAATAAAATCATTTAGAGCATATTGCTTTTCCTTGACATCATTAGGAATTCCCGTTTTTAAAAACCCGTAAGAACAAAAAGAACAACTATTTGTTGTACATCCCAGAACATTCTTTTATAAACAAAGGGACATGATGATATGAGATACCCCACAAGAGAAGTTTATTTATCTTGCTTATAGGACTGATCAAATATAAGTGTGCAAGAACATGCTCACTACTGAACTGCCCTAATCATTAATCTTACAGCAAAGCCTAGCTTTGATTCACTGTTCCAGAAGAGGTCATCAAGGACATTTACCCAGAGTAGATCCGCAGAAGGTGGCCTCCAGCGTGAAGCTGTTCCTGATGCCCATCTTCCACATTACAACCCTTCCTGTCCCCTCTTTGCTTTTCTGAACGTTAAACTTGCAAGCTGAGAAGGAAAACTGAGAAGCAGTGGTTAAAAATGACACATGTACTTTTTGGGAAGAGTGTAAGAAGGAACAAGTAGGTAGTCTCTTTTCCTTCATTATTGTTACACTCAGATACCAGGGTCAGCTTCTTTTTCTTTGATTTTATTGTTACATACAGATACATATTAACAAATATAGGGGGGACATGGATGGGGTTCAAGGGAGAGGAGCTGGGAGCAACTGGAGGGAAAAAGGAGGGGAGAAAGTGATAGAATTATATTCCCATTAAGTGGATAAAAAAGAACAAAAATTAAATGGAATCTCTGCAAATATTGTAATTCTCAAAGCTGAAGGTGCTATGTTTTATTTCCTGATCAATTAAAAATAACTATTTTTATTTTATTGTTTGAGACAGGATTTCCTGTAGCCTAGGGTGACCTCTAATTCCCTGTGTGGTTCAGACTCTACTTCCAAGCTGGGAAACAACTCATTTTAAGGATGATGTATTTATATTTCAAGAAATAGAAATTGTAACCCCAATAATAAATATACTTTTATCATCATAGAACATGTCCCAAATAAGCTTACTAAGCTTTGCTACTATTAATTCAGGATGATATAATTTTAGGAACAGTTCTTGTTTCATTGCTCGCTTTTTTTCTTTTTTGAGACGGTGTCTTGTTATATAGCCCAGGATAGCCTCATACTCACGGCAATCATCCCTGGTGAGATTACAGATGTGTGCCACTGCACACAGAATCTTGAATTTTTAGTATGTTCTAGAAATTCTGCATGTTTCAGAATGAAGATTCATATGGTAGATTTCCAGAAATAGAATGAGTCTTTGCTTTCATATGAAAGACCTTGTAGAGATGTCTTGAAATACTGTTTATAAAGAGATCAATGTTGTTTTGGTTTCTTTTACTAAGACAAGTTTCTACCAAGAGATTGAGGGATTTGCTTTTTAACACACGGTTTATTTGTGTCCATTCTGTGAATTGTAATGAGCGTAGAGCTTCACTTAGTCACTAGCATCACCACTACCACAACTGGACACAGCAGCTCTCTCCCTGCTCCCTTCCTGCCCAGTCTCTTTTAACTCCCCTCATGCTATTCCTTGCTGCCACACTCTCCTGCCATCACACTTCTCTCTTTGTCACTATGTTATTGTGTTTTCATGACTACCCTCTAAATGGAATTGTGTTGGCAACCTTTTGAGACTGGCTTCCTTACTTTAGTATAATACTTTTTGAGATTTATCCAAGTTGTTGCATGTAGAAATGTTCATTCTCTTTTATTACTGAGGGAATTCCGTTGTGTGCCTATACTATATAAAGTCTATGTTTAGATTGTTTCACTTTTAGTAATTAAAGGAGTTCCTAGAAACAATTATATGTACAGGTTTACATATGGATGTAAGTTTTCAATGTTTTTCCCTATGGTTCATGCCTAGGCATGGGACTGCTTGGTCACATTATAACTGCACATTTAACTCTGTAAGCGAACTATTCTCTAAAATGTTGTGTCATTCAGTGTCCCTATGAACAAAGCATGTGAGTTCCTGCTGCTCCAAATTCTTAGCACTGAGTATAGGTGACAATTCTTTCAAAGTAGTTGTACCTCCTCGTCATGGTTTTTTTTTTTTTTTCACTTGTAGCTACCTGATGGCTAATGAAGTTAAATGCCTTTTTCATATGCTTATTTAGAATTATATATTATTTTAAGAAGTATTGTGGTGATTTGAATGAAAATAGGTACCAAAAACCCTTAGGGAGTAGTGTTGTTGGAGGTGTGGCCTTGTTGGTATAGGTATGGCCTTGTTAGAGGAAGTGTGTTACAGGGAAGCTCACACCAGACCAAATATCACTCTCTTCTTGCTTCCTGCTCATAGATAGAGAACTCTCAGCTCCTTCTCAAACAGAATGTCTTCTTGCACATTGCCATGCTTCCCCTATGACAATAGTCGACTAAATGTCTGAATTTTAAACCAGCCCCAACTAATTGTGGCAAATGTGGCTACCCTGCCAAGCACAAGAGGAAGTATAACTGGAGTGCCAAGGCTAAGAGATGAAACACTACCGGGACTAGTTGGATGAGGCGCCTAAAGATTGTCTACCACAGATTCAGACATGGATTCCATGAGGGAATAACACCTAAACCGAAGAGGGCAGCTGTTGCAGCATCCAGTTCATCCTAAAGATTTCAATCAGTCAGAAAGTAAATGTTCTGGTTTAAAAAAAAAAAAAAAAAAAGAGTTGCTGTGGTTATGGTATTGCTTCATAGCAAGAGAAACCCTAAGACAAGTCTATATCTAATGTCACTGCCATTTTATTGTAAAGCTGTTTTATTACTTAGTCTAACTCTGAGATCTATGCAAGATATGAGAGTATAGATATTTTCCACCTACAGTACTTTACATCTACTTACAAAGACCTTATAGAGGACAAAAATAAACTAATTTGAAGTAGTCTAATCTATCAGTTTATTAGGACTCAATGGTTCATGCACTTGGTAGACGGGCATATCAGCTTCTTTTCTAGTTGCTTTACTGCAATACCCGACAGAAGCAACGTTGAAAGGAAGGGTTTATTTTGGCTCACAGTGGAGTGTGCAGTCCACAAAGGTGGAAAGGCGTGGTGGCAGAAATTCGAGCGGCTGTTTACATTGCCTCCACTGTCGGGCAGCATAGGAAACCAATGCCTGTGCTCAACTCACTTGCTTCTCATTCAGTATGGGTCCCCAGCCCATGAGGTACTGCCCATATTTTGTTTGGGTTCTCTTACTCCAATTAAATTAATCTAGTTAAGCTTTCAAAGACATAACCAGAGATTTCTCTCTCCAGTGATTTTATGGCCTGTCAAGTTGGAAATTAATAGAAACTATCATAATGTTCAGGAACGTTTTGGCCATCTTCACGTGACAAAAGTTTTATATCTAACATTTAAGATGTGGGGTTTAGGTGGAGCCATCTGCATGTGGCTCTACCACTGGACCTGCTCTCGGTGTCTATGTGCTTCCCTATGCTCATTATCTCAATCACAATTGTATTATGGTATCTGAAAATCTGATAGTGAGATTTCTTTAACTTTTTTCCAAAATTGATTTGCTAGACCCAATTTCTTTGCATTACTTAGAATAACACAAATATATTTATATCTGTGAACAATTATGCTTTGATGTTTTTGGATTTGTGTTAATTCTATAAATACTGTGTTTATTGTCTCAATCCATAAATATAGTATATCTCTCTTAATTTGGATCTTTGTCAGCATTCTTAAGGTTTTAGCATAAGATTTACACATTTTGTTAGACTTACAGTTACTCATTATGAATTATGACAAAATAGTATTGTTTAAAATTTTAGCTTACAGCTATTTGACTATTTAAAAATCTGGACTGACCTTTTACCCTAACACACATTCTAAAATCACTTACTTATTCTAAAAGTTTATGTAGATTGAATTTCCTCTGTGGGCAAACATGGCTATATAACTTCTTTGTAGTGAGTCTGCCTTCTTCTTTTTTTTTTTTTTTTTTTTTTTTTTTTCGAGGCAGAGTTTCTCTGTGTAGCCCTGGCTGTCCTGGAACTCACTTTGTAGACCAGGATGAGTTGAATGTCCCTCAACTCAGGGACATTGAACTCAGGATGAGCCTTGAACTCAGAAATCCGCCTGCCTCTGCCTTCCAAAGTGCTGGGATTAAAGGCATGCGCCACCATGCCCGGCGAGTCTGCCTTCTTACCTTTACAGCTTACAGAAAGATGTATGGAAAGAGTAAGTATAGGGCTGAGACTGGAGCCCAGGGAAGAGCACTCGCCACACATGTATGAGCTCCTGAGGTCAGTCCCTAGCCCTGCCTTAAGAAAGGAAGGGGTAAGAAGAGGTATCCTTGTTTGATCTTATGAAGAAAATATCTTTTAAAAAGTCTTTTAAAAAGTTCAGTATGAATATTGACATTTTTCCTTTTTTTTTCTCACCTGAGGAATACCAAATGGTTGAGAAGCACCTGAAAAAATGTTCAGCATCCTTAATCATCAGGAAAATGCAAATCAAAACAACCCTGAGATTCCACCTCACACCAGTCAGAATGGCCAAGATCAAAAATTCAGGTGACAGCAGATGCTGGTGAGGATGTGGAGAAAGAGGAACACTCCTCCATTGTTGGTGGGATTGCAAGCTTGTACAACCACTCTGGAAGTCAGTCTGGCGGTTCCTCAGAAAATTGGACATAGTACTACCGGAGGATCCTGCAATACCTCTCCTGGGCATATATCCAGAAGATGTTCCAACTGGTAAGAAGGACACATGCTCTACTATGTTCATAGCAACCTTATTTATAATAGCCAGAAGCTGGAAAAAACCCAGATGTCCCTCAACAGAGGAATGGATACAGAAAATGTGGTACATTTACATAATGGAGTACTACTCAGCTATTAAAAAGAATGAATTTATGAAATTCCTAGGCAAATGGATGGACCTGGAGGGCATCATCCTGAGTGAGGTAACCCAATCACAAAAGAACTCACATGATATGTACTCACTGATAAGTGGATATTAGCCCAGAAACTTAGAATAACCAAGATACAAGATACAATTTGCAAAACACATGAAAACTCAAGAAAAACTAAGACCAAAGTGTGGACGCTTTGCCCCTTCTTAGAATTGGGAACAAAACACCCATGGAAGGAGTTACAGAGACAAAGTTTGGAGTTGAGACAAAAGGATGAACCATCTAGAGACTGCCATACCTGGGGATCCTTCCCATAATCAGCCTCCAAATGCTGACACCATTGCACACACTAGCAAGATTTTGCTGAAAGGACCCTGATATAGCTGTGTCTTGTGAGGCTATGCTGGGGCCTAGCAAACACAGAAGTGGATGCTCACAGTCAGCTATTGGATGGATCACAGGGCCCCCAATGGAGGAGCTAGACAAAGTACCCAAGGAGCTAAAGGGGTCTGCAACCCTATAGGTGGAACAACAATATGAACTATCCAGTACCCCGCCCCCAAGAGCTCATGTCTCTAGCTGCATATGTATCAGAAGATGGCCTAGTCGACCATCATTGGAAAGAGAGGCCCATTGGTCTTACAAACTTTATATGCCTCAGTACAGGGGAACGCCAGGGCCAAGAAGTGGGAGTGGGTGGGTAATGGAGTGGGTCGGGGAGGATATGGGAGACTTTGGGGATAGCATTGGAAATGTAAATGAAGAAAATACCTAATTAAAAAAAGTTCTGTATGATGTTAAGAATAGCATTATTGTATATACTTTTTATTACAACAGAAAAATATTTAATGTTTATTTTATAAGTTATTTTTAATTTTAATTCTTTGGATTTTTCATACATGTATACAATGCATCTTGGTCATCGCTATTCTTTACTCCTTCTTCCTAATTCCTGAAATTCCTCTTCTGCCTCTCAAGCTCACCTCCTTTTCTTATATATTTTTATGTATTTCAAATATTTTATTCATTCTTTGATAATTTCATACAATATATTTTGATAATATTTACTTCCCTCCACAAATTCCTCCTAGATCCTTCCTCTCTTCTCTACCCACCCAAGTTCATATTCTCTTACTCTCTCTTCCCAACATCATTATCATCAACAACAACAACAACAACAACAACAACAGCATAATGACAATAGCCACAACACAACACATGGAGTTCAGCTTGTTATGGTCTACTACTCCTGGGTGTGGGGTCTGCCCTGGAGTGTGTCTATACACTAGGCATCAATCTATTGAAGAAAACCAACGTCACTCAGCAGCTGTTGATTACCAATAGCTCCTTAGTTAGGGGTGCGACTTCATCCTGCTCACCTGCCTCATGTTGGGATTTTGTCTTGCTTGAACTTGAGCAGGACTTATATGTGCTGTCACGCTTTCTGTGAATTAGTATGTGCATCTTCCCTCTTGTATCTGGACAATACTGGTTCCTGGAAGTAGTCTACTACCTCTGGCTTTTACACTCTTTCTGTTCTTCTTCTACAGATTCTTTTTTTTTGTAAGATATATTTATTTTATTTATGTAAGTACACTGTAGCTGTCTTCAGATAAACCAGAACAGGGCATCAGATCTCATTACAGATGGTTGTGAGCCACCATGTGGTTGCTGGGATTTGAACTCAGGACCTCTGGAAGAGCAGTCAGTGCTTTTATTCGCTGAGCCATCTCTCCAGCCCTCTTCTACACAGATTCTTGAGCACTGAGAGTGTGATGCAGACATGTCATTAAAGGATGAGCATCACAAAGTCTCTTAATCTCTGCATGTTGACCTGTAGTGGGTTTCTGTGCTATTTGGCATCTAATGGAGGAAGCAGCTTCTCTGATAGGGTTGAACAATATAAGGATCCATGAGTATAGCAACGTGTTATCAGGAAAGGTTGTATTGCTATGCCCACTTAGCAGAATAGTAGTAAGTTTCCTCCTAGGGCCCATGTCCTTGTTAGCACCAGGTCCTCTTTGGCACATGTTACCACATGATTATGGAGGCAAGAAAAAACCTGTGGGAGTTCATTCTCTCTGGCACTATGTGGGTCCCAGGTGTCAAACCCAGATCATTAACTTGGTAACAGGTGCCTTTTCCTGCTGAGGCGGCGTCCTTCTAGTTAGTGTAGTATTTTAAATATGGCATGGCAGTCTCTGTCTCTTTTTAGTTTATCAATGTAATTTCTGAGAATATGGTATAAGTCTCATAAATGTATTACTTATAATATATGTAACAACCGTTTAATGTTTTATAACAACCCATGATGAAGCGTCATCAAGTCACTAAAACCCCGAGGTTCTTGAGTAGCGGATATCCACTAGGATATCCCTTTTATTGTGCTTGGCTGCTCAATGTGCAGGAATTAATCTTCAATTAGTCATTTTTGAAATCTTTCTCTTTCTGGTCAGTTTTTGGGAAAGTTTTATCAGTTTTAATTGAGTTTTCCAGTATAAGCTCTGTTTTATTTATTCATTCATCATTTCTGTTTCCAACATCACCATGGTAGCTAACATGTGCCAAAGAGGACCTGGTGCTTAAAAGGACATGGGCCCCAAGAGGAAACTTACTATTATTCTGCTATTATTTTTTTAATTTATTATTTTTACATTCCATATTTCATTTCCCCCCCAACCTCTCATCCACCCTCCGACTGTTCCACATCCCACACCTCCTCCCCACCCCTTATCTCCTCGTGGATTATCTCCACTCCCCATCCCACCTCTAAACTCCCTGGGGCCTCCAGTCTCTTGAGGGTTAGGCACATCATCTCTGAATGAACAGACCGGGCAGTCCTCTACTGTATGTGTGTTGGGGCCCTCATATCAGCTGCCTGCTTGGTGGCTAATATATTTTTTTTTGTCTGTTTCATTCTGCTTGTTTTCAGTTTAGTTTGTTTTCCAGTTTCTTACATAGAAACCCAGATATTGACTTGAAATATTTTATTCTAAGTCTTTGTTATGGCAAATTTTAATCTAAGCACTACTACATTAGCTGAGTTTCAGAATACTTTATATGTAACATATTTCTAATCTTCCTTGAAATTTTCTTTGGCCTCTTTAGAATGTAGTTTAATTTCCAAGAGTTTGGACACATTTTTCTTCTTTCATTGATTTCTAGTCTATTTCCATGTGGTCAGAGAACATACTTTATGATTTGAATTCTTTCTAATTTGTTAAGATTTATTTTAAGGCAGAAGCTGGTCTGTCTGTATTGATGACCATTCAATGGTCATTTACATGTATCTGATGGGGATTTGATTTGTGCTTACATGGGAATTCACATGTCCACTGCGGATCCAGGCCAACAGTTGGTGTTTTGACTGATCAATAAAGAGCAAGCGGCCAATGACTGGGCAGGAGGACAGAGGTGGGACTTTTAGGATTCCCCAGTAAGAAATAGGGAGAGGGAAAAAGGGAGTCCACCATGAGAGGAGAGTAGGACAGACCATGCTGTGAAGGAGCAGGAGGGTGAGACAACTGAAATGTACGTGCAAAGGGAAAGCGGCCTCATGGGAGGACTGCCCAGAAGGAAATAAGGCAGCAAAGATAAAAATATATATTTACAAAATATTAACTCAGGAATACTGGAGGGGAGGGTGTGCTAGCTGTGGGGAGGTTTGGAAGTGCCCAGCCCTTGAACTAGTTTGGCCGGATTAAATATAAAGGTTGCATTGCAAGTCTTTCGTGAATCCAGAGCTCTTGGGTGGGTGTAGAGCCACATGCACACCCGCTAGGGGCATAGAGTGACCCTTTATTTACTGCACCATATATCATGTATCCCACTCTTCAGCAGAGTTGTTCTGTAACTGTCAAATTCAGTTGGTGTTGGTCAGTTCTTACATAGCTCACCTGTTTTCTACCTACCTGTGTTTCCTGAGAAAAGCATTTCAAATCTCTAATTCTGCCCGCAGATTTGCACAATTGTTGTAACGAGAGATGTTTCAGATAGAACATAGAATTGGAAGTGTCTATATTTTAAGCAACCACTGTATTAGATGGAATATATGGTTAAATGTAGAGTGGTTGATTATTGTGTTCAAGAAACTGGTCCATTTCATGTAAGGCACAACTAGTTAGAGATTGAAAACTTTAACTTGTTACTAAATATACACTACAATATCTTAATGAAATGGGATCATTTTAAAGGAGCAATGAATTATACCTATGGGCTTACTTTCTCTGATCTTCCCTAAGGGATAAATATTCTTGGAGCATCAGCCTGGTCCTTCTATAAATAGCTATTCCTATCAGACCATCCTTTCTTTTTGGTGTGTTTTAGCTCCAATTATCCTAAGAAAGCCTTTATTTCCCAATACATCCTTATAATTAAAGTGCTTGGTTAAGAACTTGAAGTCTACAGGGTTTTGTTTGCTACATTAACTTGTTTCTCTAAAACAGTAAAGTAATTTTTAATACTCTGGTAACTGAGCAGCTCCAACATTTTCAGTGTTTGCAAAAATAAATATACTGTATTCCCTTCTAATTCTATGTAGTTTTGAATATTGGTCATTAAATTTTCTTTGAAAAGTTTTGATAAATTATTGTAAATTTTGTAAGATCATGAACTTTAGTCTTTTTAACTTACACATTAAAAAGATATTTTAAAAAGGTCTTGAAAGGGGCTGGTGAGATGGCTCAGTGGGTAAGAGCACCCGACTGCTCTTCCGAAGGTCAGGAGTTCAAATCCCAGCAACCACACGGTGGCTCACAACCATCCTTAACGAGATCTGGCTTCCTCTTCTGGAGTGTCTGAGGACAACTACAGTGTACTTACATATAATAAATAAATAAATAAAATTAAAAAAAAAAGGTCTTGAAAGTGATAATACAAATGACAAATAGAGGAAACTTCAGAAGGTAAAATAGTGCTGGTCTTAGAATGAGGAATCTTTGTTTTCTTTTTTTATATATTTTCATGTTATTTGGCCATTTAACAGTTCCAAATAGTAATTTTTTTCATGGTCAATTGTAAAAATGAGTCCAAAGAACTAAATAAAAAAGCATATTAGCAACTAAAATGGCCTACTTGACTTTTTTATGTGAGCAACAAACATTTACTAAAGGGAAGTTAAACTCTTAAAGGTACGTACTATATTTGGGCAATTTTTGCTCAGCATGAGTGGAAAGATCCGTTGCTGTAAGTATAATCCTTTTGTTTTAGATCTGCTGCTACCATCACAACCATACATGAAAATGTTCTGTTTCCTACTATGGCCATGAAGATCACAATATAAAATAACCTCTCGTTTCTCCATTAACCTATGAAGAAGAAAAGGAACAAATCACTAAATTTTACCCCTGAATTTTCTTCTATAGATACGACTATAGATTTACAAATATAATATCCAAATAAATAAGTAGACCTTAGCTTTTACTACTTATGTTCTAGTTTTCCATAAGGACACATTTCTCCCACTCCCAAGACTCCTAGCAGACCTCTCTGCTTTGTACTGTGGTTTCTGTTGTACTCAGAACACAGACCGCCCTTCCGTAGACCATTACCTTAGCATGCATTGTTTTTGACTAGAGTTGTCCTCCCTCATCATTTAGTGTTCTCAGCCTCCAGAACAAGCTTTGTGTCTCACTGCTGCCCGCCCAGCAGCTCGGTGCAGAACTGAGATGGCTCTGGAACTCAGCAACCCTTAGCTGTACCATTGCCGTGCCACTTGTCTAGGAAGTTTTGTTAAGTTTGATATTTAAGCTTGTTAAAGAAGGGAAACGTTTAGAAATCATCTACTACAGTGCTGTGCACACAAGCACCTAAGGATTTGTTGAAAATTGAGTGTTCAGAACTTGGTGCTGGAAACAATGAATAGTTAAGCTCTGAGATAGCATTCTGAGAAAAATGGTACTAAAATTTAAACTGAATTTTTCTTGTAAAATTCTAATAAATATTGAAAAGAAATTATCGTGTTTTCCTTAAGAGGACATGATTTATCTGTATGACTTAGCACTCACTTATTTTAAAGTAAAAATTAAGCCTTTCAAACTGATGAAGAGGACTGTGAGGCGAGACTAACAGCCGTGCATGGCAATAGTGTTGTGAGCATTTGTCACTTTTGTCCTAGTTTTGGCTTTGTATGGCATTTCTATATCACAATCAAAATTGCATATGTTACCTGTTATATCTAGAATATTAACTACTAAAAAATTAGCAATGGTATTGCAAATAGATATTTATAATGAATCAAAAATCACTTTTACTAAAAGCAATGGTTATAAAATTTAAAAATGAAATTTGATGTGCATTAACTTACTGATTTTATTTGATAAAATCTAATTAACATAAAGGGATCAACACATCATTATAAGTTCTTAGAATACCAGCTTATAAAAGCATTGCTATCAAGTTTAATCCCTAAATATGAAGCATACCATGTATTTTTAAGTATAATATTCACAAGTTTGGTGATATTTCAGTTTTCTATAAGTGCATCAGTAGAGACTTATACATCTATATAGTTAATTCCAAAAGAAACATTACCTCTGAAGTAAAGAAGAATATTAATATTTCTTCCCTTACATTAATTAAAATAACAGTTTAGATTTTTTTTTGTCCAAAGGTAATTAAGTATTATAAATATTTTGTATTAAGCATCATCCTAAGTGTTTGCTTTAAGTATACTTCATATTGTCTGTACTTCTATCTGCTCGCTTTCTACACATATGTGACCGTCTTCTTGTTTTTCTTGCCTGCTTTTGATTAGTTTTATGAAAGGTATTTTTATTTCTTACAATTCTTTCAGAAATTATTGAATTGGCTCCTTCTTTAACCTTTCTACAGGGCAATCTGAGAACTGAGACATTTAAATTAACTTCTATACAGACAAGCCAAATTATATTGGCTTGTAATCCATCATGTGTCAGACCAGGAACTCTTAATGTTAAAGATCATTAATCGGACTTCATAGATGATGTATTAAACATTCTGTCTTATATTTCATTTAAAAATAACTAGATTGACACAACAGCTGGAAAAACACTGCTCTCATCTACTCCTTTTGCAGTTTCCTTTCTGTTAGCAAATCGCACAACTCTACTATGCTCTTGAAAACAAAGAAACCAATCTTGGCACATTTCTCTTTTCTTTTTTAATTAGATATTTTCTTTATTTACATTTCAAATGTTATCCCCTTTCCTGTTTTCCCCTCTGAAAACCCTCTCTCCCTCCCTCCTCCCCTCCTCCTGCTCCCTGACCCACCCACTTCAGCTTCTTGGCCCTGGCATTCCCCTACGCTGGGGCATAGAACCTTCACAGGACCAAGGGCCTCTCCTCCCATTGATGACTATCCAGGCCAACCTCTGCTACATATGCAGCTGGAGCCATGAGTCCCACCATGTGTACTCTTTGGTTGGTGGTTTAGTCCCTGGGAGCTATTGGGGTACTGGTTAGTTCATATTGTTGTTCTTCCTATGGGGCTGTAAACCCCTGGACACATTTCTAACATGAACTAAGCTCCCAATTTTATTTTAGTTTCATTAGTTTTTCCATGAATGTCCTTAATTCTATGCCAGAATAAATCCAGAATACCACAGTACATGCAGTCAGCTGTTTTTACTGTTTACATCTCCAGGATAAGAGAAACCACAGGTTACTCTTTTGTAATTTAAACATTCCCCCCAAATAACTACAAGGATGCCTGGAATCTACATATAAATGCCATATAAAAGCAGGGTTTCAGGTTCTTATGGGGTTTTGCACTTCTTACTTTCCAAAGCAGATAAAAAAGAAATTATGTGAAAGTGAAAGCTGAGGCTAGATTGTCTAAGACAATCAGAGCCACCCCAGGAACTTCGACCCTTTGTGTGCATCTGGGAGGAGCTGGGGTTCGTCAATTTCTTAACAAGTACCTTGCATTTATAATTGTGAGGAGAAAATTGGATTACAAGATAGCAATATCAATAATAGAAGTTGTTATTATAACTAAATAACTGAATATTTATGTTTTCATATCTATATAATTTTATTAACACCTTTCTTTTGCATGTGAGAGTTCCTATGAATACATTTAGAGCTATCAATATTCTGATCTTTATTTGTAATTTATGTGTAATACTTTTCTCATTTAATCCTCCCATCTTCAAGATACTAGTCCCACTCTAGCGATGAGGAAACTGAGACTTAAGCTAGTTTTAAAATTGCACAAGGGTGTACAGTTAGCAAATGATACAGCATCAATTCTAATATGATAAGTTTAAGTCCCAGACCTATGGAATGGGTGTTCTGTTTCCAACAGACTTTCTATTCCTGATTGTTATTACCTGAGTCTATCAAATAATTTTGCTTCAACAAATACTTGAGAACTAAATTGATCTTACCACTCTAAATTTAGAAAACTTAAAGGATTCATTTTTTTTTCTGGGAGCAAATGAGACTATTATTCATGAAAATGTAAATAACTATACCAACTACTATTCTAAGGACTCATCCAGCACTGTTTGATTGGCATAATGCCAGAAGGCCTTGGTTAGTAGTTAATTTTCATATATAAATGATAAAAATACAAGGCTACTATAAGCTCTAGTAAAAAATTGAATTTGTGATATGCAAACTCATAGATTCATGAAGCCAATGAAATGTTCTGGGGTCTATTTCATCACTGAAGGGAAAGAGTTTTGTTTATAATGCAGAAGGGTGTAGGATCAGAGTGGAAAGAAAAAACTGCTTATGAACTATCAAGAAAATTTAGAGTAACAGAAATGAATGGAATTGTGTGAGCAAATTCCTTATTACTAAATTTACTAATTAAGCAGAGATGGAATTTGAAGATTACTTTACCTATTGATCATGTTCCTTGTATACCAAACAGAAGGGAAAGACTCCTTCAGGAGCGATGTGTAATTACGGTTTAAATCCCGGCCAGCTAAGGAACATCGGTAATTTCCCACAATCACGCCATCTGGATTCAGCATGGGTACCACCTTGAAGATGAAAGTGTCCCGAAGTAAGCGTGCATCACTTGAGTCTCCTAAAATATAATCCAGGAAGCCTTTCATGATCCAAGAGCTGTTGGTCTCTCCTGGATGGACCCTTGCAGTCAAAATCACAGCCTTGCGCTTTGAGTCACTAGTCTTCAAGGGAGTAGTTATTGTCAAGACATACACCATGTTCCTAGCAAGCGTGTGACACAAGACACGTATTTTACAAAACTTTGATCTTACTGGGTCACTGTTGATGCCAGACAGGTATTCTTGAAGGTTGGAGTAAGTGTATGGATAGCAGTGAGCAAAGTAGCAAGTATCCTGGCTGTGTGGAAACTGAAATGTCCATGTAAGAGAAAAAAAATGGCGCCCATCTTGCCCAAGGTTATTTTTATAATACTTGATTTGGTCTCCTATTCTCTGCCAGCCAATGTTATGGGTTTTGGCCTCTTTTTCAGAATAGAACAGTGGCTTCATACCCCGATTGTAAAGACTAGCAGGCTTGGTAAAGTTGACAATAGTGAATCTGTAGACTATTTCTGCTTGGGTATTAGTGACCTGGAAATAGTACCACTGAGTGTGCTTATTTGTGAAGAGGTCTGGGCGCACAGTCAACTCGTATTCATGATCTGCACTAATACACAAAAAAGGAGGGGAAGAGCACAGTGAGAATATAAGAATGGTATTTCAGTTTAAGATACACTAGAAAAATAATCTTATTTTTTATCTATTTTATTCTATAGTCATAGAAACTTTTTGGGAGGAAACAATGTATATTTAGAATCTGACAGCAAACAACCACATACACTTTGAAAGTTTTATTTCACGAGAAATTGATCATAATTTAAATAGGTAGCCTTAGCATTCATTCACAAACACAGACATTCAATAACACTTTATAGGTTTCAATACAACTATTTCCTAGAAAATAAATGGCTAAAGAGTTATTGGAACTGAAGAAAAATATCAATGTTTGTTTTTGTTTTTACCTTCAAGCACATTCTAATAATTCTCATTCTATGGGTATAAAATAACTATTTCTAAGAGAGGTCTGAAAGTACACGTAAAGTAATACAATTACATAGATTGAAAAATTTGAACTCCCAGTTAAAAATGATTCTGATAACCATCTGTACTCTAAACCTAGTCACTGAAGACACTTAATGAAGCCAAAACACTTTTCACTATAATATTTTTTTACATACTAATATTTTCTGGCTGTGACTTTTCCTTACCAAGTAACTTTTTATAAATGCCCATATATGTAGAGTTATAAATACTGGCCTAGGAATGGCTAAAATAAATGTAAATCCTTAACACCCATAGTTAGCATTTATACTTTGAGAATTATAGTTAGGTAATTGATACTAAAAGCTTTAATGTGCCTAATTCAGAAAACAGTAAGTAGCTAACAACCTACTTCCTCTAATAAAAATAATTAAAACCTACACTTTGACTACCTTCTGTAGATTACCACTCTCAAACCTTGCTTCAAACACCAGCGTGTTATCACAGTTATCCACAGGTTGTTTCAAGGATGTTCGGTTACCCCCAACTCGGGAATACACAAAACAGGGCTCTTTGTAAGCTGGGGAGAGAAGACCAAATCAGTGACAGTAAGACAGCCAAGTAATTTCACAGATGACATGTTTCTAAATAATCCACAGATCAGAGAAGTGCATCACAGGCAGATTACACAATATTTTGAGCATAATGACAAAACACATACTACATCAACATTTATGGGCTGGAGTAGACACTGTACATAAGAAAGCTTACAGCTTTGGATGCTGGGTTTTAAACACTAGACAGATTTAAAATCAGAGACCAAGTTCTGGATTCTGCTTAGGACACAACACTAGAAGGTGTATTTTCTTAGTCTTGGAACAGTAAAAATACTACTGTGAGTAAATTTTCAATGCTTTTTTGAACTACTGAAAGTTCTGTTGTCTGTGGTTGAAGGACAAATTCCCACTTCAAAATCTAAGGAAGACCCTTCTAAAGGAGAGGTGGGTTATAATTGCTGGTTTATTCTGTGTTGACCACAATGAGGAACACTCACTTAGAAAGTTAATTATTGAGGGCTGTCTAGATGGTCAGTGATTTTGAGGCCATTCTGCTCTTGGAGAGAAGCTGAGTTTGGTTAGCAGCACTCACAAGCATTAGGTGGTTCACACTGCCTGTATCTCTAATGCCTGTACCCCCACTACACCAGGACTCATGTGCACACATCCACACAAGAGACACAGAACTTAAAAATAATGCATCTTTTAAAAAGGTTTAACCAGTCATCAAAAGGTTGAGTATGGGCTACAAAGATAGAGCAGACTCACTGAGAAGATATGAAGGATATATGGGCATAAGGGAATTTAAAGTTCTCTTATGGACATACCCAGATATTCACAAAATTTTTTTCTGAGAAAGCATTTACAATGTATAAAACCCTACCTAGATCATCTCTCCCTCTTCCTTATGTAACAAACCACTAAATTCTTGAGAAGTAAGGACAATAAACATTGTTAGCTTTAGGACACTTGTATTTATATGCAGTATCTGGGAAAAGAAAACTGTTTCCAAAATCCCAAATCCTGTACTACTCTGCAATAGGCTGGGATTACCAGATGGAACCAGATGTTCGTTGCTGACACTGGCATACTGCAAAGGCCTTCTGTCTGAGAATTAGGGACATGGTGCATGACTAAGGTTTAATCAGAACCACAGAGTTCACCCTCTGTCTCCCCAAAAGTCTAACAGGCCATGAATAAAAAGTAACAAGGACTTTTTAATGGGAGAATACAGAGTTCAGAGAGAATTTCCCTACAGTGTAAAAGAAGGATATGAAGTTAAGAATGATCCAGAACTGAGAAATATTCTCTGCATTATTCTAATGGTGATGTAGGGGATCTGAACCCTGAGGAGCTATAAAGGTAAGAAGACTAAAAAAATGTCATACCAGCTTCATCCCTAACGTGACTGAATCAGCAGCAGCATCACACCTCCTCATATACTTAAAGACTTAGACCCTGGATTTTTTTTTCAGTTTTCACACATAAAAATTATTTGCTTTTCTTTACCACCTAGATAAGATCTCCAGTTTCAGCAAGAGGATTTCAACACATATATATTTTCATGAACATACACAGAGAAAACACTACAGACATGAGTCAAGATGGAAAACTACATAAGCAGTCTAATATAATGAAGATGCTGGCTCTATCAGGTAAAGACTTCAGATGGATTGAGTGAGTTAAGGACCAAGCATAAAAGAATGTGCAAGATCAGATGGAGATGTAAGAAAGCATTGGATTGGATAGAATATCACAATGAAAAACAGTAATGTAAGCTGAAACTGCCTCTGATGAGCTCAGCAGGAAATACTCAACAAAATGACAATGGTGAACAGAAACAGCCAAAACTCAAGCAGGAGTTTCTAACAACAAAAGTAACATGAAGCAAGCACAATAAGCTTGCGTTCCTATGATCCAAGAACTGTTAGACAGTACCAAGTTACCTAATATCCTCATGACTGAAATCCTAGGAGAGGGTTAAGCAGAAAAGATGTGTGAAGAAACAATAGTTGAGATTCTGACATTAGTCACTGACACCAAAACAAAGTTTTTAACAGCTCAAGTGCCAAAATACGAACATACATGATACACCCCATAGTTCAACAAGAAGCAAGGCCCAAGTGAAGGTGCTTAAATCCCACTTAGAAAGGGGAACAAAACAGTCATGGGAGGCAGAGAGAAGGAAACTGGAAGGTAGAGCAGAGGTGGGGGTGAGGGGTGGGGGTGTGGGGAGGTTGGGAAAGGAGAGGAAAAGGGGAGAAGATCAGGTATGAGGACAGACAGGAAAGAGGCCCAGAGTGCCAGGAATGTATTTATTTTAAAGTTGTTTTGTTTTTTGTCTTTTTTTTTTTTTTTTTTGAGACAGGGTTTCTCTGTGTAGCCCTGGCTGTCCTAGAACTCACTTTGTTGACCAGGCTGGTCTCAAACTCAGAAATCCACCTGCCTCTGCCTCCCAAGTGCTGGGATTAAAGGCATACGCCACCATACCTGGCACTAAAATTGTTTTTTATTTATTTATTTATTTTTTATTTTTTTAATTATTATTTTTTTTTTTTTTGGTTTTTCGAGACAGGGTTTCTCTGTATAGCCCTGGCTGTCCTGGAACTCACTCTGTAGACCAGGCTGGCCTCGAACTCAGAAATCCGCCTGCCTCTGCCTCCCAAGTGCTGGGATTAAAGGCATGCACCACCACGCTCGGCTGTTTTTTAAAGAGCTATTTATTTTTATATGTGTATTTGAGTGCCTGTGTGTATATATACACTTTGTGCATGTCTAGGTCCATGGAAGCCAGAAGAGGGTATTGTATCCTTTGGAACTAGGGTTACAGGTGGTTGTTAGCTACCCAGTGTGGGTGCTGGAAATTGAATAGGGGTTCTCTGCGAGAACAGCTGAGTGTTCTTAGCTACTAAGACATCTCTCCATCCACACTTACTTTTGAGACATGTTTTACAGTGTAGCTCAGACTGGCTTTGACCTTGCTATCCTCTCACTCAGCCTCCTGAGTGCTAAGATACAGGCAGGAGCCATCAACACCAGCTGAACGTAGAAACTTTTATAAAGATATATATTGAAAAACTTAAGGCAACCACACAAAACCAAAACAGGTATATGTACATAAGTAGCTTGGATAAATAGAGCCAAATATATGCCAATTAATCTCAAAAGATAAAACATAGTAAAAATAAAAAATAATCATGAAAAATACAACACAGCAAGATGGTAGGTATTGATCCAATTGCATCAAAAACTATATTGACTGTAGTAATTTAAAAACAGATCTTCAAACTATGTAAAAAGCAAACCACAGATATATGCCTGTATGTACCCAAATAAAAAATAAAGGAAGAAATCATACTCAAAATAAAATTATGGGGCCAGGCATGATGGTTCATGCCTTTAATCCCAGCAATTGGAGAACAGAGGCAGATGAAAATTTTTGATTTTGAGGCCAGCCTGGTGTACACAGTGAATTACAGGTTAGCTAGTGTTAAATAGTAAGACCTTGCCGCAAACAAAACAACAAACATTTTCAATGATGGGAAAAGATATAGTATTTAAAAAAGAAAGCTTAAATGGCTGTTATATTATCAAAGTATCCTGCTATGGATGAAGCTACACCATCAGGTCAATATATCAACAGCACAGAACAAATTGCCTAGAAACAGATTGATCACCTCAGTGATTGGATATATGTAAATATGTGATTTCTGGGGTTGTCTGATTGACTGACTGTAGAGAAACAGTCCGTGTAAATGTTCTTTGGCATGCTTGCTTGCCTTCTCAATATGCATGCCCCTGAAGCTATTTTAATATATAGAAACAATAAGACCCCAGGCTCTGACGATGGAATACTCCTAAGGGACAGGTTAGGAGCCTGGCCCAGACTTCTGCTGAGCTTTAGCATGCAGTGTCATAAAGGCAGATAAGGCTTTTTCATTTGTAGAGTTCTCAGAGTATCAATGCTGATCTTATGGTTAAAAACTCTTTCCTGGAATATAATCTTGGATCTTATTGTCAATGTGGACTATATTCTTTTCTTTCAAAGATGGTAACATAAAAAAAAAATCACCAGACAAGGATGAAATCAATGGAAAATCATCTGACTGACCTTTACAAAGGTGATCTGCAGATAGAGAATAATAATTTTGCAGGTAACATTACCAGATTTATATTTGAAAACATACAAAACATTCTACATTTAACTCTCTATTTTAATGAACAGCATATTTTAAAGATGTCTTCAATAACTCAGATAGCACTAAACACTTGAATTGATATGTAGCCATCCTTTTTAAGGCAACAGGAACTTCCTAGTTACTTGGAAGTCCCTTGATAGATAAGAAAACAAGCCTAACTAAGACATCAAACCAGACACCAATCATATTTTACAGCAATGTTTTAGAGTGTATGCTCACCATCTTCAGCTAAATAAACCACAGTCTCTTCCTTGGAGTTTGGGTAGACAGGTTCTATTTCCATGCCCGTCGGGACATACACTGGCTCAGGGACAAAAGGAGTCCATTCTGGAAAAAAGAAGGGGGCATTGTTTAAATATGACTTCAAATAGATTATTAACATATGCTCTCAAATCACTAAATGATATATACATAGCCTAACATTTAATGTTTTATGTAGAGCTACAGTTTTACCAAGGATTGTTGACAAGTAATAACATTTTCACACTGTAACACAACTCATGGCTGGATGTTCTGTATCACTATTTCAGTACCAGTTATTTTATGTTCATAAGCTCTACAGTACAGTTTCTATTTCTCTCGTCCTTCATTCCGTTTTTATCCCATCTCTGAGTATATTGCTCATTCCACTTTTTGCTTTCTGCTTTGTCTGCAGCCTTTTGCTTGGTAATTCCTTAATCTTATAAACATATTTATGGTTTTTCTCTCTCCGGAAAGGGTGAATATTCTTAGACAAATTTTTGTGGGGATTAAACTGACTCTATAGATTACTTTGGGGATAACTGATGATTTTCAGAGAATGAGCCTTCCAAATTATGAATACACTATCTCTCTCCATATTAGTTACCTTTTAGTTTCTGTGATCCAAAGGCTGTGAGAAACTTAAAAGGATTTCTTTGGGTGTGGTTTCAGTGTGTTCATCCATCGTGGCGGGGAAGGCACTGTCTGTAGAACAGCTCACTTCATATCACTGAGAACCACGGATCAGAGAAGAGACACTGGTGCTCAGCATGCTCCTTCCTTTATTTTATCCAGTTCAAAAGCTCATGCCATGGTGCTATCTACCTTAGGTGGGTCTTTCCAGGCTCAGTCAGTCCCTTCTGAAAATACCCTCTATTTCCTTAAATCTTTAAAATATCTGTATTGTTAATGCTTTATGGTTATATAGAAGACTTCTATGTCCTTTGTCAGATTTATTCCTAGGTGTGTTGTTTTCTAACTTATTTTGAAGCAATTGGATATATAACTTATTTTGAAATAATATGGAAAATGTGCCAGAATTGTTTCCCCAAAATACTTAGCAATGTACTAAATTCTTATTACATTCTTATTAAATTTAGTACTAAATTCTTTCCAAATACTTGTGCACTTCCAATAAAGAAGAAATCCTCCTCGATAGCCATTAATACAACCATCAGTATTATTAATTTTAGTTTGTTACTATTGTATAATCCTTAGGGTCCCAACAGAGATTTTTGTCAGTTGTAGCAGAAGCAAAAGGAATCACTTTAGAATTGCACATTGCACTTAATTATGTTTTTATTTGTCATTTAAAATCTTGAAATACAGTCCCACTCTGTATTTCAGGCTGACTTTGAACTTAAGGCTCTTCCTTTCCTACCTCCTGATGCTGCAATTATAGGTCAGTGCCACCACAATGGACCTCATGCTGTGTATTTATCATCTTTCAATCTGGAACAGTTTTTTTAGTAATTACATGAGTTTGACAGTTCTGAAAAGTATAGTCATACTTCCAATTTCAGCTAAGAGATGTGTAGAATAAAGACAGAATATCACCCTTGCCCTTACAATAAAAACAAACTAGAGGAATCCCAAATTTATAGACTTTACTGCAGTTGCAGCCTGAAGTTTCAGGCTACCTAGGTATTCCAAAATCTAGAAAAACACAGGTGGGCATTTAAAAGATAAAAGCAGACTCAGAGCACCTGCCTGTCTAAATGCAGCTGACTCCATGGACTGTTAAAAGGGCATGCATGGCCACAGACTTTTTTTGTTTTGTTTTGTTTTTTTGAGACAGGGTTTCTCTGCATAGTCCTGGCTGTTCTGGAACTCACTTTGTAGACCAGGCTGGCCTTGAACTCAGAAATCCACCTGCTTCTGCCTCCCAAGTGCTGGGATTAAAGGTGTGTGCCACCATGCCTGGCTGGTCACAGGCTTTTAATGTAAATCATGTTTTGGTATTATATCTAGAATCCATTTTTTCCCCTTTATGTTTCTTCATATAGCCTTAAAATTTTGGCTCTTATATTTAGATTTTGATACAATTTATTACTTGGTGTTAGGTGATAAGGGTCAAGTTTCATTATTCTGCAGGTAGTTTATCCAGTTGTCTCAGCACACTTGTTAAGATTACTCTCTTACTGAATAGTTTTGTGACCACTGACGTGTAGGTTTATTCTGTTTCTGCTTGTTTTCTTTTGAGGACAGGGTTTTCTGTGTGGCCCTGGCTGTCCTGAAATGTGCTCTGTAGATCAGCCTGGCCTTGAACTCAGGGATATGCCTGTCTCTGCCTCTTGAGTGCTGGTATTAAAGGCATGTTCCACCATGCACACTCAGCAATTCTGTACTTTTAATTTTATCCACTTTCTGTCACATATCCCAATGATAAAATAGTTCCAAACTGTTAAACTGTTAGTTTAAATAAAATTTGAAAGTCCTCAATTTGGTTTTCCAAGTTTTATTTTGCTTTTTGCTATTTAATGTTTGTTGAGTTTCCACATAAATTTTAGGACCAATATGTTAAGTTTTACAAAGCAATTAGTTGGTATTCTAATGAGAAATGAATTGTTCCTATTTGATTTCTGCTGTTGTGATAAAGCACCGACTCTTAGTAGAGGAAAGGTGTACTTATCTTACAGTTCCAGAGTTCCAGGTTATCATAAGTCTATCACTGAGGAGAAGATGAAGCAGGAACTTAGGTGGCTAGTCACATCATTTCCACATCAAGAGCAGAGAGGAATGAACACATGGATGCTGCTTACTTTCCAGGTTGCTTATGCTCAGCTAGCTTTCTTCACTTATAGCCCAGAGAATGGTGCTGTCCATAGTAGGTTGGGTCTTCCCACATGAGCCAATTATCAGACTCCTACAGTTGTTGACTGATCTAGGCAATTCCTCCACTGAGGTTCTCTTTTATTTTTTGATGCTACTTTAAGTGGAATTATTTTCTTAAGTTCCTTTTTTTTATGGTGTTCTATCTGAAGACCCAGCTATACCACTCTTGGGCATTTACCCAAAAGATACCCCACCATGCCACAGGGGCACATGTTCCACTATGTTCATAGAAGCCTTATTTGTGATAGCCAGAAGCTGTAAATAACCCAGCTGTCCCACAACAGAAGAATGGATACAGAAAATATTGTTCATTTACACAATGGAATATTACTCAGCTATTAAGAATGAGGACATCCTGAGTTTTGCAGGCAAATGGATGGAACTAGAAAATACCCTGAGTGAGGTAACTCAGACCCAAAAGGATGTCCATGGTATGTACTCACTTAAGTGGATATTAGTCAAAAAATATGGAATTCCCAGGATACACCACAGGACTCAAGAAGACAAGCCTGAAGGACCCAAGTGAGAATGCCTCAATCCCACTTGGCAGGGAGAAGCAATCAATCACAGGAGAGAGGGAGGGACCTGGGTGAGAAAGGTGACAGGGAGAGGGGAACATGATCAGGTATTAGGGGGTGGGGTGGGTAGGACTGAAGCCCCAAGGGCCAGCAAAAAGAATTGGATTGAAATAGGCAACTTTGGAAGGTTGGTGGGGGAACCTTCTAGAATGTATCAGAGACCTGGGAGGAGAGACTCTCAGGACTCAAAGGGAGGGACCTTAGATGAAATGTCCTTCAGTGGGGAGAGGAAATTTGTAGAGTTCACCTCTAGTAGAAAGATAGGGCATTAAGTGGAGGGACGGGGTTGCCATCCCACAGTCAAAAACTCTGACCCAGAATTGTCCCTGTCTGAACTAACTGCAGAGACAAAAATGGAGAGGAGCCTAAGGGAAAGGAGGTCCAGTGACACTATCACTGATGCTATGATGTGCTTACAAACAGGGGCCTATCATGATTGCCCAATAAGCAGCTCAAAGAGTCAAATGCAGATATTTACACCCAACCAATGGACAGAAGCTGCTGACCCCTGTGGTTGAATTAGGGAAAGGCTGGAAGAAGCTGAGGAGGAGGATGATCCTATAGGAAGGCCAGCAGTCTCAACTACCCTGGACCCCCAGGATCTCTCAGACACTGAGCCACCAACCAAGCAGCATATACCAGCTAATCTGAGGCCCCCAACACATTTACAGCAGAGGACTGCCAGGTCTTGACTCAGTGAGAGAAGATGTACCTAACTTTCAAGAGACTGAAAGCCCCAGGGAGTGGCTAATTCTCAAGAGACTGGAAGCCCCAGGGAGTGGGGGCATCCTCTTAGAGATGGGGTAGGGGGTGGAGGAGGTATGGCATGTCGAACAGTCAGAGGGTGGACCAGGAGGGGGATAAAGTCTGGACTGAAGAGACTAAAGAATAAATTTTGAAAAATGAATTTGGAAGCCTCAACAACAAAGTAGATTGAGAATACAGAATTGCATCCCTTCTGCCTGTTCTGTCTATATTTGTATCAGTATCTGCACTTCTATCCCTGTCTACACCTCTATCATCTTTATAGCTCTATCCAAATTTTCAATTTTCCAAGTACCTTTTAAAAAAAGATCATTTTCCCCACTTCAGTGTGTTTTTGGTGCCTTTGCTAAAAACAAACAAACAAACAAAAAGAAAAAACCAAGCCCCCTCAAGTAGGCTGTAAATAGATGGCTTTCTGGATCAGCTCAGTTTCCCCCAGTCTGTGTCTGACTCTGACAGCACTATCCAGTCTGTACTGCAGTGATCAAGCTCAGGACCTGCACAGGCATGTGAGCTGCTTCCCAGTTCTACCATGTTGTTTTATTTACTGTAACCTCAGAGTTTATTTTGAAATCAAGTTTTGTAATATTTTTAAGCTCTGCTCTGAAACCCATTAAGAAGGTACCAACTAAATTATGGTTCATTTACTTAATGGAAGCTAATATAATAATAATAAAAAATGGTGTACATGAACTAATATGGAAAGACTTTCACAACAGACAACTGTATATACAACTAGGCCTGGGAAAAGTTCTATTTTTATCTACATGGTAGACTGGATGTCTAGCTTTGCTCTTGGCTAATAAAAGGATAGTAAGATTAGTAGATGAACTGTTTAAGGTTTTAGACTGCCCTGGTAACCCTAAAAACTTTATTAACATATGCCCTTCATTTGGCAGTACAGTTAACCAAGCTGTTTTAACGTCATGATAGCAGAAGCAGAAAAACTTAGTTTCTGAGGAAGAGAGATTCACTGCAAGAAATTAATGTTTTAACCAAAAGAAGTCAAGTGTGTGTGTGTGTTGCATGTGCACATGCACATATACATAAGTGTGAATTAAGACTCTAGGAAGCTTGTACCTGGATGTCTTCTAGGCTGCAGCATTTTCCAGAGGCTCTTTGTTTTTGTTGTACCCTTCCTCTGCCTTTAAATAAAAGTGATCTACAAGCAGAGCTCTGATTAGTCTTGTACACCCTGTCAAGTATTTAAACTTATTTTAAAGAGCATTTCCAAAGGAATGTACAAAACCATGGAAAACAGACTTTCTGAAATAGTAGCAAGTAGGGAAAATTGTCAAAGACACCTGGGAACAAATTTCAATTCTTCCTGCATAAACTTCAATTCTTCCTGTGTGGATGTTGCAGTTTAATAACCTGTAAAGTCTTCACATATTGCAGGACACAGACTGAACAACAACATGGCACAGCCCCCAAATAAAGCTCTCAAGATGCACAAGTTGTCACTAGTAGCTTTGAAGCTTCCCTCATGACTGGAGATCTTGGGAAACCAATGCTGGGAAAGGCTACAACTGCACTTGTACCATGGAACACACACACCTTCAATCAGGATGGAAGCTGGGCTCACAAAGCTCAAATTCTACTTAACATGTAAGAAACCTGATATATGGCACCAGAGAATTCAGCTATTCCTAACAACAGGAGTTTGGTAAGAAAATATATTTAGAATTATTAGAAGCCAGAAATATAACTGTTCTAATCTGAAAGCATAAAACTGGAAGTATTATAAAGTAACCAGAATGTAGAGACTTTGTTCATCTTGAGGCACTGATGTTAATCACTAAGGACCAAATAAAGGTTGAGAATGAGTGCTAGAAACGCAAGAACAGGATGCACCAAGGATGCGAAAGTGAGCTGTCCAGCTAGAGAGAGGCAAAGTTGCTAAGTGGAACCAGCAGAGGGTAGAGGAACCGTGGGAAGCAGTGATACACTGAGGCGTTATTTCCCTCTTCTCTTTGCGTCTTCCCTCTGTCTCATACTCTCACCATTCTCATAGGCCACAGGAGAAGCAGGAGGGGTGTTTCTTCTCCACTTCATTTCCCTTCTCACTGATACAGCTACAAAAATTCGGTTATGAAACAGAAGCAGAGCATAAAAACAATTTCATGAACAAAAAGAAGGGAACTATTAGAGGAGACGAAGGATGACAGAATTGAAAGGCAAGCAGGGGACACCCTGAACTACGAGAAATAAACACTGACGACATGTCTGTAAATAAGTCGTGCTTGTAAGCACAGGTTTTTTTTTTTTTTTTTTTTTTTAGCATTTGTTAAATTACTTTTTTTCTTCTCTTTTATTGGATATTTCTTTATTTACATTTCAAATGTTAACCCCTTTTTTGGCTCTACTCTCCAAAGCCCCCCCATTCCATCCCTTCCTCCCCCCTGCTTCCAAGAGGGTGTTCCCCCATCCCCCCACCCACTCCTGATGAATTCTTAATGTATTTCTAGACCTAAAATTTGGAAGTTGGGAGAAAATTTTGCATTCTTCTCTCTAAGCAAAACCACTATTGCTCTTGCTTCTGTGTCCCCCCTCTGTTGACTACTTGTCTTGCTATGATACTTATATATCTAGAACAGAATAACGTAAGAAGAAAAGTTAGTTTTTAAGACCTCCCTGAGTGGCATTTAATTTCAGTAGGCTCTGTAATAAGTACAGATTGCTTTTGATTTATCCAATCACAAGTATTTTATTAGAGTTCTACATGGTAATAGCATATGTGGGCTCTACAGTCAACAATGGAGGAATAGCAGCAGAAGGTATAGAGCAGTGGGGATGTCTGTGACCGTCTTTACATGCACTGTCTTTGACTACAGACAAGTCTATGAGCTCTTTCTAGGACAGTAGAAAACAAATATAAGAATGCACACAAAGAAACAGCACCAAAACTCCACTTTACACAGGTCTTCCGCAGTCCATCAATGTCTACTGAAGAAAACAAACAGTAAGTGGTAAAGAAAAAGGCAGACACAAAGGGACTGAAGAAAATAGACTGGGGACCAGGGTGGGAGAGCAGAAATGAGTGCAATTGTAGTTCATGAGTACTCTGACACATTGCCATAGTCCCAGAACATCTGGATATGATAGTCATGTCTTTTGAAATTGTCTAAAACTAGTATAGATATAGGATTTTTGTTTATTTGAAACAGGTTCTGGTGATATACAGCCCAGAGTAGCTTGAACTTGCAATCCTCTGACTCAGCCTCCTGTGTGCTAGAATAACAGATATGTGTCACTATGCCCAGCTCTGACATACATTTTAAATCTTTCTAGTTAAGAACAGTGAAGTGTGAGTAATCTGAGTTGAAATGTCCACAAGTATAAAATGCATACCAGATTTAGATGACTTTGTGCAAAAAGAAAGTGAAATATTTTTGATATAGTTTAATTAAGTACAACATATTTGAAAATTAATTCCACTTTTAAACTTATATAGCTAGTAGGAAATTTTTATTTATACATGTGGTTTATATTATACTTCTGGAATGCAGTTGTTATATCATTTGTGTCTTCATTAACATCAAGATTGATAAGTTTGCTAATGTCTGAATCCCCAAAACTTCTAAAAACATACCAATATGCTGGACTTTTTCATCAATGACCTCACAGTGGTATGGCCACCGTGTTGGGCTCAGTGGACCAGAAGAAGAGACACCATATAAATCTCGTGGTCCGCGAAGGCGTGGTACCCATCTTCCTAGCTGATACTCCAATAAAATTTGTGTAGTCCGAGGGAAGAATGGGTCACCAACAGAATCAGCTGAAAAAATATTCAAATACAGTCATGAGTGACCAGAAGGAAAACACCAATTCCTACATGAAACGTATAGTTCTTTTCCTTTTAACCTACTTAATTTATGCATATTTATAGATATCATTTTAAGTATTTAATAATTCAGGATATAAGAACTATCTAAATGAAATTTTGTATCAACTGATCTTCATAATAGCTAGGAATGTTTGTTAACCTATGTAATACTATTTTACAATGATTTCTTTTTTTTTTTTTTTAATATTTTTATTACATATTTTCCTCAATTACATTTCCAATACTATCCCAAAAGTCCCCCATAGCGCCCCCCACTTCCCTACCCACCCATTCCCATTCTTTTGGCCCTGGCATTCCCCTATATTGGGGCATATAAAGTTTGCAAGTCCAATGGGCCTCTCTTTCCAGTGATGGCCGACTAGGCCATCTTTCGATACATATGCAGCTAGAGACAAGAGCTCCAGGGTTCTGGTTAGTACATCATGTTGTTCCAACAATAGGGTTGCAGATCCCTTTAGCTCCTTGGGTACTTTCTCTAGCTTCTCCATTGGGAGCCCTGTGATACATCCAATAGCTGACTGTGAACATCCACTCCTGTGTTTGCTAGGCCCCAGCATCGTCTCACAAGAGACAGCTATATTTGGGTCCTTTCAGCAAAATCTTGCTAGTGTATGCAATGGTGTCAGCGTTTAGAAGCTGATTATGGGACGGATCCCTGGATACAGCAGTCTCTAAATGGTCCATCCTTTCATCACAGCTACGAACTTTGTCTCTGTAACTCCTTCCCTGGGTGTTTTGTTCCCAATTCTAAGAAGGTGCACAGTGTCCACACTTTGGTCTTCATTCTTCTTGAGTTTCATGCGTTTAGCAAATTGTATCTTATATCTTGGGTATCCTAAGTTTTGGGCTAATATCCACTTATCAATGAATACATATTGTGTGAGTTCTTTTGTGATTGTGTTACTTCACTCAAGATGATGCCCTCCAGGTCCATCCATTTGGCTAGGAATTTCATAAATTCATTCTTTTTAATAGCTGAGTAGTACTCCATTGTGTAAATGTACCATAATTTCTGTATCCATTCCTCTGTTGAGGGACCTCTGGGTTCTTTCCAGCTTCTGGCTATTATAAATAGGGCTGCTATGAACATAGTGGAGCATGTGTCCTTTTTACCGGTTGGGACATCTTCTGGATATATGCCCAGGAGAGGTATTGCTGGATCCTCCGGTAGTACTATGTCCAATTTTCTGAGGAACCGCCAGACTGATTTCCAGAGTGGTTGTACAAGCTTGCAATCCCACCAACAATGGAGGAGTGTTCCTCTTTCTCCACATCCTCGCCAGCATCTGCTGTCACCTGAATTTTTGATCTTAGCCATTCTGATTGGTGTGAGGTGGAATCTCAGGGTTGTTTTGATTTGCATTTCCCTGATGATTAAGGATGTTGAACATTTTTTCAGGTGCTTCTCTGCCATTCGGTATTCCTCAGGTGAGAATTCTTTGTTCAGTTCTGAGCCCCATTTTTTAATGGGGTTATTTGACTTTCTGGAGTCCACCTTCTTGAGTTCTTTATATATATTGGATATTAGTCCCTTATCTGATTTAGGATAGGTGAAGATCCTTTCCCAATCTGTTGGTGGTTTTTTTGTCTTATTGATGGTGTCTTTAGCCTTGCAGAAGCTTTGTAGTTTCATGAGGTCCCACTTGTCAATTCTCGATCTTACAGCACAAGCCATTACTGTTCTATTCAGGAATTTTTCCCCTGTGCCCATATCTTCAAGGCTTTTCCCCACTTTCTCCTCTATAAGTTTCAGTGTCTCTGGTTTTATGTGAAGTTCCTTGATCCACTTAGACTTGACCTTAGTACAAGGAGATAGGAATGGATCGATTCGCATTCTTCTACATGTTAACAACCAGTTGTGCCAGCACCATTTGTTGAAAATGCTGTCTTTCTTCCACTGGATGTTTTTAGCTCCCTTGTCGAAGATCAAGTGACCATAGGTGTGTGGGTTCATTTCTGGGTCTTCAATTCTATTCCATTGGTCTATTTGTCTGTCACTATACCAGTACCATGCAGTTTTTATCACAATTGCTCTGTAGTAGAGCTTTAGGTCCGGCATGGTGATTCCACCAGAGGTTCTTTTATCCTTGAGAAGAGTTTTTGCTATCCTAGGTTTTTTGTTATTCCAGATGAATTTGCAGATTGCACTTTCTAATTCGTTGAAGAATTGATTTGGAATTTTGATGGGGATTGCATTGAATCTGTAGATTGCTTTTGGCAAGATAGCCATTTTTACAATGTTGATCCTGCCAATCCATGAGCATGGGAGATCTTTCCATCTTCTGAGATCTTCTATAATTTCTTTCTTCAGAGACTTGAAGTTTTTATTATACAGATCTTTCACTTCCTTAGAGTCACGCCAAGATATTTTATATTATTTGTGACTATTGAGAAGGGTGTTGTTTCCCTAATTTCTTTCTCAGCCTGTTTATTCTTTGTGTAGAGAAAGGCCATTGATTTGTTTGAGTTAATTTTATATCCAGCTACTTCACCGAAGCTGTTTATCAGGCTTAGGAGTTCTCTGGTGGAATTTTTAGGGTCACTTATATATACTATCATATCATCTGCAAAAAGTGATATTTTGACTTCATCTTTTCCAATTTGTATCCCTTTGATCTCCTTTTGTTGTCGAATTGCTCTGGCTAGGACTTCAAGTACAATGTTGAATAGGTATGGAGAAAGTGGACAGCCTTGTCTAGTCCCTGATTTTAGAGGGATTGCTTCAAGCTTCTCACCATTTACTTTGATGTTGGCTACTGGTTTGCTGTAGATTGCTTTTATCATGTTTAGGTATGGGCCTTGAATTCCTGATCTTTCCAAGACTTTTATCATGAATGGGTGTTGGATCTTGTCAAATGCTTTTTCCGCATCTAAGGAGATGACCATGTGGTTTTTGTCTTTGAGTTTGTTTATATACTGGATTACGTTGATGGATTTCCGTATATTGAACCATCCCTGCATCCCTGGGATGAAACCTACTTGGTCAGGATGGATGATTGTTTTGATGTGTTCTTGGATTCGGTTAGCAAGAACTTTATTGAGGATTTTTGCATCAATATTCATAAGGGATATTGGTCTGAAGTTTTCTATCTTTGTTGGGTCTTTTTGTGGTTTAGGTATCAGAGTAATTGTGGCTTCATAGAATGAGTTGGGTAGAGTACCTTCTGTTTCTATTTTGTGGAATAGTTTGTGAAGAACTGGGATTAGATCTTCTTTGAAGGTCTGATAGAACTCTGCACTAAACCCATCTGGTCCTGGGCTTTTTTTAGTTGGGAGACTATTAATGACTGCTTCTATTTCTTTGGGGGATATAGGGCTGTTTAGATCATTAACCTGATCTTGATTCAACTTTGGTACCTGGTATCTGTCTAGGAACTTCTCCATTTCATCCAGGTTCTCCAGTTTTGTTGAGTATAGCCTTTGGTAGAAGGATCTGATGGTGTTTTGGATGTCTTCAGGATCTGTTGTTATGTCTCCTTTTTCATTTCTGATTTTGTTAATTAGGATGCTTTCCCTGTGCCCTCTAGTGAGTCTGGCTAAGGGTTTATCTATCTTGTTGATTTTCTCAAAGAACCAGCTCCTTGATTGGTTGATTCTTTGAATAGTTTTTCTTGTTTCCACTTGGTTGATTTCACCCCTGAGTTTGATTATTTCCTGCCGTCTACTCCTCTTGGGTGAATTTGCTTCCTTTTGTTCTAGTGCTTTTAGGTGTGTTGTCAAGCTGCTAATGTGTGCTCTCTCTAGTTTCCTTTTGGAGGCACTCAGAGCTATGAGTTTTCCTCTTAGAAATGCTTTCATTGCGTCCCATAAGTTTGGGTATGTTGTGGCTTCATTTTCATTGAACTCTAAAAAGTCCTTAATTTCTTTCTTTATTCCTTCCTTGACCAAGGTATCATTGAGAAGAGTGTTGTTCAGTTTCCACGTGAAGGTTGGCTTTCTATTATTTATTTTGTTATTGAAGATCAGCCTTAGTCCATGGTGATCTGATAGGATGCATGGGACAATTTCAATATTTTTATATCTGTTGAGGCCTGCTTTGTGACCAATTATGTGGTCAATTTTGGAGAAGGTACCATGAGGTGCTGAGAAGAAGGTATATCCTTTTGTTTTAGGATAGAATGTTCTGTAGATATCTGCCAGATCCATTTGATTCATAATTTCTCTTACTTTCACTGTGTCCCTGTTTAGTTTCTGTTTCCATGATCTGTCCATTGGTGAAAGTGGTGTGTTGAAGTCTCCCACTATTATTGTATGAGGTGCAATGTGTGCTTTGAGCTTTACTAAAGTTTCTTTAATGAATGTGGCTGCCTTTGTATTTGGAGCATAGATATTCAGGATTGATAGTTCCTCTTGGAGGATTTTACCTTTGATGAGTATGAAGTGTCCTTCCCTGTCTTTTTTAATGACTTTGGGTTGGAAGTCAATCTTATCAGATATTAGAATGGCTACTCCAGCTTGTTTCTTCATGCCATTTGCTTGGAAAATTGTTTTCCAGCCTTTCATTCTGAGGTAGTGTCTATCCTTTTCTCTGAGATGAGTTTCCTGTAAGCAGCAAAATGTTGGGTCTTGTTTGTGTAGCCAGTTTGTTAGTCTATGTCTTTTTATCGGGGAGTTGAGTCCATTGATATTAAGAGATATTAAGGAAAAGTAATTGTTGTTTCCTGTTATTTTTGTTGTTAAAGTTGGCATTTTGTTCTTGTGGCTGTCTTCTTTTAGGTTTGTTGAGGGATTACCTTCTTGTTGTTTCTAGGGCGTGGTTCCTGTCCTTGTATTGGTTTTTTTCTGTTATTATCCTTTGAAGGGCTGGATTCGTGGAGAGATAATGTGTGAATTTGGTTTTGTCGTGGAATACTTTGGTTTCTCCATCTATGTTAATTGAGAGTTTGGCTGGGTATAGTAGCCTGGGCTGGAATTTGTGTTCTTTTAGTGTCTGTATAACATCCGTCCAGGATCTTCTGGCTTTCATAGTCTCTGGTGAAAAATCTGGTGTAATTCTGATAAAAAATATGGAACGCTTCACGAATTTGCGTGTCATCCTTGCGCAGGGGCCATGCTAATCTTCTCTGTATCGTTCCAATTTTAGTATATGTGCTGCCGAAGCGAGCACTACAATGATTTCTTACCCATACTTACAAAATGTCTGCTTCTTACAGCTTCCCTAGCAAATCATCTAAATTCCTCCCTGATTTTACTTAGTAATGGAGGGTGACTAATAACAATAAGATGAAACAAACCCTTTCTTTGTCAAGCTGCTTTTGGTCATAGTATTGTGTCACAGCAATGGAAACCCTAATGATGACACATGAACTTAGGAGCAATTATCTTAAAAGTAGTTTGTTTTAGGATGGTGGTAACACAGACAAGTAAAAAGGCTTTAACATTCATATTGAACTGGGTTAGATATGTAAATATTTCCTGGAAATATTTATTTATTTTCTTTTTTACTAGATATTTTCTTTATTTACATTTCAAATGTTTTCCCCTTTCCTAGTTTCCCCTCTGAAAATCCCCTATTCCCTCCCCTTTCCCCCTGCTCACCAACCCACCCACTCCTGCTTCCTGGCCCTGGCCGTCCCCTATACTGGGGCATAGAACCTTCACAGGACCAAGGGCCTCTCCTCCCATTGATGACCGACTAGGCCATCCTCTGCTACATATGCAGCTAGAGCCATGAGTCCCACCATGTGCTTTCTTTGCTTGGTGGTTTAGTCCCTGGGTGCTCTGGGGGTACTGGTTAGTTCATATTGTCGTTCCTCCTATGGGGCTACAACCCCTTCAGCTCCTTGGAAATATTTTAGAATTTGATTTGACAGTATAGCTGTAAATGTATACATTAAAAAAAATCTAATATACATCAAGATGCCCCCTACATATATAAATATTTGCAAATAAATAACCTTATTAACAGCTATTTATGCAACACTAAATCACCGAATATATATATTTCATATGCTTTTAGGTCTTTAAAAACAGTCCTGTTTTTTGAATAAAATAAAAATGTAACTCCTTATGTTAAAGAGGAACTACTACTTTCATTCATTATTTTCTAATATTAACCTGGTTTACTTAAAACTGTCCTGAAAAGTTGAAACTCCAAAGCGGTTATATTTCTTTCTGACTACCACCAGAATAATCCCTATTTTACTAAATCTGCATTTCTTCACTCTCCTTATCCTACTTTTTATCCACAAACGTTTCATGATAAACAGGGAGGAGGACACACATAGACGAGTGCAAACCTGCCAGTAGTGTGCACGGATGGATATCATCACTTACAAATTTCATGAAGGAATCCTCATCCTGAAACAAAAGCATTTTAAAATTTAAGAACCAATAATAACAAAATCCAGAGTTTTATTTAATATCTACCTTACTACTTGTGATTGTCTTTAATCTTTAGTAAATGGAAGATTCCATGATTATTTAGGCTACTGGTCCCAAGGTAGTAGCTCCATTATAAAGGGAACCCTAACATTTGCATTTTTATTCCTCCTTTTCCACAGGTGTGGTGGTTTGAATATGCTTGGGAGTGGCACTTTTAGGTGTGGCCTTGTTGGAGGAAGTGTGTCACTTGGGTTTTAAGACCCTTTTCCTAGCTGCCTGGAAGTCAATCTTCTTTGGTTTGCCTATGGAACAAGATAAAGAACTCTCAGCATCTCCTGCATTGTGTCATGCCTGCCTAGACGCTGCCATGTTCCTGCCTTGAGGATAATGGACTGAACCTCTGAACCTGTAAGCCAGCCCCAATTAAATGTTGTCCTTATAAGAGTTGCCTTGGTCATGGTGTCTCTTCACAGCAGTAAACCCTAAGACAATAGTGTATGGCAATGATAATAACTACAGAGAAGGAAGAAAGTTTAAAGGTTCTTGGAACACTTGGGGAAACAACTGGTGAATAAAATCACAGAAAGTTAGGGACTTAGAGAACTATATATCATTTTTGGAGAGATTTTAGAACTTTAAACATATTGTAATTTATACTTTAAAAAAATCTCTTTTAAAACAGAACAGGATGTAAGTACAGACACAATATTTTCAAACACGATCTCCCCTCTCCTCCTCCTCCTCTTCCTTTTTCTACTATCCACATCCTTTCCTTCTGGTATTGGAGTCACATTACTGTACTGTGGTGAAACCCAAGAACCCTTGCTGGAACACCAGGGGTTTGAGTATGGTGCATAATATGTTGCAATAGAATTCGCACATAAAGAAGGAAGTAGATATGACTGTAAAAATAAAATCCTAATCATTATATACACACATTTTAATAAAATCTAGAATAATCTCACCCAAGACTCTCAAGAAAAATCCTTTCTTTCCCATTTTAAAAAATGTTTTTAATTAAAATAGAATTAGATCATTTTGCCCTTCCCATTCCTCCTGTCAATTCCTCCTATTCCCACTCCCCACTTTCAAGTTGATAGCCTCGTTAAGAAAAATCAATTCTTTTTCTTTCTTTCTAGACAGGGCACATTACACAATACATTTTTCAGTTATTTTATAACTTCTATGACAAAAACAGACATCATGTTTTATTTTTACATCAAATTAATTCTATAATGTTTTAAGTGGAAATATGTGCTTAATACTACATTTTACCTCAAATTATGCAAAGTAAAAAAGACATACCAGTTCATCGTCATCACTGATACTTCTATCTGAATAGTCTTCCTCTTCTGAATCTTCTGACATCTCTTCTAGTGTCTTCCTTGAAATTTCTTTTATTATGTGAGTAGGCTGTAAAATTTCTAAGGAAAATTTTTTAACAGCTTTTCTTTTAAGCAAAGGTGTGCAGGTTATGTATTAAATGAATACTACAAAACCTGTCCAATTGTATTTAATTAAGAGTGACAGATCTCTGAAAACTAAACTAGGAAGGATACAGGAAATTAATTTCAAATTCAAAGATTTAAAAAAACTATCCATTCCTACAAAGCAAGCTTCCTAAACAGATATCCAATACCAGGTGTTCAGTCCTACAAAGAATATACACATACACAATATTCAATAGGCTTCTGCAAGTTGCATTTATATATTTATTTAAACACACATAATGATAATAAATAGCAAAAGAGGCTATGAATCTGAGAGGGTTGGAAGGGGGATAAATGATGTAATTATATTTTAATTAAATAAAAAATGTAAGATGATGAGTGGCTATGGAATGGAGGTGTGAATTTTAGAAGAGATGGAGGGGGATATATTTATAACCTGTCAGTATGTTTTATGAACAAAACTAAAACTTAAAAAATCTGTTGAAACAAAAAAGACAAATCATGTAAATAATTTAGTTGAAAAACTTCCACAGTATAGAGCCAGACCATTTACATTTTATATTCATAACTAAACACTACACTGCAATAGTAAATCGGGATTGTCCTCAAGCATTAAAAAGTACACAAGAAGTTATAATTATTCAGACAATAAAATGTAGCAATAGTGTAAAAACTTTCCCCTTCCTCTTCAACTTTCAGTTGATCCAAGCTTCAGTGTCTATAACTTAAGTTTCTCTTTAACCGTGATCATTACTGTATATTTAACTTTTAAAGCCAATGACACCATTTGTATTGGAATAGCTACCAGAAGGTCCGGCTGGAGATGACCACTGTTGCTTCTAGGCAAGCCTGAAATTGGCATTTTACTAAAATGACATTTTCCTCCTGTTACACATGCCAGTGATTGTGCCTTTGGGAATAATACAGTTTTAGGTATACGTTTCCTCTTTTCTTATTTGCAATGAAATAATCCTTGCCAAGCTTTTACACTTTGGACGACACCAAAAGAATTTACCAATTTCACAACTACCGGTGTTTGGTTCTCTCTATCACCGACAAACACCTTCTCAGCCCCCGGTTCCCGTCTACAGACGAGCGCGTTCGGGGGCGCGGACTGCGCGGAAGGCCTCGCGAAGCTTCATCATAAACACCAACAGCAGCCGAGAGAGCGGTTTCTAAGTGACATCTCGGGGCGGAGACCGAAGCTTCAGCCCCGGATGACGGCTCGAAATTACGACAACCCGCCGGGGCGCCCGGCGGCGGCTCCTTACGTGCGCAGACGAGGCGTGTTAGCGCTAGGCGCCGGAAGCCTGCGGACGCCGGTCCGCGCCCGAAGCGGCGAGCGGGGGGCGTGCGGCCGCGCCAGGCCTTCTCTCGGGGCGGGACCCGCGCGGAGCCTCCTCACTCACGCGGATCCCGCGTCGAGGGCCGCATCTCCCCCGCTCCCCGCTGTCTGAGCGGCGCGTCCGCCGCCCGCCTCGCTCCCTGGGCCTCTTCAAGCCCGCCGGTCGTCCCACCCCTGCCGGGAGGGTACTTTAGGATGTCCCCCAGGCACCGGGCGACGACAGGGCCAGAGCAAACGCCATCGTAATTCAGCGGCCGCGGCCACGGCCACGCTCTCCATGGAGAGCAGGCCGCTTGTTGCCAGAGCAACGGCTGTACTCTCGCGAGACTTTGGGGAACTTTAGTGATTTCTTCCTAGCGACAGCTGAGAAGGTGGTGAGGTTTTTGGCGGGAGACAGGGATGCCAGGGGATGATGGGAACTCCGGGCTCGGCTTAGGGTTTGAGCATTGCAGGCTGGAGGGAGGGTTTAGCACTGGGGAAGGTGCGACTGGGGTGACAGTAACTTGTTTGCTAGGTGCCTGCGCTGAGAAGGCAGTAGAACATACAGTTTAAGGCTTGTGTCTAGAGGCCCCCTGGACTTTTAACAACCTGATGACCACAGGCAAGTTAACTTTCTGAACTGAACCTTATTAATAAAAATGAACTAATTTATTTGAAGTTAAAAGGTTGAGTTCTATTCTGCACAATTATAATTCATTCTTATTCTGGAAGTGAGACTTAAATACTTGATTTGGAGGAGTCATGGTTATATGTATGAGGGCAAATTCTCAAAAATTTCATCAGCTTAGAAATTCTTTGTTAGCCAACACTTTCCCTTGCTTTATTTAAGTCAATAAGACCCCCTCAGCAGTCTTAGGATCTGTGTTTGTGTGTGTACATTTAACCCTGATTTGTTGGTCACTTTTCACTTTGGTGGATAATACAGTTTGAACAGTTTTCCAAGTAAAGTTAGAAAAAAAAAACCCATAAAGACAAAAAAGAATGAGGAGGTGTTCAGTGCCCTCCTGGTTCGCATTAAGCGCTTCAGTTTCAGCATGGAAATGGGTTAGCATCTCTAGATTTGTTAACTTTCTGGGAATGTGTTTGTGTCAGCAATTCAAAACCTTGAGACTTTCTGTTTCTTTGGGCATTGGCCTGAGGAAATGAAGTGTGCCATTGATCACAGTTGTTTGAAAACTAGTCTTCATAGTTAGTTGTGCTTGGTTTTATGCCATGTGTGTATCACTAACGGAGACAATGCTCAGAGACTCTCTGGTTTGAGGGTATCCTCAAAGCTCCAGTACCGAAATTTACTTGCTCCTCCTGTGGAAATGTAAGAAGAGAAACATAACCCTATTTGTGTTTATATGCGGGGCCATTCAGGGGTAAGTAAGAGGAATGAGACCATCGGCGTGGAGTTCTCATAATTAAAACTTAGTGGCTCTATAGGACAACAGAGGGCACCCACTCCCTGTTTCTGCTAAGGGGTACCATTTGGTCCCTTTGGGACTCTCTGCCTGCAAGTCCATCACCAAATGTGTTCCCTTGACTTGTACCACTAGAATCATAGCCAAGCTAGACTTCTTTTCTTAAAACGTCCCCAGCTGGTGGTATTGTGCTGTTGGACAGTAAATAGGGTAAGCCAGTCTTTTTTATATGGAATCTATTGTTTTTTTGTTTCTCTTTACTCATGGATAAAGGATATAGGCTGTCAGGTTCACAAGATGGAGCTCCAAGAAACAGCCCAGCCAGATAGGGAAGAGGCAAAGATAGGTCTTAAATCATGTATGTATCTGTGTATATTCAGCCCAACTATGCACATTAACATATGTCAACAAATATTTATAGAGAATGCTATAAGTGCATAAGAGAATTACTTAGAAATTCGCAAAGCTTTGAAAAGTCACATTCATTCATTACTCACCTGACCTCTACGGGTTAGTTTTACATCAGAGACTATTGACCGTGAAAGGCCATTGCAGAAAGCAGAACAGTTTTTAATGGGGATTACATCCTAATGGGAGAAGACAATAACAGAACCAGGCAGATGAAAGTTGCTATGGAGGGAAAGAAAGCTTAGCAGTGCTGGGGTCGAGTAGCTTGGCAGCATAGTTCTTTAATGTGAGGTGGCTAGGGAAGCCCTCTGCCCAGGTAGCATTTGAACAGGAGACTAAACCGCGTGGTTGACTAGAGAAGACCTCGCTGGTGCAAGTGCTGAGGCCAGGAGAGACGTGCTGGCTGTGGTTAGTGTCTTTAAAGACACATCATATGGAATCCCCTCTCCTCCAGCTAAAGTTAAAATCGCCTTAGAAGCATCTGCTTTAGAACATTTTAAAGTTTTAGAACATTGTTTATACTGCACTTAAAGGGGTGTGCATGCTACAGTTCATGTGTGGAGCTCAGAAGACAATCAGTAGTACTGAGTCCACTCATCCTTTACCTGGACTCTGGGAATTGAACTCTGGTTGTTCTGCCTGCATGTATGTCTTCAGACCAGAAGAGGGCACTAGATCTCATTACAGATGATTATGAGCCACCACGTGATGGCTGGGAATTGAACTCAGGACCTCTGGAAGAGTAGACAATACGCTTAACCTCTGAGCCATCTCTCCAAAGTCCAGGGGCTTTCCATTTTTAATTAAGTTTTTTTGTTTTTGTTTTTTAAATTTTGATTTCAGACGGGAGCACACACTGGGAATTGAATTCTTTGTTCTTAAGTTAAAATGATAATAAAGCCTGGAGTAAAGTTCTCAAAGATGTACTGAGTTGTGCTCCAGTCTCTGGGATCCCGCCACTGAAAGCTACTGGACAGACTCCCAGGGCCAGTTTCCAACTTTCAGGAGGCAGATGGAGCCTGCAGTAATTCCCTCTTCTTTCACGTGACAGTAGGAATCACAATGCTTAAAAAAAAAAATAAGAGAGAAAAAGAATATGTAAATACATACCTGTATTATCCCGAAAGTCACAGTCACTGGGGCAGACAATCAGGAGCAAAATGCCATCTTGGTAAAGTGGCAAAAGTGTAAGCTATGTTAGGACTGTAACTTATTCTTGAATAATTTGCCATTTGGAATGTATTAACCATCTAGATAAGGAAACAAGGTGACCAAAGCATTCATTCTTTATGACATCATAGAAGTTAGTTATTGTGGGAACTTTGAGGTCTTTTCACCCAGTTGAATTGATGAAGCCATTCTAGGAACCGGGAGCCAGAGGCTAGACCAGTACCTGTCTGTACCTTCCTTGCACAAAGGGCCAAACCTCTCACAGTGTTTCCAAGCTCACATCTTGAGATCTATTCCACTCAGCAGCTAACCAAGACTCAGCCCTCTTTGCTCGCTCTCTCTCTCTCCCTCCCTCCCTCCCTCCCTTCCTCTCTTTTTCAAGATTTTTGCCTCTTGTTGAGATTAAGACATCCTGGGGCTAAAGGGCCAAACATGATTTTACCTGGTCAAGTTACTGTCTATTGTTTGATCTCACACACACTTGTCTGTGGACTTCATGAAGAGAGCAACTTCAGCTTTCTTCCCCCTACACCACACACACACACACACACACACACACACACACACACACACACACGGCTGTCTTCAAGCCAAATTTATAAGCAATAATCTGTTGTGACAGACAGAAGTGTAGTAATTAAGAGCGTGGGCCTAGGGATCTATTACTGGCGGTCGGTTCTCTCGTGACTTAACAGCTCACTGACTGTTGGCATGTTTTACAAGTTCGTTATGCTTCAATTCATTTACCTGCAAAATGGGGGTACTATTACTAGTGCCTGTCTTGTAGGATTATCGAAAGGATTAAAAGGGTGAAGAACATGTCAAGTTCTAAGTAATTACCTGTATTTCACGCATGTCACATGAGGGGGCAGGTTCCAGCCATTACTCTCTTCTGACATAACACAGTGCCTTTCAAGGTATCCCCATGGGATTTCAAGGTATCCCCTTGGGACCAGTGGCATTGTTAGTGCTTTTTATAGAATGTCAATCCTCAGGCTCCAACCCAGACCTATGAAAGGGACAGAAAGGGACAGACTAGTCTATTCACCAAGTCTAGTAGGCCATCCTGTTCTTACCTCCAGTTTGAGAACCAATGGCATAGCAGGTTAAGTGTAGACTCTGAAACTGAAACTACAGTACCTAGTTGGGTGGCCTGAAATAAAACTCTGTGCCACAGATTTCTTGTAGACAGGAATACACCACCACCTGTCTGACAGTGTTCTGAGCTTAAGGGTTGGTCCTAGTAAGTGCTCTCATTTGTTCAACGTTTGAAGCATATGTTCTGGGAAAAAGTGGAGGAGGAGAGGACAGGAAAGGGGGAAGAGGGGGAGGAAGAGCTGGGTTCTCAAAGCAAGGTCTGTAAAACAGCAAAGCCAGCACAGAATCGTTTGAAATGCAGGCTCTCGGGGCCCATCCAGACCTATGATGTTCATATTTTACAAAAACAGGCCACAGCAAAGTTCTGCTATTAAGTCTGAAGTGGAATGAAGTAAATGGTGTCAGTATTCTCTGTGGAGCTGGGATGGATGAGTTAACACACAGACTAGAAAGCTGGGAATGATACAGTGAACAAATATCCATGCTTCCTCCAGCCTCTGGAGCAAGTGTCCAGATCACACTCTCATACTGCCAGACCTAGCCTTTACTCTTATTTTGAAGGAGAAATTTTAAAATGTTCCGGCAGTTGTCCACTTCCGAGTATTTTTGAATATTTGGTTAGAAAAGTCCCTGTAGTAAGAAGTGTTTTAAATATGAACTGTGGCAACCATGCTAATTGTAATCTCAGCTGTGGCAACCATGCTAACAATCACTTGTAATCTCAGCACTTGAGAGGTGGGGGCAGGAGGGACAGGAGTCCGAGGTCATTCTTGGCTTCATAATGAGTTCCAGACCAGCCTGGGCTACATGAAATCCTGTCTCAATGTTTTTGCTTTGGGTTGGTTTGTTTTGGTTTTGTTTTCCTTTAGAGAGTGAAACCAACCCTCAATGTGAAGTGCAAGTGTTTTGCTGTTCTCTTTATTATAGCCACAGTTCTCACAATCAGTTAGAGCATCAAAGAATGCACAAGACAGAGACATCTGGAAGAATTCCATTTATTGTGGATGCATTTTCACAATATATTTTTATTGCAGCGATCAATTATCAGTGAAAAATATTAAGTGTTTATAAGGTTTTTTAACAATGGCAGATTCACAGAACATGCTAGTCAGCTTGCAGTTTCCTCTCTTAAAGATAACAGAGAGCTGTAATCAAACAAGTAGAGGAGGAATTTGCTTCTTCAAAGGTTAAATCCAAACGGAGAAAAATCTACCCTAAAACTCATTGTCATCCAAATATTGGAATAAAAGTTAGGATCAAAACAGTCGCCTCACAACTTTGAACTTTCTTCAAAGCAAAACCAACAAACAAAAAGCCTGTAAAGATATAGCAAGAGAAGGCCTCATTAACATGAGCGTGATCGCTCCCTCAGCATCTGCCTAAGATCCAACTTTGATCCATTTTACTCCAACGGTGGAAGTCATTTCCATGGGTGTGCCGCATGCACTCCGTTCGTCTTACCATAGACTTGTGTCTACTCTGTCGAGGGCAGATGACTTGTGCAGTCTTAGTGGCTTTTCTTCCTTTGGCCCAAGTTTGCTATAAGCTAGGGAATCCGACTAACTCCTAATAATTCACGAGAAAGATAGACTTTTCAAGGCAGCGGTCACCCCTCAAGCCAACCCTTTCCTCTTGAAAAGAAATCTGTGGATTGGAAATTTTGGAGGCCCTCTGCTGTGGAAGGAGTGGAGACCAAGATAACTTTGGTTAAGTCAGCTGAGGTACGAGTTTGTACAATGACACTGTATGCAGAGAATGTTCTAGAACATTGTGTAAGACACTAGAGTACTCTTCTTTTATCTATTGGGAAGAATAAAGACCTAAGCTAAAATAGGATCTGATATCTGAATGAGGAGTTCCTTAAAGACCCTTGGTGGGAGGAGGGAGTAAAACTATTAAAATTTACATAAAAATTTCAATTTCAAGATATTATCAACTTATGACCGTACCAACTGACTAATAAAGGCGGAAACATTTAATTTAAAGAGTGTGAGTACATAAAGATAGGACTGCCATGCTTCTGCTCACGTTACCTGCCTGCTTCTACAGGAGGCAAAGTTGGTCTTTCTTTAGGCATCTACATGAATTCTAATTTGTGCACTAGTCACCAAAATGCTTCCTTCTAAGTGGTAGAGAAGGAGACACCTTAGATATCATACAGGTCAACTTTTTGGGGTGGGGTGGGGGTGGGGGTGAACGTCACGGTCACAAATAAGCAGGGTTTGAGCTTTGTCCAGATGGTAGACTTAATGAAATTCACACTGGACTTCAAGACTGCCCTCAATTATAAACTAAATACTATGTCTTATAAGAAATTTCAACTAATTTTGACACTTGTAATCTCTTTTTTTTTCCAATACTTTTTTTCTTATAAGTCATTGGGCATTGAAAACATAGCTATACCTAACTCCATGTTTCTGTTGGCAAATATGAAATATTAATATACTATTGTGATTCTTAATCTTCAAAAGCTGTGATATTGGTTAGTTACAAGGACATACTATGAAATATAATATTGTAGCACATGAAAGAGTAATCTACCATTAGTGTGTCTGTATACACGTATGCACATACATTACATAGTTGGGTTATCTAAATGTGGGTCAGTCTACAAACACTACCAAAGAAATCCACAAAGCAACTAACCTGAAAAAAAAATCAGTACCACTGTCAGCTAAAATAATCACCCAAGTTAGGTATGAATCAGCATAGAGAAAAGCAATATCTCAACAGTACATCTTTTTTAAAACAGACAATCATTACTGCCCTATATCAGATATGAAGTGGATTATTTTCAGAGAGTTTTGATTGGCTATTTAGATCATTTCTTTCATGCTTTAGTCTAAAGTGCAGAAACATGATGTCTGTACTGAGACAAAACAAAGCCCATGGGGTCGTTTCCCCCCCAGATAACTGCATACATTCCTCAGATAATCTTAAGCTCAGTTTCCTTTTGTTGACTTCCGATGTGGTTGGTGTCACTGTTCATATGACAGTAGCGAGTTTACTTCACAGCATGGCTTCTTTAGAAACAGGCTCCTCTGCAAAGGCAGTACTTTGACCATGAACATCTCTAGTTGTGGTTATTAAATATAGTGAGCATATACATGGATTTACTGGGATATTGGAAAACATAAATATAAACAGAGCGATTAGCCCTCTCCAACTGAGCTGGCCCAGCGAGATGGCTTGCAGTTGGGTTCTTTCTCCGATTGTTTCAGACCTGCTGAGAGAAGAGAGCTTTAAACCGGCAGCCCACGGTGTTTTGTGGGCTCATGGTACGATAGGAATAAATCCAAACAACCCGAAAGGGAAGGCTACTGCTGGCAGTCTGTTCAGATGTGACCTTCGCTCCAAGGTCCTTTCCCCTTTTTCTTTCTCCTTAAGGTTCCTTTCCTACCCTGTCCTTCACCTTTGCTCACAGCACTCAAAGTCAAGACAGCTATTAAGCTCTACGCTAAGCACTGGGAATTTCTAGTGTTCCATACAACTGAAAAGCCCAGTCAAGGCCACATCAACATTGGTACGGAAGACATGCTTATCACCCCCTTTCTACCATTTACCCCAGCCACCTTTTTGTTTCTAATCCCTACACACTGATCCTGGAGACTTATCTGACACTTAGTCTATTCTTGTCTATTCTTTCTTTCTTTCTTTTTTTTGGTTTTTTGAGACAGGGTTTCTCTGTGTAGTCCTGGCTGTCCTGGAACTCACTTTGTAGGCCAGGCTGTCCTCGAATTCGAACTCAGAAATCTGCCTGCCTCTGCCCCCCAAGTGCTGGGATTAAAGGCGTGCGCCACCACCGCCCGGCTATTCTTACCCCATTCATTTCCCCTTCAGCCAACGGCTACAAGCCCCTTCTGAGGGTCTGAAATCACACATGTTAATATGTGGTAGGTTACACTTTCAAAGTATGGTGCATTTTCATTTCAAGGGAATGGCCACACAGTAAGCAGGGAGTTCTGCGCTTTGGAGCAGGGATCCCTCACCTGCTGGCTCATTACCTCCACCAGGCCGGGTGGTTTGATTATCACCTCCATAAGAGATCAGTGGTAGAGGCAGGCAAGGTGCAGGAAGAGCAGCCCTCTACTCTGTGCCACAATCCCAGGCGCATCCTCCATGCTGTCCTTGCAGTCCCACCATTCCAGGGTCCCACTTTTGCTTTCCCTTCCGTAGCCCTGATGTGACCATGGGCACCTAACACCTGCCATAGTGGATGGTCAACACCCCCCCCCCCCCCTGCTCAGAAAGAAAGAGTCATAATACTCTGACCACTTCTTTGGGAGATATAGCTATGTTACCAGGATTTTAAAGCCTTAGACCCAAAAGTTCATTCTTTGTGTTAAAAAAAACAAAACAACAAACAAACAAACAAACACCATTCTTCCCCTGCCACCAATAGAAAACTTTGGAGGGAATTTAGAAATATTAAATTTTTGATGAATGTGCATATTCAAAAAAAATTGTGGGTAATGGTTAAGGTTGCAGGCTCAGAGCAGAATGAGTATCAGCATAGGGACATTTTTGAACATTAAAAAATTTATTTCTTTTTATACCTGTGTTTTGACTGTATATATAACTGTGTCCCATGTACATGCCTGGTGGCCTTGGGGACCAGAAGAAGGTGCTGGATCCCCTGGTAATATAGTTACAGAGGGTTGTGAACTGCCATGTGGGTGCTGGGAATCGAACCTGGGACATGTGCAAGAACACCGAATGCTCTTGACCACTGAGCCATCTCTCCAGCCCCTTAGTGCTTCAGTGTAGGTTTGGCTACTTGTTAGATGTGTTCCTTTATAAAAGTCGTTTAACCTCTCAGTGCCCCGTTTTCTCCAGCTACAAAATAGTCATAGTCCTCCTCCTTACCTCTACCAGTCGATCACACAGGGCATCATATGAGACAGTCATGGTGCCTGGCAAGTAGTAGCTACTCCCTTGGTCTTAGCGGTTGGCACTGGTGATCATCACAAGGTACTTTTTTTTTTTTTTAGCAAATTTAGCTAGCAATCATTTCAATAATGGAATTAGAACAGCTGGACTAGTGGATTTCATTGGACTGAAAATGTACTATATAGCTGAGAAGACGGAGTGGCAGACTCAGGCAGCTGCCCCGGATCCAAGAGAGGACAAAATGTGGGAAAAGAAGCAGCCACTCCCTCACTCAGGTGGATCTCAGTCGTCTTCTAGCTGCCTCCAGTGAGCTCTTTAGTCTGGAGTTTGCTTAAGAAGTCTCTACCCCTAGGGCTCTGCACTCCTGAGCTGCACTCGCGGTACTTATTACTGATCTCTAAACTCTTTCTGAATTTTCTCCCATTGAGGGACGAGACTGGCTCTGTTTCTTGAAGTGGGAAAGGCTAAATCAGGAATAAGCTCCTCCTACAACCAGCAGTGCTACTGCTGCTCTGAGCATCTGTTAAATACCACACAGAGTGCGGTTCTGAACCGTGTGCAAACCCAGGCATCCTTAGCCACTGGTTTTTACAGGGTTGCATATTTTGTCTATTTAAAAGTTTGCCATAGCTATCTGGAGTCTGAGGCTGTGGAAATGTCTCTTAGGACAGTTCTAGAAATGGAGCCAATGAAGTTGTCACATGATTTCTCCTAAGAGCTCTGTTTTTCCCCAAATAACTGTGTAGCCAGTCAGGGACCTTGCAAAGAAAGATAGACCATAGTTATCACATATGGCCCTCTTGGCCAGATTTTTCCACAACTGTAACAACTATGTAGGAGTTGTCAAGCCATTTATGTTGTAAGCCTGACAAACCTGCAGTGTCAATGGCTTTGTAAATTGTCCTTTCTTTGGGCTACACAGGGAACTTTTAGAATCTGATGGTCATCTAAGCACAGACTTGTGAGTCAGCAATGTTTCTCCTTTGACCCCAATCTCTGACACACGATTCTCCCAGTATAGTACCTTAGTGGGGGAAGTGACCTTATCCACAGATTGCTTTTCCCAGAGGTTCCGCTTGCCAGATACATCTCCTGGCCTCAAGTCCTAATGAAAAGAGAGCAGAAAGCACAAGATAGCTGACCATTAATACTTTCTGGCTAGGCAGAAGTAAGCTAGCCACCACATCTACCATTTGTTCAGATCGACACTTTGCACCAAAGGTCCCAAATGGAAGAAGCACTAGTTGGTTCCCTGACTGTGAACAGACCTTGGCCTGGCAATGCATACAGCATCTGGGTCCTTCACTAACTAACTGTTCTCCGGCTACAGGTGCCCATATTGCTTTCCCAAGAGGCAGGCTGGAAGTTCATAGTGCTTCACAGGCCCACTCAGGTCTCAGGCAGTGCACTTGGAAGCATCTTATCTTTGGTACTGTCTGCATGGCATTAAATTCTCATAGCCCCTGTGCTGCTATGCTCACAAACATCTTCTTTTCTTAGCTGTCTACCATCCCCCAGGCTCATTCCCTGTAGTGTTCTATTTATCCCCTAACAACTTCCCTCTGCAGGATCACTATCTTAGTGTCTTGCAACCTAAATGAAGATACTAAAATCCTGTGTTTCTTGATGGCCAAGTGTGTAATCCAGGAGTGGATTAGTAGAATCTAGCCCCCACAAAAATAAACGACTATTTATTTTTAAATGGTGGCCCTGAGAGGAGTGAGCAGTTGATGATGTATGTTAAGACCATGTGCAAATCCTAGTATGATGCACAGTAGTTAAATAGTCTTGAGTTCTTGCTTTCTAGTTCATAATTAATTTCATTTGGATAAGGATCCAAATTTCTGTTTCATTTACTTTTCTTGAGTGTTTGCTTATATTAGTACTTGGCACAAGGTGGTTTGGAGAAAATGAATGTGTTTTACTGAAATAGTACTGCTTACTCTGGCAACGCCTTCTCTCATTAGGAAAGCAGAGCTAGCAACTGTAGTTTTCCAGGGATACCAGTTTTGATGAACATATTTCTGACACAGAGTACTGGCATCTTAACACTAAACATGCAGTATTAAATAATCCCATGTGAAGATTTGTCATACTTTGAGTTGATGGGCCTGTGACATGAGTTACCAACATTCTATTAGAAAACTATCCCTGTTTAACTTGGAAACACTAGGCAACAAATCATATTAAAGAAAAAAAAAAAGAATTCCACTACATTTGCCAACGTGGGTAAAAGTTGCCAAATTGTCTAGAAGACTTAAAAACGTTGGCAACTATAATAAGGAACATGCTGGCAGAGCTCGAAAGAGTGGGTATAATCATTTATTTACTTGATTCATAGGTGACATATTTTACTTTCTACATAAGAAAATGGATTGCATTTCCCTCAAATAGTCTTGTTGAATCTTTCAAGATCACTTAAGGAGTTTAAATAAGGTGTTCTAAGAAAATATCAACATCCACATTGTAAGTCAGTATTTTCAAGTCAAAGAGGAAGTATAAATGGAATTACCTGACCAGACTACATGTTAGAGAAAGACCCACTCTGGGAGAGGTGGGAGAAATGAAGGCAGGAAAGGCAGGTTTCCAGTCAACCAGAGACGAAAGAGTGAAGAAGAGAAGCCAGCTGAGAAAGACATCATTCTCTTTTTTTAAACAAAAAGAAAGACAAGTTAGCACTTTAATTGCTTTGTGACATACAGTTTAGACACAAAGAGTAGACAAACCAGCTAAAACATTCAGAATTTAATTCCAGCCACAAAGTCACCCTAGAAGCCTATAAACTCAACTCATAAATAGTTTGGATGCCCCAGTAAGACACATTAGGCAGGGCAATGTTTGATTTTTAAATCTGCTAATTTTCTAGGGGATGGGGCTAACAATTGTGAGCACTTGTAATTCTTAGCGTCTCTGAAGATGATAGCATAGCTACTATTTTTGGGTGGTTTTTCTTCTGAGTTTTAGATGTCAACACACGAATGCCAGGACTGTGAAATACTCGTGTACTTCTTGAGGAGGTTCTGCTATGGACAAAGACTGTTTTGTTGGAATAACTCTTTCTGACTAATGGCCAAAAGAGACACACCTGTAGACAACAAACCTTAGCTTTCTCCCCCCATCATGAGAATCAGAGAAATGAGCTGAGAATAAATTGTATTTGGCCCAGATCAGAAGGTACTACTGGGCTTCTCCTATTGGTACTGTTTACAGATAATGCTCTAACGTCCTGGGCTCAGGATCAGTCTAGTCAGAGCCTCGACATCACACTTCTTGAAGATGGAAACACACATGTCTGAAGAGGCTGGTGGAAGAAAGAGGGACTGGAACCAGTATGTCCAAGAATGTGTGTTTCCGTAGTTCAAAAATGTGCTCAAATTATGACTTGGAAAAAAAAAGACCCACAATGGTGTGGGTCAGAGCTTAGCTTCCAGTCACCACTGCGGCACCTCATGGACAGGACCTAAGATTTCTGGCTGACTTATCTCTGTAACCTGCCGTCCTTGGACAATGACAGTCTTTACACATCTGCAGAGTTCCAGTAGCCTTTCCACACTGAAACCTCCCCTCCTTTCTGCTGGACCCACAGAAGCAGTGGCTCTTGCCTGTCCTGTCTTACCTCGGTTCTGAGTCACTATCTTCTTCCAGGATATTGCCATGTGACTAGCTGTAATATGACACACTAGGTGCTGGGTCTAAAATCCTGGAAGAATATACTACCAGAGGCATGTATGCAAAGCTTAAAGGGGCTTAGTGAGTAAAACCAAACTAGTATTTTACTTACGATATTAAATATGTATTTCTTACTCCAATCTGGTCCTTATTTGAAGCCACGCAAACCCACAAAACCCAACGAGAAGAAAGTGATCACTAAAATCTAGACTGTCATTTTCCTTCCCTCTCTGCATTCTCTAGATCGATCTATGCATCACTTATTAAATGTGAGGTAAAGTCCCTGTATGACTTTTCTGTCCTGTCACTTTGTGGGAGGCCTTATCAATAGCCCCAGGAACTGTTATCACTAATCTTTGGGGTGGGATCCTTAATGCATTTACATCTATGGTATTAAAGACTCCACTTACATTTAACCCTTCCACTAGGATGGCATATCGAAGATGGGAAGCTACTGAGGTCAGGTGCTGATAAAAGAAAGAGAGAAGCTCTGGACCAAACATTGGGAACAACTTGGTTCAGGAATGAAATAGACCACTCATGCTATAAGCATAGGAGGAAAGAAGTGATAGTCTCCTCTAGAGAGTTAGGAGGCCATACTCAAAGAGAAAGCATTCCTCTGTGTGTTCTTCCTTTCTTCCTCATGAGGGTCCCTGAAGGGGGGTGGAGTGTGTCCACGGACTTCTCAAATTTACAAGCAATACAAGGGTCTTTAGTTTTATTTGGCTATCAAAGGGATCCATAATTTAAAAACTAAAAAAAAAAATAGTAATCATGGGTCCAGAAACATAACATTGACAAAAATGACCATAACTTATTTCTGCTAAAAAATAATTTCTACTTTTTATGTCAAGATGACTGGTGGTGGAACTTCAGGTCCCAAAGACACATCTGGGTGTGGCGTCTCACCTCCCTTTTCTTCTTTTATTGACTCCCTATCCTACTTGGGGGCAGGGAGAGGAGATGTTTTTCAGTATATATTTTTTCACAAGTATAAATTGATTTCATACTGGCATATAGCTCTTGTGAAGCCTTAGGCAAAGATTCCTGGGTAGAATATTAACTAAAGAGTGCAACATATTACACCTAAGAAGAGAGTACAGAGGTTTCCATCTCTCCCTTGTAATTTGGAACATGCCAGGACTTAGTGCCTTTGAAGACTAGATGTAGAGCCAACAGATGCAATGGAATGCTGCAGGGGCTTAAAACACCTTCAAGGCCTGGAATCTGGGATGTTTTTCTTCTTATAGAATGCAGGTTGCTACCAGGGATATATAGAGAGATTCTGTCTCAAAAGTAAACACAAAAATAAAAAATGAAAATACAAATGAGTGTGGGTTATGGCAATTCATTCTCTGCTACCTTGTTACCAGGAAAGCTACAGACCCAGTTTAGCAGAGAGGGCTGACTGGAGAATGTGAATGGCTCGTGTAACAACAAGTGTAAGGTGGTTACATATATTCAATGAGAGGGTTAAAGAAATATTTGCATAGCAAGCTTGCACGCACTACATGCAGTTTTACTTCTCTACGATAATGTAGCTAGCCTTTGTAGTTTTTACTGGTCATGGGAGAGGGGTTCCAGTTTTCTAGTTTCCATTTTTATGTTTTTTTTCTTTGCATATATTGATAACAAATTATTCAATTTATATTACATATATAATAAAATATATATAAAGGCAAATATTTCAATAACTGCTCAATAACTGTATTTTGTGTTGTTATAGAAATTAGGTAAAATTAGAAAACATGGCCTCAAAATAGTCAAAATACACAGTGTTTTGGGGATAAGTTTTGGAATACTTGGAATAGAAAAGTAGCCAAAGTAGTATGGCTTTTGTGTTCAAATTCCTGTGTTTGATTTGTTGAATAGAAGCCAGTTAAAGAGGTAGATAAGTAAGTATATAACTAAAGGAAAAAAGTGACAGATGCAGAGGCTCTTAACTGAAGAGCCCCAACATCATCATGGTTCCCCCCTGACTCAGACAGAGGCCAGGCTCTGTCTTAGCTTGTGGGTAATCGTGACTCAGCTACTTCGGTGCTCTGAGTTTGCATGACCACTGTGTGTTCGGCAGCGGCAGCAGCAGGAAAGCCGTCTTTCCCAGGCAAGTGAGCCAACTGCTCTTCCATTCTACTGTGGAAGTTGTGAGATCAGAGACTCAGAAATCCCTGGGCTACTTACAGAAGGCTTGGGAGCAGGTGACTTGTTGCCATCTGGTGATTTAGTTAGCCATTCGTTAATGCGGCTGGAAACTCCCACCTTCAGGCCAGCAGTTTCCTACAAAAAAAAAAAAAAAAAAAAAACCAAATAAACAAACAAACAAAAAACAATCTGAGTAAACTTTAAGATATCCTTAATCTGCGATTGTTCTTGATTGTCAACTTGACTGAAAGATTAACTAGAGCTGATGGGGAGAGACACTTAGTGTCCCATCTCAAGATGGCAGCACCTTCTGGCCATGGCTAGATACGAAGAGGACTGCTTTGTCTGTTTGCTTCATGGCTTGCTAGGAAGTTATCTGTCCTGTTGTTTTGGTAACCAGCCTTCCTTCCGATGCCCTGGAAACCTAGTGTTCTCACCTTTCCAATGGGGACTAAAGCCCCACTTTCGTCACCAGATTGGGACTGCTGAAGCTTCCAGTACTGAGGGGCCAAACAGCCACCTCCAGTGTGCAGCTGACCACTGTTAACCCAGCCTCCACTATACAAGCCGATTTAATAAACTCTCCTTTGTAATGTAGATTTATTGTGTTGATTTTTGTCCCTCTTGATGTCTCCCACATTGGAAGGGTGAGAATTCTAACGGGTTGCTTTTCCAGGGGACCCAGGTTAAATTCTCAGACACACATAGTGGCTCCCAACCATCTGTAACTCCAGTCCCAGAGGATCCAACACTCTCTTCTGACTTCTGCAAGCACATGGCATGCACACAGTACACAGGTACATACATACAGGGAAAACACCCATACATAAAAATAAATCATAAAAAAGGAATATCAATTTTTCTTTCATGTCCCTTCATCCCACCCCAATGCTAATGGATGATAATTAAACTCAAACCCTTCATTTAGTGGCCATGGCCACGGCAGAGCACATAGGGAACCCCATGAATGCATTCTCTATGAGCTTCATTTTCTGTTTGTTGGTTTTGGGGGAGGGGCGGCAAATCCAAGTGCAGATTATACATTCTTTATTGTATTTGTAGTGAATTGTAGCAATTCCTAACACACATGGGGAAAAAAATATTCCATACTTCAAAACTTAACCCATTGAGAGCCACTCCCATACCTTATTGGGTGTTCCCGAGGCAGAGGGGGCTGAGAACACACTCCCTTTTTCCCACATGCTCTTGATATTGCGGACGCCCTCGGCAGGAACAGGGAGATCAGATGCTGCGGGCTTCATAGGTTTCGAAGCCTTTGTTCCCTGAGATGGGTAAATAAGTTTTAGGAGAGCGCTGAGAAGTTTGTCCTCACAAAATTATACTGAGCTGGTCTTACTCAATATGATCAACTGAAAATATCACAGTGTGAACTTCTGCAAGAAGGGGCTCATCATTTCTGTTGTGCAGCTCCATTGTGATGATGTGATGTTCCACACAAACCATCAGAGCTAGAGCAGAGGATCTTTCAGAAAGGAGAATTTTAGGACTCTATTTATCATTAAGGTGACAGAGAACCCCAATTCTTCTGCAGATTTTTTTGTTGTTGTTGTGCATGCGTGTTTGCATGTTCAGGCATATCTATGTATGTGCACATGCATGTGGAGGCCAGAGGTATGTGTGTGTACATCTTTATATAGGCTCGTGTGTGTGTGTGTGTGTGTATGTGTGTGTGTAAGAGATCAGATACCGTTCCTTAGGGGTTATCTACACCTTCCCCCCTTTTTGAGTAAAAGTCTCTCACTGACCTGGGATCATGGATTCAGCTAGGCTGCCTGGCCAGTGGGCTCCAGGAATCTGCTTGTCTCTCCCTCCTCAGCCCTGGATTACAACGAGTGTGACTTTTATATGTGGGTTCTAGGGCTCAAACCTAGGCTCTTGTTGCTTGAGCTAGTTCCCAAGCCTCTCCAGTAGATAGGCATCTAATATATATGTACATGTGTTGTATGCATATGTGTGTATCTGTATGTGTGTGTGTGGGGGGAGGGAGATGGAGGAAAGGAGAGACAGACAGAGACACATAGACAGAGAGACACAGAAAGAGACAGAGGGAGAGAGACAGAGAGGGAGAGAGACAGAGAGGGGGGTGATGTGCATGTGGAGACAGAGGGTGATGTCCAGTGTCTTCCTTGATTTTTCTCCCCCTTATACATTAAGGCGGGGTCTCTCATTGAACCTGCAGTTCATTGATTCTGATAGTCTAGCTAGGCATCTTGCTCCAGGGAATCCCTGTCTCTGCCCCTATTATGCATTTGTGTCTATCTATAATGTAAACACACACACACACACACACACGCACACACACACGACTAGTGCTTTATCTGTGAGCCAACTCCTTAGTCCCAGCAGATAGATTTTTAGAACCTTGTGTATGTGAACTTTGCTAGGCTTTGTCAAAGCAAGCCAGTTTGTTCCATAAGCCGCAATGAACTTATATTTTGATAGGGCAAATGACGGTAGCTGGTACACTAGTGATAATTTTCTCATTGTAGTAAATGCTATGAAAACAATGGATTGCTGTACAGCCTGAGAAGAGGGCACACAACGGGGGAATGATCCTTAGTTTGGGAGCATAAGTAAGGCTAAGGGAACACTAAGGTAGCAGCATTTACAGCCAGACTCTACCAGGGACTCAGGGTGGGAAAGGGAATAGGGGGCCGAATTCTGTGCAGGAAGACAGAATATGCATATGTCCTAAAGTAGGGAAGTCTTCAAAACCGACAGGCCGAGGCAGAACAGTACAGAGAATATACCAGAGGGAACTAAGACTACAAGTAAGAAGGGAGGGAGTGTCTTTGAGACACTTTCCCCGCTGTAAACAAAGACAAGCCAGAGTGGCAGAGTGACACACATTTCTCCATCAGTCCTGGTTCATGGCCGATAGGTTAGCAGGGATGAGTAATATCTTCAGTGGCCCTAAGAGAATGATCCTAAAAGGCTGGGCAAAGTCTGAGACCACAGTCTTAGCTTCATTCAATCTGTTCATGCCAGGACCAATCTGACCAGAGAAATGAGCCGTCTATGGCTTGTCATAGTTTAGTGGACACCAATCTTGTGAGTACAAAAGAAAACAAAATCACATCTTGGGTGTTAGTGCTTCATTAAGGACTTGATACATCATAAGGCCTTCTCTTTTTAATCCCGCTCGCTGTTTGTGGGCCACTGCATAGGCATCTCCACTCCTAGAGCAAAGGTGAGGAGAAAAGCAAAGGAATCCAAGCCAATGACTTCACTGCTAATGCCCTGACACAGAAGGTCATCACTACTGCTCCAGTCTATGCAAAGAGAAGGACCAGATCAGCATCATGTCTTGCTCACTGATGCCACTCTTTTGGTACAAGATGAGAAAGATACATTGTTTCCGAACATTATCAAAGTCCCAGGTAAACTGAGTGGAAAAAAAGTAGATAGAAGCATAAAGCTATGGCCCTTTAAATACTAACTGACCAATTAAAGGGGATGTTGATTAAACACAAGTTAGCTCTCATCTTGATGCTGTTTTACTCTGCCGTGTTTGTTAATAGAAGCTCTCTGCAAACCAACCTGAAGATGCATCTGTGTCTACATCAATCAATTTATTAGTGGCTGCAGAGAAGGCTTAGTGATTTAGAAGCCTTCATGCTCTTACAGAAGACCCAGATTTGGTTTCTAGCACCTACACTGTGGCTCACAGCTATCAAAACTGTAGTTCCAGGGGTGCAGGCAAAGTATCCGCCCACACCAAATTAAGACCATATTAAGAAATCTAAAGGAAAGGAAAATCTATTCATTGAATCCATTTTACTTTTTTTTTTTTCAAAGAAAATTTCAGGCTACAGGTGTTAAAAAAACAATCTATTCAAAAGTCTCAAATGCATATTTCTTATTGTGCATCTCCATAGCTATTTCATAGTTATAGAGATCATTATTAATATTCTAATCTGAGGGTAACAGACTCATTCATCACTCCAAGTGTTCCTGTGATGGTGTATGTAGCCGCAGCCTGTTTCTGTTTCGCAGGATTGTGACCAGGGGGCAGGGCTCACCTCGATTGCATTGGTGTACTGCTCCAGCCGGCTGTCAATCTTGGAGACTACTGCTGCTTGGTGAGTAGATCTGACACCACTGCCAAAGGAGCACAGACATGAAAATGTGAGACAGGAGGATCTCTCCATAAGTGAGACAGCTGATGAGCCTCAAATGAACAGTCAATTCTATTTACCTTTTCTGCACAGATTTATTCAAAAACTCTGCTCGTTCCTCTATCTAGAAACAGAAAAAGAGAAGAAGCCTTGTGAATATGCAGAGGAAACATTGTGTAGGAAAGTCCTAACTCGGGGAAGCTCTGTAGACATTGAAAGCCTGAGACTCGAATCAATGGAGACCATACCAATGTGTCTTTGAAATATCTCTGAGCACTCGTGGAAGGCAAGGCACACCCAGAAAGACAAGCATTTCACCTTTGGACCTGCTTTGTGGCCCATAGCTTACTCACGGTGCCCTTCTACCACACTGCTACCATTCTTGAACTTGGTAAATAAAAACTATCTCAGAACAAGTGAGAGCACAGCCACACTGGGCGTAGCAGCCCGGAGGGGGCAGGGAGGAGACAATGGATAATGTATCTGAGGCGGGGGAAGCTAGGATTGGAAGAGGGTGAAGAATGCAGAGAGAGAGAGAGAGAGAGAGAGAGAGAGAGCCGGGCGTGGTGGCACACGCCTTTAATCCCAGCACTTGGGAGGCAGAGGCAGGTGGATTTCTGAGTTCGAGGCCAGCCTGGTCTACAAAGTGAGTTCCAGGACAGCCAGGACTATACAGAGAGAGAGAGAAGAAGGAGACAGGAGAGGTGTGTGTGTGTGGTATTGGGAGCAAAAAACAGCCAGTAAGATAAGATGGCCTTCCATAATACAGACCAATGACGAATTAATTATTTATGTATTTAGTATCTGTATCTCTCTGAGATGGCATTTGGAAGTGGCTCGTTTTGGAAGGTCATTTTGTCAGGAAGGTGGAATCCTCACGGATGGCATTAGAACACTGATGGAAAAGACAAAAGGACTCTCCTATTTTCTTGTTCTCTTGCACATGAAGGGGCAGCAGGAAGGTGCCCATCTGTGGAGGAGGAAGAGAGCCCTGTGTAGAACTCAGCAGTATTGACACCCTGATGACCTCACACTCCCCAATCTCCACAGCTGTGGAAAACAAAGGCTTACTTGGTTTAGCTTATTGGTTGTTCTGTTTGTTTGTTTGTTTGTTTGGTTGGTTGGTTTTTGAGACAAGGCCTTAATATGGAATGTAGGCTGTCCTTGAATTCCTGGTTCTCCTACCTCATTGTCCTAAATGCTGGATTGACAGGTATGAGCCACCATATCTGGTAAATGATAACTACTCAGTCTACGCCAATCTGTTGTGCTTATCCAAACTGACCGAGGAGAAGGGAACATTCCCATCTTATCAGCCTAGGGCAGTCACCACAGTAGATCTCTGGACAGGGTAGGATATGGAGCCTTTCTTCATGGGTGCTCCTTGGCAGACTAAGAGAACAAAGGGTCCTTAGATTTGGAGAACACTTAAAGACTAGTGGTAGGTACCATATTAAACGTCGTCACGAACATGATGCCACATCTCTAAGACAAAATAGGAGTTTTGATAGTTGAACTGAGTTGTATAGTTTACCATTTCAAAAAATTTTTGATATTTGAGCTGAGTTTCATAGTTTGCAGTTTCCCACATGAACTTTTGAAACCGAGGGAGGCATGCATGAGCTGGAGGGGAAGCTAGGTGTCTTGTTTATTTATTTTTACAAGTCAAATACTTTGCAGAGAGGGTGGTGGGAAGTGCAGGGCAGTACAGAGCAGAGCTGAGCCTTGTGTGTGTGTGGCTCTGCCAGTATCTTACTGAGGGCTGTTCTGCTCCCCTAGGCTGTCCCGTGAACCCAAGCCAAAGAGTGGGCACACCCCTGCTCCTCTTTTTGTATCTGAAATAGTTAATCCAGCTTGACGTCATTCTCTTAATTTCCATAGGATGCACCCTCTGTTTACTGACTCTTGCTGGAAAGCACCTTAACCAGCTGCCCTAGTGTGGAGTTTATAAATTAAAGACTGCACAATATTTAAGGAACTTAAGGAGGTAAGTTGGTGTTCCTGACAACCAGCAGGTGGCAGTACCGTCTTAGTAGAACTTAGGAAGACACTACTGCTAGCTTTAGATAATAGGTTGTATATTTTCCTTACCTCACATTCTACTTCTCCATCAATAAACTCAAACACCAAGACCAAAAGCCTTTGGATTTAATCTACTTATAACTTGTTCTTTGTGTTGTCATTCATTGCTACCATAACCAGGCAATGAGAACTCACTTGTAGAGTTTCCCAGACAGTGGAAATCATAAGGAATAAACAAAATATGCCATTTAGCACTATTTTGAGGTCAACATCCAAATGTTCCCTTCCCATCAGCAGTGTACAGTATCACCTGGTTGTTAGAATGGTTATAACCAACGCTGCTATCTGGAGAGCATCGCTAGGTATTGGAATTCCACTATAGGATAAGCTAGGTTTAGGAAGATCCCAGAAAGTTCTCTAAGGAACTTTCATCGGGACCAAAGGCAGATAGTATACACCTAAATGCCCATCTATATTATGCAAAAATTTAAAATTGTCTGGTCCTTTCTGTACATTTTCTTTAAATGATTGTTAACATGTGCGGCTCCAGGAGAGAGAAGACAGGGGGTCCCTAGGGAGGCCACCGGGATCCAAATGAGAAGTGAGGATCCTCAGGAGCTTGGTAGAGAGGAGATGGTTAAAGAGTTGGGGAGGAGGGGAGGAGCCCCAGTTTGTCTAGAAATCAGAACAGATAGGATCTAGAAGTCCCAGTGACTGCTCTCATGTTATCAGTACTGTTCAAGGAAGACTCAACTTGGGAGAGATTTTAAAGCAGGAAGAGAGAACATTATTTTCTTTGATTATTTGTTGATCCAGGAACAAAAGAGCAGGTCCAGGGACAGGCTGCCCTGGTGGCTGCTCAGAGATAAGCAGCGAGGAGGGAGGACACTTCTCCCGGGCTGGGTGTCTGCTTTCCTGGCTGTTCCTTTTGTCTTGCTGATCATTCCAGTGATCCTCAAGCCAAGTGTTTGCCATAAAACTCTCAAACAACCAAAGGAAAACACTTATTGTCTTGTTTTGTTTTGTTTTTTTTAGATAGAGTTTTACTCTGCAACTCAAGTTGGCTTGGAACTCGCAAGGTCCAGGCTGGCCTTGAACTGGTGATCCTCTTGCTCTAGTATCTCAAGTGCTGGGATCAAAGGAGTGAGTTACCACACTCAGCCTGAAGCACTTTTTTTTTTCCAGACTTATTTTTTTAATTTTTATATGTATGGGTGTTTTGCCTATCTGTATGTATGTCAGCACGCAGTGCCCATGGAGGCCAGAAAAGGTATTAGATCCTCTAGAGCTGTCAATTCCAGTGTCGGTGTTCAGAAATGAAGCTGGCCTATTGCAGGCCTTGTTGTGCTGGCCCTGAAGGCTTCCTGGTTGGGATGCAGTTCCCTTTGTGAGTTCTGAGTCACTCCCCATGAGGCTCTCAACTGTATTCGTGTCGAGGTAGAATTTTTTTTCTTTCTCACAGTATGCAAAACAAGCTAGCTATGCTACAAATATCAGATATTAAAAAAAAATTCCCACTCTGTCTCATTGGTGTGCTGGAGGGTTTTCAACTTGACACAGGCTGAAGTCACCTGAGAGGAAGGAACTTCAGTTAAGAAAATGCCTCCGTACGATCAGGCTGTCCATGTTTCCTTAAGTAGTGATTGATGGGGGAGGGCCCAGCCCACTGTGAGTGATGCCAACCCTGGGCAGGTGGTCCTGGGTTCTATAAGAAAGGAAGGCGAGTGAACCATGGGGAGCAAGCCAATAAGCAGCACCCCTCCATGTCTTATGCACCGGCTCATGCCTCCAGGTTCCTGCCCTGTCTGACTTCCTTCAGGGTTAAACAATGATGTAAACCAAATGGATTTTCCCAAAGCAGACCCGAGTTGAGTGTTGAAGTACAAAAAGCCATGTGTTTCCTAGCAACAAAGATCCATTCTGAGAAACACTGTCCATTGGGCAATTTATTGTGTGAGCACCGTGCTTCCTTCCTACTTACAGAAACTAGGACGCCTACCCCTACTGTCATTATGTACCAGTATTGTGCATGTGTCTGAGATAAGCCAAATCACTGTGACCCAGTTCACAATGCTATGTTGGAAAGTGTTAGAACTGTAACCAACCTGGGCTCAGTGATGCAGGCCTTTAGTCCTAGCACTTAGGAGGCAGAGGCAAGTGGATTTGGGTGAGCCTGGTTGACATAGCAAGTTCTAGGACAGCCGGGGCTACATACTGAGACACTGTCTCAAAACAGACAAAACAAAAGACCCATGACTAGCATTCACGGTGTCATTAAAAACTAAGTGAAATTACTTGAGAAAAAAATGCTGGGGGCTGCTGATACAGCTCATTTAGTAAAGTATGTGACCTAGAAGCATGAGGACATGAGGTCAGTCCCCAGGTCCTATGTATAAAGTCAGCTGAGAGGTGGCATGTTCCAGGCTAAGAAGAGAATCTGACTCAACAAAGTGAAGGTGGATGGCTTCTGAGGAGCAACATTTGAGGTTGACTTTTGGCCTCTACACATATGCATATTCATGCAGACATATCCCCCCCCCCACATGTGTAGCCCTCACATTCACATAAAAACATTCTGACAAATAGGAAATATATGTAATATGCATCCAAACTAGGAAGCCCTCAGGGCCAGCACAACAAGGCCTGCAATAGGCCAGCTTCATTTCTGAACACCGACACTGGAATTGACAGCTCTAGAGAATCTAATACCTTTTCTGGCCTCCATGGGCACTGCATGCTGACATACATACAGATAGGCAAAACACCCATACATTAAAAAATTAAAAAAAATAATTGGTCTTTGGTCACTTTCATACACTACGTGCACATGTAGCCATGGGAGCCCGACTGTGACTCCACCCTGGCACTGCCCATTATTGATGGTTGTGGTCTAGCTAGGCTGACAGTAAATGAGGATGGGGTTCAAATGTTAAAGGTTCTCTGAGGATTCACTCACTCTTTCACTAGTCATCTGAAAAATATTTATTAAATGTCTTCAATACAGAAGGTACCATACCGGGTATTCAAAGCAACAGAGAGACTTGGGAATAAATGGCCTACTGAGTCGACTGCCTTTCCCCAACATCTCAACCACTCCACAGTCTCCCTGACTTCAGTTCTTTTCGGTCCTCTTTTCTCTCAGAAAGAACTTCTGCCCTGAAAGTTAGGAGCTCTGATCCATGAAGGCAGTAGTAAGATTGAACTCTACTGGGAAAGATCCCTATCCAAGTTGTATCTCATCTCCTACAGAAATAGCTTTGCAGTTTGGATCTGGACCAATGTCCAGTTGCTCTGCTTTTAGCAATCACAACATTAACATAAAAAGCAGCTGAAAGAGTCAGGGGTCAAATGTTTGTCGTTCTCCATATGGTACTATCCAATTCCCAATGTGCTATATAAAAGGTAGGGCCTTTGGGTGAATTCCTAATGAATGGGACTAGTGCACTTCTTAAAGAGCCAGGCAGAGCTTGTGTGTCCCTTCTTTTCTCTTTCATCATAGGAGAACACAGCAAGAAAATGTCATTGTCATCTATAAAGAACCAGATATTGAATTTGCTAATGCCTTCCTTGACCTTGGACTTTTCTGCCTCCAGAACTGTGAGCAATAAGTTGTTCATGGTACCCGGTCCAAGATGTTTCAGTAAAGTAGACTGGACAGATTAACACAGGACAGCAAAGAGCTACATGAAGCCAGGGAAGTCTTGGATGATCAAAACCTAAAGGGACTCCAGTGAGATTCCTAGGATGCTGGAGGGGAGATTTTATAGGAAGTATTTCTGCGAAGATACCTTGAGAGATGAGCCTTTAGGAGTGAAGCACTTGAATGGCTTCTTGTCCTCGGACAGGCCATCCTCTGGCATCTTCTGGCGCTTCTCAGCAGCTTCTGCCCTTCTCCTTTCGATCTCTTCCTTTAACCTCCTCTTCTCTTCCTGAGACAGACAGAGTCAATAGCATCACAACGTGCTTCAGCGCTGTGAGCCCAAGAGCATCAATCAGAGGGCAACAACAGACTTAACCCTAGTACATATGTTGTCCCATCTTCTGGGGGTGCTCAGGAGAGGGTGCCCCTGAGCACAGGAGTCCAGCTGCCTGGATTTGCATTCTGGAGGGGCACTTTCCATCAGTGTGACCTTGGTCTTACCTGCTACCTGCCTCAGTTTCCCCACTTATAAAACAGAACCGCAGAAATCATCTAGTTTTATGATGACTAGTTTAGAAAAATGTGTGTGAAATGTTTAGACTGCCACCCTGCTCGACAAGTCTCCCTTGAAGGTGATGTGTTATCCTCACATCTTGTAAGTCATTTAACAGCAACCTTCCACTTCTGAATAGGCAAAGGAATACAAAGGCCCCCTCCACCTGCTTCCAGGAAGAGTTGTCAAGGTGGAATCCTTTGTACAAAACGGGCAATAAATCTATGGTACCAAGTCTAGCAAACTACATGAGTCTGACAAATTGTGATGATTTTGTGGTAGCCCCTGACTCAACTGAAGACATCATTTTAGGTGCTGGCCTCATTGAAAACTGGAGTTAGAAGAGACACTGGAAAAATTAAATTTCCACACAACTTAGGGAAACTGTATAACATCCTTGTCAGAAAAACCAATGAAAATCTTTTCACATATTTTGAGGGAATAGGAGCTTGAGACCTGGAAAGTTCTAGGCTCAGGAGTTGGGGAAGTAGGACCTCCATGCCTACTCCATTAAACATCTTCAAACAAGTCATTCTAATAATTGGATCCCTGGCTCCTTTCCCCATAAAATGAGAATGTACCCCAGGATAAAAGGGGAAAAATGTACTTTGTAAACCATAGCCATCTAGGCTGAGGCTGATGGAGCGTATTTCTCATGTGCTGAGGCCAAGTTTCCTTCCTTGTAACTTGATCTGTTCCATGTTAAGAATGGAACAAATGCATCTGTCAACTGTGACAGGGCTCGGGTGGCACAGGAAGTCAAGGGTTGGGTCCTGGTATATAGAAGTTGAGTCTGGTCTGCTTGGAGAAACTTTAGGGATAGAAAGATGGCTCAGCAGTAACGTTTGTGGTAGGAGCCTGGAGACCTGAATATGATCCTTGAAACCCACATTAAAATCAACTCCACAAAGTTGTCCTTTGACCATACACAGGTACACGCACATATATGCATAACACACACACACACACACACACACACACACACACACACACACAATCATCTATAACATTTCTACGAAGACTTCAAATATTGGACATCATGGAACAGCCGTTTTTCTTTTCTGTCTCTTTGTGTTTGATTTTTCCTGCAGGCAGAGTTTCTCTGTGTAACCCAAGCCAGACTGGAACTTACTATAGAGCCCAGACTAACCTGGAACTCAAGATTGTATTGCTTCCGTCTTCCAGTGCTAGGCTTCCAGGCACACACCCGCCACACCCACCCTGCTTCCTAGCTTGCCTCTGTGGTAGGCTGTAGACTTTTCATCTCTCTCAGATTTCCCACTGTTCTTTATTGAGAGGTTATAGAGAACAATAGGCTAAATGGGAAAATTTCACACAACTCCCCTGTGCCTCAGTTTCTTCATCTAGAAAAATGGAGACACAAGGACTCAGGGTTCAGAAACATGCCAGTACATGCTAAGTTTATCATCATAATAAATTATTATTACTATTATTATTATTGTTGTTGTTGTTATTATGTTATTGTGAGGCAGGGTCTCCTGTAACCCAGGCTAGCCTTGAGCTCAATGTGTAGTGAGGGAGGACCACCCTGATTTTCTGATTCTTCCCCACCTCCTGAGGATCACTTGGGTATATGTACTGCTCTGGATTGAACCCAGAGTCTTCATTGTGCATGCTGGAACGAGCACTCTACTGACCGAACTACCAGGTTTGTTACTGCCCCAGAGTCCATACTCCGAAGAGCAGCAGGGAGCTTCCTTGAGGGGCTGGTCCTCTTTAGGCTACAAGGTCGTGAGCCATGCACTTAAGGACGTGGGGACAGGCAGGTTTCCCCGGCCGGGCCACGCAGCCCTTACCTCCTCCCTAGCTTTTCGATCAGCCTCCTCCTGCTTCCTTCTCTGCTCCTCTTCCTCCAGGACCTTCCTTCTCTCTTCCCTCTTTTTCTTCAGCTCTTCCAGCTCCAAGGCTGCCTCCTGTTGCTTCTGTTTGAGTTTTTCAAACTCTTCGTTCTCCGTCTCCCCGCGGCGTCGGCGCAGCTCCTCCAGCCTCTTGCCGGCTTCCACTTGTGGGGCACCTTCAGCTTCCTTGTCCCCACTGGCCCGGCCTCCTGAACGGCTGGGGCTGAGGGAGGTGAAAAGGAAAGGCAGTTACTCGGCTCTGTCTTGCAGCCCCCGTTGGAAGGAAGGGGGCGGGTGTATGCCTGCAGGTGCCAAAGCCAGGCACCTGATCCTCACACCAGTCCTGGGGGGTGGCTGGGGGATCTTCGTGGAATATAAGTCCTCTCTACTAGGGCAAAGTAAAAATGATGCACCTAATGTGGAAAAAAAATCCCATATCTGTGCAATACTGACTTCTATTTAAATACTTCTTAACTCATAGTCCAACACAGGAATCCCACCCCAGACACCTTCGACAGGAACAGATGAAGCCTCACTGTTTAACGTTTACTCTGTGTGATGGATGGCACAAAGCTTCTGGCTACGGAACTAGAGAATTAAAACAGGAAGGGGATTCAGGATTCAGTGTACAGAGCTCATCTTGACTATACACCTCATGCTTTGGACACTTTGGAATATAATGCCTCCTCTAGGACAGGCTTTTCAGGTTAAAAAAAAATCATCAATTTAGTAGATTTAAAAAGTGGAAAAAACGAAGTGCATTGTGTAGAGAAAAATATAGTACCATATTTTGAAACGACTTTATTTTTTTTTAGCTGTAATGTGTATGTGGGTAAGGATCATGATATAAAGTCAGTGTGTTACTTGAGCTGAGGCTATAAAGTATAAACATATTTCATCTAGGTTCTTGATGGTTAAAGAGGAACTCTCATTTTGAACTCAAACGAGGCTAAAGGGTTTCTTACAAACCTGCATTGCTCTCTCAGTGCTACAGGGCCCCAAGCCTGTGACTCCTTTCAGTGAGGCTCTTTGCAGTTTTGGGACACTAGTTTGCTCTTTCTAAGATCATGAGGTGTGGATGAGAAAATGGACTCATCTCTGGGATCCACTAGGTGTCTCTCGGCCTTTACATAATCAAAGTGTCTGTCCTGAGACTCTGGTACAACCAGTCATGCAGAGGCAAACTTCACATCAGGAAGTGCAGGCTTAGATTTCCTGGGATGGAAAGCTGGCTACACAGCACTATCGTGCATAGTGCAAGGCCAATTTAAAATATACATTTCTGGTTACATTAAGTTATATGTATATTGTCTGATCCTGTGTGTCTGTCTATCGTGAATATTCCATACGTAGAAAAATATCTGGAATCAATGTTACTTTTGAACAAAATTAAAAACAAAACAAAACTAAGAATCCAGTCAACTTACACCCAAACAGGAGTAAGACTGGCTATTCTGCCTCTACCTATACAGGCTGGTGGGCTTACAACATAGGGTGGTATATGGTGATACCTTCCAGAAAGTCCTGTCATGTCTTTTGCTTTTGTAGATTTAAGGCAAATCAGACACAAGGCTTTATTTAGCCCATGTAGAACAAAGCACACAGCTTGCTTTTAGCTCAGCTGGTAATCTGTTAACTCTCTCTTTCTCTTTCTCAATGTGTGTGTGTGTGTGTGTGTGTGTGTATGTGTGTGTGTATACAGTTCAAAAAAATGGGAAAATAAAAACAGGTGTCCCCCTTGGTTCCCTTGCAAATTTCCAGAGGGCTCTTAAAATCCTATGGTAAAGAGCTGTGATTTGGCTTAATCTAATGTGCCCCAAGTTTTTGGACCATAGACTAATACTCATTTACAACCTTTATAAAAACAAACAGAGAAAGGTTTGTAGGAAATAGTCTGAACCATACATACAAGGCAGGAACCAATGACATTAATCCCAGTTATGATATTTCTTAATACACTGATACCACGTAAGGGTATTAGGTTAAAACATGGGCACTAAGCATTATAGTCCTTGCTATTAAAAAAAAAAAAAAGAAAAAGGAAATAGAAGAGAACTAAGCTGTGGTTGAGCAATGAGTGCTGGTCTATTGTCAGTGACAGGGTATCTTTAAGTCAATGGCCAATGACCTCAAAACAGAAGAATGCCATCTGCTTAGCTCCTTTCTGTCCAGAGGCACATGATGAAGAAACCCATTCTCCCTCCCACATATGAGGAGATTCTTAGATAGTCATGCCTTACCTGAAAGCATTCTCGGTTTGTTTAAGTTTGTGGGTCATGAATTCTCCATTCTGCGCCTTCACTTCTGTAAATCCTTTCTTTCTATCCAAGAAGCTCTTGACTTCTTCTTTGGGCTCTTTGTCCTTTTTAATCTTCTCATCTTTGATCTAACCAAGGATACATATCAAGAAGAGAGATAACTAACTATAAACATCATACTAGGCTTTAGCTGGTTTTAATGAAGACCTCAACTTTTAAGGAAGTCATTAGATTTGAGGTAGAGCAACCATCCAGAACATGATATAGAAACAAAATCAAGAAGAACAATAGAGAGTAAGCCATGGCTCTTTGGCCTGTGAGACAGACTTAGACTGTAACGTTAGAAAGTCAAGAGCCTCTGCTGATCTCACTGGAGTTTTCATTTGTGGGAGCAGCACTGTTGCTGTTTTTAGAAACTATCTCGTCCTGGGAACTCCACCTAAGATTAGTAGCTTGCAGTTCCCACTAGGAAGAGCAGTTACAGGTCATTTTGATGGAAGACTGGCAGTGTAGCTTGGCCAAGTTTCTTCTTAGTTAAAGGGAGCATCTTTGATCAAAGCCTAATAAGGAAGAAGTAAGAGGAAAGCCAGCAGGTAGTCCAGATCTGCCATTTCTGGTGCTTTGGTCAAATTTGTATGGTGTCCCAAGGAGGTAATAAAACCTAACTTTTAGAACCATGTCTGAAGGCACATAAACCACTAAAATTAGCAGGGGACAGGGATAGTTCTAGTGTACACATTGATATCCATTGGCAGGAAAGATTTAGACCTCCAGAAGTGGGTTTGTGATCATCGTGGATAACAGAAGAAAGGCTATCTGGAGGGAAAGTGGACCTTAGTATTTTTGTGGTTGTTGTGTAGTAAATTCTTCATGGTAGACAAGACACATTATTTCAAAGTAGCTTTTGAGATGGGCAGAGAGTTCAAATTACTATCTCATCCATTCTTAAAACATGAGCAGGAGAGAGTGACCGCCACTGTTCTGAAATAGTTGTAAAGAGCTAGTGCTCAGCAGAAATATTTGGAAGAGGAAAGGTAGACCATGAGAATACAAGGCTTCAAGGATGCCCAGAACTTTTTCTCTTTATCTGACCACTCACTGCTTTCCAGCGACTCTTGACACCCTCTGGACATTTACACCTAAAAGGCATGTTTTACAAGGTAGAATGGCGGTGTTACGGACTACCTTTTATAGCCCTTAGCCTGATAATCTTCCTTAAATGGTATTAAATCACCATGGATGGACTACTCACCGACACTGCTCCAGTGAGTTAAGATTTTGATTTCCCTACAAGGCAGGATATACATGGGTGTCCATGTATACTAAGGGACATGTGGCCGGTCTACTCATATTCTCAGGCAAAGCTTTCTTAGGAACATCCTTAATGTAATAGTGATGACTTGCGTTCGTCTGAAAGTTATTTTCTCCTTTTGATGCTAAAGAGGGGGGGCTGCAATGCTGCTGCCATGTCCTCTCTGACAGATTTGTCTGCGACCAAGGAGGCCGTTTGATTCTAGGGCTGTTAACAACCCAGTTTCTCTGGGAATCTCATCAAGATATAGTGAGATGAAGTGATCACTTTCCACATACCACCATCTTATTGTTCTCTTGGCCCCTGGATGATTATGAGCGAGAAAAGGAGGCTTGGGCCCTGTAGAGCAGTGTGATCAGAATGCTTGGTGGCTGTCCTTGCCCTTTAGAACATATTGGTAGTCACTGAAAAGGCGGGAGAAGACAGTCTAGTTTCATTTTGGCCTGTCACTGTTGGATAGAGTCCTAGACACCATGGGCTACAGTTCACACCCTGGTTAATATGTATCTGGGAATACAAATATAGAGGTAATGGGAGATATTCCCAGGATATCCATGAAACAAATTCTGAGTCAAGTCTTACGGTTTATGGTGGCAACTGCTTAGGTAAATTTCTTTTAACTCACTTCTTTTATTTTGAAGTCAGAAATATTTTCATTTCCCCAAAAGGTATTATCAGATTTATTGGCAAACAAAACAAAACAAAAGAAAAGAAAACAAAACAGAAAAACCAAAACGTAAACTAGCTTTGTAAAAGCATTAGATGCCTATGAGAAGAAGAGTCCCCCACTCTACTTGTTGGGAAGGGTTTTGGTGGGTGGTCTCCTCATATTCTCAGGGGAAAACTTCCTTAGAAACATTCTTAATGTAATAATGACGACCAGCGTTTGACTGAAAGTTATTTTCTCCTGAGAAATAAATAAGAGACTCCACGGGATCCTTAAATTTTAGTTTAAAGAGTACAGTGGATTAGATTCTATGGCAAATTCATGGCAAGCCCACAAGCCTTCTGAGTCGCTGGGAACTAGATCTCTTAGGTCTCTTGGAATGTTACCACCAAAAAAGATCTCTGTGGAAGGGTCACTGGGTGGTCACAAGTGTTGAAAAAGCAAGCAGGTTTCTTCATTCACAGATAACATGGCTGTACTTCTAAACAGCCTCTAGATTCTTGGATGTTTGGATGAGACTCCGTTTAGCTGGGCTACTTAGTGGGAGAAAACATGAGCATACGGGGGTGTGGGAACTTAGGCATGACCTTAAACTGGAGAGAACTCCGGAGGCCAAGGGAACACACGGACCTGAGTCTCTGTGTCGTGCTACTCTGCACGACAAAGTTCCAGTATAACAGCAAGACTTGGATGTCAGTTGCAGGCCTTCACGAGCTTCAGATCCCCACATCCTCATCTGGATCCCTATTCTACCCCACACATGTCCTCCTGGCTCTTTGTTCCTGAAATTTGGCTCATGGACAACTTAAACCTTCAGCAGAGAGCTTAGACTCCAGCTTAAAGCGCCCGAGTCATTCTTTAACCAAATTTCCTGGATGCACATGCATGCTAAGGTCACACTGTATGTTCAGGACATGTGGGCCTGGGTGACAGGAATATTAGTCACAAAAGACCCTGTGACTGACTCTCTCTCTCTCTCTCTCTCTCTCTCTCTCTCTCTCTCTCTTTCTCTCTCTCTGTTAAAAGCCAAGAAAACAAAACCAAATAGAAGAACTGAAAAGAGACAGCTTGTAATGGAAGAGGAGAGACAGAAACTTAATTATGTCTCAGAGTCAGAGATCATTTGCACCCCATGGCTGCCACAGAGTTCAGCTGCGGTGGAGGAATACAGGGGATTTATTTATTTGTTTGTGTTGTAAAGCACTGGAGAGACTTTGGGAAATGCTTCCCCTAGCAGGGCAGAGGAATGTTTGTGTTCACTTTCGGTTGGCCTAGCTGCTTATATTGTATGGCTCCCTAATCCTGCCAGGAAAGGTTTCTGCTTGCTTTTGTGATAAAAGAAAGAAGAAAGGAAAGGAAGGAAGGAAGGAAAGAATGAACAAAAGGAAGAAAAGAAGAAAGGAAGAAAGAGGAGAGGAGAAGAGAGGAGAGGAAGGAAAGAAAGAAAAAAGGAAGGGAAAGAAGGAAAGAAAGAAAAGAAATGAAGGGAGGGCATAATAGGATAGGGTTATTCAAAATGTCTGAATCATGCTAAATGATTTAAAATTGCCTATATAACACACCAGTCCAGCTAGTTGAGAAGGGAGAACTCTATCCATTCAGTCGCAGTTTATCTATATACAATGTTAAAATCTTAAAATTGATCTTTTGAAAAGACTGATTGGAGGTGATTATCTAGCCTGGTATAAAAAAGGAGCCGGAAGTTCTGAGCCCTGGAATGTGCTGTTGGGCAAACTGGGAAAGGGATTGTGGCAGGCTGGAAAGCAGCTATTCCCTGGAGTGTCTGACTGATACCATGGACTTTCCCTTATCTGAGAAGAGGCAGAGGGATGACTGAGGATGAGCCTCTTCTGACTCAGATGGAGGCGTGGGATGCTTTGGCCACGAAAAGTAAATCACTATCTGGCCTAAATGAACGTTCACATCAGCAGAGGGTATTTACTGAAGCCCTCTGCCCACATTTCACCACTGAGTTGCAAATCTCATGCTTTCTTCCTGTGTCTGACACTATTTGAGTTTGGTTCTGAGACAGCTTTGTCATACAGATGGACCTTTACACAGTCCAGGGTGTTCAGCCGTCTCCTTAGCTGCCTGGTAGAGCTAAATTCAGTTTCCGGGTCATCAGTATTTGCATCTCCTCCCTCCTTCAGATAGCCAGGGCTCACGGTCAAACCACACATTCTACTAACGTCGAGAGGAACATAAGTCTTCAAGTAAATATACAGGGTCTTGTGTGACTCTTACAAAGCCACCTAAGGGAACCACCCATATGCTACTTAACATGGCCGTCTATTTTCTACACATGGAATTTTCTTTACAGCTCTGGATTTTCTTAATGGATGCTCTAACAGAGACCTGTAGTGGGATTCCATTTGGGCCAGTACCCAGTGGCTACCGATTGTTTCATCAGTCTCTTGGGAAACATCATTCAGGCATTTCTATGTCTCCTGGTTCTGTGCCACCACATCCAACTGTCTGAACTTACTGGATGACATAGCAGTTTGTAGTGTCACCTGAGGCTACCATAGGCAGGCTGGTTAGAACCAGGAGGCTTTCTGCCCTGGCACTATATGCTGGATTGCTATGGCACCTGTGTCCAGAAGCCTCACTTACTTACCTATGAGCATCCTGGCACCTGCTCCCCTGTGTGTGTGCCTCATTAATGCAATGCAGAGGCTGTGGCCAGACTTTGCTTTTTGAGAATCATACATCATCGTCTTCGGCTCACCAAAATTTCTACTGAGATTTAGGTTGGGGTAGGGGTGTGCTTTTTCATGAAAAAGTTAAAGTGTTAATGAAAGCCAGCTGGAAATATATCACGATTGAAATGTAAGCTGCGAAGGGCTCACAGAAGCCAAAATTACACTGTCAGAGCAGGATGTAGGCAAGACTGAGGAGCAGGGCTGTCCGAGTTCTTGACTGTGACAAACACTAAGAAAGCTGCCCACAGCTGCCCACGTGCCCTCGAATGCTTTCAATTCTGCTTCCTTTTTGTGAACATATGTGTATGGTTGTATGAGTGTATATGACTGTGTGCACATGTGTGCTTGTGTGTGTGTGGTATAAGAGTGTGTATGAATATGTGTGTACAAGTGTGTGTGTGTGTGTGTATGTGTGTGTGCAAGGCACAGGTTGATTTTGGGTGTTGTCTATTGCTTTCTACCATAACTTTTGAGACAAGGTCTTACACAAAGCTAGAGCTCACTGTCTGGCTAGATTGGCCGCCAGTGAGTCCCTGGGATCCCCTACTCATCCTATTGTCTTTGCCTCCCAAAGCTGGAATTACAGACACTCCCCTATACCATGCCCAGCTTTTTATGTGGGTGCTGGGGACCCAAACTCGAGTCCTCCTGCTTGAGTGACCAGCACTTTACTCACTGGGCCATGTCCCCAACCTGATTAATTAGTTTAGAGACACCTATACAATCTCATCAGTGACTCATGAGCCACAGCCTGGAAACCACAGGGGAGGGGTTGCAATTCCAAGATCAGATCCAGGCCTGCTGCTTTCCGCGTGGCTTTAGGATATGATTATTCTTAAAGACATTTACCTCTTCCTTTCTGAAGGCAGGCTTGTCATCCTGAGGCTTTTGTCTTTGAGCTTGCCCTTTAACTCCTCTTTCTTCTTCCTTTTCCTTTTCAAGAACGGGGAAGGTCACTCACGTAAATAGAAGCCCTGTCTAGCTTGCAAGAGTGAGAGGGTGTTCAGATCACTCCGCGTGGGCTGTGATGTCACTGTGACCCATCTCAGTGACACACTCAGACTCCCTGGTGCCAGTGGTACCTGGTGCTAGTGGCTTGTCAGCAAGGGTGATATGTCCCACCCCTCCCTATTTCTTGTCCTCCTGTGCCTCCCACTGTGCTCACTGGAATCTAGCATGACATGGTGTTTCAGGCATTGACATCCTGCTCAGGATTTTCTCAATGACAGCCATGTGCATGAGCCCTGGGTATAGAAGCAGGGGTGGAAAACAACTTCAGTGCGAGGCAGTGCAGAGGGCTCACTCTGGAGAGGTGAGCGTGCAAGCGGTTCTCTTGTCTTTTACAGCTCTTACAGGGTTTGTTTTTAATGCAGCCTTGCAGATAGAGAAAAAAAACCCACAAAATGTTTATATTTTATACTTCCTTCTCCAACTGCTATCCCTACCTATTCTTCCTGAGCCACATAGCAAAAGGGAGCAAACTGCGAACTCTCAATTGTCCATCAGTTGTTAACTGGCCCTATCCCAGACCAGTGGTTTTCTGCAAGTCTACATTAAACCCAGGTCTACATGATGGCAAGTCAGGCTTTTAAAGGTGTTTTGTTTTTTTTTGGTTTTTTGTTGTTGTTGGGGTTGGGGGAGCATCCAACAATCTCCTTACTCTCCTGGATTCCAGTTGACTTCAAAGGATTTATAATTTTATCTAAGACTAAATGTCTGAATTTAATTCTTTTTCTCAACTCCCCAGTCCCTAATTTTAAAATGAAAGATAAAAACTGCTATCAAACACCAGAGTGAGGTGAGAAGTATAGGCCTCTTGCCTCATGCACACCCAGGGAATATGACAGACAGAGGGAGTTCAGATGCAGATGTACAAACAAGCTGACAGAAACCCACCACATTCGGCATCTTTGGGCTAATTCATTTTTTTTAAATAACCACAGCACCCAAGCACCAAGCAATTGATTTCTTTCTGGTTGTCTCATTAATTTGGTCGATTGCATTCTCAGCTGTGGTTCAATTGCCCCATGCTTGGGTATTGCTATGGCCTGAAAAAAAAAATGAAGTTTGCCAACTGATGAAGCACGTGCATGAGGCCTCAGCCCCCACTTGGGTGTGCATTGCATTTCTCATGAGTCACAGGCATCACACAGTAGGTGCACAGTGCTTACTGTACCTGCATCTTTGGGATAGCTGTCTGAAGTCTGTCGTCTGGGACCTCCCTTCCATTCACCCCTTTCCTGTCCGCTTTCTCTGCTCCTTTCTCCCCCTTGTCCTTGGCTTCTTGCTTCTCACTCCTTTGCTCCTCCAGCTGCTGTTTCTGTCTTTGCTCTTCTATCCTAGCCTTCTCCTCCTCCTCTGCCTTGGCCTTCTTCTGTGCCTCAGCCACTCTTCTCTGTTCCTCCTCGATCCTTGCCCGCTCTGCACGCTCCTCTGCCTCCCTCCTCTCTCTCTCCTCGGCCTCCCTCCTCTCCCTCTCCTCGGCAGCGGCTTTCTGTTCTGCTTCGACTCTTGCCCGTTCCTCTGCTAGCTTTCTGTCCTGCTCGGCTTTGATTCTTTCTTGTTCTTGTCTCTCTGCTTCCAACCTCAGTCTCTCTGCCTCAGCTCTCTCTTCCTCCCCCATCTTTTTTCGACTGGCTATCTCCTCCGTGTCTTGTTCCCCATCCCCTTCTATTTTGGACTCTTCTGCCCTGACTTGCCCGTTTTCCAATACCATCAGCACAGCTTCCTCTTGGATTTCTGGTGTTTTCTCCTCTACCATCTCCTCTACCTGATTTTCGCCAAGGCACCCTCCCTTCAGCTTCTCTTGCTCCTCCTCTTCCTTTTCTTCTTTCTTTTTGTCTTCAGCATCCTGATAGCTGTTCTTCTGGTAGGACTTGATGACCACTTCTGTTTCTTCCACCTCATACCGTCCTGAGCGACTCTCTCTTTTTTCTTCCCCCTCTGCTGTCTCATTTTCAGCGGTGTCATTTTGCATTCTTCGGCTTGGGCCTGAGAGACTGCCATCTGTTATGGTCGGATCAAACTCCTTCTGACGCTCTAAGGCTTCCTGAAGGCGTTTTTGACGTCTCTCTTCTCGTCTAGCCAGGCGCTCCAGTAAGGCAGCCTCCTCGTCACCTTCTACCAGAGTGTTTGAGGTGGCTGGCTTAGACTCTTCATCGGGGACACTGCATGACAGAAGGAACATCAAAGACAACTTGTTGGTTAACCAACCATACAGAACCAACCACAGCCAGAGCAGGCACCAGCAGTATCCAGCTCACATGCCCCTAGATGTCACCACTCTATGCTTCCAACTGAGCCTATCCAAGTCTTCGCTCTTGGTCTTTCTCAGGACACTGTGTCTCCTCAACTTGTGTAGGGCCTCTGAATATTAATGTCACTCAACAAAATCAGAGGAGCATCATCATATAAGTACTTTGGCTTTTCTCTGTTTTGAAGGCTAATCCTACAGCCATGGCTCTTAATAGAGTTATGTCCCAGAGCTCCACAGAGGACACTTAGGCCGGAAAGCAACTTTCCTCCTGTGTCTCCCTTACTTACACCCCAACAGTTGTTTTCTGAGGTGACCTCACAGACTACTTCTGATTAAACCTTGATTTCGGAATCTGTGTCACCATGGATCCCAACTATGGCAAGGATCAAATGAGAACAATGAGTGAATTCTGTGAGTGTCAGAGATTCACACTGATGCCACCGAGTCATTCCTGATTTGGATCGGTGGGGCCTGAGGGACTTAGAGGGGACTTAGTGTGGCAAGTGTGAGAGTCTACATTCATGCCCATAATCTTCTCTTTGGAGACATCTAAGTGTCCTCCACAATTCATGGGCTAACGACTGCCAGTCAAGGATGGCATTTCCTATCCTCTGTCCTCCCTCATACCTAGACAGGACCAGGTAACCAAAGAAATGTAAGTATGAACAATGTGTCCAGGACAGCACAATTGATCATGTGTGTATGTTTGCCATCTCTGTTGGTGTTCAGAAGACTCTGGCTGCTAGGGCTTGACAGAGCTATGGAGGATAGAAGGACAGAAAGACCCCCGAGGCTCACTGAGGAGCCAGTTAGGCTGAATCAATGAGCCCCAGGTTCAGTGTGAGGCCCTGCTTTGAAAACAGGTGGCGAGGCAGGCCTGGTGGCATGTACCTTTAATCCCAGTGCAGAAGGCAGAGGCAGACGGATCTATGGGAGTTTGAGGCCAGCCTGGTTTACATAGCAAGATTCAGAGCAGCCAGTAAGTAATACACAGTGAGATCCCCCCTCTCAAAAAATAATATAATAAAAGTAATAAAAATAAGATTAAAAAATAAGACAGAAAGCACTTTATCCAGTACACAAAAATATCCACAGTGCACTAGTATACCGTGTTAAAATATGAAAATTCTCATAGTAACAACATTACCATAACTAATCTAGACAATATAACTCCTTTGTACAGATTTCCAAGAATAAAGAGCTTTTTCTACTTTTCTCCAATGGGTAAAGGCTGGCTAAACCCAATATTTATTTTTAAAGAAAAAAAAAAGAGGGAAAATCCAAACTGAAGCATGTCCATCATCTTAAACACTCTTCCAGGGTGCTGGACACTGCCCAGACCAAGGGCGTCGGCCCCTCCTGGCTGGAATTACCAGTCATGGGATACCAGAACGGCGACTGGAGCTGGAAGCCTATGTCTTAAAATGTTTAGAAACTCCATCAAATTTCATGGTTCATACCAAACTTGGCTCCTCTGATGTTCAAGTTCACTTGGATTTGGAAAAACACATCATATAGTTAACAACAAAATAGCATAGAGGAAAGCCTAGATTTTAAGCCTTTTGGGCCTCTGCTAGTGCTGCAGGACATTGTCGCTGTGAATTAGCCGCATGTGGATTGCATGGCCACAGGAATATGGGGAACTGGGAGGTCAATGGCAAAGGTCTGTGCACAGGACGCTTGGACCAACTGAGTTCTAGCACTTTAAAAAGGTACTGCAAATTCCGAAGCGCTCGCCAGACAAGAATACTGTTAAGAAATCCACAGACTCCACTGAGCCTTTCTCTGTTGTCTTTTATAGATCATGGTTAACAGTCACCAGTAGCTATTAAGTGCCAGTTAAAGCTGTTTAACCCCAAGAAGACTTTATACCTGTAGGTAATTAATATGCCAGCAAGAAACCAAGTGCTCAGACCCGAATATATTTTCCTTAAAAGCCACTTTTTTGTTTGTTTGTTTTAGTTCTTTTGATACAGGGTCTTGTGTAGCCCCGGGTAACCTTGCCCTCACCAAAAAGCCAAGGTTAACCACAAACTCCTGGTCCTCCTGCTTCAACCTCTGAAATGCTAGGATTAACAAGCATGTGCTATCATGCTTGGCAAAAGAATTTTTAAACGTAGGTAATCTCATCAAATGGCTACTAATAAAATTAAAGCAGAAAGGATGTGTAAGTAGAAACAGGACCTTTGTGTGTGCTGCTGACTTGGTTATTGAGCCGAGGCTCAAACCCAGGGCCTCATGGGCTCGCATAGCACTGTTATCCGAGTCCAGAAGC